>NC_092151.1:21903960-22578960 GCF_045791955.1 Oncorhynchus clarkii lewisi | reverse complement strand
TCTCTCTTTCCCTCTCTCTCTCTCTCTCGCTCTCTCTCAATTCAATTCCAATTCAATTTAAGGGCTTTATTAGCATGGAAAACATATGTTAACATTGCCAAAGCAAGTGAAATAGATAATTAACAAAAGTGAGATAAACAATAAAAATGAACAGTAAACATTACACTCACAGAATTTCCTAAATAATAAAGAGATTTCAAAAACAAATAAATAAATATGGGTTGTATTTACAATGGTCACAAATCTTGCTGCTGTGCTGGCACACTGTGGTATTTCACCCAGTAGATATGCAAGTTTATCAACATCGGGTTTGTTTGGATCTGGGTAATCTGAGGGAAATTTGAGTCTCTAATATAGTCATACACATGGTAGGAGGTTGGGAAGTGCAGCTCAGTTTCCACCTCATTTTGTGGGCAGTGTGCACATAGCCTGTCTTCTCTTGAGAGCCAGGTCTGCCGACGGCGGTCTTTCTTAATAGCAATGCTATGCTCACTGAGTCTGTACATAGTCAAAGCTTTCCTTAAGTTTGTGGCAGTCACAGTGGTCAGGTATTCTGTGTACACTCTGTTTAGGGTCAAATAGCATTCTAGTTTGTTCATTTTTTTTTGTTAATTCCAATGTGTCAAGTAGATATCTTTTTGTTTGCTCATGATTTGGTTTTGTCTAATTGTGTTGCTGTCCTGAGGCTCTGTGGGGTCTGTTTGTGGCTGAACCCCAGGACCAGCTTGCTTAGGGGACTCTTCTCCAGGTTCATCTCTCTCTCTCTCTCTCTCTCTCTCTCTCTCTCTCTCTCTCTCTCTCTCCATCCCAGGTCCTGCTGGTGTTTGCGAAGGAGGATGGTCAGAGCGATGCCTTCTGGTGGGCGTGTGACCGGGCGGGTTTCAGGTGTAACATTGCCCGAACGCCCGAATCCGCTGTCGAATGTTTCCTGGACAAGAGCCACGAGATTGTGGTCATTGATGGACGCCACTCACAATACTTTGAGGCAGAGGCTGTCTGCCGGTGAGCTCAAACTGTTTGTCTGTCTGTCTGTCTGTCTGAAATTATGGTAATACAAACTGTCTGTCTATCTGTCTGTCTGAGATTATGGTAATACAAACTGTCCGTCTGTCTGTCTGTCTGTCTGTCTGAGACGATGGTAATACAAACTGTCTGTCTGTCTTTCTGTCTGTCTGTCTGAGATGATGGTAATACAAACTGTCCGTTTGTCTGTCTGTCTGAGATTATGGTAATACAAACTGTCTGTCTGTCTGTCTGTCTGTCTGTCTGTCTGTCTGTCTGAGATTATGGTAATACAAACTGTCCGTCTGTCTGTCTGTCTGTCTGTCTGTCTGTCTGTCTGTCTGAGACGATGGTAATACAAACTGTCTGTCTGTCTTTCTGTCTGTCTGTCTGAGATGATGGTAATACAAACTGTCCGTTTGTCTGTCTGTCTGTGATGATGGTAAGACAAACTGTCTGTCTGTGTGTCTGAGATGATGGTAATACAAACTGTGTGTGTGTCTGAGATGATGGTAATATAAACTGTCTGTCTGTGTGTCTGAGATGATGGTAATACAAACTGTCTGTCTGTGTGTCTGAGATGATGGTAATACAAACTGTCTGTCTGTGTGTCTGAGATGATGGTAAGACAAACTGTCTGTTTGTGTGTCTGTCTGAGATGATGGTAATACATACTGTCTGTCTGTGTGTGTGTCTGAGATGATGGTAACACAAACTGTCTGTGTGTCTGAGATGATGGTCATACAAACTGTCTGTCTGTGTGTCTGAGATGATGGTAATACAAACTGTCTGTGTGTCTGTCTGAGATGACTGTAATACAAACTGTCTGTCTGTGTGTCTGAGATTATGGTAATACAAACTGTCTGTCTGTGTGTCTGAGATGATGGTAATACAAACTGTCTGTGTGTCTGAGATGATGGTAATACAAACTGTCTGTCTGTGTGTCTGAGATTATGGTAATACAAACTGTCTGTCTGTGTGTCTGAGATTATGGTAATACAAACTGTCTATCTGTGTGTCTGAGATGATGGTAATACAAACTGTCTGTCTGTGTGTCTGTCTGAGATGATGGTAATACAAACTGTCTGTGTGTGTGTCTGAGATGATGGTAATACAAACTGTCTGACTGTGTGTCTGAGATGATGGTAATACAAACTGTCTGTGTGTGTGTCTGAGATTATGGTAATACAAACTGTCTGACTGTGTGTCTGAGATGATGGTAATACAAACTGTCTGTCTGTCTGAGATGATGGTAATACAAACTGTCTGTCTGTGTGTCTGAGATTATGGTAATACAAACTGTCTGACTGTGTGTCTGAGATGATGGTAATACAAACTGTCTGTGTGTGTGTCTGAGATGATGGTAATACAAACTGTCTGTGTGTCTGTCTGAGATGACGGTAATACAAACTGTCTGTCTGTGTGTCTGAGATGATGGTAATACAAACTGTCTGTGTGTCTGAGATGATGGTAATACAAACTGTCTGTGTGTCTGAGATGATGGTAATACAAACTGTCTGTGTGTCTGAGATGATGGTAATACAAACTGTCTGTCTGTGTGTCTGAGATGATGGTAATACAAACTGTCTGTGTGTCTGAGATGATGGTAATACAAACTGTCTGTGTGTCTGAGATGATGGTAAGACAAACTGTCTGTGTGTGTGTGTCTGAGATGATGGTAATACAAACTGTCTGTGTGTCTGAGATAATGGTAATACAAACTGTCTATCTGTGTGTCTGAGATGATGGTCATACAAACTGTCTGTCTGTGTGTCTGAGATGATGGTAATACAAACTGTCTGTCTGTGTGTCTGAGATGATGGTAATACAAACTGTCTGTGTGTCTGAGATGATGGTAATACAAACTGTCTGTCTGTGTGTGTGTCTGAGATGATGGTAATTCAAACTGTCTGCGTGTGTGTCTGAGATGATGGTAATACAAACTGTCTGTCTGTGTGTGTGTCTGAGATGATGGTAATACAAACTGTCTGTCTGTGTGTCTGAGATGATGGTAATACAAACTGTCTGTGTGTCTGAGATGATGGTAATACAAACTGTCTGTGTGTCTGAGATGATGGTAATACAAACTATCTGTCTGTGTGTCTGAGATGATGGTAATACAAACTGTCTGTGTGTCTGAGATGATGGTAATACAAACTGTCTGTCTGTGTGTCTGAGATGATGGTAATACAAACTGTCTGTCTGTGTGTGTGTCTGAGATGATGGTAATACAAACTGTCTGTCTGTGTGTGTGTCTGAGATGATGGTAATACAAACTGTCTGTGTGTCTGAGATGATGGTAATACAAACTGTCTGTCTGTGTGTCTGAGATGATGGTAATACAAACTGTCTGTGTGTCTGAGATGATGGTAATACAAACTGTCTGTCTGTGTGTCTGAGATTATGGTAATACAAACTGTCTGTCTGTGTGTCTGAGATGACTGTAATACAAACTGTCTCTGTGTCTGAGATGATGGTAATACAAACTGTCTGTGTGTCTGAGATGATGGTAATACAAACTGTCTGTCTGTGTGTCTGAGATTATGGTAATACAAACTGTCTGTCTGTGTGTCTGAGATGATGGTAATACAAACTGTCTCTGTGTCTGAGATGATGGTAATACAAACTGTCTGTGTGTCTGAGATTATGGTAATACAAACTGTCTGTCTGTGTGTCTGAGATGACTGTAATACAAACTGTCTCTGTGTCTGAGATGATGGTAATACAAACTGTCTGTGTGTCTGAGATGATGGTAATACAAACTGTCTGTCTGTGTGTCTGAGATTATGGTAATACAAACTGTCTGTGTGTCTGAGATTATGGTAATACAAACTGTCTGTGTGTCTGAGATGATGGTAATACAAACTGTCTGTGTGTCTGAGATGATGGTAATACAAACTGTCTGTGTGTCTGAGATGATGGTAATACAAACTGTCTGTCTGTGTGTCTGAGATTATGGTAATACAAACTGTCTGTGTGTGTGTCTGAGATTATGGTAATACAAACTGTCTGTGTGTGTGTGTGTCTGAGATGATGGTAATACAAACTGTCTGTGTGTGTGTCTGAGATGATGGTAATACAAACTGTCTGTGTGTGTGTCTGAGATGATGGTAATACAAACTCTCTGTGTGTGTGTGTCTGAGATGATGGTAATACAAACTGTCACACAGTCAGTTACTCTGACATCCAAGACATTCCTGGACGAAAATTATTCTACAGAATATATCATGCCTCTGTAGGCCTAACTGTTCGATGTACTGTAAGTGAGATTCCGGCTCAATATAAGTCATTTAATGCTTAATCAACTTAATTGTTCTATTATTGTGGCCCTGGTGGCACAAAGTAATCAAAGGTCTGACTTCACAGAGAGGCTTGTGAAAATGGTCACAACAGGGGACCGGCGTGTGTGTGTTTAAGGGGAAGGGGGTGTATCTGATCTCCATCAGCTAGGACTTGACAATGGTTAATCAAATCTCCCAATTTCTTCTCAATTTTGCATGCCTTCTGAAACAGCTGCAACTGTATATGCATTCGTAAATCAAGTCCTTTCTTGAGTTTGGCTCAGGGATGGAACAACTGTTCAGCATCTGAGCTTATGGTTGTTTGTGGGAGAAAGGGGTCGAGTGCGTGTGTGTGTGTGTGTGTGTGTGTGTGTGTGCGTGCGTGCGTGTTTCCCACATATTTTGCTGATTTTAGGGATAATATAGGATGAAACACAGTAAGCTAACAATCCTTTGCATGAACTGCCTATGTTATTGTTAATTATGGAAATGAAGTTTGGACACACCTACTCATTGAAGGGTTTTTCTTTATTTTTACTATTTCTACGTTGTAGAATAATAGTGAAGACATCAAAACTATGAAATAACACATATGGAATCATGTAGTAGCCAAAAAAGTGTATTTGATAGTTTTGCCTTGATTACAGCTTTGCACAATCTTGGCATTCCCTCAACCAGCTTCATGAGGCATGCTTTTCCAACAGTCTTGAAGGAGTTCCCACATATGCTGAGCACTTGTTGGCTGCTTTTCCTTCATCCCAAACCATCTCAATTAGGTTGAGGTCGGGGGATTGTGGAGGCCAGGTCATCGGATGCAGCACCATCACTCTCCTTATTGGTCAAATAGCCCTTAGGAGGTGTGTTTTGGGTCATTGTCCTGTTGAAAAACAAATGATAGTCCAACTAAGCACAAACCAGATGGGACGGCGTATCGCTGCAGAAAGCTGTGGTAGACATGCTGGTTAAGTGTGCCTTGAATTCAAAATAAATCACAGACAGTGTCACCAGCAAAGCACCATCACACCACCACCATGCTTCACGATGGAAACCACACATGCAGAGATCATCCGTTCACCTACTCTGCATCTCACAAAGACACAGTGGTTGGAACCATAAATCAAAAATTTGGACTCATCTGACCAAAGAACAGATTTCCACCGGTTTAATGTCCATTGCTTATGTGTCTTGGCCGAAGCAAGTCTCTTCTTATTGGTGTCCTTTAGTAGTGGTTTCTTTGCAGCAATTCGACCATGAAGGCCTGATTCACGCAGTCTCCTCTGAACAGTTGATGTTGAGATGTGTCTGTTACTTGAACTCTGTGAAGCATTTATTTGGGCTGCAATCTGAGGTACAGTTAACTCTATGAACTTATTCTCTGCAGCAGAGGTAACTCTGGGTCTTCCTTTCCTGTGGCTGTCCTCATGAGAGCCAGTTTCATCATAGTGCTTGATGACTGCACTTGTTCTTGAAATGTTCCGGATTGACTGACCTTCATGTCTTAAAGTAATGATGGACTGTCGTTTCTCTTTGCTTATTTGAGCTGTTCTTGCTATAATATGGACTTGGTCGTTGACCAAATAGGGATATCTAATGTATACCACCCCTACCTTGTCACAACACAACTGATTGGTTCAAACACATTAAGAAGGGAAGAAATTCCACAAATTAACTTTTAACAAGGCACAACAGTTAATTGAAAGGCATTCCAGGTGACTACCTCATGAAGCTGGTTTAGAGAATGCCAAAAGTGTGCAAAGTGTCATAAAGGCAAAGGGTGGCAACTTTTTTGCTTACTACATGATTCCATATGTGTTATTTATTTTGATGTCTTCACAATTATTCTACAAGGTAGAAAATAGTAAAAAATTAAGAAAAACCCTTGAATGAGTAGGTGTGTCCAAACTTTTGAGTGGTACTGTATATAAATATATATTTACAGAAATATGTGGGGGATTGGAAATGATGCAGTCTACATTGATGGAAGCTACAATCTATCTGCAATATTAAAGCTGATCTACCCCCCAAAAAATATATATAATAATAATAATCAATTGGCCTAGCTAGTTTCCCTACTTATAAGGACAACTTGAGTTACTTAACTTTCTCCACTTTCCAATCAGTCACTTCATTATTTATAGGTTAGTGTTAGAGGTCTCTATTAGTCGGATGCTACTTTCCACATCACGCACTGTTGACCTTTTGTGTGTGTGTGTGTGTGTGTGTGTGTGTGTGTGTGTGTGTGTGTGTGTGTGTGTGTGTGTGTGTGTGTATCAGGGTCACCCATGACTTGTTTTTAGAACACATTGGATTGAGTCTTTGTTTTAATAACTGCCCAACACACACATGGCCTCCCTCCCGCCTTCGCTCCATCCTTCACCTAACAGCTGTTGAACCCTTGTTGGTTCCAGGTAGAAACCTTTTGGTTCCACGTAGAACTCTTTTGGGTTCCATGTAGAACCCTCTATGGAAAGGGTTCTACATGGAACCCAAAAGAGTTCTACCTGGAACCAAAAAGTGTTCTTCTATGGGGACAGCCAAATAAACCCTTTGGAATCCTTATTTTTAAGAGTGTAGTGGGGCTGTTTTTTTTCATTCAAGTTCCACATTATTTTTGGCTTCTCTAGTTACCTGCTGGTGTTGATGTATACATCTGTGTCTGTCTAGTACAGTTTCTACAGGCATAGTGTTAGTATCCTCTGATTTCTACTTTTACTCTTATGTACCAGCCACTAACTAGCCTACTATATATAGCCTTGGCGCCTGCAGCATACCCTCTCCCTGCTATTCTACTTAGATACACTCAAAGCTTAAACTGTCCTAATAATCCCACCCAGTATTTATCATGTGGCCAGACCATCATATGCTTCTTCGTATAGTATCTAGTGAATTATAAGTTATTGGTCATGCATGGTAATATTTTCCCAGAAGCAGAATCTTCCCAATAAAGACCCATCACATGTCGCTGTCTGTCTGTTGCTCTCTCTCTCTCTCTCTCTCTCTCTCTCTCTCTCTCTCTCTCTCTCTCTATCTCCCTCCTCCCCTCATCTACTTCTCTCTCTCTCTCTCTCTCTCTCTCTCTCTCTCTCTCTCTCTCTCTCTCCTCCCTCCCTCCCTGTCTCATGCCAGCCAAGAGGCTTTTGCCGTCACTCACAGGGATGCTGGCCCATGTTGATTCCAATGCTTCCCACAGTTGTGTCCTTTGGCTGGATGTCCTTTGTGTGTTGGACCATTATTGATATACACAGGAAACTGTTGAGCGTGAAAATCCCAGCAGCGCTGCAGTTCTTGACACAAACTGGTGCGCCTGGCACGTACTACCATACCCCGTTCAAAGCACTTCAATCTTTTGTCTTGCCCATTCAACCTCTGAACCTGTCTCCTCACCTTCATCTACAGTGATTGAAGTGGATTTAACATCAATAAGGGATCATAGCTTTCACCTGGATTCACCTAGTCAGTCTATGTCATGGAAAGAGACAGTGTTCATGTTTTGAATACTCAGTGAATATATAAGTCTGTAACGTCTATGTTTTAAATGTATGGAAATTGTAAAGTATTTTTGCCTGTAACGTCTTTTTCGTTATGTGCCGGAACCCAGGAATACTGTCACCATTGGCATCAGGCTAATGGGGATCCTAATAAAAATCAGAAATCGTAAATCTCTCAATCTTCCCCACTCTCTCCCTTTTTTCTCCCTATCTCTCCTTCCCTCTCTCGCTCCCTCTCTCCTTCCCTCTCTCTCCTTCCCCCTCTCTTTCTCTCTCCCTCACTCTTTCTCCCTCTCTCTCTCCTTCCCTGTCTCTCCTTCCCGGTCTCTCCTTCCCTCTCTCTCTCGCTCCCTCTCTTTCCTTTCTCTCTCTCTCTCTCTCCTTCCCTCTTTCGCCTTCCCTCTCTCTCCCTCTCTCTCTTCTTCCCTCACTCTCTCTCCCTCTCTCTCCTTCCCTCTCTCTTCTTCCCTCTCTTTCCTTCCTCCTCTCTCTTTCCCTCTCTCTCATTCCCTCTCTCTCTCTCTCTTTACCTCTCTCTCATTCCCTCTCTCTCTCTCTCTCTCTCCACCTCTCTCCATCCCTCTCTCTCCTTCCTTCTCTACTTCTCTCCCCCCTCCCTGCTTCCCATCTTTCTCCAGTACAGTGTGTCCATGGTGAGCCTGTGTAAAGTAGAGAAATGTTCTCTCCTCTCATATGCCAATGACATCACTCCTCCACTGCCCACATGTTTAGACTGGCACTCATTCGAAAGCCACCTTTCATGTTGTGTGTGTGTGTCAAATGAAACTATCAAGTCAAACTTAATCACACATTACTGTCAAACCTGCCTCATGAGCTAGAGAGTTTGTAAGGTAAAGCACAAAAGCACTTCAAGTCCTCATATGTGGTCAAAAACATATACAGTGCTTTCAGAAAGTATTCACACCACTTGACTTTTTCCACATTTTGTTTTGTTACAACCTGAGATGTTGTGTCACTGATCTACACACAATATGCCATAATGTCGAAGTGGAATTGTTTATAGAAATGTTTACAAATTCATTAAAAATTAAAAGCTAAAATGCCTTGAGTCAATAAGTATTCAACCCTTTTGCTATGGCAAGTCACATAATAAGTTGCATGAACTCAATCTGAACTCAATCTGTGTGCAATAATAGTGTTTAACATTATTTTTAAATGACTACCTCATCTCTGTACCCCACACATATACATACAATTAGGTGCGAGTGAATATCAAGCACAGATTCAAGCACAAAGACCAGGGAGGTTTTCCAATGTTTTGAAAAGGACACTTATTTTTATTTTTTTATTTCACCTTTATTTAACCAGGTAGGCTAGTTGAGAACAAGTTTGTTACGGTTTTCTTCTGGTGAAAGAGAGGCGGACCAAAACGCAGCGTGGTTGAAGTTCATGGGTTTTTTTTATAAGAAAAACTATACATGAGCAAACTACAAAAACAAGAAACGTGTAAACCCGAAACAGTCCCGTGTGGTACAAACACTGACACAGGAGACAATCACCCACCAGAGACCTAAAGAATATGGCTGCCTAAATATGGTTCCCAATCAGAGACAACGATAAGTCTATGGTTGCCTAGAGTGGTTCTCAATCAGAGGCAGGTGGTTATCGTTGTCTCTGATTGAGAACCACTCTAGGCAACCATAGACTTACCTAGACTACTATACTAAACACAACTCCATCAATCTACAAAATCCCTAGACAAGACAAACACATAATTCACCCATGTCACACCCTGGCCTACCAAAATAATAAAGAGAAGACAGAATACTAAGACCAGGGCGTGACAGTAGTACCCCCCCCCCCCCCCCCCCCAAAGGTGCGGACTCCCGGCCGCACACCTAAACCCATAGGGGAGGGTCTGGGTGGGCGTCTGTCCACGGTGGCGGCTCTGGCGCTGGACGTGGACCCCACTCCAACTTAGTCTTTGTCCACCTCCTTAGCGTCCTTAGATTGGCGACCCTCGCCGCCGACCTTGGCCTAGTAACCCTAACAAAGGGCCCCACTGGACTGAGGGGCAGCTCGGGACTGAGGTAGCTCGGGACTGTGGGGTAGCTCAGGCAGGTTGACGGCTCTGGCAGATCCTGGCTGAATGGCGGTTCTGGCAGATCCTGGCTGACTGGCGTCTCTGGCGGATCCTGGCTGACTGGCGGCTCTGGCGGATCCTGGCTGAATGGCGGATCCTGGCTGACTGGCGGATCCTGGCTGACTGGCGGATCCTGGCTGACTGGCGGCTCTGGAGGATCCTGGCAGACTGGCGGCTCTGGCGGATCCTGGCAGACTGCCGGATCCTGGCAGACTGGCGGCTCTGGCGGATCCTGGCAGACTGGCGGATCCTGGCTGACTGGCGACTCTGGCGGATCCTGGCTGACGGGCGACTCTGGCGGATCCTGGCTGACGGGCGACTCTGGCTGCTCCATGCTGACGGGCGACTCTGGCGGCTCATGACAGATGGGAGACTCTGGCGGCTCATGACAGACGGGAGACTCTGGCGGCTCATGACAGACGGGAGACTCTGGCGGCTCATGACAGACGGGAGACTCTGGCGGCTCATGACAGACGGGAGACTCTGGCGGCTCATGACAGACGGGAGACTCTGGCGGCTCATGACAGACGGGAGACTCTGGCGGCTCATGACAGACGGGAGACTCTGGCGGCTCATGACAGACGGGAGACTCTGCCGGCTCATGACAGACGGGAGACTCTGGCAGCGCTGGACAGGCGGGAGACTCCGACAGCGCTGGACAGGCGAAGCGCACTGTAGGCCTGGTGCGTGGTGCTGGCACTGGGGGTACTGGGCCGAGGACACGCACAGGAAGCCTGGTGCGGGGAGCTGCCACCGGAGGGTTGGTGCGTGAAGGTGGTACTGGATAGACCGGACCGTGCAGGCGCACTGGAGCTCTTGAGCACCGAGCCTGCCCATCCTTACCTGGTTCAATGCTCCCGGTCGCCCTGCCAGTGCGGCGAGGTGGAATAGCCCGCACTGGGCTATGCAGGCGAACCGGGGACACCGTGCGCAAGGCTGGTGCCATGTAAGCCGGCCCAAGGAGACGCACTGAAGACCAGATGCATAGAGCCGGCTTCATGGCACTTGGCTCGATGCCCACTCTAGCCCGGCCGATACGCGGAGCTGGTATGTACCGCACCGGGCTATGCACCCGCACTGGGGACACCGTGCGCTCCACAGCATAACACGGTGCCTGCCCGGTCTCTCTAGCCCCCCGATAAGCACAGGGAAGTTGGCGCAGGTCTCCTACCTGGCTTTGCCATACTCCCTGTGTGCCCCCCCCCATATATTTTTGGGGCTGACTCTCGGGCTTCCATCCACGCCGCCGTGCTCGTCTCTCCAACTCCATTCTCCTATAACCCTCCTCGCACTGCTCCAGCGAATCCCAGGCGGGCTCCGGCACTCTCCCTGGGTCGACCGCCCACCTGTCTATTTCCTCCCAAGTCGTATAGTCCTGACTTCGCTGCTCCTGCTGCCGCTGCCTGTCACCACGCCGCTTGGTCCTGTTGTGGTGGGTGGTTCTGTTACGGTTTTCTTCCGTCGAAGGAGAGGCGGACCAAAACGCAGCGTGGTTGAAGTTCATGGTTTTTTTTATAAGAAAAACTATACATGAGCAAACTACAAAAACAAGAAACGTGTAAACCCGAAACAGTCCCGTGTGGTACAAACACTGACACAGGAGACAATCACCCACCAGAGACCTAAAGAATATGACTGCCTAAATATGGTTCCCAATCAGAGACAACGATAACCACCTGCCTCTGATTGAGAACCACTCTAGGCAACCATAGACTTACCTAGACTACTATACTAAACACAACCCCATCAATCTACAAAACCCCTAGACAAGACAAACACATAATTCACCCAAGTCACACCCTGGCCTAACCAAAATAATAAAGAGAAGACAGAATACTAAGACCAGGGCGTGACAAAGTTCTCATTTACAGCTGCGACCTGGCCAAGATAAAGCATAGCAGTGTGAAGAGACAACAGCACAGAGTTACACGTGGAGTAAACAATAAACAAGCCAATAACACAGTAGAAAAAAAAGAGTCTATATACATTGTGTACAAAATGCATGAGGAGGTAGGCAATAAATAGGCCATAGGAGCGAATAATTACAATTTAACAGATTAAAACTGGAGTGATAAATGATCAGATGGTCATGTGCAAGTAGAGATACTGGTGTGCAAAAGAGCAGAAAAGTAAATAAATAAAAACAGTATGGGGATGAGGTAGGTAAATTGGTTGGGCTATTTACAGATGGACTATGTACAGCTGCAGCGATCGGTTAGCTGCTCAGATAGCAGATGTTTAAAGTTGGTGAGGGTCTCCAACTTCAGAGATTTTTGCAATTCGTTCCAGTCACAGGCAGCAGAGAACTGGAAGGAAAGGCGGCCAAATGAGGTGTTGGCTTTAGGGATGATCAGTGATATACACCTGCTGGAGCGCGTGCTATGGGTGGGTGTTGCCATCGTGACCAGTGAACTGAGATAAGGCAGAGCTTTACCTAGCATGGACTTGTAGATGACCTGGAGCCAGTGGGTCTGGTGACGAATATGTAGCGAGGGCCAGCCGACTAGAGCATATAGGTCGCAGTGGTGGGTGGTATAAGGTGCTTTAGTAACAAAACGGATGGCACTGTGATAAACTGCATCTAGTTTGCTGAGTAGAGTATTGGAAGCTATTTTGTAGATGACATCGCCGAAGTCGAGTATCGGTAGGATAGTCAGCTTTACTAGGGTAAGTTTGGCGGCGTGAGTGGAGGCTTTGTTGCGAAATAGAAGCCGACTCTAGATTTGATTTTGGATTGGAGATGTTTGATATGAGTCTCGAAGGAGAGTTTACAGTCTAGCCAGACACCTAGGTACTTATAGATGTCCACATATTCTAGGTCGGAACCATCCAGGGTGGTGATGCTAGTCGGGCGTGCTGGTGCAGGCAGCGAACGGTTGAAAAGCATGCATTTGGTTTTACTAGCGTTTAAGAGCAGTTGGAGGCCACGGAAGGAGTGTTGTATGGCGTTGAAGCTCATTTGGAGGTTAGAGGGCACAGTGTCCAAGGAAGGGCCAGAAGTATACAGAATGGTGTCGTCTGCATAGAGGTGGATCAGGGAATCGCCCGCAGCAAGAGCAACATCATTGATATATACAGAGAAGAGTCGGCCCGAGAATTGAACCCTGTGCCAACCTTATAGAGACTGCCAGAGGTCCGGGCAACATGCCCTCCAATTTGACACACTGAACTCTGTCTGCAAAGTAGTTGGTGAACCAGGCAAGGCAGTCATTAGAAAAATCGAGGCTACTGAGTCTGCCGATAAGAATATGGTGGTTGTGTCACGAACCGGCTCAAAGCCCGTAACAAAGGGAGACAACGTGGAGATAAGGAGTAACAAAATATATATTTATTAACTAAAGCAACTAAGGAAAATATACAATGGTGTGTGTAATCAGTAATCAGTAGTGTAAGTGAGTGTTTTGCATGCATGAATGTGATAATGCAGGGTGTTGAAAGGTGCCAAAGCAAACAAACGGCCACCAAGAACCACAACACAATCTACAAAGGTGTCTGCATGGAGAGTCTTCTCCATGAATGTGGAAGTGGTCTATTTATCCTGGGAGACACCTGGCCCAGGTTTTTCCCATGAAGCTGACGACCCTCCCAACTCCGCCCACCGGCATCCTAATAAGGAAACAAGAACAAAGAGAGAATACGGCAGACCGAATGGGAGGGTCGTCACATTCCCCCCCATAAAACCGGGGACCAACAAGGACCCCGGAACAACATACCAGCCTCCTGCGTCCCAAATTGACACAGCCTCCTGCGTCCCAAATTGACACAGCCTCCTGCGTCCCAAATTGACACAGCCTCCTGCGTCCCAAATAGACACAGCCTCCTGCGTCCCAAATTGACACAGCCTCCTGCGTCCCAAATTGACACAGCCTCCTGCATCCCAAATTGGTGAGGGGTTATGTGTTCACACCTCCACCTGCCCCAGCGAACCTCCTCCTCCCCAGACCTCTGCATCCTTTGCGCATAGGAAGCAATATTTAAGAGGAAAGAAGAACACAAGACCAGGAGGGAACAGACAGGAAAGATAGAACATGACAACCCCAAACAATGGAGTCACGTAAACATTCAGGAACATGGCACAAAAGACCACAACAGCTACAAACTCCAACGAAAAGAACATCAGGGTCCTTCTTAATTTTTACAACTCCCAACGATTCATAGTCACTTCCAACGATTCATAGTCACTTCCAACGATTCATAGTCACTTCCAACGATTCATAGTCACTTCCAACGAAACAGAATTTCACTAATTTCAATCATTTAACCTTGTAGTGTTCAGCGATCTTCAACAGCTGTTCTTTAGTATCTAATTCTAACAGTTCCTCTGATGGAAAGCGAATGAACTTGTGTACATGAGACACCATAGTCATAAGTAAATAATCTTGCTCAACCCCTCTGCTGAGCACATCAGACCACAACCAGAGAAATGACAATCACCCTGAGCACCACAGAAGAGAGATGAGATACCGAGCTTCCCCAAAACCTACAATAACTCAACCCTAGTCTTCGTGCAGATTTGCGGTGGGTATTTACGCACTGTAGCCCGCTGGCAAGGAAATAGAACTCCCCAGCATGCTGGCAAATTCCACCAAGCCACGGATGTGCCCCCAAGACAACTGCTCAGTCCACAGACACCACACAAAAATAACAAACATTTAACCATGCCCAACATGTCCAAAATTGAAACACGTCGCTAAGCCTATCAGAGGAAAAAGGCTATAGCTCCGGGTAGCAAGTTCGACTACCCTACACAAATCTCCTACCGAGGTACACAGCCGATTTACTCACCTCCTCAGACTGACTTCCCAACAGAAAGTAGAACAAGAGTTTCCAGGCTAGGCAGGGCCTGGAAACTAACCATTATCTCTCTCCAACGCAGCACACAAACCAAACAACAAAGGCAACCAATACTGGGCCTATCACACTCAAACACAATATTCAAACAAACACATACCTCCACGGTCTCCCAAACCAATAGTTCAAAGATCCCGGATGAGCTCCCACTTGTCACGAACCGGCTCAAAGCCCGTAACAAAGGGAGACAACGTGGAGATAAGGAGTAACAAAATATATATTTATTAACTAAAGCAACTAAGGAAAATATACAATGGTGTGTGTAATCAGTAATCAGTAGTGTAAGTGAGTGTTTTGCATGAGTGAATGTGATAATGCAGGGTGTTGAAAGGTGCCAAAGCAAACAAACGGCCACCAAGAACCACAACACAATCTACAAAGGTGTCTGCATGGAGAGAGTCTTCTCCATGAATGTGGAAGAGGTCTATTTATCCTGGGAGACACCTGGCCCAGGTGTTTCCCATGAAGCTGAACCAGGTCTTTCCCATTAAGCTGACGACCCTCCCAACTCCGCCCACCGGCATCCTAATAAGGAAACAAGAACAAAGAGAGAATACGTCAGACAGAGTGGGAGGGTCGTCACAGTTGACAGAGTCGAAAGCCTTGGCCAGGTCGATGAAGACGGATGCACAGTACTGTCTTTTATCGATGGTGGTTATGATATCGTTTAGTACCTTGAGCGTGGCTGAGGTGCACCCGTGACCGGCTCGGTAACCGGATTTACAGCGGAGAAGGTACGGTGGGATTCGAGATAGTCAGTGATCTGTTTGTTAACTTGGCTTTCGAAGACCTTAGATAGGCAGGGCAGGATGGATATAGGTCTGTAACAATTTGGGTCCAGGGTGTCTCCCCCTTTGAAGAGGGGGATGACCGCTGCAGCTTTCCAATCCCTGGGGATCTCAGACGATACGAAAGAGAGGTTGAGCAGGCTGGTAATAGGGGTTGCGACATTGGGGGTGGATAGTTTCAGAAATAGAGGGTACAGATTGTCAAGCCCAGCTGATTTGTATTGGTCCAGGTTTTGCAGCTCTTTTAGAACATCTGCTATCTGGATTTGGGTAAAGGAGAAGCTGGGGAGGCTTGGCCGAGGTTGGAGTAGCCAGGAGGAAGACATGGCCAGCCGTTGAGAAATGCTTGTGAAGTTTTTGATTATCATGGATTTATCGGTGGTGACCGTGTTACCTAGCCTCAGTGCAATGGGCAGCTGGGAGGAGGTGCTCTTGTTCTCCATGGACTACAGTGTCCCAGAACTTTTTGGAGTTAGAGCTACAGGATGCAAATTTCTGCTTGAAAAAGCTGGCCTTTGCTTACCTGACTGACTGCGTGTATTGGTTACTGACTTCCCTGAACAGTTGCATATCGCGGGGACTATTCGATGCTATTGCAGTCCGCCACAGGATGTTTTTGTGCTGGCCGAGGGCAGTCAGGTCTTGAGTGAACCAAGGGCTATATCTGTTCTTAGTTCTGCATTTTTTTGAACGGAGCATGCTTATTTAAGATGGTGAGGAAGTTACTTTTAAAGAATGTCAGGCATCCTCAACTGATGGGATGAGGTCAATATCCTTCCAGGATACCCGGGCCAGGTCGATTAGAAAGGCCTGCTCGCAGAAGTGTTTTATGGAGCGTTTGACAGTGATGAGGGGTGGTCGTTTGACCGCGGACCCGTATCGGATACAGGCAATGAGGCAGTGATCGCTGAGATCCTGATTGAAGACAGCGGAGGTGTATTTGGAGGGCAAGTTGGTCAGGATAATGTCTATGAGGGTGCCCATATTTTTGGATTTAGGGTTGTACCTGGTGGGTTACTTGATGATTTGTGTGAGATTGAGGGCATCTAGCTTAGATTGTAGGACTGCCGAGGTGTTAAGCATATCCCAGTTTAGGTCACCTAACAGAACAAACTCTGAAGCTATATGGGGGGCGATCAATTCACAAATGGTGTCCAGGGCACAGCTGGGAGCTGAGGGGGGTCGGTAGCAGGCGGCAACAGTGAGAAACTTATTTCTGGAGAGATTAATTTTTAAAATTAAACTGTTTGGGTATGGACCTGGAAAGTATGACATTACTTTGCAGGCTATCTCTGCAGTAGAATGCAACTCCTCCCCCTTTGGCAGTTCTATCTTGACGGTAAATGTTATAGTTGGGTATGGAAATCTCAGAATTTTTGGTGGCCTTCCTAAGCCAGGTTTCAGACACGGCAAGGACATCAGGGTTTGCAGAGAGTGCTAAAGCAGTGAGTAAAACAAACTTAGGGAGGAGGCTTCTGATGTTGACATGCATAAAACCAAGGCTTTTTTCACAGAAGTCAACAAATGAGGGTGCCTGGGGACATGCAGGGCCTGAGTTTACCTCCACATCACCCGAGGAACAGAGGAGGGGTAGGATGAGGATGCGGATAAAGGCTATCAAAACTGGTCGCCTAGAGCGTTGGGGACAAAGAATAAAAGGAGCAGATTTCTGGCCGTGGTAGAATATATTCAGGGCATAATGTGCAGACAGGGGTATGGTGGGGTGCGGGTACAGCAGAGGTAAGCCCAGGCACTGGGTTATGATAAGAGAGGTTGTATCTCTGGACATGCTGGTTATAATGGGTGAGGTCACTGCATGTGTGGGAGGTGGGACAAAGGAGGTATCAGAGGTATGAACTAGGGACTCCATTGTAAACTAAAACAATGATAACTAACCTGAACAACAGTATACAAGGCATATTGACATTTGAGAGAGACATACAGCGATGCATAAAGTAATCGCAGGTATTGATTGGGAGAGCTAGCTAAAACAACAGGTGAGACAACAACAGCTAATCAGCTAACACAACAACAGCAGGTAAAATGGCGATGACTAGGCAGAGAGGGTCGGATTAACTACACACAGAGCCTGAGTTTGCGGCTGGGGCCGACAGATAAAAAATAAATAAACAGAATGGAGTACCGTGATTAATGGACAGTCCAGCAGGCATCAGCTATGTAGCCAATTGATCATAGTGGGAGATTGGTAGATGGGTAAAAAACAAAACAGACATTGAACATCTCTTTGAGCATGCTGCAGTTATTAATTACACTTTGGATGGTGTCTCAAAACAACCAGTCACTACAAAGATACAGGCACCCTTCATTACTCAGTTGCCGGAGAGGAAGGAAACTACTCAGTTGCCGGAGAGGAAGGAAACCACTCAGGGATTTCACCATGAGGCCAATGGTGATTTTGAGAAATCTGAGGATGGATCAACAACATTGTAGTTATTCCACAATACAAACATAAATGACAGAGTGAAAAGAAGGAAGCCTGTACAGAATAAAAACAGAATAAAGGCATCCTGTTTTCAATAAGGCACTAAACTAATACTGCAAAATATGTGGCAGAGAAATGAACTTTTTGTCCTGAATACAAAAGCATTATGCTTGGTGCAAATCCAACACAACACATCACTGAGTACCTGTCACAGCTTCTATGAGTAGTGGGTGGAGAAGTCAGGCGCAGAGAACAGGGTAGTTCACAAGATTTATTTATTTATTTTTCAAAACCCAGAGAGATGGTCACGCCACACACACAAGGGCATGTAAAGACCCAGTCCAAACAACAGGACGCAACTGACCGGAAAAATAAATACCACAAAATAATCACACACCATAAACAGAAAAACAAGCCCGCACAAAAGCCGGTGGGCCTACTGGGTTTAAATAGCCCACAACCAAACCTAAACACAAAACAGGTGCAACTAATCAGACACAACTAAATGAAACAGAAAAGGGGATCGGTGGCAGCTAGTAGGCCGGCGACGACGACCGCCGCCCGAACAGGAAGAGGCACCATCTTCGGCGGGATTCGTGACAGTACCACTCTTCATATTTTCAAGCATGGTGGTGGCTTAAACATGTTATGGGTATGCTTGTCATCGGCAAGGACTAGGGAGTTTTTTAAGATAAAAATAAATGGAATAGAGCTAAGCACAGACAAAATCCTAGAGGAAAACTTGGTTCAGTCTGCTTTCCAACAGACACTGGGAGATGAATTCTCCTTTCACCAGAACAATTACCTAAAACACAAGGCCAAATATACACTGGAGTTGCTTACCAAGACGACATTGAATGTTCCTGAGTGTCCTAGTTACAGTTTTGACTTAAATCAGCTTGAAAATGTATGGCAAGACATAAAAATGGCTGTCTAGCTATGATCAACAACCAACTTGACAGCACTTGAAGAATGTTTTAAAGGATAATGGGCAAGTGTTGTACAATCCACGTGTGCAAAGCTCTTAGAGAATTACCCAGAAAGACTCACAGCTGGAATCACAGCCAAAGTCTCAGGGGGTTGAATACTTATCTAATCAAGATATATTAGAGTTTTATTTTCCATAAATGTTTTTTAAAAGTTTTCTTACACTTTGCCATTACAGAGTATTTTGTATAGATCTTTGACAAAAAAGTACAATTACATCCTTTTTAATCTCACTTTGTAACACAACAAAATGTGGAAAAAGTCAAGGGGAGTGAATACTTTCTGAAGGCACTGTATTTGATAATGCTGTTCTCACCACCTGCAGGATTTTGAATGCTTCTTTTTATCAATCTGTTATATTTTGATGTGTTTTCTATTGTGTTGTTGATCCAGGTTGATCCGTGCCACAAAGCCCTCAGAACACACAGTCCTTCTGGCCATTGTGCCACAGACGTAAGTATACATCGTAATTGATTGATGGTGTTTATTTGCCCTTCAAGAGGGTTTTTTCGCGCAACTCACAACTCAAGTTACATACACAAACACCAAACAACAGTAAACAAACACAGATATGTTTCCTCACTGATGATGATAATGTCATACACGTGTGTGTATTCTATAATGATATGTGGTGTATATCTTATGTGGGTGGGCTGATGATGATAATGTCATAGTGTGTGCTGTTTATGCTGTTCTTTCTCTATAGGCCTTTAGATCAGGAGGAGCCGTCTGTTCGTCCTCTACTCTGCGCTGGATTCAGCAGAGTATGTACTCTTCTCCTTATATGTTCCCTTCTTCCTCCTTATATGTTCTCTATGTACTATAGGAGGAAAAGAGGGCATGCCTTTATATGGCATTACATCTGCCACCACCAACTCCTCTGTGACTCTGTAAAGTGAACTCAGCCAGGCAACTTAAAACACTCAGCATGCTATCCTATCATCCATCTGCTGAATCAGTCAGTCAGTCAGCTGGCTCATCTTATAAACACATGCAGTGTTTACCTACTGTACTGGACTGTACTGTACTGTACTGTACAGCAGGTCACAGTTCTCATCACATGCCCTACTTCCAAGATATGTAGGGTGAAAGGCCTCAGAGCTCAGAACCCAGGCAGAGATCACATCCGCAGACTACACACTGTACAGTACACTGTGTTGCTCATGTTTCTCTCTCTCTCTCTATCGCTCTGGTCAGAGGTATATGGAGAACATTAGTGTCTCTGCCTGCTATAACGAATTGCTCCAGATAGAACATGGAGAGGTGCGCTGCCAGTTCAAACTCAGGTACATTGGTCCTCACACACACACACACACACACACACACACACACACACACACACACACACACACACACACACACACACACACACACACACACACACACACACACACACACACACACACACATTAAGTTCTTCTATCCTCGTATCCTCGTTTTCCATTCAAAATCCTATTTTCCCTAACACCTAACCCTAGTTCTAACCCTAAACCTAACCCTTAAGATTAAAATAGCCATTGTCCTCATGGGGACTTAGGAAATATCCCCAGGAGGGAGAACTTTCCTTGTTTTACTATCCTTGTGGGGATTTTAGGTCCTCACAAGGATAGAAGAACCAACCTACACACACACACACACACACACACACACACACACACACACACATAGTATGATTAAACAGCTCTCTTCTCTCCCTCAGGGCGTGCAACTCAGTCTTCACTGCTCTGGACCACTGTCAGGAGGCTGTGGAGATCACCAGTGAAGACCATGTAATACAGGTACACAAACACACACAAACACACAGTCATTCAGCCACACTGAAACACAATGTATCTCTTGACATTTATGGGTTGTTTCGGTAATCTGTGAAATAAAAACAAATCATTCTTATCCATCTCGCTCCCACGCCACCAGTACGTGAACCCAGCGTTTGAGCACATGATGGGATACCACAAAGGAGAGTTAATTGGGAAAGAGCTGACAGAACTCCCCAAGAGTGACAAGAACCGAGCAGATCTTCTAGACACCATCAACACCTGCATCAAGAAAGGAAAGGTGAGCTTCTGAAACTGAGCCACAGTGGAGGTGAGAGATCCTGCGAGAGACCCAATACCTCAACACCTGGTTGAAGACCATCCATCCATTCTTTATATTTGTGTAATGTTTTCTGTCCAGTTGTCTGACTGTCATTTCTTCATTGTATGAATGTTATATTGTTGTCTGACTGTATGTTCCGACTATGTTGTCTCTAGGAGTGGCAGGGGATCTACTACGCCAGGAGGAAGTCAGGTGACAGCATACAGCAGCACGTCAAGATTACGCCTGTGATTGGCCAGGGAGGGTAAATCACTGACATCACTTCCTCTATAAGGAGCCAGGCATCTTAACTTTATTGCACTGGGGACTGGCAGGCTATTGTATGGTCTTCCACCTTGGATTGATAACTGCTTGTGCAACTGGTAGTTACACAAAGATGGTTCCCAATCTAATATGCTTTGCTTTCCATCTCTTTACAGTAAAATCCGCCATTTTGTCTCCATCAAGAGGCCCCACAGTGACAACAACAAACAGGTGAGCAGGCATGGAAGTTATTTTTATGTTTCATGTAATGAGAGCAGTCATGGTGGTCTTAATGATTTGATAGTTACATGATCTATTCTTCAACTGTACTTACGTAAGATAAATGAATACCCTGTCAATCAAAAAACATGTATTGTTTTCCCCTTTTCCCCCTTTTGTAACGGGTATGGCCTCAAGGTGTTGTTGATCAATGACAGCTCTATGTTGTATGGAAGGCATGTGGTGTCTGCTTTGTTTGCCAGAATTGTAGCTTCATGGTAAATATGTGGCCTCAAGTGGTTCAGAGACAGCCCTGTGCTAGCCATGGGAAGACCACTTGTCTTCTACTGTATGATGAATAGTCATACAATACCTTTTATTTCTTGTACAGTATGTTCCGTGCTGAATAAAACAGTGTAGACCAGCTTAAATTTCAAGCTGGCCCATGCTGGTCCATGGTGGTCTATGCTGTTCAAACTGGTCTACAAGCTGGTTAGGCTGGCCGACCAGCTGGTCAAGCTGGTGATGCTGGTGACCAGCTCATGCTGGTATGTTGATGACAAGTTTATGCTGGTGACCAGTTTATGCTGGTGTCATGACGTTGCCCTCTTTGGGTACAGCAAGCCCCATCCCCATCCCCCTCTCCCTGCCTCCTCCTTGACTCCTTCAACTTGGCTGCTGTGGTCAGAGAGAGGTCGTAAATTCCTAAGGAGAAGACCCTGCCTCATGGCCACACAGTATAGAGAGAGAGTGAAGTTTCATAGAGAACAAAGGAATTTCTTCCACCTCACAGAACTGGAGGTCCGAACAAATTTCATGTTCCGGAGAAGGTATAAAAGATCGGTGAAGAATCCAGCTATGAACTGGTCCGTTTGTTACAACTTGGGGAATCTCATGGGAGACGGTGTGGCCACATTACCATAACGCTGTTTATATAATAGCTTCAAATATGAGTTTTACATCTAATTGTTGTATAAGATGAATGAGTGAGTATGATACTGCTTGTAAAATTGTGGAATGTGATTTTGGACTGTTTAATGAAGGAATCTCTCAATTCCCTTTTGAGTTTAACTAAATCAGAGGACCGCCCATGAGCCAGTTAGGGTCAGGCATCCTGGGACAGCCCCTTTTCTGCAATTCCGAATAAAATCCAACTTTGAGAAATTCTCAAGTAGACCATGTTTCTCTCAATCACGGGAGTACAAAGGTTGCAGACCATTGCTGAATCTTTTAACCATACCAAGTGGTTAAACGTTTAGACTATCGATACCAACAGAATAAGAACAAGTCTTTGATATTAATTACTAGTCTGCAGCTAGGAATAAGGTATCATTGAACGCGAAGAACGACAACCACCGAAACATCCATCCACAGCAACATGAATTAATGTCACTCTGAACTATCCACTATAACCATGCCAGAGAGAGAGAGAGACGGACAATTCTAAAAAAGAAACAACTTTTCAACAGCGATCAAGACGACACACTGAGCGTAAATTTATATATATTGATTGCAATTGTTCCCGAATGAGTGAGCGGTCATGTGCAAAGGATTAGCATTTCAATTGTTATAATTATCAACTCTGTAGTGACTTCTCAGCTGACCCCAACTCCCCGTTTTGTCCACCAAGCCGTGATGCCGGTTTAGCCCACTAGGGCACATTCCCTTATCATTTCTTATAACCATATTGACTTTGTTTGTTTGTTTATGCATATACTATATATATATATATATATATATATATATATATATATATATATATAAACAGTATATCACAAAAGTGAGTACACCCCTCACATTTTTGTAAATATTTGAGTATATCTTTTCATGTGACAACACTGAAGAAATGACACTTTGCTACAGTGTAAAGTAGTGAGTGTACAGCTTGTATAACAGTGTAAATTTGCTGTCCTCTCAAAATAACTCAACACACAGCCATTCATGTCTAAACCGCTGGCAACAAAAGTGAGTACACCCCTAAGTGAAAACGTCCAAATAATAAGTTGCAAATACTATTTTCCACCATAATTTGCAAATAAATTCATAAAAAATCCTACATTGTGATTTTCTGGATTTAAAAAAATAAATTTGTCTGTCATAGTTGAAGTGTACCTATGATGAAAATTACAGGTCTCTCTCGTCTTTTTAAGTGGGAGAACTTGCACAATTGGTGGCTGACTAAATACTTTTTTGCCCCACTGTATATTTTTTTTTTTTTTACTCAAACCACCCGTGGGCCGGATTGGACCCCCCCCGGGCCGTATTTGTGATACCCCTGATTTAGGTAGTTTAACCTTGGCAGTCATTCTGAATGCTGATTGTGGGTAAATAAAACTTTAAATTGTTGGATATTCCCACTCTGGCTGGATTCCAATAGGAATTAAACATCACTTTACAAGCCAGCATAATGTGACTTGCAGGCCTGATGTAGCCACTGTATTAGGGAAAAACTGGGCCCTCAAAGTAAGGCTCATGATATACAGTGAGCACCATAATTCATTGGACAGTGACCATTTTTTTGTTATTTTGGTTCTGTACACTAGCACTTTGAGTTTGAAAGGATATAATGACAATGAGGGGGAAGTGCAGACTGTCAGCTTTAATTTGAGGGTATTTTCATACATATCGGATTAACCGTTTAGAAATTATAGAAGCTTTTGTACATAGTCCCCCCCATTTTCGGGCATCAAAAAACACTGGACAGTTTAACATAATGTAGAATAAAGTAGTCATTGTTAATATTTGGTCGCATATCCTTTGCATGCAATGACTGCTTGAAGTCTGCGATGCATCGACATCACCAGACGCTGGGTATCTTCCCTGGTGATGCTCTGTCAGGCCTGTACTGCAGCCATCTTCAGTTCCTGCTTGTTTCTGGGACTTATTGCCTTCAGTCTCCTCTTCAGCATGTAAAATGCATGTTCAATTGGATTCAGATCCAGTGATTGACTCGGCCAGTCAAGGATTTGAGACTTTTTGGCCGTCAAAAACCCCTTCGTTGCTCTAGAAGTATGTTTAGGGTCATTGTCTTGTTGCATGATGAAGTGCCGTCCAATGAGTTTGGAGGCATTTGGTTTTATCTGAGCAGATAAAATATTTCTGTAGACTTCAGAATTCATTGTTCTACTTCTGTCTGCAGTCACATCATCGATGAAGACAAGTGAGCTTGTTCCACTGGCAGCCATACAGGCCCAAGCCATAACACCCCCTCCACCATGTTTCACGGATGAGGTGGTATGCTTTGGATCATGGGCACGTCTTTTTTTTCTCCACACTTTCCTCTTTCCATCACTCTGGTACATGTTAATCTTTGTCTCATCTGTCCACAATACTTTTTTCCAGAACTCTTGGGGCTCTTTTAGGTGCTTTTTAGCCAACTGTAATCTGGCCTTTCTATTCTTCAGGCTTATCAGTGGTTTGCATCTTGTAGTGTACCCTCTGTAGTCCTGCTGGTGTAGTCTTCTACGTATGGTAGACTTTGACACATCTACACCTACATCCAGAAGAGTGTTTTTGATCTGTTGGAGTGTTGTCAGGGGGGGGGTTTCTTCACCATAGAGAGCATTCATCCACTACAGTGGTCTTCCTCAGTCTACCGGGTCTTTTGACATAATTGAGTTCACCGGTTGTTTTTTTCTTGTTAATGATGAACCAAACTGTTGACTTGGGCATGCCCAGGGTTTTCGCAAGGTTCCCGATTGATTGATTTTCATTTCTGAGCCTTATGACGGCCAGCTTCATTTGCATCGACACTGCTGTCTTCCTCATGTTGTCACACCCCAACAACAACCTACAAAGGCAATAGCAAAGTCTAGAATCAATACTCTTCATCAACAGCTCTCCTGCATTCACTAACGACACCAATGAATACACCTGCCTAACGACACACATCTGTGAAGCCAATTCAACAAATACTTGTAGTACCTAAAATGGGGGGGACCATGTACAAAAGGTGCTGTCATTTCTAAACGGTTCATCCGATATGTATGAAAAAAATGGTCACTGTCCAATGAATTATGGTGCTCACTGTATATAATGGACTGTCTTAAATAATAAAGCACTTTGATGCTGGTATGCTGGTCACCAGTGTACAAAACATAGTGAAGGCTTGCCACCAGCAAAAACACAGTGAAGGAACCAGCAAAAACACAGTGAAGGAACCAGCAAAAACACAGTGAAGGAACCAGCAAAAACGTAGTGAAAGAACAAGCAAAAACGTAGTGAATTAACCAGCAAAAACACAGTGAAGGAACCAGCAAAAACACAGTGAAGGAACCAGCAAAAACACAGTGAAGGAACCAGCAAAAACGTAGTGAAAGAACCAGCAAAAACGTAGTGAAAGAACCAGCAAAAACACAGTGAAGGAACCAGCAAAAACGTAGTGAAAGAACCAGCAAAAACACAGTGAAGGAACCAGCAAAAACGTAGTGAAGGAACCAGCAAAAACGTAGTGAAAGAACCAGCAAAAACGTAGTGAAAGAACCAGCAAAAACGTAGTGAAAGAACCAGCAAAAACGTAGTGAAAGAACCAGCAAAAACGTAGTGAAAGAACCAGCAAAAACACAGTGAAGGAACCAGCAAAAACGTAGTGAAAGAACCAACAAAAACACAGTGAAGGAACCAGCAAAAACACAGTGAAGGCGGGTGACCAGCATGGCCAGCCTATGCTGGTCAATTAAGTTTTTTTTTCAGCAGGGTTGGCCCCCAGGGTTCTGTATCAGTGCGACAGACAACACTATGCTATTTGGTAAACATTGATTGTCCACTCTACTCTGTATGTACAGTACCATGTAAAAAGTTGTCTGCTGTCTGTGGACCTACTTTAAGTTGCTTTGGCATGCTAAGATTGTTTTGGCATTTATGGCATCTGTAGTCTACAGTGGCCTGTTTGTTTTGGCTTGCCTAGGAGCAGGTGTGTGGTTCTCAGTAGGATTCCAGGCTAACAGCTAGTGTTCATGCTAAGTTAGTGCTAAGCTATAGGCGCCGCCAAGGCTATTAATACCTACAGCACAAACTAGCTGCACTCTGACAGACACTACCCTAAGCTAGCTAGCTGCTGCTGCCTTTCATCTGAGTCAAAGCCCAGCTATCACTGTCCTGTTCGCTCTCTTAACTCCTTGCCTTGGAAATCTCAGCGTTGTCACTGGTTCCTGTGTGTGACAGAATTCCTGATGCTATCTGTATAACTTTATACAGTTTAAAATACATTTTGAATAAATAGAAGTAGAAATTAAGTGAGGTGCTAAGCACTGCAGACTAACGGAAAGTCAACTTTGGGAAAGTGCTGATTGAGGCACACCCCTCTCCTCTTCATTGCAGTGTGATTTATGACATTCCCCTATCATTCCTTACAGTACCTTTTCTCATTTACAGTGCTTGTGGCCAACTGTTGTCAAGACAGCAATGTTGTAGGCTACTGTTTCTGTCTGGGAATGGTTGCTTTGAGTATTAAACAGAATCATTCCTGTTGCTTGTCTTTCCCACCACAACCCTTGGCCAGTGTCCATAGTTTCCATTTTAAATCTAGTTGTTGAGTTAGCAGCAGAATCTCTAAGTAGACCTTCACCATGTGACCTTCACCATGTAGGACTCTGACCTATTTCTACTTAACTGTCTCTCTCTCTACTCTCCCCCTTCTCTCTCTCTCCCCCTTCTCTCTCTCTCCCCCTTCTCTCTCTCTCTCTCTCTCTCTCTCTCCCCCTTCTTTCTCTCTCCCCCTTCTCTCTCTCTCCCCCTTCTCTCTCTCTCCCCCTTCTTTCTCTCTCCCCCTTCTCTCTCTCTCTCTCTCTCTCTCTCTCTCCCCTTCTCTCTCTCTTCCCCTTCTCTCTCTCTCTCTCTCTCTCTCTCTCTCTCTCTCTCTCTTCCACTCTTTCTCTGCCCTCTGTCTCTCTTTCACTCTCTCTCTTTCTCTCACTCTTTCTCTCTCCCCGCTCTTCCTTTCTGTCCACTCACGGTCATCATCCATATTGCTGAATGTTTCCCTTGCAGCTCCAGCCAGTGCAATGTGCTGTGTTTTAGTTCATATCTGTTGTGTGTTACAGCCCCAAGAGGCTATTAAGATACAAGCCAGCTAATTGTGGCAACCTCCTGTGTCATCAGCAGTGTTTACACTGATTTAATCCTATTAGAGAGAGAGATGGGGAACAAGAAAGAGAGAGAGAGATTGATTGTTGTGAGTGAGCTGAGAGCAGTTGACTTGTGTCCTGATCGGTCCTGTTGTGCCTGCTGACAGGAGCAGATTGACATAGAGCAGGCTAAACTGTAAGATACAAGTCTGCTGCTGTCTTTTTAGCGAGCAGTGCAGGGACATTAGAGTGTGTATCACCGCCCAGCTGGCGTAGCACTTATCAGACCACTGCTGGCTCTGATCCAGCACACCACTGTAGACAAGCTCATATCAATCTATCAGACGTGTTGACAGCTGATGCCACTAGCAACCCAACAGTGAACTAACTGTAGCTAATGGACAGTCTGCATAATGCTGTTAGTAGTGCCTGCTAGTTACATACTGCCATGATCCCACTATAGAGCCGATGAGTAACTTAGGCAGTGCTGACTTTGCCTATGTCAGGTCACATGTTTGAGTCCGGAGTTACGGTGTGTGTGTCATGGCCAGAGGTAGTCCTGAGTAATGGTGTGGTGTGTGTCATGACCAGAGGTAGTCCTGAGTAACGGTGTGGTGTGTGTCATAGCCAGAGGTTGTCCTGAGTAATGGTGTGGTGTGTGTCTCATGGCCAGAGGTAGTCCTGAGTAACGGTGTGTGTCATGGCCAGAGGTAGTCCTGAGTAACGGTGTGTGTCATGGCCAGAGGTAGTCCTGAGTAACGGTGTGGTGTGTGTCATAGCCAGAGGTTGTCCTGGGTAATGGTGTGGTGTGTGTCTCGTGGCCAGAGGTAGTCCTGAGTAACGGTGTTGTGTGTGTCATAGCCAGAGGTTGTCTTGAGTAATGGTGTGGTGTGTGTTTCATGGCCAGAGGTAGTCCTGAGTAACGGTGTGTTTCATGGCCAGAGGTAGTCCTGAGTAACGGTGTGTTTCATGGCCAGAGGTAGTCCTGAGTAACGGTGTGTGTCATGACCAGAGGTAGTCCTGAGTAACGGTGTGTGTCATGGCCAGAGGTAGTCCTGAGTAAAGGTGTGGTGTGTGTTATGGCCAGAGGTAGTCCTGAGTAACGGTGTGGTGTGTGTCTCATGGCCAGAGGTAGTCCTGAGTAACGGTGTGTGTCATGGCCAGAGGTAGTCCTGAATAACGGTATGGTGTGTGTCATGGCCAGAGATAGCCCTGAGTAACAGTATGGTGTGTGTCATGGCCAGAGGTAGTCCTGAGTAACGGTGTGTGTCATGGCCAGAGGTAGTCCTGAGTAACGGTGTGTGTCATGACCAGAGGTAGTCCTGAGTAACGGTGCGGTGTGTGTCATAGCCAGAGGTAGTCCTGAGTAACGGTGTATGTCATGGCCAGAGGTAGTCCTGAGTAACAGTGTGTGTCATGACCAGAGGTAGTCCTGAGTAACGGTGTGTGTCATGGCCAGAGGTAGTTCTGATTAACGGTATGGTGTGTCATGGCCAGAGGTAGTCCTGAGTAACGGTGTGTGTCATAGCCAGAGGTAGTCCTGAGTAACGGTGTATGTCATGGCCAGAGGTAGTCCTGAGTAACAGTGTGTGTCATGACCAGAGGTAGTCCTGAGTAACGGTGTGTGTCATGGCCAGAGGTAGTCCTGAGTAACGGTGTGTGTCATGGCCAGAGGTAGTCCTGAGTAACGGTGTGTGTCATGACCAGAGGTAGTTCTGATTAACGGTGTGGTGTGTGTCATGGCCAGAGGTAGTCCTGAGTAACGGTATGGTGTGTGTCATGGCCAGAGATAGCCCTGAGTAACGGTATGGTGTGTGTCATGGCCAGAGGTAGCCCTGAGTAACGGTATGGTGTGTGTCATGGCCAGAGGTTGTCCTGAGTAACGGTGTATGTCATGGCCAGAGGTAGTCCTGAGTAACGGTGTGTGTCATGACAAGAGGTAGTCCTGAGTAACGGTGTGGTGTGTGTCATAGCCAGAGGTAGTCCTGAGTAACGGTGGGTGTTATGGCCAGAGGTAGTCCTGAGTAACGGTGTGTGTCATGGCCAGAGGTAGTCCTGAGTAACGGTGTGTGTCATGGCCAGAGGTAGTCCTGAGTAACGGTGTATGTCATGGCCAGAGGTAGTCCTGAGTAACGGTGTGGTGTGTGTCATAGCCAGAGGTTGTCCTGAGTAATGGTGTGGTGTGTGTCTCGTGGCCAGAGGTAGTCCTGAGTAACGGTGTGTGTCATGGCCAGAGGTTGTCCTGAGTAATGGTGTGGTGTGTGTTTCATGGCCAGAGGTAGTCCTGAGTAACGGTGTGTTTCATGGCCAGAGGTAGTTCTGATTAACGGTATGGTGTGTGTCATGGCCAGAGGTAGTCCTGAGTAACGGTGTGTGTCATGGCCAGAGGTAGTCCTGAGTAACGGTGTGTTTCATGGCCAGAGGTAGTCCTGAGTAACGGTGTGTTTCATGGCCAGAGGTAGTCCTGAGTAACGGTGTGTGTCATGGCCAGAGGTAGTCCTGAGTAACGGTGTGTTTCATGGCCAGAGGTAGTCCTGAGTAACGGTGTGTTTCATGGCCAGAGGTAGTCCTGAGTAACGGTGTGTGTCATGGCCAGAGGTAGTCCTGAGTAACGGTGTGTGTCATGGCCAGAGCTAGTCCTGAGTAACGGTGTGTGTCATGGCCAGAGGTAGTCCTGAGTAAAGGTGTGGTGTGTGTTATGGCCAGAGGTAGTCCTGAGTAACGGTGGGTGTCATGGCCAGAGGTAGTCCTGAGTAACGATATGGTGTGTGTCATGGCCAGAGGTAGTCCTGAGTAACGGTGTATGTCATGGCCAGAGGTAGTCCTGAGTAACGGTGTGTGTCATGGCCAGAGGTAGTCCTGAGTAACGGTGTGGTGTGTGTCATGGCCAGAGGTAGTCCTGAGTAACGGTGTGTGTCATGGCCAGAGGTAGTCCTGAGTAACGGTGTGGTGTGTGTCATGGCCAGAGGTAGTCCTGAGTAACAGTGTTGTGTGTCATTTCCAGAGGTAGTCCTGAGTAACGGTGTGTGTCATGGCCAGAGGTAGTCCTGAGTAACGGTGTGGTGTGTGTCATGGCCAGAGGTAGTCCTGAGTAACGGTGTGGTGTGTGTCTCATGGCCAGAGGTAGTCCTGAGTAACGGTGTGTGTCATGCCCAGAGGTAGTCCTGAGTAACGGTGTGTGTCATGGCCAGAGGTAGTCCTGAGTAACGGTGTGGTGTGTGTCTCATGGCCAGAGGTAGTCCTGAGTAACGGTGTGGTGTGTGTCATGGCCAGAGGTAGTCCTGAGTAATGGTGTGGTGTGTGTCATGGCCAGAGGTAGTCCTGAGTAACGGTGTGGTGTGTGTCATGGCCAGAGGTAGTCCTGAGTAACGGTGTGGTGCTTGTCATGGCCAGAGGTAGTCCTGAGTAACGGTGTGGTGTGTGTCATGGCCAGAGGTAGTCCTGAGTAATGTGTGTGTCATGGCCAGAGGTAGTCCTGAGTAACGGTGTGGTGTGTGTTATGGCCAGAGGTAGTCCTGAGTAAAGGTGTGGTGTGTGTTATGGCCAGAGGTAGTCCTGAGTAACGTTGTGTGTCATGGCCAGAGGTAGTCCTGAGTAACGGTGTGATGTGTGTCATGGCCAGAGGTAGTCCTGAGTAACGGTATGTGTTATGGCCAGAGGTTGTCCTGAGTAACGGTGTGTGTCATGACCAGAGGTAGTCCTGAGTAACGGTGTGGTGTGTGTCATAGCCAGAAGTAGTCCTGAGTAACGGTGTGTGTCATGACCAGAGGTAGTCCTGAGTAACGGTGTGGTGTGTGTCATGGCCAGAGGTAGTTCTGATTAACGGTGTGGTGTGTGTCATGGCCAGAGGTAGTCCTGAGTAACGGTGTGTGTCATGGCCAGAGGTAGTCCTGAGTAACGGTGTGTGTGATGGCCAGAGGTAGTCCTGAGTAACGGTGTGTGTCATGGCCAGAGGTAGTCCTGAGTAACGGTGTGGTGTGTGTCTCATGGCCAGAGGTAATCCTGAGTAACGTTGTGGTGTGTGTCATGGCCAGAGGTAGTCCTGAGTAACGGTGTGTGTTACTGTGTTACATGCTCTCGCTGTGTTACATGCTCTCACTGTGTTACATGCTGTCACTGTGTTACATATTGTTACTGTGTTACATGCTCTCACTGTGTAACATGCTCTCACTGTGTTACTTATTGTCACTGTGTTACATGCTCTCACTGTGTTACATATTGTCACTGTGTTACATGCTCTCATTGCGTTACATATTGTCACTGTGTAACATGCTCTCACTGTGTAACATGCTCTCACTGTGTTACTTATTGTCACTGTGTTACATGCTCTCACTGTGTAACATGCTCTCAATGTGTTACATATTGTCAATGTGTTACATGCTCTCATTGTGTTACATATTGTCACTGTGTAACATGCTCTCACTGTGTAACATGCTCTCACTGTGTTACTTATTGTCACTGTGTTACATGCTCTCACTGTGTAACATGCTCTCAATGTGTTACATATTGTCAATGTGTTACATGCTCTCATTGTGTTACATATTGTCACTGTGTAACATGCTCTCACTGTGTAACATGCTCTCACTGTGTTACTTATTGTCACTGTGTTATGTGCTCTCACTGTGTAACATGCTCTCACTGTGTTACTTATTGTCACTGTGTTACATATTGTCACTGTGTTACATATTGTCACTGTGTTACATGCTCTCACTGTGTAACATACTCTCACTGTGTTACTTAATGTCACTGTGTTACATATTGTCACTGTGTAACATGCTCTCACTGTGTAACATGCTCTCACTGTGTTTCTTATTGTCACTGTGTTACATTTTGTCACTGTGTTACATGCTCTCACTGTGTTACTTATTGTCACTGTGTTACATGCTCTCACTGTGTAACATGCTCTCACTGTGTTACTTATTGTCACTGTGTTACATGCTCTCACTGTGTTACATGCTCTCACTGTGTAACATGCTCTCACTGTGCTACCTATTGTCACTGTGTTACATGCTCTCATTGTGCTACTTATTGTCACTGTATTACATGCTCTCACTGTGCTACTTATTGTCACTGTGTTACATGCTCTCACTGTGTTACATGCTCTCACTGTGTTACATGCTCTCACTGTGCTACTTATTGTCACTGTGTAACATGTTCTCACTATGCTACTTATTGTCAATGTGTAACATGCTCTTACTGTGCTACTTATTGTCACTGTGTTACATGCTCTCACTGTGTTACATGCTCTCACTGTGTTACATGCTCTCACTGTGTAACATGCTCTCACTGTGCTACTTATTGTCAATGTGTAACATGCTCTCACCGTGCTACTTATTGTCACTGTGTTACATGCTCTCACTGTGCTACTTATTGTCACTGTGTTACATGCTCTCACTGTGCTACTTATTGTCAATGTGTAACATACTCTCACTGTGCTACTTATTGTCACTGTGTTACATGCTCTCACTGTGTAACATGCTCTCACTGTGCTACTTATTGTCACTGTTTTACATGCTCTAACTGTGCTACTTATTGTCACTGTGTTACATGCTCTCACTGTGCTACTTATTGTCACTGTGTTACATGCTCTCACTGTGTAACATGCTCTCACTGTGCTACTTATTGTCACTGTGTTACATGCTCTCACTGTGCTACTTATTGTCACTGTGTTACATGCTCTCACTGTGTTACATGCTCTCACTGTGTTACATGCTCTCACTGTGTAACATGCTCTCACTGTGCTACTTATTGTCAATGTGTAACATGCTCTCACTGTGCTACTTATTGTCACTGTGTTACATGCTCTCACTGTGCTACTTATTGTCACTGTGTTACATGCTCTCACTGTGCTACTTATTGTCAATGTGTAACATGCTCTCACTGTGCTACTTATTGTCACTGTGTTACATGCTCTCACTGTGTTACATGCTTTCACTGTGTAACATGCTCTCACTGTGCTACTTATTGTCACTGTGTTACATGCTCTCACTGTGTAACATGCTCTCACTGTGTTACTTATTGTCACTGTGTTACATGCTCTCACTGTGTAACATGCTCTCACTGTGTTACTTATTGTCACTGTGTTACATATTGTCACTGTGTTACATATTGTCACTGTGTTACATGCTCTCACTGTGTAACATACTCTCACTGTGTTACTTAATGTCACTGTGTTACATATTGTCACTGTGTAACATGCTCTCACTGTGTAACATGCTCTCACTGTGTTTCTTATTGTCACTGTGTTACATTTTGTCACTGTGTTACATGCTCTCACTGTGTTACTTATTGTCACTGTGTTACATGCTCTCACTGTGTAACATGCTCTCACTGTGTTACTTATTGTCACTGTGTTACATGCTCTCACTGTGTTACATGCTCTCACTGTGTAACATGCTCTCACTGTGCTACCTATTGTCACTGTGTTACATGCTCTCACTGTGCTACTTATTGTCACTGTGTTACATGCTCTCACTGTGCTACTTATTGTCACTGTGTTACATGCTCTCACTGTGTTACATGCTCTCACTGTGCTACTTATTGTCACTGTGTAACATGTTCTCACTATGCTACTTATTGTCAATGTGTAACATGCTCTTACTGTGCTACTTATTGTCACTGTGTTACATGCTCTCACTGTGTTACATGCTCTCACTGTGTTACATGCTCTCACTGTGTAACATGCTCTCACTGTGCTACTTATTGTCAATGTGTAACATGCTCTCACCGTGCTACTTATTGTCACTGTGTAACATGCTCTCACTGTGCTACTTATTGTCACTGTTTTACATGCTCTAACTGTGCTACTTATTGTCACTGTGTTACATGCTCTCACTGTGCTACTTATTGTCACTGTGTTACATGCTCTCACTGTGTAACATGCTCTCACTGTGCTACTTATTGTCACTGTGTTACATGCTCTCACTGTGCTACTTATTGTCACTGTGTTACATGCTCTCACTGTGTTACATGCTCTCACTGTGTTACATGCTCTCACTGTGTAACATGCTCTCACTGTGCTACTTATTGTCAATGTGTAACATGCTCTCACTGTGCTACTTATTGTCACTGTGTTACATGCTCTCACTGTGCTACTTATTGTCACTGTGTTACATGCTCTCACTGTGCTACTTATTGTCAATGTGTAACATGCTCTCACTGTGCTACTTATTGTCACTGTGTTACATGCTCTCACTGTGTTACATGCTTTCACTGTGTAACATGCTCTCACTGTGCTACTTATTGTCACTGTGTTACATGCTCTCACTGTGTTACATGCTCTCACTGTGCTACTTATTGTCACTGTGTTACATGCTCTCACTGTGCTACTTATTGTCACTGTGTTACATGCTCTAACTTTGCTACTTATTGTCACTGTGTTACATGCTCTCACTGTGCTACTTATTGTCACTGTGTTACATGCTCTCACTGTGCTACTTATTGTCACTGTGTTACATTATCTCACTGTGCTACTTATTTTCACTGTGTTACATGCTCTCACTGTGTAACATGCTCTCACTGTGCTACTTATTGTCAATGTGTAACATGCTCTCACTGTGCTACTTATTGTCACTGTGTTACATGCTCTCACTGTGCTACTTATTGTCACTGTGTTACATGCTCTCACTGTGTAACATGCTCTCACTGTGCTACTTATTGTCACTGTGTAACATGCTCTCACTGTGCTACGTATTGTCACTGTGTTACATGCTCTCACTGTGTTACTTATTGTCACTGTGTTACATGCTCTCACTGTGTAACATGCTCTCACTGTGTTACTTATTGACACTGTGTTACATGCTCTCACTGTGTTACATGCTCTCACTGTGTAACATGCTCTCACTGTGCTACCTATTGTCACTGTGTTACATGCTCTCACTGTGCTACTTATTGTCACTGTGTTACATGCTCTCACTGTGCTGCTTATTGTCACTGTGTTACATGCTCTCACTGTGTTACATGCTCTCACTGTGTTACATGCTCTCACTGTGCTACTTATTGTCACTGTGTAACATGTTCTCACTATGCTACTTATTGTCAATGTGTAACATGCTCTTACTGTGCTACTTATTGTCACTGTGTTACATGCTCTCACTGTGTTACATGCTCTCACTGTGTTACATGCTCTCACTGTGTAACATGCTCTCACTGTGCTACTTAATGTCAATGTGTAACATGCTCTCACCGTGCTACTTATTGTCACTGTGTTACATGCTCTCACTGTGCTACTTATTGTCACTGTGTTACATGCTCTCACTGTGCTACTTATTGTCAATGTGTAACATGCTCTCACTGTGCTACTTATTGTCACTGTGTTACATGCTCTCACTGTGTAGCATCCTCTCACTGTGCTACTTATTGTCACTGTTTTACATGCTCTAACTGTGCTACTTATTGTCACTGTGTTACATGCTCTCACTGTGCTACTTATTGTCACTGTGTTACATGCTCTCACTGTGTAACATGCTCTCACTGTGCTACTTATTGTCACTGTGTAACATGCTCTCATTGTGCTACTTATTGTCACTGTGTTACATGCTCTCACTGTGTTACATGCTCTCACTGTGTTACATGCTCTCACTGTGTAACATGCTCTCACTGTGCTACTTATTGTCAATGTGTAACATGCTCTCACTGTGCTACTTATTGTCACTGTGTTACATGCTCTCACTGTGCTACTTATTGTCACTGTGTTACAGGCTCTCACTGTGCTACTTATTATCAATGTGTAACATGCTCTCACTGTGCTACTTATTGTCACTGTGTTACATGCTCTCACTGTGTTACATGCTCTCACTGTGCTACTTATTGTCACTGTGTTACATGCTCTCACTGTACTACTTATTGTCACTGTGTTACATGCTATCACTGTGTAACATGCTCTCACTGTGCTACTTATTGTCACTGTGTTACATGCTCTAACTTTGCTACTTATTGTCACTGTGTTACATGCTCTCACTGTGCTACTTATTGTCACTGTGTTACATGCTCTCACTGTGTAACATGCTCTCACTGTGCTACTTATTGTCACTGTGTTACATGCTCTCACTGTGCTGCTTATTGTCACTGTGTTACATGCTCTCACTGTGTTACATGCTCTCACTGTGTTACATGCTCTCACTGTGCTACTTATTGTCACTGTGTAACATGTTCTCACTATGCTACTTATTGTCAATGTGTAACATGCTCTTACTGTGCTACTTATTGTCACTGTGTTACATGCTCTCACTGTGTTACATGCTCTCACTGTGTTACATGCTCTCACTGTGTAACATGCTCTCACTGTGCTACTTAATGTCAATGTGTAACATGCTCTCACCGTGCTACTTATTGTCACTGTGTTACATGCTCTCACTGTGCTACTTATTGTCACTGTGTTACATGCTCTCACTGTGCTACTTATTGTCAATGTGTAACATGCTCTCACTGTGCTACTTATTGTCACTGTGTTACATGCTCTCACTGTGTAGCATCCTCTCACTGTGCTACTTATTGTCACTGTTTTACATGCTCTAACTGTGCTACTTATTGTCACTGTGTTACATGCTCTCACTGTGCTACTTATTGTCACTGTGTTACATTCTCTCACTGTGTAACATGCTCTCACTGTGCTACTTATTGTCACTGTGTAACATGCTCTCACTGTGCTACTTATTGTCACTGTGTTACATGCTCTCACTGTGTTACATGCTCTCACTGTGTTACATGCTCTCACTGTGTAACATGCTCTCACTGTGCTACTTATTGTCAATGTGTAACATGCTCTCACTGTGCTACTTATTGTCACTGTGTTACATGCTCTCACTGTGCTACTTATTGTCACTGTGTTACAGGCTCTCACTGTGCTACTTATTATCAATGTGTAACATGCTCTCACTGTGCTACTTATTGTCACTGTGTTACAGGCTCTCACTGTGCTACTTATTATCAATGTGTAACATGCTCTCACTGTGCTACTTATTGTCACTGTGTTACATGCTCTCACTGTGTTACATGCTTTCACTGTGTAACATGCTCTCACTGTGCTACTTATTGTCACTGTGTTACATGCTCTCACTGTGTTACATGCTCTCACTGTGCTACTTATTGTCACTGTGTTACATGCTCTCACTGTGCTACTTATTGTCACTGTGTTACATGCTATCACTGTGTAACATGCTCTCACTGTGCTACTTATTGTCACTGTGTTACATGCTCTAACTTTGCTACTTATTGTCACTGTGTTACATGCTCTCACTGTGCTACTTATTGTCACTGTGTTACATGCTCTCACTGTGTAACATGCTCTCACTGTGCTACTTATTGTCACTGTGTTACATTATCTCACTGTGCTACTTATTTTCACTGTGTTACATGCTCTCACTGTGTAACATGCTCTCACTGTGCTACTTATTGTCAATGTGTAACATGCTCTCACTGTGCTACTTATTGTCACTGTGTTACATGCTCTCACTGTGTAACATGCTCTCACTGTGCTACTTATTGTCAATGTGTAACATGCTCTCACTGTGCTACTTATTTTCACTGTGTTACATGCTCTCACTGTGTAACATGCTCTCACTGTGCTACTTATTGTCAATGTGTAACATGCTCTCACTGTGCTACTTATTGTCACTGTGTTACATGCTCTCACTGTGTAACATGCTCTCACTGTGCTACTTATTGTCACTGTGTAACATGCTCTCACTGTGCTACTTATTGTCACTGTGTTACATGCTCTCACTGTGTAACATGCTCTCACTGTGCTACTTATTGTCACTATGTAACATGCTCTAACTGTGCTACTTATTGTCACTGTGTTACATGCTCTCACTGTGCTACTTATTGCCACTGTGTTACATGCTCTCACTGTGTAACACGCTCTCACTGTGCTACTTATTGTCACTGTGTTACATGCTCTCACTGTGCTACCTTTTTTCACTGTGTTACATGCTCTCACTGTGTAACATGCTCTCACTGTGCTACTTATTGTCAATGTGTAACATGCTCTCACTGTGCTACTTATTGTCACTGTGTTACATGCTCTCACTGTGCTACTTATTGTCACTGTGTTACATGCTCTCACTGTGTAACATGCTCTCACTGTGCTACTTATTGTCACTGTGTAACATGCTCTCACTGTGCTACTTATTGTCACTGTGTTACATGCTCTCACTGTGTAACATGCTCTCACTGTGCTACTTATTGTCACTGTGTTACATGCTCTAACTGTGCTACTTATTGTCACTGTGTTACATGCTCTCACTGTGCTACTTATTGTCACTGTGTTACATGCTCTCACTGTGTAACATGCTCTCAATGTGCTACTTATTGTCACTGTGTAACATGCTCTCACTGTGCTACTTATTGTCACTGTGTTACATGCTCTCACTGTGTAACATGCTCTCACTGTGCTACTTATTGTCAATGTGTTACATGCTCTAACTGTGCTACTTATTGTCACTGTGTTACATGCTCTCACTGTGCTACTTATTGTCACTGTGTTACATGCTCTCACTGTGCTACTTATTGTCACTGTGTTACATGCTCTCACTGTGTAACATGCTCTCACTGTGCTACTTATTGTCAATGTGTATCATGCTCTCACTGTGCTACTTATTGTCACTGTGTTACATGCTCTCACTGTTCTACTTACTGTCACTTTGTTACATGCTCTCACTGTGCTACTTATATTCACTGTGTTACATTCTCTCACTGTGCTACTTATTGTCACTGTGTTACATGCTCTCACTGTGTAACATGCTCTCACTGTGCTACTTATTGTCACTGTGTTACATGCTCTCACTGTGCTACTTATTGTCACTGTGTTACATGCTCTCACTGAGTTACATGCTCTCACTGTGTAACATGCTCTCACTGTGCTACTTATTGTCACTGTGTTACATGCTCTCACTGTGCTACTTATTGTCACTGTGTTACATGCTCTCACTGTGCTACTTATTGTCACTGTGTTACATGCTCTCACTGTGCTACTTATTGTCACTGTGTTACATGCTCTCACTGTGTAACATGCTCTCACTGTGCTACTTATTGTCACTGTGTTACATGCTCTCACTGTTCTACTTATTGTTACTGTGTTACATGCTCTCATTGCAGGGGAGGCGGTGGGTCGAAACATTGCACAATAAAACTACAAGAGCAACTATTTATTTTAAAACACCAGCCAGATCTACTAATTCTCTCTCCCTCGCCCTCTGTTTGTGTTTGATACGGTGCGTATCAAACTAAGCCTTTCTTCTCTTTGTCTCTCAGGTCCATAAGATCAACAGAGATGGAGACCATTCCCAGTTAGGTAATCTCCAGTACACTCCCTGTCTCTTTGTTGTTTCACTGTGTCATCATAAGGACACTGACGTAACTTTCAGGAGACAAATCACTGAGCTTTTTTCATGTTAAGATTTCAGACAATTTGTTTAAACTGGAAAGTTCAACACTAAACAACGGAAGAGAAGTGAGGCAGTTGTCTGTCTGGGTCATATCATCATCCTGTGTTTTCTTTTCCCAGAAAGCCATTCCCTGCGTCACAGAGACAGGAGGAAAGAGTCAGTTGATGCCCGGTCAATCAGCTCACGTAGCAGTGATGGTGAGCATGTATAAATGAACACCAGGGTACTGTGTGTGTGTGTGTGTGTGTGTGTGTGTGTGTGTGTGTGTGTGTGTGTGTGTGTGTGTGTGTGTGTGTGTGTGTGTGTGTGTGTGTGTGTGTGTGTGTGTGTGTGTGTGTGTGTGTGTGTGTGTGTGTGTGTGTGTGTGTGTGTGTGTGTGTGTGTGTGTGTGTGTGTGTGTGTGTGTGTGTGTGAGATGGGGGTATGGGAAGACTGAGTGAGGGATCCCAAGGGAGATGGAGGAAGACAGAAATATAAAAACGAACGGACAAGAAGAAGGATATAGAGAGAGGAGAAGTTAGAGAGAGGAAGGAAGTAAAGAGAAAGGGTGATGAGGAGAGAGGGAGGGTCAGAGAAGAGACCTCAGAGAGCCGTGTTGGGCTCTGATGACATCACTAAGCCCCCCCTCCTCACTCTGACGCAGCTGCTGCTATTTTCATCAGCTGGGCTAAAGTGGCGCCTCTCCTGTCCTATACCTCTTGCTCTCTCTCTCTCTCTCTCTCTCTCTCTCTCTCTCTCTCTCTCTCTCTCTCTCTCTCCCTCTCTCTCTCTCTCTCTCTCTCTCTCTCTATTTCATTCTTCTTCTCTGTATTTTCTCTTCCCCTGTTATTTTCTCTCTCCTCTCATTTCCTCCCTATTTTCTATTTTTTCTACTCCTCCTTTTCCACGGTTCTTTCTCCTCTCCATTCATAAGGAACATACATATTGCATCATTGTACAGAGCAGTTTGCCAACACAGCCCCAGTGGTGTGTTGAGTTACATCCGTTAGACAATATTAAGTTCATTTAATTCAAACTAGAATTACATATCTTACTGTAAGAGCAGTATGTCACAGTGCTGTAAGAGCAGTATGTCACAGTGCTGTAAGAGCAGTATGTCACAGTACTGTAAGAGCAGCATGTCACAGTGCTGTAAGAGCAGTATGTCACAGTACTGTAAGAGCAGTATGTCACAGTACTGTAAGAGCAGTATGTCACAGTGCTGTAAGAGCAGTATGTCACAGTACTGTAAGACCAGTATGTCACAGTGCTGTAAGAGCAGCATGTCACAGTGCTGTAAGAGCAGTATGTCACAGTGCTGTAAGACCAGTATGTTACAGTACTGTAAGAGCAGTATGTCACAGTGCTGTAAGAGAAGTATGTCACAGTACTGTAAGAGCAGTATGTCACAGTGCTGTAAGAGCAGTATGTCACAGTGCTGTAAGACCAGTATGTCACAGTGCTGTAAGACCAGTATGTCACAGTGCTGTAAGAGCAGCATGTCACAGTGCTGTAAGAGCAGCATGTCACAGTGCTGTAAGACCAGTATGTCACAGTGCTGTAAGACCAGTATGTCACAGTGCTGTAAGAGCAGCATGTCACAGTGCTGTAAGAGCAGTATGTCACAGTGCTGTAAGACCAGTATGTCACAGTACTGTAAGACCAGTATGTCACAGTGCTGTAAGACCAGTATGTCACAGTGCTGTAAGAGAAGCATGTCACAGTGCTGTAAGAGCAGTATGTCACAGTGCTGTAAGAGCAGTATGTCACAGTGCTGTAAGAGCAGTATGTCACAGTGCTGTAAGACCAGTATGTCACAGTGCTGTAAGAGCAGCATGTCACAGTGCTGTAAGAGCAGTATGTCACAGTGCTGTAAGACCAGTATGTCACAGTGCTGTAAGAGCAGCATGTCACAGTGCTGTAAGACCAGTATGTCACAGTGCTGTAAGACCATTATGTCACAGTACTGTAAGAGCAGTATGTCACAGTGCTGTAAGAGCAGTATGTCACAGTGCTGTAAGACCAGTATGTCACAGTGCTGTAAGAGCAGCATGTCACAGTGCTGTAAGAGAAGTATGTCACAGTACTGTAAGAGCAGTATGTCACAGTACTGTAAGAGCAGTATGTCACAGTGCTGTAAGACCAGTATGTCACAGTACTGTAAGAGCAGTATGTCACAGTACTGTAAGAGCAGTATGTCACAGTACTGTAAGAGCAGTATGTCACAGTACTGTAAGAGCAGTATGTCACAGTATTGTAAGAGCAGTATGTCACAGTGCTGTAAGAGCAGTATGTCACAGTACTGTAAGAGCAGTATGTCACAGTGCTGTAAGAGCAGTATGTCACAGTGCTGTAAGAGCAGTATGTCACAGTACTGTAAGAGCAGTATGTCACAGTACTGTAAGAGCAGTATGTCACAGTACTGTAAGAGCAGTATGTCACAGTACTGTAAGAGCAGTATGTCACAGTGCTGTAAGACCAGTATGTCACAGTGCTGTAAGAGTAGCATGTCACAGTGCTGTAAGAGAAGTATGTCACAGTACTGTAAGAGCAGTATGTCACAGTACTGTAAGAGCAGTATGTCACAGTGCTGTAAGACCAGTATGTCACAGTACTGTAAGAGCAGTATGTCACAGTGCTGTAAGAGCAGTATGTCACAGTGCTGTAAGACCAGTATGTCACAGTACTGTAAGAGCAGTATGTCACAGTGCTGTAAGAGCAGTATGTCACAGTACTGTAAGAGCAGCATGTCACAGTGCTGTAAGACCAGTATGTCACAGTGCTGTAAGACCAGTATGTCACAGTGCTGTAAGAGCAGTATGTCACAGTGCTGTAAGAGCAGCATGTCACAGTGCTGTAAGACCAGTATGTCACAGTGCTGTAAGACCAGTATGTCACAGTGCTGTAAGAGCAGCATGTCACAGTGCTGTAAGAGAAGCATGTCACAGTGCTGTAAGACCAGTATGTCACAGTACTGTAAGAGCAGTATGTCACAGTACTGTAAGAGCAGGATGTCACAGTGCTGTAAGACCAGTATGTCACAGTGCTGTAAGAGCAGCATGTCACAGTACTGTAAGACCAGTATGTCACAGTACTGTAAGAGCAGTATGTCACAGTGCTGTAACACCAGTATGTCACAGTACTGTAAGAGCAGCATGTCACAGTACTGTAAGAGCAGTATGTCACAGTGCTGTAAGAGCAGTATGTCACAGTGCTGTAAGACCAGTATGTCATAGTACTGTAAGAGCAGTATGTCACAGTGCTGTAAGAGCAGTATGTCACAGTGCTGTAAGACCAGTATGTCACAGTGCTGTAAGAGCAGCATGTCACAGTGCTGTAAGAGCAGCATGTCACAGTGCTGTAAGAGAAGCATGTCACAGTGCTGTAAGAGCAGTATGTCACAGTGCTGTAAGACCAGTATGTCACAGTGCTGTAAGAGCAGCATGTCACAGTGCTGTAAGAGCAGCATGTCACAGTACTGTAAGACCAGTATGTCACAGTACTGTAAGAGCAGTATGTCACAGTACTGTAAGTGCAGTATGTCACAGTACTGTAAGAGCAGGATGTCACAGTGCTGTAAGACCAGTATGTCACAGTGCTGTAAGAGCAGCATGTCACAGTACTGTAAGACCAGTATGTCACAGTGCTGTAAGACCAGTATGTCACAGTGCTGTAAGAGCAGCATGTCACAGTGCTGTAAGAGCAGTATGTCACAGTACTGTAAGAGCAGTATGTCACAGTACTGTAAGAGCAGTATGTCACAGTGCTGTAAGAGCAGTATGTCACAGTACTGTAAGAGCAGTATGTCACTGTACTGTAAGAGCAGTGTGTCACAGTACTGTAAGAGCAGTGTGTCACAGTACTATAAGAGCAGTATGTCACAGTACTGTAAGAGCAGTATGTCACAGTACTGTAAGAGCAGTATGTCACAGTGCTGTAAGACCAGTATGTCACAGTGCTGTAAGACCAGTATGTCACAGTGCTGTAAGAGCAGTATGTCACAGTACTGTAAGACCAGTATGTCACAGTGCTGTAAGAGCAGTATGTCACAGTGCTGTAAGAGCAGTATGTCACAGTGCTGTAAGACCAGTATGTCACAGTGCTGTAAGAGCAGTATGTCACAGTACTGTAAGAGCAGTATGTCACAGTGCTGTAAGACCAGTATGTCACAGTACTGTAAGAGCAGTATGTCACAGTGCTGTAAGAGCAGCATGTCACAGTGCTGTAAGAGGAGCATGTCACAGTGCTGTAAGACCAGTATGTCACAGTACTGTAAGAGCAGTATGTCACAGTACTGTAAGAGCAGTATGTCACAGTACTGTAAGAGCAGTATGTCACAGTACTGTAAGAGCAGCATGTCACAGTACTGTAAGAGCAGTATGTCACAGTACTGTAATAGCAGTATGTCACAGTGCTGTAAGACCAGTATGTCATAGTGCTGTAAGAGCAGTATGTCACAATGCTGTAAGAGCAGTATGTCACAGTACTGTAAGAGCAGTATGTCACAGTGCTGTAAGAGCAGTATGTCACAGTGCTGTAAGAGCAGTATGTCACAGTGCTGTAAGACCAGTATGTCACAGTGCTGTAAGACCAGTATGTCACAGTGCTGTAAGAGCAGCATGTCACAGTGCTGTAAGAGCAGTATGTCACAGTGCTGTAAGACCAGTATGTCACAGTGCTGTAAGAGCAGCATGTCACAGTGCTGTAAGACCAGTATGTCACAGTGCTGTAAGACCAGTATGTCATAGTACTGTAAGAGCAGTATGTCACAGTGCTGTAAGAGCAGTATGTCACAGTGCTGTAAGACCAGTATGTCACAGTGCTGTAAGAGCAGCATGTCACAGTGCTGTAAGAGCAGCATGTCACAGTGCTGTAAGAGAAGCATGTCACAGTGCTGTAAGAGCAGTATGTCACAGTGCTGTAAGACCAGTATGTCACAGTGCTGTAAGAGCAGCATGTCACAGTGCTGTAAGAGCAGCATGTCACAGTACTGTAAGACCAGTATGTCACAGTACTGTAAGAGCAGTATGTCACAGTACTGTAAGTGCAGTATGTCACAGTACTGTAAGAGCAGGATGTCACAGTGCTGTAAGACCAGTATGTCACAGTGCTGTAAGAGCAGCATGTCACAGTACTGTAAGACCAGTATGTCACAGTGCTGTAAGACCAGTATGTCACAGTGCTGTAAGAGCAGCATGTCACAGTGCTGTAAGAGCAGTATGTCACAGTACTGTAAGAGCAGTATGTCACAGTACTGTAAGAGCAGTATGTCACAGTGCTGTAAGAGCAGTATGTCACAGTACTGTAAGAGCAGTATGTCACTGTACTGTAAGAGCAGTGTGTCACAGTACTGTAAGAGCAGTGTGTCACAGTACTATAAGAGCAGTATGTCACAGTACTGTAAGAGCAGTATGTCACAGTACTGTAAGAGCAGTATGTCACAGTGCTGTAAGACCAGTATGTCACAGTGCTGTAAGACCAGTATGTCACAGTGCTGTAAGAGCAGTATGTCACAGTACTGTAAGACCAGTATGTCACAGTGCTGTAAGAGCAGTATGTCACAGTGCTGTAAGAGCAGTATGTCACAGTGCTGTAAGACCAGTATGTCACAGTGCTGTAAGAGCAGTATGTCACAGTACTGTAAGAGCAGTATGTCACAGTGCTGTAAGACCAGTATGTCACAGTACTGTAAGAGCAGTATGTCACAGTGCTGTAAGAGCAGCATGTCACAGTGCTGTAAGAGAAGCATGTCACAGTGCTGTAAGACCAGTATGTCACAGTACTGTAAGAGCAGTATGTCACAGTACTGTAAGAGCAGTATGTCACAGTACTGTAAGAGCAGTATGTCACAGTACTGTAAGAGCAGCATGTCACAGTACTGTAAGAGCAGTATGTCACAGTACTGTAATAGCAGTATGTCACAGTGCTGTAAGACCAGTATGTCATAGTGCTGTAAGAGCAGTATGTCACAATGCTGTAAGAGCAGTATGTCACAGTACTGTAAGAGCAGTATGTCACAGTGCTGTAAGAGCAGTATGTCACAGTGCTGTAAGAGCAGTATGTCACAGTGCTGTAAGACCAGTATGTCACAGTGCTGTAAGACCAGTATGTCACAGTGCTGTAAGAGCAGCATGTCACAGTGCTGTAAGAGCAGTATGTCACAGTGCTGTAAGACCAGTATGTCACAGTGCTGTAAGAGCAGCATGTCACAGTGCTGTAAGACCAGTATGTCACAGTGCTGTAAGACCAGTATGTCACAGTACTGTAAGAGCAGTATGTCACAGTGCTGTAAGAGCAGTATGTCACAGTGCTGTAAGACCAGTATGTCACAGTGCTGTAAGAGCAGCATGTCACAGTGCTGTAAGAGAAGTATGTCACAGTGCTGTAAGACCAGTATGTCACAGTGCTGTAAGAGCAGTATGTCACAGTACTGTAAGAGCAGTATGTCACAGTACTGTAAGAGCAGTATGTCACAGTGCTGTAAGAGCAGTATGTCACAGTGCTGTAAGACCAGTATGTCACAGTGCTGTAAGAGCAGCATGTCACAGTGCTGTAAGAGCAGTATGTCACAGTGCTGTAAGAGAAGCATGTCACAGTGCTGTAAGAGCAGTATGTCACAGTGCTGTAAGACCAGTATGTCACAGTGCTGTAAGAGCAGCATGTCACAGTGCTGTAAGAGCAGCATGTCACAGTACTGTAAGACCAGTATGTCACAGTACTGTAAGACCAGTATGTCACAGTACTGTAAGAGCAGTATGTCACAGTACTGTAAGAGCAGTATGTCACAGTACTGTAAGAGCAGTATGTCACAGTGCTGTAAGAGCAGTATGTCACAGTACTGTAAGAGCAATATGTCACAGTACTGTAAGAGCAGTATGTCACAGTGCTGTAAGAGCAGTATGTCACAGTACTGTAAGAGCAGTATGTCACAGTGCTGTAAGAGCAGTATGTCACAGTGCTGTAAGAGCAGTATGTCACAGTACTGCAAGAGCAGTATGTCACAGTACTGTACGAGCAGTATGTCACAGTGCTGTAAGACCAGTATGTCACAGTGCTGTAAGAGCAGTTTGTCACAGTGCTGTAAGACCAGTATGTCACAGTACTGTAAGAGCAGTATGTCACAGTGCTGTAAGAGCAGTATGTCACAGTACTGTAAGAGCAGTATGTCACAGTACTGTAAGAGCAGTATGTCACAGTACTGTAAGAGCAGTATGTCACAGTACTGTAAGAGCAGTATGTCACAGTACTGTAAGAGCAGTATGTCACAGTGCTGTAAGACCAGTATGTCACAGTGCTGTAAGAGCAGTATGTCACAGTGCTGTAAGACCAGTATGTCACAGTGCTGTAAGAGCAGTATGTCAGAGTACTGTAAGAGCAGTATGTCACAGTACTGTAAGAGCAGTATGTCACAGTGCTGTAAGAGCAGTATGTCACAGTACTGTAAGACCAGTATGTCACAGTGCTGTAAGAGCAGTATGTCACAGTACTGTAAGAGCAGTATGTCACAGTGCTGTAAGACCAGTATGTCACAGTACTGTAAGAGCAGTATGTCACAGTGCTGTAAGAGCAGCATGTCACAGTGCTGTAAGAGAAGCATGTCACAGTGCTGTAAGACCAGTATGTCACAGTACTGTAAGAGCAGTATGTCACAGTACTGTAAGAGCAGTATGTCACAGTACTGTAAGAGCAGTATGTCACAGTACTGTAAGAGCAGGATGTCACAGTGCTGTAAGACCAGTATGTCACAGTGCTGTAAGAGCAGCATGTCACAGTACTGTAAGACCAGTATGTCACAGTACTGTAAGAGCAGTATGTCACAGTGCTGTAACACCAGTATGTCACAGTACTGTAAGAGCAGCATGTCACAGTACTGTAAGAGCAGTATGTCACAGTGCTGTAAGAGCAGTATGTCACAGTGCTGTAAGACCAGTATGTCATAGTACTGTAAGAGCAGTATGTCACAGTGCTGTAAGAGCAGTATGTCACAGTGCTGTAAGACCAGTATGTCACAGTGCTGTAAGAGCAGCATGTCACAGTGCTGTAAGAGAAGCATGTCACAGTGCTGTAAGAGAAGCATGTCACAGTGCTGTAAGAGCAGTATGTCACAGTGCTGTAAGACCAGTATGTCACAGTGCTGTAAGAGCAGCATGTCACAGTGCTGTAAGAGCAGCATGTCACAGTACTGTAAGACCAGTATGTCACAGTGCTGTAAGAGCAGCATGTCACAGTGCTGTAAGAGCAGTATGTCACAGTACTGTAAGAGCAGTATGTCACAGTACTGTAAGAGCAGTATGTCACAGTGCTGTAAGAGCAGTATGTCACAGTACTGTAAGAGCAGTATGTCACTGTACTGTAAGAGCAGTGTGTCACAGTACTGTAAGAGCAGTATGTCACAGTGCTGTAAGACCAGTATGTCACAGTGCTGTAAGAGCAGCATGTCACAGTGCTGTAAGAGAAGCATGTCACAGTGCTGTAAGAGCAGTATGTCACAGTACTGTAAGTGCAGTATGTCACAGTACTGTAAGAGCAGTGTGTCACAGTACTGTAAGAGCAGTATGTCACAGTGCTGTAAGACCAGTATGTCACAGTGCTGTAAGAGCAGCATGTCACAGTGCTGTAAGAGAAGCATGTCACAGTGCTGTAAGAGCAGTATGTCACAGTACTGTAAGTGCAGTATGTCACAGTACTGTAAGAGCAGTGTGTCACAGTACTGTAAGAGCAGTATGTCACAGTGCTGTAAGACCAGTATGTCACAGTGCTGTAAGAGCAGCATGTCACAGTGCTGTAAGAGAAGCATGTCACAGTGCTGTAAGAGCAGTATGTCACAGTACTGTAAGTGCAGTATGTCACAGTACTGTAAGAGCAGGATGTCACAGTGCTGTAAGACCAGTATGTCACAGTGCTGTAAGACCAGTATGTCACAGTGCTGTAAGACCAGTATGTCACAGTGCTGTAAGAGCAGCATGTCACAGTGCTGTAAGAGCAGTATGTCACAGTACTGTAAGAGCAGTATGTCACAGTACTGTAAGAGCAGTATGTCACAGTGCTGTAAGAGCAGTATGTCACAGTACTGTAAGAGCAGTATGTCACTGTACTGTAAGAGCAGTGTGTCACAGTACTGTAAGAGCAGTGTGTCACAGTACTGTAAGAGCAGTATGTCACAGTACTGTAAGAGCAGTATGTCACAGTACTGTAAGAGCAGTATGTCACAGTGCTGTAAGACCAGTATGTCACAGTGCTGTAAGACCAGTATGTCACAGTGCTGTAAGAGCAGTATGTCACAGTACTGTAAGACCAGTATGTCACAGTGCTGTAAGAGCAGTATGTCACAGTGCTGTAAGAGCAGTATGTCACAGTGCTGTAAGACCAGTATGTCACAGTGCTGTAAGACCAGTATGTCACAGTACTGTAAGAGCAGTATGTCACAGTACTGTAAGAGCAGTATGTCACAGTACTGTAAGAGCAGTATGTCACAGTACTGTAAGAGCAGCATGTCACAGTACTGTAAGAGCAGTATGTCACAGTACTGTAAGAGAAGTATGTCACAGTGCTGTAAGACCAGTATGTCACAGTACTGTAAGACCAGTATGTCACAGTGCTGTAAGAGCAGCATGTCACAGTGCTGTAAGAGAAGCATGTCACAGTGCTGTAAGAGCAGTATGTCACAGTACTGTAAGAGCCGTATGTCACAGTGCTGTAAGACCAGTATGTCACAGTGCTGTAAGACCAGTATGTCACAGTGCTGTAAGAGCAGTATGTCACAGTGCTGTAAGAGCAGTATGTCACAGTACTGTAAGAGCAGTATGTCACAGTACTGTAAGAGCAGTATGTCACAGTGCTGTAAGAGCAGTATGTCACAGTACTGTAAGAACAGTATGTCACAGTACTGTAATAGCAGTATGTCACAGTGCTGTAAGACCAGTATGTCATAGTGCTGTAAGAGCAGTATGTCACAATGCTGTAAGAGCAGTATGTCACAGTACTGTAAGAGCAGTATGTCACAGTGCTGTAAGAGCAGTATGTCACAGTGCTGTAAGAGCAGTATGTCACAGTACTGTAAGAGCAGTATGTCACAGTGCTGTAAGAGCAGTATGTCACAGTACTGTAAGAGCAGTATGTCACAGTACTGTAAGAGCAGTATGTCACAGTACTGTAAGAGCAGTATGTCACAGTACTGTAAGAGCAGTATGTCACAGTGCTGTAAGACCAGTATGTCACAGTGCTGTAAGAGCAGTATGTCACAGTACTGTAAGAGCAGTATGTCACAGTACTGTAAGAGCAGTATGTCACAGTACTGTAAGAGCAGTATGTCACAGTGCTGTAAGACCAGTATGTCACAGTGCTGTAAGAGCAGTATGTCACAGTGCTGTAAGACCAGTATGTCACAGTACTGTAAGAGCAGTATGTCACAGTACTGTAAGAGCAGGATGTCACAGTGCTGTAAGACCAGTATGTCACAGTGCTGTAAGAGCAGCATGTCACAGTACTGTAAGACCAGTATGTCACAGTACTGTAAGAGCAGTATGTCACAGTGCTGTAACACCAGTATGTCACAGTACTGTAAAAGCAGCATGTCACAGTACTGTAAGAGCAGTATGTCACAGTGCTGTAAGAGAAGTATGTCACAGTGCTGTAAGACCAGTATGTCACAGTGCTGTAAGACCAGTATGTCACAGTACTGTAAGAGCAGTATGTCACAGTACTGTAAGAGCAGTATGTCACAGTACTGTAAGAGCAGTATGTCACAGTACTGTAAGAGCAGGATGTCACAGTGCTGTAAGACCAGTATGTCACAGTGCTGTAAGAGCAGCATGTCACAGTACTGTAAGACCAGTATGTCACAGTACTGTAAGAGCAGTATGTCACAGTGCTGTAACACCAGTATGTCACAGTACTGTAAGAGCAGCATGTCACAGTACTGTAAGAGCAGTATGTCACAGTGCTGTAAGAGCAGTATGTCACAGTGCTGTAAGACCAGTATGTCATAGTACTGTAAGAGCAGTATGTCACAGTGCTGTAAGAGCAGTATGTCACAGTGCTGTAAGAGCAGTATGTCACAGTACTGTAAGAGCAGTATGTCACAGTACTGTAAGAGCAGTATGTCACAGTGCTGTAAGAGCAGTATGTCACAGTACTGTAAGAGCAGTATGTCACTGTACTGTAAGAGCAGTGTGTCACAGTACTGTAAGAGCAGTGTGTCACAGTACTGTAAGAGCAGTATGTCACAGTACTGTAAGAGCAGTATGTCACAGTACTGTAAGAGCAGTATGTCACAGTGCTGTAAGACCAGTATGTCACAGTGCTGTAAGACCAGTATGTCACAGTGCTGTAAGAGCAGTATGTCACAGTACTGTAAGACCAGTATGTCACAGTGCTGTAAGAGCAGTATGTCACAGTGCTGTAAGAGCAGTATGTCACAGTGCTGTAAGACCAGTATGTCACAGTGCTGTAAGAGCAGTATGTCACAGTACTGTAAGAGCAGTATGTCACAGTGTTGTAAGACCAGTATGTCACAGTACTGTAAGAGCAGTATGTCACAGTGCTGTAAGAGCAGCATGTCACAGTGCTGTAAGAGAAGCATGTCACAGTGCTGTAAGACCAGTATGTCACAGTACTGTAAGAGCAGTATGTCACAGTACTGTAAGAGCAGTATGTCACAGTACTGTAAGAGCAGTATGTCACAGTACTGTAAGAGCAGCATGTCACAGTACTGTAAGAGCAGTATGTCACAGTACTGTAAGAGAAGTATGTCACAGTGCTGTAAGACCAGTATGTCACAGTACTGTAAGACCAGTATGTCACAGTGCTGTAAGAGCAGCATGTCACAGTGCTGTAAGAGAAGCATGTCACAGTGCTGTAAGAGCAGTATGTCACAGTACTGTAAGAGCCGTATGTCACAGTGCTGTAAGACCAGTATGTCACAGTGCTGTAAGACCAGTATGTCACAGTGCTGTAAGAGCAGTATGTCACAGTGCTGTAAGAGCAGTATGTCACAGTACTGTAAGAGCAGTATGTCACAGTACTGTAAGAGCAGTATGTCACAGTGCTGTAAGAGCAGTATGTCACAGTACTGTAAGAACAGTATGTCACAGTACTGTAATAGCAGTATGTCACAGTGCTGTAAGACCAGTATGTCATAGTGCTGTAAGAGCAGTATGTCACAATGCTGTAAGAGCAGTATGTCACAGTACTGTAAGAGCAGTATGTCACAGTGCTGTAAGAGCAGTATGTCACAGTGCTGTAAGAGCAGTATGTCACAGTACTGTAAGAGCAGTATGTCACAGTGCTGTAAGAGCAGTATGTCACAGTACTGTAAGAGCAGTATGTCACAGTACTGTAAGAGCAGTATGTCACAGTACTGTAAGAGCAGTATGTCACAGTACTGTAAGAGCAGTATGTCACAGTGCTGTAAGACCAGTATGTCACAGTGCTGTAAGAGCAGTATGTCACAGTACTGTAAGAGCAGTATGTCACAGTACTGTAAGAGCAGTATGTCACAGTACTGTAAGAGCAGTATGTCACAGTGCTGTAAGACCAGTATGTCACAGTGCTGTAAGAGCAGTATGTCACAGTGCTGTAAGACCAGTATGTCACAGTACTGTAAGAGCAGTATGTCACAGTACTGTAAGAGCAGGATGTCACAGTGCTGTAAGACCAGTATGTCACAGTGCTGTAAGAGCAGCATGTCACAGTACTGTAAGACCAGTATGTCACAGTACTGTAAGAGCAGTATGTCACAGTGCTGTAACACCAGTATGTCACAGTACTGTAAAAGCAGCATGTCACAGTACTGTAAGAGCAGTATGTCACAGTGCTGTAAGAGAAGTATGTCACAGTGCTGTAAGACCAGTATGTCACAGTACTGTAAGAGCAGTATGTCACAGTACTGTAAGAGCAGTATGTCACAGTACTGTAAGAGCAGTATGTCACAGTACTGTAAGAGCAGCATGTCACAGTACTGTAAGAGCAGTATGTCACAGTACTGTAAGAGAAGTATGTCACAGTGCTGTAAGACCAGTATGTCACAGTGCTGTAAGACCAGTATGTCACAGTGCTGTAAGAGCAGCATGTCACAGTGCTGTAAGACCAGTATGTCACAGTACTGTAAGAGCAGTATGTCACAGTACTGTAAGAGCAGTATGTCACAGTACTGTAAGAGCAGGATGTCACAGTGCTGTAAGACCAGTATGTCACAGTGCTGTAAGAGCAGCATGTCACAGTACTGTAAGACCAGTATGTCACAGTACTGTAAGAGCAGTATGTCACAGTACTGTAAGAGCAGTATGTCACAGTGCTGTAAGAGCAGTATGTCACAGTGCTGTAAGACCAGTATGTCACAGTGCTGTAAGAGCAGCATGTCACAGTGCTGTAAGAAAAGCATGTCACACTACTGTAAGACCAGTATGTCACAGTACTGTAAGACCAGTATGTCACAGTACTGTAAGAGCAGTATGTCACAGTACTGTAAGAGCAGTATGTCACAGTACTGTAAGAGCAGTATGTCACAGTATTGTAAGAGCAGTATGTCACAGTGCTGTAAGAGCAGTATGTCACAGTACTGTAAGAGCAGTATGTCACAGTGCTGTAAGAGCAGTATGTCACAGTACTGTAAGAGCAGTATGTCACAGTACTGTAAGAGCAGTATGTCACAGTACTGTAAGAGCAGTATGTCACAGTACTGTAAGAGCAGTATGTCACAGTACTGTAAGAGCAGTATGTTACAGTACTGTAAGAGCAGTATGTCACAGTGCTGTAAGACCAGTATGTCACAGTGCTGTAAGAGCAGTATGTCACAGTGCTGTAAGACCAGTATGTCACAGTGCTGTAAGAGCAAAATGTCACAGTACTGTAAGAGCAGTATGTCACAGTACTGTAAGAGCAGTATGTCACAGTGCTGTAAGAGCAGTATGTCACAGTACTGTAAGACCAGTATGTCACAGTGCTGTAAGAGCAGTATGGCACAGTACTGTAAGAGCAGTATGTCACAGTGCTGTAAGACCAGTATGTCACAGTACTGTAAGAGCAGTATGTCACAGTGCTGTAAGAGCAGCATGTCACAGTGCTGTAAGAGAAGCATGTCACAGTGCTGTAAGACCAGTATGTCACAGTACTGTAAGAGCAGTATGTCACAGTACTGTAAGAGCAGTATGTCACAGTACTGTAAGAGCAGTATGTCACAGTACTGTAAGAGCAGTATGTCACAGTACTGTAAGAGCAGTATGTCACAGTGCTGTAAGAGCAGTATGTCACAGTACTGTAAGACCAGTATGTCACAGTACTGTAAGAGCAGTATGTCACAGTGCTGTAAGACCAGTATGTCACAGTACTGTAAGAGCAGTATGTCACAGTACTGTAAGAGCAGTATGTCACAGTGCTGTAAGAGCAGTATGTCACAGTGCTGTAAGACCAGTATGTCACAGTACTGTAAGAGCAGTATGTCACAGTACTGTAAGAGCAATATGTCACAGTACTGTAAGAGCAGTATGTCACAGTACTGTAAGAGCAGTATGTCACAGTAATGTAAGAGCAGTATGTCACAGTGCTGTAAGACCAGTATGTCACAGTACTGTAAGAGCAGTATGTCACAGTGCTGTAAGAGCAGTATGTCACAGTACTGTAAGAGCAGCATGTCACAGTGCTGTAAGACCAGTATGTCACAGTGCTGTAAGACCAGTATGTCACAGTGCTGTAAGAGCAGTATGTCACAGTGCTGTAAGAGCAGCATGTCACAGTGCTGTAAGACCAGTATGTCACAGGGCTGTAAGACCAGTATGTCACAGTGCTGTAAGAGCAGCATGTCACAGTGCTGTAAGAGCAGTATGTCACAGTGCTGTAAGACCAGTATGTCACAGTACTGTAAGACCAGTATGTCACAGTGCTGTAAGACCAGTATGTCACAGTACTGTAAGAGCAGCATGTCACAGTGCTGTAAGACCAGTATGTCACAGTGCTGTAAGACCAGTATGTCACAGTGCTGTAAGAGCAGTATGTCACAGTGCTGTAAGAGCAGCATGTCACAGTGCTGTAAGACCAGTATGTCACAGGGCTGTAAGACCAGTATGTCACAGTGCTGTAAGAGCAGCATGTCACAGTGCTGTAAGAGCAGTATGTCACAGTGCTGTAAGACCAGTATGTCACAGTACTGTAAGACCAGTATGTCACAGTGCTGTAAGACCAGTATGTCACAGTGCTGTAAGAGCAGCATGTCACAGTGCTGTAAGAGCAGTATGTCACAGTACTGTAAGAGCAGTATGTCACAGTGCTGTAAGACCAGTATGTCACAGTACTGTAAGAGCAGCATGTCACAGTGCTGTAAGAGCAGTATGTCACAGTGCTGTAAGACCAGTATGTCATAGTACTGTAAGAGCAGTATGTCACAGTGCTGTAAGAGCAGTATGTCACAGTGCTGTAAGACCAGTATGTCACAGTGCTGTAAGAGCAGCATGTCACAGTGCTGTAAGAGCAGCATGTCACAGTGCTGTAAGAGAAGCATGTCACAGTGCTGTAAGAGCAGTATGTCACAGTGCTGTAAGACCAGTATGTCACAGTGCTGTAAGAGCAGCATGTCACAGTGCTGTAAGAGCAGCATGTCACAGTACTGTAAGACCAGTATGTCACAGTACTGTAAGAGCAGTATGTCACAGTACTGTAAGTGCAGTATGTCACAGTACTGTAAGAGCAGGATGTCACAGTGCTGTAAGACCAGTATGTCACAGTGCTGTAAGAGCAGTATGTCACAGTACTGTAAGAGCAGTATGTCACAGTGCTGTAAGACCAGTATGTCACAGTACTGTAAGAGCAGCATGTCACAGTGCTGTAAGAGCAGCATGTCACAGTGCTGTAAGAGCAGCATGTCACAGTGCTGTAAGAGCAGTATGTCACAGTGCTGTAAGACCAGTATGTCACAGTGCTGTAAGAGCAGTATGTCACAGTGCTGTAAGAGCAGCATGTCACAGTGCTGTAAGACCAGTATGTCACAGTACTGTAAGAGCAGTATGTCACAGTACTGTAAGAGCAGTATGTCACAGTGCTGTAAGAGAAGTATGTCACAGTGCTGTAAGACCAGTATGTCACAGTGCTGTAAGAGAAGTATGTCACAGTACTGTAAGAGCAGTATGTCACAGTACTGTAAGAGCAGTATGTCACAGTGCTGTAAGAGCAGTATGTCACAGTGCTGTAAGACCAGTATGTCACAGTGCTGTAAGAGCAGCATGTCACAGTGCTGTAAGAGCAGTATGTCACAGTGCTGTAAGAGAAGCATGTCACAGTGCTGTAAGAGCAGTATGTCACAGTGCTGTAAGACCAGTATGTCACAGTGCTGTAAGAGCAGCATGTCACAGTGCTGTAAGAGCAGCATGTCACAGTACTGTAAGACCAGTATGTCACAGTACTGTAAGACCAGTATGTCACAGTACTGTAAGAGCAGTATGTCACAGTACTGTATGAGCAGTATGTCACAGTACTGTAAGAGCAGTATGTCACAGTACTGTAAGAGCAGTATGTCACAGTGCTGTAAGAGCAGTATGTCACAGTACTGTAAGAGCAGTATGTCACAGTACTGTAAGAGCAGTATGTCACAGTACTGTAAGAGCAGTATGTCACAGTACTGTAAGAGCAGTATGTCACAGTACTGTAAGAGCAGTATGTCACAGTGTTGTAAGACCAGTATGTCACAGTGCTGTAAGAGCAGTATGTCACAGTGCTGTAAGACCAGTATGTCACAGTGCTGTAAAAGCAGTATGTCACAGTGCTGTAAGAGCAGTATGTCAGAGTACTGTAAGAGCAGTATGTCACAGTACTGTAAGAGCAGTATGTCACAGTGCTGTAAGACCAGTATGTCACAGTGCTGTAAGAGCAGTATGTCACAGTGCTGTAAGAGCAGTATGTCACAGTGCTGTAAGAGCAGTATGTCACAGTGCTGTAAGACCAGTATGTCACAGTACTGTAAGAGCAATATGTCACAGTGCTGTAAGACCAGTATGTCACAGTGCTGTAATACCAGTATGTCACAGTGCTGTAAGAGCAGTATGTCAGAGTACTGTAAGAGCAGTATGTCACAGTACTGTAAGAGCAGTATGTCACAGTGCTGTAATACCAGTATGTCACAGTGCTGTAAGAGCAGTATGTCAGAGTACTGTAAGAGCAGTATGTCACAGTACTGTAAGAGCAGTATGTCACAGTGCTGTAAGAGCAGTATGTCACAGTACTGTAAGAGCAGTATGTCACAGTGCTGTAAGACCAGTATGTCACAGTACTGTAAGAGCAGCATGTCACAGTGCTGTAAGAGCAGCATGTCACAGTGCTGTAAGACCAGTATGTCACAGTACTGTAAGAGCAGTATGTCACAGTACTGTAAGAGCAGTATGTCACAGTACTGTAAGAGCAGTATGTCACAGTACTGTAAGAGCAGTATGTCACAGTACTGTAAGAGCAGTATGTCACAGTACTGTAAGAGCAGTATGTCACAGTACTGTAAGAGCAGTATGTCACAGTGCTGTAAGACCAGTATGTCACAGTGCTGTAAGAGCAGTATGTCACAGTGCTGTAAGACCAGTATGTCACAGTGCTGTAAGAGCAGTATGTCAGAGTACTGTAAGAGCAGTATGTCACAGTACTGTAAGAGCAGTATGTCACAGTGCTGTAAGAGCAGTATGTCACAGTACTGTAAGACCAGTATGTCACAGTGCTGTAAGAGCAGTATGTCACAGTACTGTAAGAGCAGTATGTCACAGTGCTGTAAGAGCAGTATGTCACAGTACTGTAAGAGCAGTATGTCACAGTGCTGTAAGAGCAGTATGTCACAGTACTGTAAGACCAGTATGTCACAGTGCTGTAAGAGCAGTATGTCACAGTACTGTAAGAGCAGTATGTCACAGTGCTGTAAGACCAGTATGTCACAGTACTGTAAGAGCAGTATGTCACAGTGCTGTAAGAGCAGCATGTCACAGTGCTGTAAGAGAAGCATGTCACAGTGCTGTAAGACCAGTATGTCACAGTACTGTAAGAGCAGTATGTCACAGTACTGTAAGAGCAGTATGTCACAGTACTGTAAGAGCAGTATGTCACAGTACTGTAAGAGCAGGATGTCACAGTGCTGTAAGACCAGTATGTCACAGTGCTGTAAGAGCAGCATGTCACAGTACTGTAAGACCAGTATGTCACAGTACTGTAAGAGCAGTATGTCACAGTGCTGTAACACCAGTATGTCACAGTACTGTAAGAGCAGCATGTCACAGTACTGTAAGAGCAGTATGTCACAGTGCTGTAAGAGCAGTATGTCACAGTGCTGTAAGACCAGTATGTCATAGTACTGTAAGAGCAGTATGTCACAGTGCTGTAAGAGCAGTATGTCACAGTGCTGTAAGACCAGTATGTCACAGTGCTGTAAGAGCAGCATGTCACAGTGCTGTAAGAGCAGCATGTCACAGTGCTGTAAGAGAAGCATGTCACAGTGCTGTAAGAGCAGTATGTCACAGTGCTGTAAGACCAGTATGTCACAGTGCTGTAAGAGCAGCATGTCACAGTGCTGTAAGAGCAGCATGTCACAGTACTGTAAGACCAGTATGTCACAGTACTGTAAGAGCAGTATGTCACAGTACTGTAAGTGCAGTATGTCACAGTACTGTAAGAGCAGGATGTCACAGTGCTGTAAGACCAGTATGTCACAGTGCTGTAAGAGCAGTATGTCACAGTACTGTAAGAGCAGTATGTCACAGTGCTGTAAGACCAGTATGTCACAGTACTGTAAGAGCAGCATGTCACAGTGCTGTAAGAGAAGCATGTCACAGTGCTGTAAGACCAGTATGTCACAGTACTGTAAGAGCAGTATGTCACAGTACTGTAAGAGCAGTATGTCACAGTACTGTAAGAGCAGTATGTCACAGTACCGTAAGAGCAGGATGTCACAGTGCTGTAAGACCAGTATGTCACAGTGCTGTAAGAGCAGCATGTCACAGTACTGTAAGACCAGTATGTCACAGTACTGTAAGACCAGTATGTCACAGTGCTGTAACACCAGTATGTCACAGTACTGTAAGAGCAGCATGTCACAGTACTGTAAGAGCAGTATGTCACAGTACTGTAAGAGCAGTATGTCACAGTACTGTAAGAGCAGTATGTCACAGTACTGTAAGAGCAGTATGTCACAGTACTGTAAGAGCAGTATGTCACAGTGCTGTGAGAGCAGTATGTCACAGTACTGTAAGACCAGTATGTCACAGTACTGTAAGAGCAGTATGTCACAGTGCTGTAAGACCAGTATGTCACAGTACTGTAAGAGCAGTATGTCACAGTACTGTAAGAGCAGTATGTCACAGTGCTGTAAGACCAGTATGTCACAGTGCTGTAAGACCAGTATGTCACAGTACTGTAAGAGCAGTATGTCACAGTACTGTAAGAGCAGTATGTCACAGTACTGTAAGAGCAGTATGTCACAGTACTGTAAGAGCAGTATGTCACAGTAATGTAAGAGCAGTATGTCACAGCAGGATGTAAGAGCAGTATGTCACAGTGCTGTAAGACCAGTATGTCACAGTGCTGTAAGAGCAGCATGTCACAGTGCTGTAAGAGCAGCATGTCACAGTGCTGTAAGAGAAGCATGTCACAGTGCTGTAAGAGCAGTATGTCACAGTGCTGTAAGACCAGTATGTCACAGTGCTGTAAGAGCAGCATGTCACAGTGCTGTAAGAGCAGCATGTCACAGTACTGTAAGACCAGTATGTCACAGTACTGTAAGAGCAGTATGTCACAGTACTGTAAGTGCAGTATGTCACAGTACTGTAAGAGCAGGATGTCACAGTGCTGTAAGACCAGTATGTCACAGTGCTGTAAGAGCAGTATGTCACAGTACTGTAAGAGCAGTATGTCACAGTGCTGTAAGACCAGTATGTCACAGTACTGTAAGAGCAGCATGTCACAGTGCTGTAAGAGAAGCATGTCACAGTGCTGTAAGACCAGTATGTCACAGTACTGTAAGAGCAGTATGTCACAGTACTGTAAGAGCAGTATGTCACAGTACTGTAAGAGCAGTATGTCACAGTACCGTAAGAGCAGGATGTCACAGTGCTGTAAGACCAGTATGTCACAGTGCTGTAAGAGCAGCATGTCACAGTACTGTAAGACCAGTATGTCACAGTACTGTAAGACCAGTATGTCACAGTGCTGTAACACCAGTATGTCACAGTACTGTAAGAGCAGCATGTCACAGTACTGTAAGAGCAGTATGTCACAGTACTGTAAGAGCAGTATGTCACAGTACTGTAAGAGCAGTATGTCACAGTACTGTAAGAGCAGTATGTCACAGTACTGTAAGAGCAGTATGTCACAGTGCTGTGAGAGCAGTATGTCACAGTACTGTAAGACCAGTATGTCACAGTACTGTAAGAGCAGTATGTCACAGTGCTGTAAGACCAGTATGTCACAGTACTGTAAGAGCAGTATGTCACAGTACTGTAAGAGCAGTATGTCACAGTGCTGTAAGACCAGTATGTCACAGTGCTGTAAGACCAGTATGTCACAGTACTGTAAGAGCAGTATGTCACAGTACTGTAAGAGCAGTATGTCACAGTACTGTAAGAGCAGTATGTCACAGTACTGTAAGAGCAGTATGTCACAGTAATGTAAGAGCAGTATGTCACAGTGCTGTAAGAGCAGCATGTCACAGTGCTGTAAGAGCAGTATGTCACAGTGCTGTAAGACCAGTATGTCACAGTACTGTAAGACCAGTATGTCACAGTGCTGTAAGACCAGTATGTCACAGTGCTGTAAGAGAAGCATGTCACAGTGCTGTAAGAGCAGTATGTCACAGTACTGTAAGAGCAGTATGTCACAGTGCTGTAAGACCAGTATGTCACAGTGCTGTAAGACCAGTATGTCACAGTGCTGTAAGAGCAGCATGTCACAGTGCTGTAAGAGCAGTATGTCACAGTGCTGTAAGACCAGTATGTCACAGTGCTGTAAGAGCAGCATGTCACAGTGCTGTAAGACCAGTATGTCACAGTGCTGTAAGACCAGTATGTCACAGTACTGTAAGAGCAGTATGTCACAGTGCTTTAAGAGCAGTATGTCACAGTGCTGTAAGACCAGTATGTCACAGTGCTGTAAGAGCAGCATGTCACAGTGCTGTAAGAGAAGTATGTCACAGTGCTGTAAGACCAGTATGTCACAGTGCTGTAAGAGCAGTATGTCACAGTACTGTAAGAGCAGTATGTCACAGTACTGTAAGAGCAGTATGTCACAGTGCTGTAAGAGCAGTATGTCACAGTGCTGTAAGACCAGTATGTCACAGTGCTGTAAGAGCAGCATGTCACAGTGCTGTAAGAGCAGTATGTCACAGTGCTGTAAGAGAAGCATGTCACAGTGCTGTAAGAGCAGTATGTCACAGTGCTGTAAGACCAGTATGTCACAGTGCTGTAAGAGCAGCATGTCACAGTGCTGTAAGAGCAGCATGTCACAGTACTGTAAGACCAGTATGTCACAGTACTGTAAGAGCAGTATGTCACAGTACTGTAAGAGCAGTATGTCACAGTACTGTAAGAGCAGTATGTCACAGTACTGTAAGAGCAGTATGTCACAGTGCTGTAAGAGCAGTATGTCACAGTGCTGTAAGAGCAGTATGTCACAGTACTGTAAGAGCAGTATGTCACAGTGCTGTAAGAGCAGTATGTCACAGTGCTGTAAGAGCAGTATGTCACAGTACTGCAAGAGCAGTATGTCACAGTACTGTACGAGCAGTATGTCACAGTGCTGTAAGACCAGTATGTCACAGTGCTGTAAGAGCAGTTTGTCACAGTGCTGTAAGACCAGTATGTCACAGTACTGTAAGAGCAGTATGTCACAGTGCTGTAAGAGCAGTATGTCACAGTACTGTAAGAGCAGTATGTCACAGTACTGTAAGAGCAGTATGTCACAGTACTGTAAGAGCAGTATGTCACAGTACTGTAAGAGCAGTATGTCACAGTACTGTAAGAGCAGTATGTCACAGTGCTGTAAGACCAGTATGTCACAGTGCTGTAAGAGCAGTATGTCACAGTGCTGTAAGACCAGTATGTCACAGTGCTGTAAGAGCAGTATGTCAGAGTGCTGTAAGACCAGTATGTCACAGTACTGTAAGAGCAGTATGTCACAGTACTGTAAGAGCAGTATGTCACAGTACTGTAAGAGCAGTATGTCACAGTACTGTAAGAGCAGGATGTCACAGTGCTGTAAGACCAGTATGTCACAGTGCTGTAAGAGCAGCATGTCACAGTACTGTAAGACCAGTATGTCACAGTACTGTAAGAGCAGTATGTCACAGTGCTGTAACACCAGTATGTCACAGTACTGTAAGAGCAGCATGTCACAGTACTGTAAGAGCAGTATGTCACAGTGCTGTAAGAGCAGTATGTCACAGTGCTGTAAGACCAGTATGTCATAGTACTGTAAGAGCAGTATGTCACAGTGCTGTAAGAGCAGTATGTCACAGTGCTGTAAGACCAGTATGTCACAGTTCTGTAAGAGCAGCATGTCACAGTGCTGTAAGAGCAGCATGTCACAGTGCTGTAAGAGAAGCATGTCACAGTGCTGTAAGAGCAGTATGTCACAGTGCTGTAAGACCAGTATGTCACAGTGCTGTAAGAGCAGCATGTCACAGTGCTGTAAGAGCAGCATGTCACAGTACTGTAAGACCAGTATGTCACAGTACTGTAAGAGCAGTATGTCACAGTACTGTAAGTGCAGTATGTCACAGTACTGTAAGAGCAGGATGTCACAGTGCTGTAAGACCAGTATGTCACAGTGCTGTAAGAGCAGCATGTCACAGTACTGTAAGACCAGTATGTCACAGTGCTGTAAGACCAGTATGTCACAGTGCTGTAAGAGCAGCATGTCACAGTGCTGTAAGAGCAGTATGTCACAGTACTGTAAGAGCAGTATGTCACAGTACTGTAAGAGCAGTATGTCACAGTGCTGTAAGAGCAGTATGTCACAGTACTGTAAGAGCAGTATGTCACTGTACTGTAAGAGCAGTGTGTCACAGTACTGTAAGAGCAGTGTGTCACAGTACTGTAAGAGCAGTATGTCACAGTACTGTAAGAGCAGTATGTCACAGTACTGTAAGAGCAGTATGTCACAGTGCTGTAAGACCAGTATGTCACAGTGCTGTAAGACCAGTATGTCACAGTGCTGTAAGAGCAGTATGTCACAGTACTGTAAGACCAGTATGTCACAGTGCTGTAAGAGCAGTATGTCACAGTGCTGTAAGAGCAGTATGTCACAGTACTGTAAGACCAGTATGTCACAGTGCTGTAAGAGCAGTATGTCACAGTACTGTAAGAGCAGTATGTCACAGTGCTGTAAGACCAGTATGTCACAGTGCTGTAAGAGCAGCATGTCACAGTGCTGTAAGAGAAGCATGTCACAGTGCTGTAAGACCAGTATGTCACAGTACTGTAAGAGCAGTATGTCACAGTACTGTAAGAGCAGTATGTCACAGTACTGTAAGAGCAGTATGTCACAGTACTGTAAGAGCAGCATGTCACAGTACTGTAAGAGCAGTATGTCACAGTACTGTAAGAGAAGTATGTCACAGTGCTGTAAGACCAGTATGTCACAGTACTGTAAGACCAGTATGTCACAGTGCTGTAAGAGCAGCATGTCACAGTGCTGTAAGAGAAGCATGTCACAGTGCTGTAAGAGCAGTATGTCACAGTACTGTAAGAGCCGTATGTCACAGTGCTGTAAGACCAGTATGTCACAGTGCTGTAAGACCAGTATGTCACAGTGCTGTAAGACCAGTATGTCACAGTGCTGTAAGACCAGTATGTCACAGTGCTGTAAGAGCAGTATGTCACAGTGCTGTAAGAGCAGTATGTCACAGTACTGTAAGAGCAGTATGTCACAGTACTGTAAGAGCAGTATGTCACAGTGCTGTAAGAGCAGTATGTCACAGTACTGTAAGAACAGTATGTCACAGTACTGTAATAGCAGTATGTCACAGTGCTGTAAGACCAGTATGTCATAGTGCTGTAAGAGAAGTATGTCACAATGCTGTAAGAGCAGTATGTCACAGTACTGTAAGAGCAGTATGTCACAGTGCTGTAAGAGCAGTATGTCACAGTGCTGTAAGAGCAGTATGTCACAGTACTGTAAGAGCAGTATGTCACAGTGCTGTAAGAGCAGTATATCACAGTACTGTAAGAGCAGCATGTCACAGTGCTGTAAGAGCAGTATGTCACAGTGCTGTAAGACCAGTATGTCACAGTGCTGTAAGAGCAGTATGTCACAGTACTGTAAGAGCAGTATGTCACAGTACTGTAAGAGCAGTATGTCACAGTGCTGTAAGAGCAGTATGTCACAGTACTGTAAGAACAGTATGTCACAGTACTGTAATAGCAGTATGTCACAGTGCTGTAAGACCAGTATGTCATAGTGCTGTAAGAGCAGTATGTCACAATGCTGTAAGAGCAGTATGTCACAGTACTGTAAGAGCAGTATGTCACAGTGCTGTAAGAGCAGTATGTCACAGTGCTGTAAGAGCAGTATGTCACAGTGCTGTAAGACCAGTATGTCACAGTGCTGTAAGACCAGTATGTCACAGTGCTGTAAGAGCAGCATGTCACAGTGCTGTAAGAGCAGTATGTCACAGTGCTGTAAGACCAGTATGTCACAGTGCTGTAAGAGCAGCATGTCACAGTGCTGTAAGACCAGTATGTCACAGTGCTGTAAGACCAGTATGTCACAGTACTGTAAGAGCAGTATGTCACAGTGCTGTAAGAGCAGTATGTCACAGTGCTGTAAGACCAGTATGTCACAGTGCTGTAAGAGCAGCATGTCACAGTGCTGTAAGAGAAGTATGTCACAGTGCTGTAAGACCAGTATGTCACAGTGCTGTAAGAGCAGTATGTCACAGTACTGTAAGAGCAGTATGTCACAGTGCTGTAAGAGCAGTATGTCACAGTGCTGTAAGAGCAGTATGTCACAGTGCTGTAAGACCAGTATGTCACAGTGCTGTAAGAGCAGCATGTCACAGTGCTGTAAGAGCAGTATGTCACAGTGCTGTAAGAGAAGCATGTCACAGTGCTGTAAGAGCAGTATGTCACAGTGCTGTAAGACCAGTATGTCACAGTGCTGTAAGAGCAGCATGTCACAGTGCTGTAAGAGCAGCATGTCACAGTACTGTAAGACCAGTATGTCACAGTACTGTAAGACCAGTATGTCACAGTACTGTAAGAGCAGTATGTCACAGTACTGTAAGAGCAGTATGTCACAGTACTGTAAGAGCAGTATGTCACAGTGCTGTAAGAGCAGTATGTCACAGTACTGTAAGAGCAATATGTCACAGTACTGTAAGAGCAGTATGTCACAGTGCTGTAAGAGCAGTATGTCACAGTACTGTAAGAGCAGTATGTCACAGTGCTGTAAGAGCAGTATGTCACAGTGCTGTAAGAGCAGTATGTCACAGTACTGCAAGAGCAGTATGTCACAGTACTGTACGAGCAGTATGTCACAGTGCTGTAAGACCAGTATGTCACAGTGCTGTAAGAGCAGTTTGTCACAGTGCTGTAAGACCAGTATGTCACAGTACTGTAAGAGCAGTATGTCACAGTGCTGTAAGAGCAGTATGTCACAGTACTGTAAGAGCAGTATGTCACAGTACTGTAAGAGCAGTATGTCACAGTACTGTAAGAGCAGTATGTCACAGTACTGTAAGAGCAGTATGTCACAGTACTGTAAGAGCAGTATGTCACAGTGCTGTAAGACCAGTATGTCACAGTGCTGTAAGAGCAGTATGTCACAGTGCTGTAAGACCAGTATGTCACAGTGCTGTAAGAGCAGTATGTCAGAGTACTGTAAGAGCAGTATGTCACAGTACTGTAAGAGCAGTATGTCACAGTGCTGTAAGAGCAGTATGTCACAGTACTGTAAGACCAGTATGTCACAGTGCTGTAAGAGCAGTATGTCACAGTACTGTAAGAGCAGTATGTCACAGTGCTGTAAGACCAGTATGTCACAGTACTGTAAGAGCAGTATGTCACAGTGCTGTAAGAGCAGCATGTCACAGTGCTGTAAGAGAAGCATGTCACAGTGCTGTAAGACCAGTATGTCACAGTACTGTAAGAGCAGTATGTCACAGTACTGTAAGAGCAGTATGTCACAGTACTGTAAGAGCAGTATGTCACAGTACTGTAAGAGCAGGATGTCACAGTGCTGTAAGACCAGTATGTCACAGTGCTGTAAGAGCAGCATGTCACAGTACTGTAAGACCAGTATGTCACAGTACTGTAAGAGCAGTATGTCACAGTGCTGTAACACCAGTATGTCACAGTACTGTAAGAGCAGCATGTCACAGTACTGTAAGAGCAGTATGTCACAGTGCTGTAAGAGCAGTATGTCACAGTGCTGTAAGACCAGTATGTCATAGTACTGTAAGAGCAGTATGTCACAGTGCTGTAAGAGCAGTATGTCACAGTGCTGTAAGACCAGTATGTCACAGTGCTGTAAGAGCAGCATGTCACAGTGCTGTAAGAGCAGCATGTCACAGTGCTGTAAGAGAAGCATGTCACAGTGCTGTAAGAGAAGTATGTCACAGTGCTGTAAGACCAGTATGTCACAGTGCTGTAAGAGCAGCATGTCACAGTGCTGTAAGAGCAGCATGTCACAGTACTGTAAGAGCAGTATGTCACAGTACTGTAAGTGCAGTATGTCACAGTACTGTAAGAGCAGGATGTCACAGTGCTGTAAGACCAGTATGTCACAGTGCTGTAAGAGCAGCATGTCACAGTACTGTAAGACCAGTATGTCACAGTGCTGTAAGACCAGTATGTCACAGTGCTGTAAGAGCAGCATGTCACAGTGCTGTAAGAGCAGTATGTCACAGTACTGTAAGAGCAGTATGTCACAGTACTGTAAGAGCAGTATGTCACAGTGCTGTAAGAGCAGTATGTCACAGTACTGTAAGAGCAGTATGTCACTGTACTGTAAGAGCAGTGTGTCACAGTACTGTAAGAGCAGTGTGTCACAGTACTGTAAGAGCAGTATGTCACAGTACTGTAAGAGCAGTATGTCACAGTACTGTAAGAGCAGTATGTCACAGTGCTGTAAGACCAGTATGTCACAGTGCTGTAAGACCAGTATGTCACAGTGCTGTAAGAGCAGTATGTCACAGTACTGTAAGACCAGTATGTCACAGTGCTGTAAGAGAAGTATGTCACAGTGCTGTAAGAGCAGTATGTCACAGTACTGTAAGAGCAGTATGTCACAGTACTGTAAGAGCAGTATGTCACAGTGCTGTAAGAGCAGCATGTCACAGTGCTGTAAGAGAAGCATGTCACAGTGCTGTAAGACCAGTATGTCACAGTACTGTAAGAGCAGTATGTCACAGTACTGTAAGAGCAGTATGTCACAGTACTGTAAGAGCAGTATGTCACAGTACTGTAAGAGCAGCATGTCACAGTACTGTAAGAGCAGTATGTCACAGTACTGTAAGAGAAGTATGTCACAGTGCTGTAAGACCAGTATGTCACAGTACTGTAAGACCAGTATGTCACAGTGCTGTAAGAGCAGCATGTCACAGTGCTGTAAGAGAAGCATGTCACAGTGCTGTAAGAGCAGTATGTCACAGTACTGTAAGAGCCGTATGTCACAGTGCTGTAAGACCAGTATGTCACAGTGCTGTAAGACCAGTATGTCACAGTGCTGTAAGACCAGTATGTCACAGTGCTGTAAGACCAGTATGTCACAGTGCTGTAAGAGCAGTATGTCACAGTGCTGTAAGAGCAGTATGTCACAGTACTGTAAGAGCAGTATGTCACAGTACTGTAAGAGCAGTATGTCACAGTGCTGTAAGAGCAGTATGTCACAGTACTGTAAGAACAGTATGTCACAGTACTGTAATAGCAGTATGTCACAGTGCTGTAAGACCAGTATGTCATAGTGCTGTAAGAGCAGTATGTCACAATGCTGTAAGAGCAGTATGTCACAGTACTGTAAGAGCAGTATGTCACAGTGCTGTAAGAGCAGTATGTCACAGTGCTGTAAGAGCAGTATGTCACAGTACTGTAAGAGCAGTATGTCACAGTGCTGTAAGAGCAGTATGTCACAGTACTGTAAGAGCAGTATGTCACAGTACTGTAAGAGCAGTATGTCACAGTACTGTAAGAGCAGTATGTCACAGTACTGTAAGAGCAGTATGTCACAGTGCTGTTAGACCAGTATGTCACAGTGCTGTAAGAGCAGTATGTCACAGTGCTGTAAGACCAGTATGTCACAGTGCTGTACGAGCAGTATGTCAGAGTACTGTAAGAGCAGTATGTCACAGTACTGTAAGAGCAGTATGTCACAGTGCTGTAAGAGCAGTATGTCACAGTACTGTAAGACCAGTATGTCACAGTGCTGTAAGAGCAGTATGTCACAGTACTGTAAGAGCAGTATGTCACAGTGCTGTAAGACCAGTATGTCACAGTACTGTAAGAGCAGTATGTCACAGTGCTGTAAGAGCAGCATGTCACAGTGCTGTAAGAGAAGCATGTCACAGTGCTGTAAGACCAGTATGTCACAGTACTGTAAGAGCAGTATGTCACAGTACTGTAAGAGCAGTATGTCACAGTACTGTAAGAGCAGTATGTCACAGTACTGTAAGAGCAGGATGTCACAGTGCTGTAAGACCAGTATGTCACAGTGCTGTAAGAGCAGCATGTCACAGTACTGTAAGACCAGTATGTCACAGTACTGTAAGAGCAGTATGTCACAGTGCTGTAACACCAGTATGTCACAGTACTGTAAAAGCAGCATGTCACAGTACTGTAAGAGCAGTATGTCACAGTGCTGTAAGAGAAGTATGTCACAGTGCTGTAAGACCAGTATGTCACAGTACTGTAAGAGCAGTATGTCACAGTGCTGTAAGAGCAGTATGTCACAGTGCTGTAAGGCCAGTATGTCACAGTGCTGTAAGAGCAGCATGTCACAGTGCTGTAAGAGCAGCATGTCACAGTGCTGTAAGAGAAGCATGTCACAGTGCTGTAAGAGCAGTATGTCACAGTGCTGTAAGACCAGTATGTCACAGTGCTGTAAGAGCAGCATGTCACAGTGCTGTAAGAGCAGCATGTCACAGTACTGTAAGACCAGTATGTCACAGTACTGTAAGAGCAGTATGTCACAGTACTGTAAGAGCAGTATGTCACAGTACTGTAAGAGCAGGATGTCACAGTGCTGTAAGACCAGTATGTCACAGTGCTGTAAGAGCAGCATGTCACAGTACTGTAAGACCAGTATGTCACAGTACTGTAAGAGCAGTATGTCACAGTGCTGTAACACCAGTATGTCACAGTACTGTAAGAGCAGCATGTCACAGTACTGTAAGAGCAGTATGTCACAGTGCTGTAAGAGCAGTATGTCACAGTGCTGTAAGACCAGTATGTCACAGTGCTGTAAGAGCAGTATGTCACAGTGCTGTAAGAGAAGTATGTCACAGTGCTGTAAGACCAGTATGTCACAGTGCTGTAAGAGCAGCATGTCACAGTGCTGTAAGAGCAGCATGTCACAGTGCTGTAAGAGAAGCATGTCACAGTGCTGTAAGAGCAGCATGTCACAGTGCTGTAAGACCAGTATGTCACAGTGCTGTAAGAGCAGCATGTCACAGTGCTGTAAGAGCAGTATGTCACAGTACTGTAAGAGCAGTATGTCACAGTACTGTAAGAGCAGTATGTCACAGTGCTGTAAGAGCAGTATGTCACAGTACTGTAAGAGCAGTATGTCACTGTACTGTAAGAGCAGTGTGTCACAGTACTGTAAGAGCAGTGTGTCACAGTACTGTAAGAGCAGTATGTCACAGTACTGTAAGAGCAGTATGTCACAGTACTGTAAGAGCAGTATGTCACAGTGCTGTAAGACCAGTATGTCACAGTGCTGTAAGACCAGTATGTCACAGTGCTGTAAGAGCAGTATGTCACAGTACTGTAAGACCAGTATGTCACAGTGCTGTAAGAGCAGTATGTCACAGTGCTGTAAGAGCAGTATGTCACAGTACTGTAAGACCAGTATGTCACAGTGCTGTAAGAGAAGTATGTCACAGTACTGTAAGAGCAGTATGTCACAGTGCTGTAAGACCAGTATGTCACAGTACTGTAAGACCAGTATGTCACAGTGCTGTAAGAGAAGCATGTCACAGTGCTGTAAGAGAAGCATGTCACAGTGCTGTAAGACCAGTATGTCACAGTACTGTAAGAGCAGTATGTCACAGTACTGTAAGAGCAGTATGTCACAGTACTGTAAGAGCAGTATGTCACAGTACTGTAAGAGCAGCATGTCACAGTACTGTAAGAGCAGTATGTCACAGTGCTGTAAGACTAGTATGTCACAGTACTGTAAGACCAGTATGTCACAGTGCTGTAAGAGCAGCATGTCACAGTGCTGTAAGAGAAGCATGTCACAGTGCTGTAAGAGCAGTATGTCACAGTACTGTAAGAGCCGTATGTCACAGTGCTGTAAGACCAGTATGTCACAGTGCTGTAAGACCAGTATGTCACAGTGCTGTAAGACCAGTATGTCACAGTGCTGTAAGACCAGTATGTCACAGTGCTGTAAGAGCAGTATGTCACAGTGCTGTAAGAGCAGTATGTCACAGTACCGTAAGAGCAGTATGTCACAGTACTGTAAGAGCAGTATGTCACAGTGCTGTAAGAGCAGTATGTCACAGTACTGTAAGAGCAGTATGTCACAGTGCTGTAAGAGCAGTATGTCACAGTGCTGTAAGACCAGTATGTCACAGTACTGTAAGAGCAGTATGTCACAGTGCTGTAAGAGCAGTATGTCACAGTACTGTAAGAGCAGTATGTCACAGTGCTGTAAGAGCAGTATGTCACAGTACTGTAAGAGCAGTATGTCACAGTGCTGTAAGAGCAGTATGTCACAGTACTGTAAGAGCAGTATGTCACAGTACTGTAAGAGCAGTATGTCACAGTACTGTAAGAGCAGTATGTCACAGTACTGTAAGAGCAGTATGTCACAGTGCTGTAAGACCAGTATGTCACAGTGCTGTAAGAGCAGTATGTCACAGTGCTGTAAGACCAGTATGTCACAGTGCTGTACGAGCAGTATGTCAGAGTACTGTAAGAGCAGTATGTCACAGTACTGTAAGAGCAGTATGTCACAGTGCTGTAAGAGCAGTATGTCACAGTACTGTAAGACCAGTATGTCACAGTGCTGTAAGAGCAGTATGTCACAGTACTGTAAGAGCAGTATGTCACAGTGCTTTAAGACCAGTATGTCACAGTACTGTAAGAGCAGTATGTCACAGTGCTGTAAGAGCAGCATGTCACAGTGCTGTAAGAGAAGCATGTCACAGTGCTGTAAGAGCAGCATGTCACAGTACTGTAAGACCAGTATGTCACAGTACTGTAAGAGCAGTATGTCACAGTGCTGTAACACCAGTATGTCACAGTACTGTAAAAGCAGCATGTCACAGTACTGTAAGAGCAGTATGTCACAGTGCTGTAAGAGAAGTATGTCACAGTGCTGTAAGACCAGTATGTCACAGTACTGTAAGAGCAGTATGTCACAGTGCTGTAAGAGCAGTATGTCACAGTACTGTAAGAGCAGTATGTCACAGTGCTGTAAGAGCAGTATGTCACAGTACTGTAAGAGCAGTATGTCACTGTACTGTAAGAGCAGTGTGTCACAGTACTGTAAGAGCAGTGTGTCACAGTACTGTAAGAGCAGTATGTCACAGTACTGTAAGAGCAGTATGTCACAGTACTGTAAGAGCAGTATGTCACAGTGCTGTAAGACCAGTATGTCACAGTGCTGTAAGACCAGTATGTCACAGTGCTGTAAGAGCAGTATGTCACAGTACTGTAAGACCAGTATGTCACAGTGCTGTAAGAGCAGTATGTCACAGTGCTGTAAGAGCAGTATGTCACAGTACTGTAAGACCAGTATGTCACAGTGCTGTAAGAGAAGTATGTCACAGTACTGTAAGAGCAGTATGTCACAGTGCTGTAAGACCAGTATGTCACAGTACTGTAAGACCAGTATGTCACAGTGCTGTAAGAGAAGCATGTCACAGTGCTGTAAGAGAAGCATGTCACAGTGCTGTAAGACCAGTATGTCACAGTACTGTAAGAGCAGTATGTCACAGTACTGTAAGAGCAGTATGTCACAGTACTGTAAGAGCAGTATGTCACAGTACTGTAAGAGCAGCATGTCACAGTACTGTAAGAGCAGTATGTCACAGTGCTGTAAGACTAGTATGTCACAGTACTGTAAGACCAGTATGTCACAGTGCTGTAAGAGCAGCATGTCACAGTGCTGTAAGAGAAGCATGTCACAGTGCTGTAAGAGCAGTATGTCACAGTACTGTAAGAGCCGTATGTCACAGTGCTGTAAGACCAGTATGTCACAGTGCTGTAAGACCAGTATGTCACAGTGCTGTAAGACCAGTATGTCACAGTGCTGTAAGACCAGTATGTCACAGTGCTGTAAGAGCAGTATGTCACAGTGCTGTAAGAGCAGTATGTCACAGTACCGTAAGAGCAGTATGTCACAGTACTGTAAGAGCAGTATGTCACAGTGCTGTAAGAGCAGTATGTCACAGTACTGTAAGAGCAGTATGTCACAGTGCTGTAAGAGCAGTATGTCACAGTGCTGTAAGACCAGTATGTCACAGTACTGTAAGAGCAGTATGTCACAGTGCTGTAAGAGCAGTATGTCACAGTACTGTAAGAGCAGTATGTCACAGTGCTGTAAGAGCAGTATGTCACAGTACTGTAAGAGCAGTATGTCACAGTGCTGTAAGAGCAGTATGTCACAGTACTGTAAGAGCAGTATGTCACAGTACTGTAAGAGCAGTATGTCACAGTACTGTAAGAGCAGTATGTCACAGTACTGTAAGAGCAGTATGTCACAGTGCTGTAAGACCAGTATGTCACAGTGCTGTAAGAGCAGTATGTCACAGTGCTGTAAGACCAGTATGTCACAGTGCTGTACGAGCAGTATGTCAGAGTACTGTAAGAGCAGTATGTCACAGTACTGTAAGAGCAGTATGTCACAGTGCTGTAAGAGCAGTATGTCACAGTACTGTAAGACCAGTATGTCACAGTGCTGTAAGAGCAGTATGTCACAGTACTGTAAGAGCAGTATGTCACAGTGCTTTAAGACCAGTATGTCACAGTACTGTAAGAGCAGTATGTCACAGTGCTGTAAGAGCAGCATGTCACAGTGCTGTAAGAGAAGCATGTCACAGTGCTGTAAGAGCAGCATGTCACAGTACTGTAAGACCAGTATGTCACAGTACTGTAAGAGCAGTATGTCACAGTGCTGTAACACCAGTATGTCACAGTACTGTAAAAGCAGCATGTCACAGTACTGTAAGAGCAGTATGTCACAGTGCTGTAAGAGAAGTATGTCACAGTGCTGTAAGACCAGTATGTCACAGTACTGTAAGAGCAGTATGTCACAGTGCTGTAAGAGCAGTATGTCACAGTGCTGTAAGACCAGTATGTCACAGTGCTGTAAGAGCAGCATGTCACAGTGCTGTAAGAGCAGCATGTCACAGTGCTGTAAGAGAAGCATGTCACAGTGCTGTAAGAGCAGTATGTCACAGTGCTGTAAGACCAGTATGTCACAGTGCTGTAAGAGCAGCATGTCACAGTGCTGTAAGAGCAGCATGTCACAGTACTGTAAGACCAGTATGTCACAGTACTGTAAGAGCAGTATGTCACAGTACTGTAAGAGCAGTATGTCACAGTACTGTAAGAGCAGGATGTCACAGTGCTGTAAGACCAGTATGTCACAGTGCTGTAAGAGCAGCATGTCACAGTACTGTAAGACCAGTATGTCACAGTACTGTAAGAGCAGTATGTCACAGTGCTGTAACACCAGTATGTCACAGTACTGTAAGAGCAGCATGTCACAGTACTGTAAGAGCAGTATGTCACAGTGCTGTAAGAGCAGTATGTCACAGTACTGTAAGACCAGTATGTCACAGTGCTGTAAGAGCAGTATGTCACAGTACTGTAAGAGCAGTATGTCACAGTGCTGTAAGACCAGTATGTCACAGTGCTGTAAGAGCAGCATGTCACAGTGCTGTAAGACCAGTATGTCACAGTGCTGTAAGAGCAGCATGTCACAGTGCTGTAAGAGCAGTATGTCACAGTACTGTAAGAGCAGTATGTCACAGTACTGTAAGAGCAGTATGTCACAGTGCTGTAAGAGCAGTATGTCACAGTACTGTAAGAGCAGTATGTCACTGTACTGTAAGAGCAGTGTGTCACAGTACTGTAAGAGCAGTGTGTCACAGTACTGTAAGAGCAGTATGTCACAGTACTGTAAGAGCAGTATGTCACAGTACTGTAAGAGCAGTATGTCACAGTGCTGTAAGACCAGTATGTCACAGTGCTGTAAGACCAGTATGTCACAGTGCTGTAAGAGCAGTATGTCACAGTACTGTAAGACCAGTATGTCACAGTGCTGTAAGAGCAGTATGTCACAGTGCTGTAAGAGCAGTATGTCACAGTACTGTAAGACCAGTATGTCACAGTGCTGTAAGAGCAGTATGTCACAGTACTGTAAGAGCAGTATGTCACAGTGCTGTAAGACCAGTATGTCACAGTACTGTAAGACCAGTATGTCACAGTGCTGTAAGAGAAGCATGTCACAGTGCTGTAAGAGAAGCATGTCACAGTGCTGTAAGACCAGTATGTCACAGTACTGTAAGAGCAGTATGTCACAGTACTGTAAGAGCAGTATGTCACAGTACTGTAAGAGCAGTATGTCACAGTACTGTAAGAGCAGCATGTCACAGTACTGTAAGAGCAGTATGTCACAGTACTGTAAGAGAAGTATGTCACAGTGCTGTAAGACTAGTATGTCACAGTACTGTAAGACCAGTATGTCACAGTGCTGTAAGAGCAGCATGTCACAGTGCTGTAAGAGAAGCATGTCACAGTGCTGTAAGAGCAGTATGTCACAGTACTGTAAGAGCCGTATGTCACAGTGCTGTAAGACCAGTATGTCACAGTGCTGTAAGACCAGTATGTCACAGTGCTGTAAGACCAGTATGTCACAGTGCTGTAAGACCAGTATGTCACAGTGCTGTAAGAGCAGTATGTCACAGTGCTGTAAGAGCAGTATGTCACAGTACCGTAAGAGCAGTATGTCACAGTACTGTAAGAGCAGTATGTCACAGTGCTGTAAGAGCAGTATGTCACAGTACTGTAAGAGCAGTATGTCACAGTGCTGTAAGAGCAGTATGTCACAGTGCTGTAAGACCAGTATGTCACAGTACTGTAAGAGCAGTATGTCACAGTGCTGTAAGAGCAGTATGTCACAGTACTGTAAGAGCAGTATGTCACAGTGCTGTAAGAGCAGTATGTCACAGTGCTGTAAGACCAGTATGTCACAGTACTGTAAGAGCAGTATGTCACAGTACTGTAAGAGCAGTATGTCACAGTACTGTAAGAGCAGTATGTCACAGTACTGTAAGAGCAGTATGTCACAGTGCTGTAAGAGCAGTATGTCACAGTACTGTAAGAGCAGTATGTCACAGTGTTGTAAGAGCAGTATGTCACAGTACTGTAAGTGCAGTATGTCACAGTGCTGTAAGAGCAGTATGTCACAGTGCTGTAAGACCAGTATGTCACAGTACTGTAAGACCAGTATGTCACAGTACTGTAAGAGCAGTATGTCACAGTGCTGTAAGACCAGTATGTCACAGTGCTGTAAGACCAGTATGTCACAGTACTGTAAGAGCAGTATGTCACAGTGCTGTAAGACCAGTATGTCACAGTACTGTAAGAGCAGTATGTCACAGTGCTGTAAGAGAAGTATGTCACAGTACTGAGTCTTGTTGTCTCCATCTCCCAGTCTGCAGAACCGGAGTACTGTACTCCTCTGTAGCCAGGATCCACTCTATGACCATAGAGGCCCCCATCACCAAGGTACAGTACACACACACACACACACACACACACACACACACACACACACACACACACACACACACACACACACACACACACACATACATACATACACATACCACCAATTGCCAACCGTGCCGATTTATCATCCAAACACCGGCTTCTCAGGCATTACCTCTTAAATCTGATTGTAGTGCCATTCTTCCATCTAATTCTCTAATGAGAGTTCTGGGATAAGGCTATAACTGAAATCCTCCCCAGAGTCTAGTCTTATTCTTGGCTTAATGATGTTCCTTTATACTCTTGACTATCTGCTTTATCTATTTGGCCCCAGACAGGATTTCTATGGCATCACATGCAGAGCTCCCTGACACTGGCTCAAAGAAAGACACGTTTTGTCTGAAGAGGGACATGTCCCTTAGGCGTGTGTGTGCGTGCGTGCGTTATGTTCCTAGATCTATTGGATATTTGAGGGTTGGATTTTGATCTCTCTAACACAGTGTGGTAACGCCTAGGGAGAATTGTCATGCACGGAGAAACAGCTGTGCTAATAGCACTCTGTCTATTCATACGGCAGAACTTAAATGATATTTCTATGCTGTTCACGTTGCGCAGCGCCTCAGACTTTGCATAAGACAACACATGGCCAATGATATGCTGAAAGAACACTTGGCCCCTAAGCCCTTTATAGAGTGGCCACTGGGCGATGTGTTTGATAGGGATCACTCGAGTCTGCCATTGTTTATGGCAAAATGAGAATTGATATGATGCGCACAGTATTCCAAAATGAAAACCCAATGGCGAGCCTCATGTGTCCTGCAGCGACTCATTTTGAACATGATTCACTATGAACATTGCCAGACAGATGCACACTCTGATAATAGATAGTGAGAAAGTTGTCCAAACAAAATGGCACTGAAGCACTTTGCCACTCGCCAGGACTATGCTGATTTAGCTAACGTGGCCTAATCTGCTCAATGTGCCTGCTAGCTACTAGCAAGCTTCATTGACAAATACAGAGATGGAACTAGCTAGTGATTTTGGGCACTAATCAACAGAGTGTAGGTTGTGTTTTATTTACAATAGTTTGACAGTTTGCTGAAGTTGTAGACATGTTCTCAGAAATCAGTCCCGAGCGTAGAAGCAGCTCAGCTGACTCGATACTATCTGCAGCACTGCCAGTATTAATGCCAAAATGTTACTTGAGAAACACTGCACCAAACACAAACCCCTTAGTAAAATTGCGTGACTAAGACCTCCTCAGCAAAAACTTCTAAATTAATTACAGATTTCTGGATTTATCTATGACTATTTTGAGGGTGAAATGTTGCTACCGTGACTCAAGGGAGACAAACAACATAACACACCCACATCAAACCACACCCCCAAGACCCAAATCAGTTTTTTTTCTCTTAATGGGCAGCAGAAAAACACATGTGGAATTGCAGAGTTCAGCCCCCCTTTAAATGGAATGTAACTGTGTGCTCTATCTCTCTCCGCCTTCCCCCATATCCAGGTGATCAACATCATCAACGCGGCCCAGGAGTCCAGTCCGGTTTCGGTAGCGGATGCACTGGACCGGGTCCTGGAGATCCTGAGGACCACAGAGCTCTACTCTCCTCAGCTGGCCTCCAAGGAAGACGACCCACACACCAACGACCTCGTCGGGGGGCTCATGAGTGTGAGTCAGAGGCTACACACGCATACACGCACACACCCAACAGACACACATACTCATACACACACACACACATACACACACGCACACACACACACACTCCTTCACAGGCCCTATTTAATCAAAGTCTGGAACCAGTTTTTAGGATACTCCCCTCCACCCACACACCAACGACCTCATAGGGTGGCTCATTAGGGGCTACACATGCACACACACACACACACACACACACACACACACACACACACACATACCCCTCCTCTCCCCTCTCCTCCCCTCCCATCTCCTCCTCTCCTCTTCTCTCAAAACACTCAAACACGAGAGTTCCTGAGTTATGTGGGATGTCTCGTCATATGAATTATAATGCTGATGTCATTGTATAATGTGAAATTTGTTGTTATTAGCCAGATTTGAGATAAACCAAAAGGGTATTTTTTAAATGTTTTTTCACAGCATGGATGAAGAGAGTGCTTTGCTGTCTTTTTCCTTCTGCAGGATGGCTTACGGAGCCTGTCTGGGAACGAGTATGTCTTCTCCAAAAGTACCTTTCCAAGTAAGCATCAGTCTGTTTCATGACATCAATATTATCTTTATTCATTATCTTACCAGAATACTACTCCTACTTATACTACTGCTAATTAGGGTCACATGACCCTAATTACAACACTAACTGAGTTGAATTATGTTTTCAATTGTGTTATAGCAAGTTTTAGTGGTATATTTGTGTAATATTTCATTTAGTTAAATTACACTGGAAGCTTAATGCACTCATTCGCATTACACATAATTGGGGGCTTACGGAATTTTGATGAAACCATTACTTTTCATGTATGGACCTGTCTGAAGAGTGATAGAAAATGTCTCAGATCATTTCATCAGTTGGAGTCTACAAGTGCATCCATCGGCAGTCATTGGCAGTCATTGGCAGTCATTGGCAGTCATTGGCAGTCATTGGCAGTCATTGGCAGTCATTGGCAGTCATTGGCAGTCATCGGCAGTCATTGGCAGTCATTGGCAGTCATTGGCAGTCATTGGCAGTCATTGGCAGTCATTGGCAGTCATTGCGTGATTCCCTTGTATTTGTTCAAGTCATGATGAATCATGGACGATACAGAGAGAGATAAATGAGAGGATGTTCTGGGCGGTAATGACATATGATATTGACATGTAGTTAATGACAAATTGTATACAGAAGTAATGGATGTACTTCTTCTTTCTGAGAAGTGGAAGGGTACTGCTGAGAAGTGGAAGGGTACTGCTGAGAGGTGGAAGGGTACTGCTGAGAAGTGGAAGGGTACTGCTGAGAAGTGCTGAATACATTGTCCTCAGTGCAGCCCCCTCAAATCTAATTGTATTTGTTACATGCTTCGTAAACAACAGGTGTAGGCTAACAGTGAAATGCTCACTCTCCTGATAGTCTGTAGGAAGCAGCATGTGTTTTTTTTAGTAGACCTCTGAGAGGCTGAGCCTGAAGTGATTTTAGGTGAACGGGATTCTGAACCCACTTGTCAAGCTACCTTACCTTCTCTGACCATAGAATTAGGAATTAGAAATAATTTAATATGATCTCTATGTATCTCACCCTCTACCATAAGGACCATTTGCTAGGTAATTTAGGGACACAGATGAGGACTACATTGGAAATCGTTGTTGTTGCATTGTGCTTTCAAGTGTCCCAAATGTAATTGTTCAATGGATCAAGGCTGGCTCTTTCAGCCCTCCCCTCACCTTTTAGTTAGTGTGTGTTTGCAGTCGCATGGAAAGAGGCAAATAGTAGTGTTGCTGACCGACTTTCACATGCTGTTCCTAACTGAAGTGTATAGACTTCCACATGCTGTTCCTAACTGAAGTGTATAGACTTCCACATGCTGTTCCTAACTGAAGTGTATAGACTTTCACGTGCTGTTCCTAACTGAAGTGTATAGACTTCCACATGCTGTTCCTAACTGAAGTGTATAGACTTTCACATGCTGTTCCTAACTGAAGTGTATAGACTTTCACATGCTGTTCCTAACTGAAGTGTATAGACTTTCACATGCTGTTCCTAACTGAAGTGTATAGACTTCCACATGCTGTTCCTAACTGAAGTGTATAGACTTTGACATGCTGTTCCTAACTGAAGTGTATAGACTTCCACATGCTGTTCCTAACTGAAGTGTATAGACTTTGACATGCTGTTCCTAACTGAAGTGTATAGACTTCCACATGCTGTTCCTAACTGAAGTGTATAGACTTTCACATGCTGTTCCTAACTGAAGTGTATAGACTTCCACATGCTGTTCCTAACTGAAGTGTATAGACTTTCACATGCTGTTCCTAACTGAAGTGTATAGACTTCCACATGCTGTTCCTAACTGAAGTGTATAGACTTTCACATGCTGTTCCTAACTGAAGTGTATAGACTTTGACATGCTGTTCCTAACTGAAGTGTATAGACTTTGACATGCTGTTCCTAACTGAAGTGTATAGACTTCCACATGCTGTTCCTAACTGACGTGTATAGACTTTCACATGCTGTTCCTAACTGAAGTGTATAGACTTTCACATGCTGTTCCTAACTGAAGTGTATAGACTTCCACATGCTGTTCCTAACTGAAGTGTATAGACTTTCACATGCTGTTCCTAACTGAAGTGTATAGACTTTGACATGCTGTTCCTAACTGAAGTGTATAGACTTCCACATGCTGTTCCTAACTGAAGTGTATAGACTTCCACATGCTGTTCCTAACTGAAGTGTATAGACTTTCACATGCTGTTCCTAACTGAAGTATGTGTGTCCAGCGAATATCAACACACATAAAACCACTTCAAATGGAAACAGCTGTGTCCACGTTTGTGTGTGGTGACAAACAAGAGCACAGCTATGGGCCTTAAGATCACGTTCTTACAGAACAACACTATAGTGGACAGATCTTAGTGAATCACTAGAAGTTACTAGCAGGTGAGGGCATATCCAGCCAACAGCCCAAACAAGCTCCAGCTAGCCGTTTTTTCAATCTGTGCGTGTTTGTGCGTCTCCAGATATGAGTCAGCTGGCCATCCCAGTAACGCTGAATGACATCCCCCCGGCCATCGCTGAGATGCTGGACGACGAGGACCAATGGGACTTTAACATCCTAGAGCTGGAGGCTGCCACCTGTATGAGGTATGGAGGGAGAGGGAGGAGAGGGAGAGGGGGGCGGAGAGAGAGAAGGAAAGAGAGAGGACAGGAGCTGGAAGCTGCCACCTGTATGAGGTATGAAGGGAGAGGGAGAGGGGGGTGGAGAGAGCGAGAGGACAGGAGCTGGAGGCTGCCACCTGTATGAGGTATGGAGGGAGAGGGAGGAGAGGGAGAGGGGGGTGGATAGAGCGAGAGGACAGGAGCTGGAGGCTGCCACCTGTATGAGGTATGGAGGGAGAGGGAGGAGAGGGAGAGGGGGGTGGAGAGAGCTGGAGGCTGCCATCTGTATGAGGTATGGAGGGAGAGGGAGGAGAGGGAGAGGGGGGTGGAGAGAGCGAGAGGACAGGAGCTGGAGGCTGCCACCTGTATGAGGTATGGAGGGAGAGGGAGGAGAGGGAGAGGGGGGTGGAGAGAGCGAGAGGACAGGAGCTGGAAGTGGTGATGAGTAAGAGAGGGATAGGTTGTTAGGGGGCTAAGGGAAAGGGAAGATAGAGGTTACTATACACTCAGTGTACAAAACATTATGAACACCTGCTCTTTCCATGACATACACTGACCAGGTGAAAGCTATGATCCCTTATGGATGTCACCTGTTAAATCCACTTCAATCAGTGTAGATGAAGGGGAGGAGACAGGTTAAAGAAGGATTTCTTAGTCTTGAGACAATTTAGACCTATATTGTGTATGTGTGCCATTCAGAGGGTGAATGGGCAAGACAAAGTATTTAAGTGCCTTTTGAACAGGGTATGGTAGCAGGTGCCATTTGTGTCAAGAACTGCAGACCTGCTGGAGTTTCCCATGTATATCAAAAATGGTCCACCATCCAAAGGACATCCAGCCAACTTGACACAACTGTGGGAAGCATTGGAGTCAACATGGGCCAGCAACCCTGTGGAATGCTTTCGACACCTTGTAGAGTCCATGCCACGACGAACTGAGGCTGTTCTGAGAGCAAAAGAGAGGCTGAAACTCAATATTAGGAAGGTGTTCCTAATGTTTGGTGTATTCAGTGTACACCAATGCAGAAGGGAAAGAACATCCTCTCTCTATCACTCATCTACCTCCCTGTCCGCTCTCTGTCATCCCCACAGACCTTTGACCTACCTGGGCTTGAAGATCTTTGCTCGCTTCAGTGTGTGTGAGTTCCTGAGCTGCAGTGAGGCTACGCTACGCTGCTGGCTGCAGGTCATAGAGGCTAACTACCACGCCTCCAACTCCTACCACAACTCCACCCACGCCGCTGACGTCCTACACGCTACTGCCTACTTCCTACGCAAGGAGAAGGTCAAGGTATACCAAACACACATACCAGCATACACACACACATCCCTATTCCAACTCTCACTGGTCACTGACATACATTCACCTCCTGCCAAGCAAAGAAAACTGATACTCTACTCTCCCCACACACACACACACACACACACACACACACACACACACACACACACACACACACACACTCCTACCACAACCCCACACCAACCCGAAGAAGACCTTCTGGTTGGACAATTGTTGGATATGCGTACACCACTTATGAACACAAATTAAATGACTAAATTACAATATTTCACCTGTCATATCAATGTGCTGATTGATTGATAAGTTGATCTACTATGTAATTCACTGTGAAGGGTTTTCAATAGTGTGTGTGTGTCACGTTCTGGCCTTAGTTCCTTTGTTTTGTCTTTTGTTTCAGTATGGTCAGGGCGTGAGTTGGGTGGGTTGTCTATGTTAGTTTGTCTATGATTTTCTTTTTCTGTGTTTGGCCTGGTATGGTTCTCAATCAGAGGCAGCTGTCAATCGTTGTCCCTGATTGAGAACCATATTTAGGTAGCCTGTTTTCTATTGTGTTTTGTGGGTGGTTGTTTTCAGTCTTTGTGTGTCTACACCAGACAGAACTGTTCCGGTTGTTTCTTTGTTGTTTTGTTATTCAGTGTTCAGTTTTCATTAAATAAGATGAACACTTACCATGCTGCACTTTGGTCCTCACCTTCTTCCCACGACAGCCGTGTGTGTGTGTGTGTGTGTGTGTGTGTGTGTGTGTGTGTGTGTGTGTGTGTGTGTGGGGGGGGGGGGGGGGGGGTTTCTTTGCTTGGCAGGAGGTGAATGTATGTCAGTGACCAGTGAGAGTTGGAGTGGGGATGTTTTTATAGCTTCGGTCTTGTTCTCATATTTGACTCAGTCAATAAGTGTTTTGCCTTGAGGGCATTGAGATCCTCATACTTTCCCTCTCTTTTCTCCCTGCTTCTCCACTCCAATAAATATCTCCTCTCCTTGTCATAAAGTGAACATTTGCTAGTGATTATTATTATTAGTTGTGCTTGCATGGCGTGCATTATTTGGTATTATTCATTTGTTGAGTATGAGGTTATGCTGAGAGTGTCCAAGTTATGCTCTAATGGTACAAAGTCAGATGCAGGAGAGCAGTGAGTTGTGATCAGGCGCACTTTTATTTGGCAACAGCACAAAAAACAGACGCAACTGCGTCCAAAATCCTCCAGGTTAAAGTGCGAAAACACTCACAAATATACAAATGTATGACAAATGCATACAACGGGTCAAAATACGATACCAGGGGGAAAAACAGTCTGGCGCATCACACTAAACACTAACAAAACAATTTCACACAAAGACATGGGGGGAAACAGAGGAATAAATACATGCAGTGTGATTAGGGAATGTAAACCAGGTGTGTAGGGAACAAGACAAAACAAATGGAACAATGAGAAAATGGGGCGGCAATGGCTAGAAAGCCGGTGACGTCGAACGCCGCCCGAACAAGGAGAGGAGCCGACTTCGGCGGAAGTCGTGACAGAGAGAGACTAGGCAGTATTTATATTTTATGCACAATTTCAACAACAAAAAAACCTGGTCTAAAAGTCTAACTCCCAAAATGATTTTGCTGTCTCAGTCCCATCACTGATTCATAGGTGCATATGATTTTTTATTAAGTGAAACTGTAGATTGTTAAAGTTGTAGGAAACTGAGCTCCCTACTACATTTTTTCTATTATCTGTGCTTCTGTGGAAGTTTGACACTGATGTCACTTCCTGATTGCTATATGTCCCCCGGGGCTCATGAGAGTTTTAGTTTACTAACACTACTTCCTGGTTGTGTCATGTGTTCTCAGGGCAGTCTGGACCAGCTGGACGAGGTGGCTGCGTTGATCGCGGCGACGGTCCATGATGTGGACCACCCAGGGAGGACCAACAGCTTCCTGTGTAATGCAGGAAGTGAGCTGGCCATCCTGTATAACGACACTGCAGTGTTGGAGAGTCACCATGCCGCCCTCGCCTTCCAACTCACCGTCAGGGATATCAAGAGCAACATCTTCAAAAACATCGACAGGTACAGTCAGGAGAGAGTCTAGGAGAGAAAATAGTGGTTTCCCCCTGGAGCTTTGAGGGCTTGCTAGCCTGGTCCCAGGTCTGTTTGTGTACAGACCGATCTGGGACCAGGCTAAGTGCTTGTTAATATAATGAAATAACATGCGACAGATATGGAGCATGTTGGGTTATTACCCTGGAACATATCATGTGATGTGATTAACTTCTAAGTTTTTATGGACCTAGAACTTCTTGGAAAACAGTGAGGACAGTTGACTATCCTGGTCCTGTAAGTTCCTCTCTATGTGTTTATATTAGGACTCAGTTCAGGACGTTGAGGCAGGCAATCATAGACATGGTGCTGGCTACAGAGATGACCCGTCATTTTGAACACGTCAACAAGTTTGCCAACAGCATCAACAAACCAATGGCTGCCATCGAGGAGTCCTGTTCAAATGTAAGACACAGCCCCTTGTCTGTGTATATGTGTGTGTGTTTGTGTGTGTGTGTGCTAGCGTCCATGTGTATGTGTAGTTTATTATTACATAATAAAGATGGTTGTTAACATTAGCCAATTGAGTGGGAACAGAAGAGATATAAACAGTTTTAGTTCTTAAATACAGTATATTCGGTGAGCATTAATGAGAAAATAGGAATAAAAGACTAAATATTTTGACATTCAACAATGGAGAGTTCTAGTGGAAAATACTCTATTCAGAGCATGTGACTCCAGTTTGAAGCACCTATCTGCAATCATTGGCCGTGTGTGTGTGTGTGTGTGTGTGTGTGTGTGTGTGTGTGTGTGTGTGTGTGTGTGTGTGTGTGTGTGTGTGTGTGTGTGTGTGTGTGTGTGTGTGTGTTTTTCTGACTAATTGTGTGTGCATTGAGAAGTGTGTGTTTGTGTGTGTGTCTTTGACCTTGTGTGTGTGTGTGTGTTTCTCTGTAACAGAGTGAAGGCAGTGACAACGAGGGTCCAGCCAGCATCAGGAACAGCCCAGAGAACCGGCTGCTGATCAAGAGGATGATGATAAAGTGTGCTGATGTGGCCAACCCCTGTAGACCTCTGGAGCTCTGCATAGAATGGGCCGGACGCATCTCTGAGGAGTACTTTTCCCAGGTGAGCGGGATGACAGGGATGGAAGGTGGAAGAGAGGGCTGCTGGAGGAGGGGATGACTATATGTTAAATGTGGGATGACAGGGATGGAAGGAGGAAGAGAGGGCTGCTGGAGGAGGGGATGACTATATGTTAAATGTGGGATGACAGGGTAACAGGGCACTAGGTAAAGGAATGGAGAGGGGTAAGGGGACAGCGAGGGGTTGGAATGAGGAATGGAGAGGGGTAAGGGGACAGCGAGGGGTTAGAATGAGGAATGGAGAGGGGTAAGGGGACAGCGAGGGGTTAGAATGAGGAATGGAGAGGGGTAAGGGGACAGCGAGGGGTTAGAATGAGGAATGGAGAGCGGTAAGGGGACAGCGATGGGTTAGAATGAGGAATGGAGAGGGGTAAGGGGACAGCGAGGGGTTAGAATGAGGAATGGAGAGGGGTAAGGGGACAGCGAGGGGTTAGAATGAGGAATGGAGAGGGGTAAGGGGACAGCGAGGGGTTAGAATGAGGAATGGAGAGGGGTAAGGGGACAGCGAGGGGTTAGAATGAGGAATGGAGAGGGGTAAGGGGACAGCGAGGGGTTAGAATGAGGAATGGAGAGGGGTAAGGGGACAGCGAGGGGTTAGAATGAGGAATGGAGAGGGGTAAGGGGACAGCGAGGGGTTAGAATGAGGAATGGAGAGGGGTAAGGGGACAGCGAGGGGTTAGAATGAGGAATGGAGAGGGGTAAGGGGACAGCGAGGGGTTAGAATGAGGAATGGAGAGGGGTAAAGGGACAGCGAGGGGTTAGAATGAGGAATGGAGAGGGGTAAGGGGACAGCGAGGGGTTAGAATGAGGAATGGAGAGGGGTAAGGGGACAGCGAGGGGTTAGAATGAGGAATGGAGAGGGGTAAGGGGACAGCGAGGGGTTAGAATGAGGAATGGAGAGGGGTAAGGGGACAGCGAGGGGTTAGAATGAGGAATGGAGAGGGGTAAGGGGACAGCGAGGGGTTAGAATGAGGAATGGAGAGGGGTAAGGGGACAGCGAGGGGTTAGAATGAGGAATGGAGAGGGGTAAGGGGACAGCGAGGGGTTAGAATGAGGAATGGAGAGGGGTAAAGGGACAGCGAGGGGTTAGAATGAGGAATGGAGAGGGGTAAGGGGACAGCGAGGGGTTAGAATGAGGAATGGGGAATGTGTCATTGCAGCTCAGACTGTTCTGGTGCTATAGGAGTTCACAGCTGGCAATCCTGACCTTAACAACTGCCTACTCAGCTATATTATATGTACAAAAGTATGTAGACACCCCTTACATTAGTGGATTCGGCTGAAAGGTGTATAAAATCGAGCACACAGCCATGCAATCTCCGTAGACAAACATTGGCAGTAGAATGGCCTTACTGAAGACCTCAGAAACTTTCAATGTGGCACTGTCATAGGATGCCACCTTTCCATCAAGTCAGTTCATCAAATTTCTGCCCTGCTAGAGCTGCCCTGGTCAACTGTAAGTACTGTTATTGTGAATTGGAAACGTCTTGGAGCAACAACGGCTCAGCCGGGAAGTGGTAGGCCACACAAACTCACAGAACGGGACCGCCGAGAACAGGAGTGTATAGCGCATAAAAATTGTCTGTCCTCGGTTGCAACACTCACTACCGAGTTCCAAACTGCCTCTGGAAATATTGTAAGCAAAATAACTGTTCGTCTGGAGCTTCATGAAATGGGTTTCCATGGCCGAGCAGCCGCACACAAGCCTAAGATCACTATGCGCAATGTCATACGCTGGCTGGAGTGGTGTAACGCTCGCCACCATTGGACTCTGGAGCAGTATAAACACGTTCTCTGGAGTGATGAATCAAGCTTCACCATCTGGCAGTCTGACGGATGAATCTGGGTTTGGCGGATGCCAGGAGAATGCTGCCTCCCAGAATATATAGGGCCAACTGTAAAGTTTGTTGGAGGAGGAATAATGGTCTGGGGCTGTTTTTCATGGTTCGGGCTACGCCCCTTAGTTCCAGTGAAGGGAAATCTTAACACTACAGCATACAATGACATTCTAAATGATTCTGTGCTTCCAACTTTGTGGCAACAGTTTGGGGAAGGCCCTTTCCTGTTTCAGCATGACAATGCCCCTGTGTACATAGCAAGGTCCATACAGAAATGGTTTGTCGAGATAAGTGTGGAAGAACTTGACTGCCCTGCACAGAGCCCTGACCTCAACCCCATTGAACACCTTTGGGATGAATTGGAACGCAGACTGCAAGCCAGGCCTAATTGCCCAACATCAGTGCCCGATCTCACTGATGTTCTTGTAGCTGAATGGAAGTCCCCGCAGCATTGTTCCAACATCTAGTGGAAAGCCTTCCCAGAAAAGTGGAGGCTGTTATAGCAGCAAAGAGGGAACAACCCCATATGAATGCCCATGATTTTGGAATGAATAGTTTGACGAGCAGTTGTCCACAAACTTTTGGTCATGTAGTGTTTCCGTGTACACCTATAAATCTGCCCTCTCTCTCTCTCTCTCTCTCTCTCTCTCTCTCTCTCTCTCTCTCGTGAGTATGTACATATTGTAAATACTATAGTGTGTGTGTCTGGTGGGGGGGGTGGTAACCTGTGTGTGTGTGTGTGTGTGTGTGTGTGTGTGTGTGTGTGTGTGTGTGTGTGTGTGTGTGTGTGTGTGTGTGTGTGTGTGTGTTAACCTGTGTGAATCCATGTGTGTTTCAGACTGACGAGGAGAAGAGAGAGGCTCTTCCGGTGGTCATGCCTGTATTTGACAGGAACACCTGCAGTATCCCCAAGTCTCAGATCTCCTTCATAGACTACTTCATTACAGACATGTTTGACGCCTGGGATGGTAAGAACACACACGCGGTGCCGAGGTTAGAAGGGCACAGGGGATCCACTGGGAGGGGGAGGGATCACAAATCCCAACTTTCCCAGGCCTATCCTCTCTTCTACTTCCTCCATCCCTGTAAAAGAGGTAGAGCCTCCCTTTTCCCATCACAGTAGAGCACAGTAGCCCAGGGGACATAGAGAGGGAGGGAGAAGGGGATGGGAGCCAAACGAAGGGGTGAAGAGGAGAAAGGGGGAGGGAGGGGATGGGAGCCAGACAAAAGGGTAAAGGGGAGGGAGGGAGGGAGGGTAGGATATAATAACTTCCATCTCCCCGTCCCCATGAAATGAACCCTGACCTCTGGGGTGTTTCTAGGGGTTACCCACCCAGAGAAGAGAATACATGTGTTTACAGTGAAAAAAGCTGGTGATGTCACGGAAAATTCCCAGAGGCCACTGGGAAAGGGTGGAGGGGCAGGGGTGGGTATCCGGGGGGCCGGAGGGGTTAAGTCGAAATGCACTGAAGCAGAACCTACTGTACACACACACACACAAAAGCACACACATTCAGATGCAAAAGTGCACACAGAAGCACAAAGATGCGCACACACACAAGCATAACGCACAAACACACTCACACAGCAGGCTTTAATTCGGCAGGGTCAGGGCTGGGTTGTTGTCTGGTGGTTGCCAGGTCAGGCTCAGACAGAGGGGCAACCAACGAGTTGGAAACTAGGAAGTAAACAACACCCACACAAACACAAATTGCTTGAGACCTAATTTCCCTAGCTGTCATTTCCTTGTGTGGAAACTACCGCTGGCTCATGTGTTTGTGTGCATGCAGATGTGTGTTAACCTCACACTCTCCTCTGTCCCCCAGCCTTCGCCAGTCTACCTGGCCTCATGGAGCACCTGTCAGAGAACTACAAGTACTGGAAGGGTCTGGACGACATGAAGTGCAAGAGCCTGCGTCCGCCTTCTCCTCCGTGACCCCTCCATCCCTCCCTCTCTCCCTTCATCCCTCCATCCATCCCTCCCTCTCTCAGGGCAGGGGGAGACAGCGAATGTAGCCCAGCACTGGCATTAAGCCCCTCCCACTGTGATTCTACCCAGCTCCACACACATTGGACTGTACTGCAGTCTGCAGACCTTAGAGCCTGCAAACCCCAGAGTCTGTAGCTTGGAGCCCTGAGAAGAAACCAGGGGACTGTCATACTGGCTGACATAATGACACCCTATCCCCTATGTAGTGGACTACTTCTGACCATAGCCCCAACCCAAACACATTTCCCATCTTTGGTTATCTGATGTTGCCTCAAACTACAAAAACAGATTTCATACAGAGAATCATTATGGTGCCCATTGCTAAATTTAGCATGGGGGGCTCTGGTCAAACATACATGCACTACATGCACTACATGGGGAATAGGGTAACATTTTAGATTTGCCCTCTGAGGCTGAAGCCAGCCTCTTCAGACCCCTCTCGGGTCCCTGTTGGGCCCCTAATTGGACTCTACAGTCCTCCTTACCATCTGTCCCAGCCTGAAGGGTGAGGATCAACCAATCAGTCCCAGCCTGAGGAGTGAGGACCAACCAATCAGTCCCAGCCTGAGGGGTGAGGACCAACCAATCAGTCCCAGCCTGAGGGGTGAGGACCAACCAATCGGTCCCAGCCTGAGGGGTGAGGACCAACCAATCAGTCCCAGCCTGAGGGGTGAGGACCAACCAATCGGTCCCAGCCTGAGGGGTGAGGACCAACATGCTACAAACCAACCAACTGCACTTTAGCAGCTCAAAGTCACTTTCTCAAAATCTTTTATTTTTCCTGTCTGTTTTTCTGCTCTCTTCTCTCAGACAAGAGTCTGCTGTTTCTTCTCATACTGTACCTTTCTGTCTCTCTACTGTAGTATGTAGTACTGCTGAGATGGGTACCAAAGCTTCATTATACTGTGACTTCTACAGCTAAAAGAGGAGAGATCACGGAATGATTACAGAACTAAAGCATGTAGAGAGAAATCAGTCCACTCCAGCACATGCACACTGTACTCGCTCTTCCAACTAAACAGACAACTGTAAATTGTAACTCCGCTTACCTTGTTCTCTCGCCAGCTGAAAGTATTAAGGAATATTGAGCTCTGATAAGCCCTGTCAGGGAGAATCATACAGAGGTGTGTGTGTGTGCGTGTGCGCGCGTGTTTGTGTGTGTTTGGCAGCAGCCCCAGTGCAGTCAGAGGTCTGTGTTCGCTCCATACCTAGGAGGTTTACAGAGCAGAGCCCAGCTGAACTGACTGCTGTAATATCTCTCTCTATGGGGGAGAACCAGAGCTCTGTGCAGAGAGCCATGCCTCACATGCAGCTAGCTCACCATCAGGCTCCCCTCTGGGGCTAGAAGCAGCGCTCACTCAGCCCCCTCTGGAACTCTGCTCACATGGCTCTTAAAAGAGAACTATCCTGTCATCACTGGGGCTTAGTGGGAACAGTATTAGAACATAATTACAACACTATTCATCGACAAGTGGGAGAAAAATAGCACTATATTAAGTACTGTTGATCTTCAATTATAAACCAAATAAGAAGTGAATTATCTGACCTACAGTAGGCCAAGTGTAATATTTATGACAGCTTGCATTGAAGCTAATCATAATTCATTACTTAAAAAAGGTCATAAAGTTCCAGTACATCCATTTAAATATCAAAGGCACATGTTTTATTTATTTATTTTATTTAACCTTTATTTAACTAGGCACATTGATGTGGACACATACTGTAGATAATTGTAATCTCCAAATATGAAGGAAACAAATTATAGTATCGCAACATGAAAGCAGTGGCTAAGCAAGTTAATATTCCAAGCACAACCAACCCATTGATTTCTAACTTTCCAGTTACTCTCTGGTGTTCAGTGCAGTTGTACAGTCGTGGCCAAAAGTTTTGAGAATGACACAAATATACATTTTCACAAAGTCTGCTGCCTCAGTTTGTATGATGGCAATATGCATATACTCCAGAATGTTATGAAGAGTGATCGGATTAATTGCAATTCATTGCAGTCACTCTTTGCCATGCAAATGAACTGAATCCCCAAAAAACATTTCCACTGCATTTCAGCCCTGCCACAAAAGGACCAGCTGACATAATGTCAGTGATTCTCTCATTAACACAGGTTTGAGTGTTGATGAGGACAAGGCTGGAGATCACTCTGTCATGCTGATTGAGTTCAAATAACAGACTGGAAGCTTCAAAAGGACGGTGGTGCTTGGAATCATTATTCTTCCGCTGTCAACCATGGTTACCTGCAAGGAAACACGTGCCGTCATCATTACTTTGCACAAAAAGGGCTTCACAGGCAAGGATATTGCTGCCAGTAAGATTGCACCTAAATCAACCATTTATCAGATCATCAAGAACTTCAAGGAGAGCGGTTCAGTTGTTGTGAAGAAGGCTTCAGGGCGCCCAAGAAAGTCCAGCAAGCGCCAGGACCGTCTCCTAAAGTTGATTCAACTGCGGGATCGGGGCACCACCAGTACAGAGCTTGCTCAGGAATGGCAGCAAGCAGGTGTGAGTGCATCTGTACGCAAAATACTTTTGGAGGATGGCCTGGTGTCAAAGAAGGGCAGCAAAGAAGCCACTTCTCTCCAGGAAAAACATCAGGGACAGACTGATATTCTGCAAAAGGTACAGGGATTGGACTGCTGAGGACTGGGGTAAAGTCATTTTCTCTGATGAATCCCCTTTTTGATTGTTTGGAGCATCCGGAAATAAGCTTGTCCGGAGAAGACAAGGTGAGCGCTACCATCAGTCCTGTGTCATGCCAACAGTAAAGCATCCTTAGACCATTCATGTGTGGGGTTGCTTCTCAGCCAAGGGAGTGGGCTCACTCACAATTTTGCCTAAGAACACAGCCATGAATAAAGAATGGTACCAACACATCCTCTGAGAGCAACTTCTCCCAACCATCCAGGAACAGTTTGGTGACAACAATGCCTTTTCCAGCATGATGGAGTACCTTGCCATAAGGCAAAAGTGATAACTAAGTGGCTCGGGGAACAAAACATCGATATATTTTGGGTCCATGGCCAGGAAACTCCCCAGACCTTAATCCCATTGAGAACTTGTGGTCAATCCTCAAGAGGCGGGTGGACAAACAAAAACCCACAAATTCTGACAAACTCCAAGCATTGATTATGGGCTGCCATCAGTCAGGATGTGGCCCAGAAGTTAATTGACAGCATGCCAGGGCGGATTGCAGAGGTCTTAAAAAAGAAGGGTCAACACTGCAAATATTGACTCTTTGCACCAACTTCATGTAATTGTCAATAAAAGCCTTTGATACTTATGAAATGCTTGTAAATATACTTCAGTGTTCCATAGTAACATCTGACATAAATATCTAAAGACACTGAGGCAGCAGACTTTGTGAAAATTAATATTTGTGTCATTCTCAAAACTTTTGGCCACGACTGTAGGAGTACATTTTATTTTCCAACTGCTTTTTGTCCCTCCTGTGTCCCCATAGCGTGTTGCTGGTCCGTTATGATGTAGCATGGCAGTGTGGTCTGAGCAGAGCCACCTCACAGCAGCCTGATGAAACCACCATGGGAGAGACACAGCATGAAAGACTTGGATGGCTCTGGCTCAAACTATTCCCTATGTAGTGCACTACTTTTGGGGCAGAGATGTATGTGGTGAGAAACACTGGCACACTTAGCTTTTGGGGCTTAAACAGTTGCGTCTTAAATGCACCCTATTGCCTTAAGTGCAGTACAGAATGGTAGTGCGTTCTATGGGGACATTTTAGATTGACCCGGTCTTTGGATCCTCTCTAGGAAAAGAGACCATCAGGCCAGCTCCCAGTACCCTGTACTGCTGCTTGGTTCTGTTGGGTTTTCAACTCCGACTCTGCTATTAAAACAAGATTGAAAATGACATTATCATCCCCTTCCTGTCATCTAAAACACATTACTGTGTAGCGGTCTCCCTCCATTGGTTGGCAGTGGGAAATGCAGTTCCAATAATGTCCTTGTGCAGCTACACAGTAGACATACAAGACAGGCAGTCAAAGGCATAGCCTGCTGGAAGTAGGGGTGCTGAGGGTGCTGGTGTCTCCCCTGAAAAATCAGATATTATTAAAAAAATAATACTAATTACAGAAGTAGTGCACTGGGCCTTTACTAGTCCTATATTATCAGACCGATATATGTAGCGTGTTTGTAGTCTGTAGCGAGTGCCCCTCCAAAATATTCTATGACACCCCCCCCAAACATCTGCAGCTATGGTCAGATGTGTTATGAATGGGTGGTAAGTTCTGAGTTCAAAGTGCTTGCGCATGCCTGCATGTGTGTATATTCAACCAAGAGAAACTAAACTGGGGTACGTAGTTAACCGAAGGAAAAGTGATCTTCTTCAAGGTGCCTTACTTTGCACCTCTCCTCTGAAACAGTGTTCCTTCAGCTTCAAATGGTTTGTTTGGCTTCAAATGGTTTGTTTAGCTTCAAATGGTTTGTTTGGCTTCATGTGGTTGATTTAGCTTCAAATTATTTGTTTGGTTTCATGTGGTTTGTTTGGGTTAGTGAGTAGCTGAACAAAGCCACTAGACTAAGCCAGAGTAGACCTATTTTACTTTAGAATTTTAACCTGGCTCATGTCTCACATTCCTCAACTCCTCGTTCTCTGGTTGGTCAGAGTATCACAGTATATTAATGTCCTAAATGGCACCCTATTCCCCATATAGTGACAAATGAAGTGTTCTTTGTGGGGAACATGGTGTCATTTGAGACTGACCCTCGACAGGTGAACACTACAGGTATTATGGAGAGAACAGTGTGTTTGACAATGACTGTATGCTAGTTTCAGAACATGGTAAGACAAATGCCTTAAAACCTCTTCCCATTGCTCACTCTGTCAAGGCTTTCATAGTTTCACTGATATACGACACTGGAAACTACCTAGCTACTGCTGACTTCAACAACCCACTATGTAGTGTCCCGTGGACTGTCCATTGAGCTTCATCTATTTTTAATAGAACAATGTTTTTTTTTTTTACTTTTGTTTCAGTTGTTCAGTTAGATGTGTTCAGATCTGATGTCACCCTCATGCTTCACCTCCTTTCCTCTCTTTTCCCCCCAAAACAAACCGTTTCAGCTGAGGTGAGAGCATGGCTGACATTACTGTGATGTCATGTTAACCAGGCTCTGTCATTGGTCAGAGACTGGCATCAATGGATATGGAGAACGTGCCAATCTGTTTCCTTCAGAACAACCAATAGAAACTCAACAAGCGTTAATGTATACAAGCTCTATTTTTTAAAGTAATTATTCATTGTTTTGTCATTATTGGCCGTGAAAAGGCAACTGTAAAGTATATGTATTTTGGAAGGATTTTATGGTTTGAGGCTTTAGTTGTTTATAAAGCTGCTCTGGGTGGATCCTCCAGAGTTGAGTGGTTATGATTTTAGTCTTTCCTGGTCTCTGTCAGAAGAAGTCTGATTTTGGTTCTCTTTGTCAATACTTTTTAAATGTATTAGTGAGAAACAATATACATATCCTGCAATATGGTGTTTGTGACCAGTTGTATCTTTAATTTGTGACATTATATTTAGGCTTTAAAAAACAAGCAACTGTGGGGTAAAAATAGTTCAAATAACCATACAGACATTTGGCAAATAAATGTGTGACCAACTTGAAGACAGGCATATATAAGAACATCAGATCAAATAAATGTGTGACCAACTTGAAGACAGGCATATATAAGAACATCAGATCAAATAAATGTGTGACCAACTTGAAGACAGGCATATATAAGAACATCAGATCAAATAAATGTGTGACCAACTTGAAGACAGGCATATATAAGAACATCAGATCAAATAAATGTGTGACCAACTTGAAGACAGGCATATATAAGAACATCAGATCAAATAAATGTGTGACCAACTTGAAGACAGGCATATATAAGAACATCAGATCAAATAAATGTGTGACCAACTTGAAGACAGGCATATATAAGAACATCAGATCAAATAAATGTGTGACCAACTTGAAGACAGGCATATATAAGAACATCAGATCAAATAAATGTGTGACCAACTTGAAGACAGGCATATATAAGAACATCAGATCAAATAAATGTGTGACCAACTTGAAGACAGGCATATATAAGAACATCAGATCAAATAAATGTGTGACCAACTTGAAGACAGGCATATATAAGAACATCAGATCAAATAAATGTGTGACCAACTTGAAGACAGGCATATATAAGAACATCAGATCAAATAAATGTGTGACCAACTTGAAGACAGGCATATATAAGAACATCAGATCAAATAAATGTGACCAACTTGAAGACAGGCATATATAAGAACATCAGATCAAATAAATGTGTGACCAACTTGAAGACAGGCATATATAAGAACATCAGATCAAATAAATGTGTGACCAACTTGAAGACAGGCATATATAAGAACATCAGATCAAATAAATGTGTGACCAACTTGAAGACAGGCATATATAAGAACATCAGATCAAATAAATGTGTGACCAACTTGAAGACAGGCATATATAAGAACATCAGATCAAATAAATGTGTGACCAACTTGAAGACAGGCATATATAAGAACATCAGATCAAATAAATGTGTGACCAACTTGAAGACAGGCATATATAAGAACATCAGATCAAATAAATGTGTGACCAACTTGAAGACAGGCATATATAAGAACATCAGATCAAATAAATGTGTGACCAACTTGAAGACAGGCATATATAAGAACATCAGATCAAATAAATGTGTGACCAACTTGAAGACAGGCATATATAAGAACATCAGATTAAAATTGAAGACTTGAAACACACAGAATTTCACACGTTGTAAAATCACTAAACCAACAAACATGGTAAAGAAATATCCATCACATTGTACACATTATATATATATATATATATATATATATATATATATATATATATATATATATATATATATATATATATATATATATATATATATATATATATATATATATATATATATATATATATATACACATCCATGAACCTCAGAGACAGTGAAATAACAACACCTAGGAACAAATACATTCCACCCCTCTTTAAAACCTTAACTTCCAGTAGAAAGTGTTCTGTAAAATCATAAATAATTGTGTTAGTGACTGACAGGTGGGGGTGGGGGGTCAGAGTCCCCCGTTCTCCTCCAGTTTCCTGAAGAGGGCGAGACTGCGGAGGTGAGACTCTCTCTCTCTGTTCTTCCATGCAATCAGCAGGTGGTCTGTAGAACATGTTACCAGACCCTTCTCCCCAAAACTCACAAACATCTGGAGAGGACACGCAAGAAAAAACGCACAAATACACAGAAATGGTAACATGTATCAATAGGATATTTGTCTAAATGTTGTCAGTTGATTATTACGTGACATCATACCTGCACGGCCCCTGAGTGTCCAATCAGGTCGCCCGTCAGTTCCAATGTTCTGAGACTGGGGAGTTCAAGAACCTTCTTCACAGGAGGCCCCGCCTGCTTATTGGACCTGCCGAAAGTCCACATCCCAAAGAACCCTGGAGGATGGAGAGAGAGAGAGAAGAGAGAGATTTGAATAGAAAGCTGATGCTGTGACTTTTCAGATGGACTCGGCAACCAGACAGGTTTGGCACATGGACTCTATCAGCCACGACGTCATCACCACGAGATGTCAAGCAGTGGGCACAGCTCTGGGATGAGAAACATTCCACAACCATCCAATAAGACGTGACTGTAGACCGCCTGCCCCTAGGGGCTTGTCACATTTTTTCACATGAAAACATTTATCTTAATATGGACAATAAAAAGGCCATAAAAATCCCAAAAGACCAAAATTATATTTCCCTTCCTTATAAATTACAGTGGATGTGCAAAAAGAAAAACCAAGTCGGGAAATGTGATTTGGCTGAGTGTGTGTTCGCTGACTGATGACAGTGCTTCAAGAAGGAGGCATCACACTGACAGACTCTGAGCTCTGAGCTGTGGTGAAGTGATGGATGAACAGAACGAGAAAGCGAGGGAAAGAGAGAAAGGACCACAGCTCAGACTCAGAGGAGCGCTCCAATCCACTTCAAAGGCAGCTGTGTAGGATTAGTATAGACGCTAGCCTAGGCTAGTGACATCACTGCCATAGTCTGTCTAGCCCTCCTTTGATCCCACCACTACACTGACTCCGCTGGGTCTGTGTGTGTGTGTGTGTGTGTGTGTGTGTGTGTGTACACGACTCACCTGCAGAGGCTGGTTCTGCAGGTAACAGGAGGTCCTGCATCTCCCAAATCCTCACACTGCCATCCTCGGAGCACGACATCAGCCCCCTGCAACACACACACACTATAAGAAATCTATAAAAACACTGCAGTGTGACACACATGTACCTTACAGAAGAGAGAACAACACAGGTAACGTGTGAAACCTGATAAAGACCATTATGTTTGATAACATTGTTGTGGCTGAGATAAAGAGCTTGGGAACAGCAAACAGTGGGTCTCTTAATAAGAGCAGGTGTGATTTGATTACCCATCAGGCAGCAGCATGGTGTGTAGTACGTTGGAGTCGTGGGCTGTCTTCCTGTAGGCCACAACACTCTTAGTGATGACGCTGTACACATACAGACCACTGCCCACTGCAGCCACCATCAGCTAGGGAGGAAGAGGTGATAAAAGATCATTCATTTGTAGTGTATTGAGACCTTGTGATAATGCACCTTAAATACCAGTTGACTTGACTTGATTAACAACACTAACTTTCAACCTAAAATAATCTCACCATGTCAAAACACTTTGGGTACTCACCTCTCCATCGGATGTCAGCTGTTGGATGGACATCTCACTGGGTTTCGGAGCGGCCAATCGGATCTCAGCCTGGGTGTCGGTCTGAGACTCCTCCCACAGGATGTGCTCATAGGCCATAATCGTCCAATCAACAGCGTCCCACAGGATCAGCTCGCCAACATGGGACCCACTGGCAAATAGGCCATCTGAAAAGGAAGAGGTAGAGGAGGAGTAGGAAGAGTAGGAGGAAGATACCATAGAGTTAGAATTTGTGAAGTAGAACCTCAGAAATTCAAATCCCAGACTGCCCGGTCAAAGTTTAGCTTCAGTTTAAGTTAAACCAAGTCAACCTGAAATATACACTGAGTGTACAAAGCATTAAGGACTCCTGCTCTTTCCAAGACATACTGAAGACTGACCAGGTGAATCCAGGAGAAAGCTATGATCCCTTATTGATGTCTCTTCAATCAGTGTAGATGCGAAGGGGAGGAGACAGGTTAAAGAAGGATTTCTAAGCCTTGAGACATGGATTGTGTATGTGTGCCATTCAGAGGGTGAATGACCAAGACAAAATATGTAAGTGCCTTTGAACAGGGTATGGTAGTAGGTGCCAAGAACACCACTTTGATAGTGTATTTGTCACGCTCAACAGTTTCATGTGTGTATCAAGAATGGTCCTCCACGCAAAGGACATCCAGCCAACTTGACACAACTGTGGGAAGTTTTGGAGTCAAAATGGGCCAGCAACCCTGTGGAACACTTTGGACAGTTTGTAGAGACCATACCCCGATGAATTGAGGTTGTTCTGAAGGCAAGAGGGAGGGAGAGGGGTGCAACTCAATATTAGGAAGGTGTCCTTACTGATGTCAAATACACTCAAGTGTATTTGACATCAGCAAAGTGATCTCTCTATCAGACCTACTAGGTCATATCCATATAACTTCTTTATTGAGGAAAATGTACTTACTACGACGGTGATACTTGGTTGTCTCACCTTGCTATCTTGAAATGATTGCACTAAGGGGCTCTGGATGAGAGCATCTGCTGAATGACTAACATGTCAAATGTAAATGTGAGATGATGAAGAGATAAAGGCTGACCATTGATGTTGATGAGAGCGTGGATGCTGTCCTGGTGGTCAGATAGACGTCTGACCTCTGCTACAGACAACCGGGACCCTGTGGACATGGTCAGCCTGAAAATCACTACACAGAGGGAGGGAGAGGGTGTTTACCTTAGTTCAGAAGAGACACATGGACGACACAAAGGTTCATAAAGAATACAGGACTACAACCATGGTTACTATTACAACTCACCTATATCTTTGTCCATAGCTGCTGCTATACAGTTCTTAGGCAACTCCACCGTGGCACTGATTCCTTGAGACACAACACTAACATTGAATCCCTTCATATATGAGATTAAAATACATAAATAAGCCCAAACGACAGTAAGCCTTTTATCAAATGGAGTGAAAAGGTGGTGCTAAATGGACAAGATCAGACAGTACTCCCTCCCTTTAAAAATGTTTGCTCCCTTTTGTGGCAACTGAACCGTAATCCTGGTTTCTCTGTGTACCATGAGGTTAATGTGTGAATAGTGCATTATGAATGAATGTATCCTAACATGATCTCTGTGTTATTACCTGTGTCGTCGTGGTGCTGGCTCTGACACTGCAGCTGGAAGTCTCTGTTCCACACACACAACTCATTTCCTCCCGACACCCACACACATAACCGCTCCAACACCAGCAGACACTAACAGAGATAGAACGATAAGAGTACACACGTACCCAACCACCCACCCACACCCACACACACACTTATATCTCCACCTAAACAATATAATCACTTGGAGAAGGGTCTCAGTTGCCTTATCTTGGCCAAGTCTCAGTTGTAAATGAGAACTTGTTCTCAACTATCCTACCTAGTTAAATAAAGGTGAAATAAAATATAAAATAGCAAATATTTGAATTAATAGTGGAGTTCACAGACATAAAAAGACAGTATGTCTAAATATAACCTGAACTGACTGTATATATAGAAACAGTATGCTAGATGGTGAAAACAGGTGAGGGAAAGATATGGAACAGCACTGTTGCCCCTAGCAACCCCCTCCCAAATTAAAATTTAAAGACGCACACTCCATGAACTTCTCTTGTTGAAAAATAATATCCCACATATAAATACAGCAATGTACACACTTAAGAGTAGAAAAATATTTTTTGAGCAAAATAGTGTTGTTTTTTTAGACAACTGCAAACGTACAATTTTGGAGAACTCTTCCAATTGAATTTCCCTGCTCAGAAGAATTAATGCTATTAAAATGGTCTTCCTCCCGCAACTGCTTTACCTATTCCAGAACATCCCGGTATTCATACCTAAATCCTTTCATAAACAACTGGACTCAATTATCATTCCATTCATCTGGGAATATAAAACACACAGGAGTGGTAAAAACACCTCTAGAAGTCCAAGATGGAAGGATTGTCTACCCCAAATGTTATACACTGCTCAAAAAAATAAAGGGAACACTAAAATAACACATCCTAGATCTGAATGAATTAAATATTTTTATTAAATACTTTTTTCTTTACATAGTTGAATGTGTTGACAACAAAATCACACAAAAAGTATCAATGGAAATCAAATTTATCAACCCATGGAGGTCTGGATTTGGAGTCACACTCAAAATTAAAGTGGAAAACCACACTACAGGCTGATCCAATTTTGATGTAATGCCTCCACGTGCCTGTATGACCTCCCTACAACGCCTGGGCATGCTCCTGATGAGGTGGCGGATGGTCTCCTGGGATATATCCTCCCAGACCTGGACTAAAGCATCCGCCAACTCCTGGACAGTCTGTGGTGCAGTCTGTTGGTGGATGGAGCGAGACATGATGTCCCAAATGTGCTCAATTGGATTCAGGTCTGGGGAACGGACGGGCCAGTCCATAGCATCAATGCCTTCCTCTTGCAGGAACTGCTGACACACTCCAGCCACATGAGGTCTAGCATTGTCTTGCATTAGGAGGAACCCAGGGCCAACCGCACCAGCATATGGTCTCACAAGGGGTCTGAGGATCTCATCTCGGTACCTAATGGCAGTCAGGCTACCTCTGGCGAGCACATGGAGGGCTGTGCGGCCCCCCCAAAGAAATGCCACCCCACACCATGACTGACCCACCGCCAAACCGGTCATGCTGGAGGATGTTGCAGGCAACAGAACATTCTCCACGGCGTCTCCAGACTGTCACGTCTGTCACATGTGCTCAGTGTGAACCTATTTTCATCTGAGAAGAGCACAGGGCGCCAGTGGCGAATTTGCCAATCTTGGTGTTCTCTGGCAAATGCCAAACGTCCTGCACGGCGTTGGGCTGTAAGCACAACCCCCACCTGTGGACGTCGGGCCCTCATACCACCCTCGTGGAGTCTGTTTCTGACAGTTTGAGCAGACACATGAACATTTGTGGCCTGCTGGAGGTCATTGCAGGGCTCTGGCAGTGCTCCTCCTGCTCCTCCTTGCACAAAGGCGGAGGTAGCGGTCCTGCTGCTGGGTTGTTGCCCTCCTACGGCCTCCTCCACGTCTCCTGATGTACTGGCCTGTCTCCTGGTAGCGCCTCCATGCTCTGGATACTACGCTGACAGACACAGAAAACCTTCTTGCCACAGCTCGCATTGATGTGCCATCCTGGATGAGCTGCACTACCTGAGCCACTTGTGTGGGTTGTAGACTCCGTCTCATGCTACCACTAGAGTGAAAGCACCGCCAGCATTCAAAAGTGACCAAAACATCAGCCAGGAAGCATAGGAACTGAGAAGTGGTCTGTAGTCACCACCTGCAGAACCACTCCTTTATTGGGGGTGTCTTGCTAATTGCCTCTAATTTCCACCTGTTGTCTATTCCATTTGCACAACAGCATGTGAAATTTATTGTCAATCAGTGTTGCTTCCTAAGTGGACAGTTTGATTTCACAGAAGTGTGATTGACTTGGCGTTACATTGTGTTGTTTAAGTGTTCCCTTTATTTTTTTGAGCAGTGTATATTACTATTGGTCCGCTAACCTCTGTGCTCTTATGGTTGTCTGGATGACGCAGCTGGCTTAGTATGGAGCGTGAGGATAGCCGCCCTTCTTCTATTGACGCTGTGATTTTGTCCCGTCAATTTGGAGATGTCACTTTATGGTAACAATCCTATTATACATAGCACAGTCCGTATCTGAAGCAAACTAAGTTCCATTTTGACCTTATACCAATATCATTCTGCTCCCTACTGCGAAGAATAAGTACTTTGTCCCCTCTAACCTTGATAACACCTTTGCGCGATCGGGAGAACTAGGGATCAATACCATAGAGGATTTTTATATAGAAGGGACCTTTGCCTCCTTTGATTTGCTGAGGGAAACCTATAATCTTCCCAGAAGTAACTTTTTCAGACCCCTACAGATTAGAGACTTTGTTAGAAAACATCTTCCTACATTTGGAAATGCTAAACCTTCCATGTTGCCGGATCCATGAAAATGTGTCCCACCTCAGACAAACTGATATCTCGTCTAAATGACGCTTTCAATCTGTTAGCACACCTTCTACAGATGCCATTAAGGCTAAATGGGAGGAAGTGCTAGGGACTGACATTTCTGGAGCAGGCTGGGAAGAGAGCTGGAAGTATATCCACACCTGCTCCATTAACTCCAGACATTGTCTTACACAATTCAAGATCTTACACAGATTACACTATTCCAAAACTAAACTGCATAGGATATTTCCTGATACCTCCCCTGTGTGATAAATGTCACACTACTCCACCGCTGTGCCCTATGCTCTAACCTGCATGGTTATTGGTGTGGAATTTGTAGGATCCTCTCTGAGGTTCTGGAGTCTTTAATTGACTCAGACCCACTTCTGATCATCCTGGGAGTGTCAAAAACCCTAAAAGGATTAACCAAGCCCCCAAAACAACTCATCTCTTAGTCTCATTTCGGCAACAAAAAGATATCTTGTTGTTTTGGAAAAGGAACAAAGTTCCCTCTACCAAATTATGGGGGGTGGCATCTGCCCTCTGCTTTCTGTTTACTTGTTCTGTATATCTTGTTTTCTTTCTTGTATGTGTTCAATAAAAAAATATTTAAGCAACAAAACATTCATCACTTTCTATTGAAATGACTGAAATGAACAGATATTTTAGACACTACATGTTAAAGGTAATTACATAAGACATTACGCAGGGCGGCGGGTAGCCTAGAGGTTAGAGCGGCAGGGTAGCCTAGTGGTTAGAGCGGCAGGGTAGCCTAGTGGTTAGAGCGGCAGGGTAGCCTAGAGGTTAGAGCGGCAGGGTAGCCTAGTGGTTAGAGCGGCAGGGTAGCCTAGAGGTTAGAGCGGCAGGGTAGCCTAGAGGTTAGAGCGGCAGGGTAGCCTAGTGGTTAGAGCGGCAGGGTAGCCTAGTGGTTAGAGCGGCAGGGTAGCCTAGTGGTTAGAGCGGTAGGGTAGCCTAAAGGTTAGAGCGGCAGGGTAGCCTAGTGGTTAGAGCGGCAGGGTAGCCTAGTGGTTAGAGCGGCAGGGTAGCCTAAAGGTTAGAGCGGCAGGGTAGCCTAGTGGTTAGAGCGGCAGGGTAGCCTAGTGGTTAGAGCGGCAGGGTAGCCTAGTGGTTAGAGCGGCAGGGTAGCCTAGAGGTTAGAGCGGCAGGGTAGCCTAGTGGTTAGAGCGGCAGGGTAGCCTAGAGGTTAGAGCGGCAGGGTAGCCTAGTGGTTAGAGCGGCAGGGTAGCCTAGTGGTTAGAGCGGCAGGGTAGCCTAGTGGTCAGAGCGGCAGGGTAGCCTAGTGGTCAGAGCGGCAGGGTAGCCTAGTGGTCAGAGCGGCAGGGTAGCCTAGTGGTCAGAGCGGCAGGGTAGCCTAGTGGTCAGAGCGGCAGGGTAGCCTAGTGGTCAGAGCGGCAGGGTAGCCTAGTGGTCAGAGCGGCAGGGTAGCCTAGTGGTCAGAGCGGCAGGGTAGCCTAGTGGTCAGAGCGGCAGGGTAGCCTAGTGGTCAGAGCGGCAGGGTAGCCTAGTGGTCAGAGCGGCAGGGTAGCCTAGTGGTCAGAGCCGCAGGGTAGCCTAGTGGTCAGAGCCGCAGGGTAGCCTAGTGGTCAGAGCCGCAGGGTAGCCTAGTGGTCAGAGCCGCAGGGTAGCCTAGTGGTCAGAGCGGCAGGGTAGCCTAGTGGTCAGAGCGGCAGGGTAGCCTAGTGGTCAGAGCGACAGGGTAGCCTAGTGGTCAGAGCGGCAGGGTAGCCTAGTGGTCAGAGCGGCAGGGTAGCCTAGTGGTCAGAGCGGCAGGGTAGCCTAGTGGTCAGAGCGGCAGGGTAGCCTAGTGGTCAGAGCGGCAGGGTAGCCTAGTGGTCAGAGCGGCTGGATAGCCTAGTGGTTAGAGCTGCAGGGTATCCTAGTGGTTAGAGTGGCAGGGTAGCCTAGTGGTCAGAGCGGCAGGGTAGCCTAGTGGTCAGAGCGGAAGGGTAGCCTAGTGGTCAGAGTGGCAGGGTAGCCTAGTGGTCAGAGCGGCAGGGTAGCCTAGTGGTCAGAGCGGCAGGGTAGCCTAGTGGTCAGAGCGACAGGGTAGCCTAGTGGTCAGAGCGGCAGGTTAGCCTAGTGGTCAGAGCGGCAGGTTAGCCTAGTGGTCAGAGTGGCAGGGTAGCCTAGTGGTCAGAGCGGCAGGGTAGCCTAGTGGTCAGAGCGGCAGGGTAGCCTAGTGGTCAGAGCGGCAGGATAGCCTAGTGGTTAGAGCTGCAGGGTAGCCTAGTGGTTAGAGCGGCAGCTAGCCTAGTGGTTAGAGCGTTGGACTAGTAACCGAAAGGTTGCAAGATCAAATCCCTGAGCTGACATCTGTCGATCTGCCCCTGAACAAGGCAGTTAACCCACCGTTCCTAGGCCGTCATTGAAAATAAGAATTTGTTCTTAACTGACTTGCCTAGTTAAATAACGGTAAAATATAAAAAAATTACTTTAATTGGGACTCGGTAACAAAGCTTTAAGAGAGTGTTAAACAGAGCCATAAGAGTGCTAAACAGCTAACAAAATGGCTACACGGACTATCTACATTGGCCTTTTGCATTTTCTCTATGTACATTCAACACAGTCACGCTCCAATACACTCACACACTTCATTTGCTCACACACACACTCATATGCAATCATCATATACACTGCTGCTACTCTTGTTTATCATATATCCTGATGCCTAGTTACATGCCCTTATACATAACTACCTCTATCGATCCAGGATCCCTGCACATTGTAAATATGGTATGGGCACTGACCCTGTATATAGCTTGCTTACTTTTCATGTTCTTCTTATTTCTATTTCTTGTGTGTTTTAGTTCTACTTGACTGTTTTATAGTACTACTAATATGTACTACTGCATTGTTGCGAAAGAGCAAGAAAGGCATTTCACTGTACTTCACTGTGCACATGACAATAAAAACTTGAAACTTGAAAAAGCACACAGCACTAGGTAACATATGGTAACGAGTTGCAAGTGTTGCCAACAGATGAAAAGCAGATGAACATACCTTGACAGAGGACTGGAGGTCTGAGACGGTCTGAACCCTGTTGCCTGTCTCTGGGTCCCACAGCTGAACCACAACACTCAGGAAACACAACAACAGGGTTCTATGTGTGTGTGTGTATGTGTGTGTGTGTAAGGATACACTGAGGGTGCGGTCCGAGGAAGCTGTGATGAGGGAGGTGTGTTTGTTCTCTCCACTGGTGTGTGTGTAGGCTGTCATGGCCGTTATCTGCTGGGAGTGACCCCTTAGTTCCAGCAGCCTCTCTCCTGTCTGAGAACACACAAACACACACACAACAATTCGTATTATTCCAAATATATTCACAACACTGCCACCTATTGGTGTTACTAAAACACTACTACCCTTTATTCTTGCTTTATCGTTTCAAATGTTTATTTTTTTATTTCACCTTTATTTAACCAGGTAGGCAAGTTGAGAACAAGTTCTCATTTACAACTGCGACCTGGCCAAGATAAAGCATAGCAGTGTGAACAGACAACACAGAGTTACACATGGAGTAGACAATAAACAAGTCAATAACACAGTAGAAAAAAAAGAAAAAAGGAGTCTATATACATTGTGTGCAAAAGGCATGAGGAGGTAGGCGAATAATTACAATTTTAGCAGATTAACACTGGAGTGAAAAATGATCAGATGGTCATATGCAGGTAGAGAGATACTGGTGTGCAAAAGAGCAGAAAAGTAAATAAATAAAAACAGTATGGGGATGAGGTAGGTAAATTGGGTGGGCTATTTACCGATGGACTATGTACAGCTGCAGCGATCGGTTAGCTGCTCAAATAGCAAATGTTTAAAGTTGGTGAGGGAGATAAAAGTCTCCAACTTCAACGATTTTTGCAATTCGTTCCAGTCACTGGCAGCAGAGAACTGGAAGGAAAGGCGGCCAAATGAGGTGTTGGCTTTAGGGATGATCAGTGATATACACCTGCTGGAGCGCGTGCTACGGGTGGGTGTTGCCATCGTGACCAGTGAACTGAGATAAGGCAGGGCTTTACCTAGCATGGACTTGTAGATGACCTGGAGCCAGTGGGTCTGGCGACGAATATGTAGCGAGGGCCAGCCGACTAGAGCATACAGGTCGCAGTGGTGGGTGGTATAAGGTGCTTTAGTAACAAAGCGGATGGCACTGTGATAAACTGCATCTAGTTTGCTGAGTATAGTATTGGAAGCCATTTTGTAGATGACATCGCCGAAGTCGAGGATCGGTAGGATAGTCAGTTTTACTAGGGTAAGTTTGGCGGTGTGAGTGAAGGAGGCTTTGTTGCGAAATAGAAAGCCGATTCTAGATTTGATTTTGGATTGGAGATGTTTGATATGAGTCTGGAAGGAGAGTTTACAGTCTAGCCAGACACCTAGGTACTTATAGATGTCCACATATTCTAGGTCGGAACCATCCAGGGTGGTGATGCTAGTCGGGTGTGCGGGTGCAGGCAGCGAACGGTTGAAAAGCATGCATTTGGTTTTACTAGCGTTTAAGAGCAGTTGGAGGCCACGGAAGGAGTGTTGTATGGCGTTGAAGCTCGTATGGAGGTTAGATAGCACAGTATCCAAGGAAGGGCCAGAAGTATACAGAATGGTGTCGTCTGCGTAGAGGTGGATCAGGGAATCGCCCGCAACAAGAGCAACATCATTGATATATACAGAGAAAAGAGTCGGCCCAAGAATTTCACCCTGTGGCACCCCCATAGAGACTGCCAGAGGACCGGACAACATGCCCTCCGTCTACCCAGCTTTTGCTCAAAGCCGTTGGATGTTTATATGTTCCTACATCCCCCCTTGATCTCCCCTCCCAGACAAATGGCTCACCTCAACGTTCCACACCAACACCAGACCATCGTCTCCTGCAGACGCAAACCTGGGAAACAACAATGTCTACTTATGACATGACAAAACACTGGTCCTGCTTACAGTCCTGCTACTCACCTAAAAGCACAGCTAAAAACAAAGCATGATGGTGATAATTACCCAATACTCTTCAGGTATGAATGAGAAAAAACATGTATCAACTCCAAATGACTGAACCAGAAGGATGTGTTTCAGTGAAACAGAGAGTAAGCTACTGTCCACAAAATCCACTAACTCCCCTGGGATCTTAAAAACACCTGTCCTCAGGCTTAGCTCCTTTCCCTGACCTCTGACCCCTACCCATCTACAACCAACCTACAGGATGAGAGGATCAGAAAGAGTAAAGGATGAGATAGAAGAAAGAAGAGAAAAGGAACTGTCTTTCCAGCAAACGAGGGCTGGAAAAGGATACATTTTGGGACTTGAAAAGCAATCTGGTGAGAATGTTCCGGCCCCTGCCCTCGGCTGCTGGCCTGTCTGGAGAGGACGAGGCCCAGAGGAGGGGGTCATTACTGAGGTAGACGAGGCGTGAAGCTCTGCCGGACCCACCCAACTCCACACACACACACACACACACACACACACACACACAGCTCAGATCAGCTAGAAAGCACTTATGAGACCACTTATGCAAACCCACTGTACCATAGTAGCACGCAGCATGCTTCCACCAAGCAATGCATTACCTGTGAAGGCTGTTAACTATGTATTCAGTGGTCAGTGGGGGGTGGAAGAGCAGGTGGGGTAGCAGGTGTGTAGGAGGCGGGGGTTAAGAAAAGGGGTAAACTATAGAGTAACCGCACACATACAGTATAAAATACACACAACCCAGTAAAGATTTGTTGAGGAGAAGATCAAACACACACACACACAGTCCAGCAGTGGTGATGATTAAGCTCTTGTCACGCTCTGTAAGTTTGCTTTGGAGAGGATCTGCTGTCAATCACACTGAGAGATAGAGTCCAGCAGATGGTAGAGAGAGAGAGAGAGAGAGGCAGAGAGAGAGAGAGGAGAGGTGCTTACCTGAAGTCATCAATCTGCACCAGAAATCGAACAATGTCAAAATGTCCTTTTAGCACCTGCAGTTCAGTGAACCAGTTTTTGGGCTGTTCCTCCCCAATGAATAGCACAGGGTTTTTCTGCACACATAAGGGATAAAAATGAGACGAGGAGAGACAGCAGGTTGAAAAGCCACTCAGTGAATTCAATCACATAAGAGAAGGTAGTGAGAAAAGCATGGAAAGGGTCGAGAAAATGAATGATGTATATCTCTGCACAAATTATAGTAAGAATTATAGCCAGTACAAGAACACAACCGGGTAACTATAGCATTAACATCACACAAAACAGTTAGCCAGCTATTACCTCGACAGACCCCTGTGCTTCCCGACCACCGAGTATCCATCGCAGCATGACTGGCTAATGGCTATGCAGGAGATTCTGATGACAAGGAGACGACAGATGTCAGAAGTTGCACCATGGCACAATATGCAATTGCTGTTGTTGATGACAAACAGCTGACCCCTGCATGTAAACAATTCTGACAAGCTAATTCAGGTTAGCAAGCAGAGAATGTGATTATATCTTGCCTTAACAATCATTTGGCGTGAGACGTTCCCAGATCACGGTCGTCTTGACGCCTTTAAAATAGCTGTCGGGGATATCTCGTTGTTATTTAGTAGGGAAATCTGCCACTTGAGATCCAGCTGGCAAACCAAGACCCGTGAAATTTGACATGAAACTGTCAAGCTGAGCTTTCGCAACAAAACATTCATGTGACAGTAGCTAACTACGGAAGCGCAGGATGGACATATTAATGAAAACGTGAAAAACGGAAACGCAACTTCGCAAAGACCTGTCGACAAATGTATATTATTGTTCTGCCTGTTCCTTATCCTTAGTAATAGCTGGCTAACTGTTTTGTGTGATGTTAATGCTATAGTTACCTGGTTGACAACTATTCTCTACGGTATCTCTAAGCAAATGTGGTTTTGTACTGGCCATAATCTTACAATAATTTGTGCAGAGATATACATCATTTATTTTCTCGACCCTTTCCACGCTATAAAATAATCGATATGGGAGGAATTTAAAAAATGAAATAACACTTTATAACATGTATATGCACCATGTAGCCAGTCTGTTTGTTACCTTGTAATTACACATTCATCTGTGACAACTAGATGGCAGTGTACAACAAGTCGAAGATCTGGAGAGATGCACATCCTTCAGTGGAAACAGATACCGAAAGCGTTTGGGGAATTATGGCTGAACCAACATGTTTGCCTTGCTATTTACCCATGCAGTGTTTAGACAGGTAAATCTGTCTTGAAATAGAAAACACAGAATGTGCTTATTCATCTCATTTAAAATATTGTGTCTCTCTGGACATTGAACTAAAAACAACACTGTCAAAGACTGCACTATTATTATTTTCTCTGTAATAGTGTTTATGTGACTCAGTAGTATTTGTAGATTACCTTAGCATGACAACCACTGGCCCAAATCTCCCCCTGGCCCTCTCTTTCTCTACCCTCTATCTCCCTCTTTATACACTCTCTACCTTCCGTCTCTCCCTCTTTCCTCATCTCTCCCTCTGTGACTGCTGGCTCTGCTGTGTTCTAGCTGTGTCTATATTCCTGCTCTCCCTGTCTACCTCCCCTCTCCCTGTCTACCTCCCCCTCACCCTGTCTACCTCTCCCGTCTACCTCTCCCTCTCCCGTCTACCTCCCCCTCTCCGTCTACCTCTCCCTCTCCGTCTACCTCTCCCTCTCCGTCTGCCTCCCCATCTCCCCGTCTACCTCCCCCTCTCCGTCTACCTCTCCCTCTCCGTCTGCCTCCCCATCTCCCCGTCTCCCTCTCCCGTCTACCTCCCCCTCTCCCCCTCTACCTCTCCCTCTCCCTGTCTATCTCTTCCTCTACCATTCTTACTTTCCTCTCTATGCTTCTACCTTCCCCATCTACCTCCCCCTCTCCCCCTTCTACCTCCCTCTCCTCCTTCTACCTCCCTCTCTACCCTTCTACCTTCCCCATATACCCTTCTACCTCCCCCTCTACCTCCCCCTCTACCCTTCTACCTTCCCCATCTACCTCCCTCTCCCCCTTCTACCTCCCTCTCTACGCTCCTACATCTCCCTCTCCCCGTCTTCCTCTTCCTCTACCCTTCTACTTTCCTCTCTATGCTTCTACCTTCCCCATCTACCTCCCCCTCTCCCCTTCTACCTCCCTCTCCTCCTTCTACCCCCCTCTCTACCCTTCTACCTTCCCCATATACCCTTCTACCTCCCCCTCTACCTTCCCCTCTACCTCTACCTCCACCTCTACCCTTCTACCTTCCCCTCTACCTCCCCCTGTCTACCTCTTCCTCTACCCTTCTACCTCCACCTCTACCCTTCTACCTTCCCCTCTACCTCCCCATCTCCCCTTCTACCTCCCTCTACGCTTCTACATCTCCCTCTCCCCGTCTACCTCCCCCTCTAGCCTTCTACCTCCCCCTTTACCCTTCTACCTTCCCCTCTACCTCCCCCTCTACCCTTCTACCTCCACGCTTCTACCTTCCCCATCTACCTCCCTCTCCCCCTTCTACCTCCCTCTCTACGCTCCTACATCCCCCTCTCCCTGTCTTCCTCTTCCTCTACCCTTCTACCTCCCCCCTACCCTTCTACCTTCCCTTCTACCTCCCCCTCTACCCTTCTACCGCCCCCTCTACCCTTCTACCTCCCCCTATACCCTTCTACCTCCCCCTCTACCCTTCTACCTCCCCCTCTAACCTTCTACCTGCCCCTCTCCCCTTCTACCTCCCCCTATACCCTTCTACCTCCCCATCTACCATTCTACCTCCCCTTCTCACCCATCTACCTCCCTCTCTACACTTCTATCACCCTCTCTACCCAACTACCTCCCTCTCTACCTCTCTGTCGGGTGTCTGTGTGCTCTAGTTGTGTCTGTGTTCCTGCTCTGTTCTGTTCTCCAGATTGAGATGCCGCGGCGGATGGTCTGTGACCTTCATGGTGCCTCAGATCGGCGGCTGGCACTGATTTCTGATTTAGTGTCGATCCGCTGCGCTTGTCAGGGGCTGCGAGGTGCTTTCCATGTGGTAATAGAAAAGCTCAAGGGCAGCTGGAGAAGGGAGGAGGGAGACAGAGAGAGAGAAAGAGAGAGAGAGAGAGAGAGAGAGAGAGAGAGATAGAGAGAGAGAGAGAGAGAGAGAGAGAGAGAGAGAGAGAGAAAGAAAGAAAGAAAGAAAGAAAGAAAGAAAGAAAGAAAGAAAGAAAGAAAGAGAGAGGGAAGGAAGGAAGGATTGGTGGCAGTGGTGTGGGTTGAAGAAGTGGAGGAGGGAGGAGAGGTGAATAAGGCTTGAATGTGCAACTATTTGTCGACTATCAGAGCTGAGTGGGTTAGATGTACAGAGGTTTGGATAGGGGTGAGAGAAGAGGAGAGCAAGGAAGAGGAAAATATGAAGGAGAAAGAGGAGAGAGAAGGAAGTTGGGAGACATACTGTAGGAGGAAAGAGGAGGGGTCAGGAAAGCTGAGAGGAAAATAAAGGAATAGGAAGAGGAGGAGAATCGAGGGAGAAGGACACAGTGTCCACACATAATATGTCAACATGAACAATGGAAGGAATCAGCAGCATGAGGAAATGATAAAACGAATGAGGACCACCAAACACTACCACTAACAAGTGAGAGAGAGAGAGAGAGAGAGAGAGAGAGAGAGAGAGAGAGAGAGAGCACCGAGATCAGAGGCAAAGTGTTCCCCCTCTTCCTCCTTCCCTCCTGTTCTGCTTGCCCCCCCCCCCCCCTCCCCCATCCCATCTCACCCTCCCTGATAGGAAAACAAATGGTTATGATGATGGAAAAGGATTTAAGGTGTGATTTAACCGAGAGCTGGCTACAGCATTCGATAAGAGCCACTCCCACATTTACCCGGTGCTAGCTGTGATGTGACTGTAAAAGCCTTGTAGTGGAGAGAGGCTCATTCCTGACCAACACACCTCACTGTCCGTCCGCATTACCACCTCACTGTGTCCTGCTTTACCCACTCATACCTCTGCATCCGCCATGCCCATACACACTACATCTACATTGACAACATTCACACTATACTGATACACACTACATTCACACTGATACACACTACATTCACAACTGATACACACTACATTCACACTAATATACACTACATTCACACTGATATACACTATATTCAAACTATACTGATACACACTACATGTAGTGAATATAGTGTAGTGTAGTGTGTGTAGAGTCAGTGCCTGAGAGTTAGTTCACGAAAGGGTCAATGCAGGTTGTCCAGGTAGCCATTTTATTAGCTTTTTAGCAGCTTTGTTTTGTAGTCTTATGGCTTGGCAGTAGAAGCTGTTCAGGGTTATTTTGGTTCCAGACATAGTACCGCAATGGTATCACTTGCCGTGCTGTAGCAGAGAGAACAGTCTATCGCTTGGGAGGCTGGAGTCTTTGAAAAAATGTTGGGCCTTCCTCAGCGCATGCTCTGAGTATGCATCCTGTTATTCAATCTGGCCCCGCGGCCTTGTAAATTTGAACCTGTTTAAAGGTATTATTTACATTGGCTACAGAGAGTGAGATCATACAGTTGTCCGGAACAGCCGGTGCACTCATGCATGGTTCAGTGTTGCTTGCGTCGAAGCCAGCATAGAAGGCATTTAGCTCATCTGGTAGACTCACATCGCTGGGCAGCTCACAGCTGAGTTTCTCTTTGTAATCTGTGATAGTTTGCAAGCCCTGCCACATCTGTTGAGCATCAGAGCCGGAGTGGTAGAATTCGATCTTAGTCCTGTATTGACGCTCTTTGCCTGTTTGATGGTTTACCCGGATTAGGTCGTAACAGGATTTCATTTCAGCGTCCGGATTAGTATCCCACTTCTTGAAAGTGGCAGCTCTAGCCTGAAATTCAGTGCGGATGTTGTCTGTAATCCATGGCTTCTGGTTGGGCTATGTACGTACGGTCATTATGGGGACGACGTCGTCAAAGCTATTGATGAAGCTGGTGACTGATGTGATAAACTTCTCAATGTTATTTGATGAATCCAGGAAGATATTCCAATCTGTGCTGGTGAAACATCCACTTCCTTGGACCAATTCCGTATTGAGTGCGTTACTGGTAGTTACTGTGTGAGCATTTGCTTGTAAGCAGGAAGCAGGATGGAGTTATGGTCTTATTTGCCAAAGGGAGGGCGGGTGAGGGCCTTGTATGTGTTTCTGTGTGTGGAGTAAAGGTGATGTAGAGTTTTGTTGCAGAGGTGACAAAATGAGCTAAAACCGATTTCAGTTTCACTGCATTAAAATCACCGGACAAATAAACAGTGCCTCTGAATGTGCATTTTCTTGTTAACTTATAGCCCTATACAGCTTGTTGAGTGCGGTCTTAGTGCCAGCATTGCTTTGTGGTGGTAAGTAAACAGCTATGAAAAGTACAGATGAAATCTCTCTTGGTAAATAGTATGATCTGCAGCTTATCATGAGGTATTCTAACTCAGGCGAGCAAAAACTTGAGACTTCCTTAGTATTAGAGATCGCTCACCAACTGTTGTTAACAAAGACACACATCCCTCCTCCCTTTGTCTTGCCTAAGTCATCTGGTCTAGACGATACATAGAAAAAACAGTGAGATGTATATCCATGTCCTCGTTCAGCCACGACTGATAAAAATAGGATATTACAGTTTTTCATGTCCCGTTGATAGGATAGTCTCGAAGGAGCTCATCCAGTTTGTTCTTCATTGATTACACATTTGGCAATAGAACAGAGGGCAATGGTGTTCTACTGTATTTGTTTGCCGACATAGTCTCATCAGGGTGCCTCCCCTCCCCCGCCTGTCTTTCGCCACCGCTTCCTCTTTCGAGGATTAGGGCCTGGTTCGGAGTAACGTCCAGAGCTGCCGACTCGTTGAAGTGGACATTTTCGTCCAAATCGAGGTTAGTAATCGCTGTTCTGATGTCCAGAAGTTGTTTCCGGTCATAGCAATTAATGGCAGAGACATTATGTACAAAAGAAGTTACGATCAGCGTAAAAAATACACACAAAATATCAGAATTTATCAGGAACTTGTAAGACAGATGCTATCCACTGCAGGGCCATGTCTTACATTCACACTGATACACACAATATTCACACTGATACACACAATATTCACACTGATACACACAATATTCACACTGATACACACAATATTCACACTGATACACACAATATTCACACTGATACACACAATATTCAAACTGATACACACAATATTCACACTGATACACACAATATTCACACTGAGACACACAATATTCACACTGATACACACAATATTCACACTGATACACACAATATTCACACTGATACACACAATATTCACACTGATACACACAATATTCACACTGATACACACAATATTCTAACTGATACACACAATATTCAAACTGATACACACAATATTCACACTGATACACACAATATTCACACTGATACACACAATATTCACACTGATACACACAATATTCACACTGATACACACAATATTCACACTGATACACACAATATTCTAACTGATACACACAATATTCAAACTGATACACACAATATTCACACTGATACACACAATATTCACACTGATACACACAATATTCAAACTGATACACACAATATTCACACTGATACACACAATATTCACACAATATTCAAACTGATGGACTAGTAACCGAAAGGTTGCAAGATTGAATCCCCGAGCTGACCTGGTAAAAATCTGTCATTCTGCCCCTGAACAAGGCAGAACCCATTGTTCCTAGGCCGTCATTGAAAATAAGAAATTGTTCTAAATTGACTTGCCTAGTTAAAAAATAGGTAAAAATAAACATTTTTTAAAAATCTAACTGATACACACAACATTCAAACTGATACACACAACATTCACATTATACTGATACATACTACACTCACACTACAATACAAGAGGTGTAAAGGCAGTGTTAAAGTTCTGTATCTCATGACTGATAAGAAGAAAGTGTTGTATACAGATGTATTGTTGTAACAGTAATATTAATGTACAATATACTGCAATGACACTGTTACAACACATTCATACTGTAATATAATAGACAGTGACTGGAATAGTGTGGTCAGAAACTTTAAGAGCAGACTAAGGAGCATGACCAGATTCAGGCCTCTGTCACTCCAATTTGTTACATGAGTAAAACTGTAATTGCTGTTTATCCATCAACATAGGTCAATGTTGGATAATTAACCTATCACACACACACACACACACACACACCCACTTTGAGTGCTCTGTTCTCTCAAATGTTTTGCAAAAATGGATGTGGGATGGTGATATCAAAATGTCAACTATTACAGCTATCTCTAAGTGTTCTGTGGGGTCCAGTGGTTACAACCGATGACCCTGGCACACATGTAAGCCAGAGTTGGCAAAGGGTTCAAATCCGGCCCACTGCCCTTTGCCCCCGGCCCCCCTTTAACGTCCATGTCTATCCGACACTTAACTATCCATTCAATAAAGCAAAAAAATGAAATAATACTGTTTAAAAACTGCAACAACAAAAAAATAACATATTTAATTCTCACTCTCTTTCTCTCTCTGACCCCATTGATGCTCCGTTCATTTGCTCTTATGGATAGATAATGGGCACAAAATTGAATCTCTTCATTTGCATGTAATATAATTAAGACATTCTCAAACGATGACGGATGGTGGGAGCTGCTAGGTGTCAGTCAGTCTGGTCAGACTGGACCAAATACAGCCAGAGCAAGACTCTTCACTACTTAGACTGAAATGAATAAAACCTGGAGATGGAATTCTTCACCATGCGCCATCTGAAACAACAATCACCGGCCAAGATATTGTCCTGTCTGTCAGACCAAATAATGTCTCTCCTCCATTATAACCATGCCTTCCCATCATTGTCAGACATATCCAGAGTTGTATCACACCATTAGTAGAATAGAGTAGAACGCAAAGACCTAATGCTCTTCCCTATGTTTTTAAGAGTGATCCAACCAATTTGACCAATGGTTGTGATAATGATTTAAACATTGGTACACACTGTGCATAGTACAACATCACTAGTATTAAATAGCTATGTTATTTTTTTGTGACCAGAGTTGCTGTTGTGTTCTCAGTTATTCTCATCCATTTGTGCTGAATGGGAGTGGTAGTCAATGTATATGGGAGTGGTAGTCAATGTTGCATTAAAAACATAGGACATACTGATGTGCTGGTTGGAATATTGGCATAGCAGTTGTAATGATATCTGTAATCTTCTGCAGTGACATTTTCCAATGAATGGGTAGGTAAATGAGGGTGGAACAATGCATGGCATTATATGCATAAACAGCTATTGTACATCAATGCATAAACACACACTCTCTCAGGAAGCTTTCGAACACATTCTCTCATCCTTTTAAATACACACACAAGCACTCACCCACCCCTGCACACACAAACACATACGCACACACACTCGCACGCACACAGAGCCTGAGAGAAAATTAATGAGCTCTCATTCATAATCCTGGACAAAGAGAGCCATATTCACCCTTGGATGGTTTATTGACTGATTTCATTTATTTCTGTGAAATAAATAGGAGGTAAACATTGGCTCGCTACCACATTTTCCGCGACACACTCGCTGCACAGAATTCTGGGAGAAATGATCCCACCAACAGCGGGGTCACTGATTGGCTCTCGCGTCAGTGTGTGACAAATTACCCAATGAGAAATGGGTTACCCATTTCCACAAAGTAATTAACCTGGGTGATAGTGAAACAAATTATTACATTTATGTAATATTATTTCGCATCTGTCGCCAGGACTGGGAAAATCTTTATCCCTGTGCACGCCTCCCCAACCCTCCTGATTGTCTTGTGATGCTTTGTGATGCTTTGTGAATATTAACACATCCAGACGTCGACACATGCGCGCACACACACACACTGGTGTTCACTCGGCTATTGAGTGCCAGTTGTTGCACTTTTTGTAGCTTTATTATTTATTTATGCTAGTTTGTATGGAGGAAAGCATCCAGATCAACAATGATACTCTACATCGTGTGCTGGATGTTCCGATCCAGGTAAAGAATCATCAACAATGGGTAGATCTTGAATGTAATACTATTGAGAATGTGACCTAAAGAAGTAACAGTGGCAACCAAAGAAAAACAGGGTGTAGGTGGGTTTCGTTAACCAAACTATCTGTTGCCCAACCCCAGACAACATTACTAATATGATGATGATTATTATTATTTAAAATTAACTCATTTGTAAACACATTACTGCATTTACCAAGCGTCTCATGTGGAGACATTGTCCTATATCCTCTCTTCAGGTAGTCCCATGCTCCAACCATAGACATAGGCCTACTGTCATAAGCAGAGAAGGTCACATAGATCAGTGGTTCCAACACACACACACAGAGAGACAGACAGAGACGAGAGAGAGAGAGAAAAAAAGAAAGAGAGGGGGGATAAGATATGTGTAGAGTTTAATAGCTGGCTCCACATGCCTGTTTGATGTTCTGTCGGAGGCGGTATAAATTATGCTGCTGCTGCACCACGATTTAGAGCTTGTCGCCGTTTTGTTGGGGAGATTATCCTCAGGGACGTGCGTTAATACAGCCGAGATTGCTCCAAATATGGGTTTGATGAATGAATCCGTGATATACATTGACATGACGAAACAAAATATAGGCCTGTACAATCAACGTTACAGCGCGATAGTATCCATCAAATCTAAGGTCAAACCCGTCAATGGAGCTCGGGGGGAAAAGAAGGCAGAACTCATGGCACGGGTCGCATTTACTTGACATATTTGGCTAGATAGGATGTGTCATTCGATTCAGCAAAAACGTTTGTTGTTTTGAAAGATGTGCACGACTTAACACGTATTTCTGTTATAGAAATTATAGAAATATAAAGATATATTATTCATTGCCTTGAGCTTTCATATCCATAACACACCCACATTCTTGTCCACTTGCTTTTCTCTAGTCTGGGGGTGGAATTCCATCAGTAGCCTACGTCGGTGAAATATCAGAAGCAATACATATTGGACGGATATACTGTAGACTATTTACAGCTCGTTGTTAGATAGTTTGATGTTTTGATCATCGGTTTTCCTATTTATTGTAGGTCTACCGTATATCACCGGAGAACGGTGACTCATGCCCGTGCCTCCGAGTCCGGGTATGAAGCATTTCAGGGAAATAAAAATAAACATTAGGTCAGTATTTGATTTCACGTTCAAGAAAAGGAGGTTGATTCGTGATGTGACATATTGAAAATGATTTTAATTTGTTCATTTACAGTCAATTGATAAAAACATGGCCATGAAACGAAATGGTTTGTTCAGTATCAGATCAAACATTTAAGAAATTCTGATATGATAATAAGCACAGACAATAATTTAGAACATATCACAAACTGACCAAATGGGAACAAGTCAAGGATGCTTCCTCTACACAAAACATCCTATATAACAGATTATATTCAAGTCGATTTTTCTTGTCTTAATTATAGTAGGCCTGTTTCCGTAAATTTACCTTGGCCAGCACATGCAGTCAAGTTCGTTTCCATGTTGTGTGATTCCTTTGAGATTATCGCTTGTCTTCCTCTTCCGTTGTATGAATCTTTTTATGCTTTTCAAACAAAAAAAACTCCCAGGTGTGTGAGCTCTGCACGTGCACTGCGCATGCCCGTGGCCAATCATGGTTACATGCTGTGCAGCAGGTGACATTAAAAACGAGTTTTAATATTTTTTGAGAGTTTTTACACCCTCGACCATCGGCCGGTGGAAACTGTTAGAAACTCCAGTAGCAAATATCAGCACTATTTTGTTATAGACAAAGAAAATGAAAACGAGGTGGTAAATATATATTTTTTAATAAATAAAATGATAAACAAATAAATAAATATACATAGCCTACATGTAAAATAAATCAAGTTATAAAAGTTATAAATCAATACATGCACATCATAAATGAATAAGCTAAACATTTACCCATTTATCCACCTTCAAATCGTTTGGTTTTAGTATTAGTGTGTCAACAAATCTGTGGCTGTTGTTTTGCAGCTGCCTTGCTTTTTTTGCTTGGAGACATTCTCATCCTTGTCCAACTGTATTGGGCTGGATGTGTTCAACAACAAAACAAAAAATGATAGATAACAAAGTAAAAATAAAAACGCTTAAAACGTGGTGCTTGGCTTGGTGGTGGTTGGCCTACTACTAAGTAAAACTCATGGATACTGTGTGCTCCAGCGCTTTTCGCCGCAGGGAGGCGATGCTCGTCCCTCTCCAGACGTCATTTTCCGGGGAGCTACACAGCTGGGGAGAGCTCGTCACGTTGGTGGGACCGGACAGGGAGGCCGGGACCATCCCGGGGAACGGGTTCTGGTAGAGGTGAGACTGGAGTCCGGATCCGTTCGACGACATGTTGGATAGCCCCATGGAGTTGGGCGGCGGGCCGGACAGGCTGCACTGGGACAGGGACTGCGCCATGGCATGCTGGTGCTGGCGGCCCAGGGCTGGAGGGAGCTGCAGCTGAGAGACGCCTGGCATCCCTGCCGTGGCCCAGCGGGTGTCGTTGGCGTGGAAGGAGCACAGGCTGTCGCCCATGGCCGCGGCGGCGGCAGCAGCAGAGTTGAACTGACTGTGCAGGCCGTGGTGGGTGGGCAGCAGCGTTCCCGGAGCGCGGAAAACGTTGGTGGTCTTCTTGCGCTTCTTCCACTTGGCGCGTCGGTTCTGGAACCAAACCTGGAGTAGAGAGAGAGAGGGAGAAATGGCTTAGAATCTGGCTACAATGTCATCAATGTGAGACACAATGAGTAGGCTACTGTACATTTATATATACGGTCACTTTAACGCACGGGAAAGAGATGTAGGTTCTTAGAATAGCAGGAAGCCCATAACACAGATATTTCCATTACAAATCTTATTTATATCAGCGGATTCCATGAATAACACTAGATATGATATACATCGGATGAAATGATATGCCATAAACGAAGGATTTGATATCTTACATGACATAACGCCAAAAATCCATGTCAGTAAATGGTCTCTGGGATGCCTGCATTAGTCCATGGATATAAAATACAAATGGCTACGTCAGAAAACACGATAGGTGGTCCAGCCAGCTGACAATATGTGATTGTGACTGTTATGAGCCCTATAGCCCATGATTTTGATATGCATTTTAAATAGGCTATCCGAAACCCGTTTACTATTTAGAATATTATAAAAAATTATACAGAGCGATTTACAGTAGAGTGCATACCTTTTTCGTACTTTTTCGTACTTTCAAACTAATTTGCTGCATAACATGGATATAAACACTTACTTTTGGCCTACACAAAGCAGCAATAATATTAGTATTTCGGAAATAAAGGTGTTATTAATGTGGCCTAGGCCTCAGTTGTAAATGGCACAAGCAGTGTTTATTCTGCGGGTCCTTGAGAGACTGTCTATAATATATAGATCTCATAGTAGGCCTAACCCGGTTAGCGCCGATGATTAATGTGAAGATTTGGTTGAGACACTGTGCCGTAGTATTAAGAGGCCCAATCTCAGTCCATCCCACCGAGCAGCCAGCCGTGAAATCAGGCCTCAAATGCATTACACTTCAAAGGAAAGAAAATGCAATTTCTCATTCTGTTTAAAAGACAGAGTACACGTTCAGCGCTTCCGCCATTAAGACATGGAACTCTGACAGGCCCATTTCAGAAGAGAACAGCGCAAGCTGCATGCGCCTTCTCATTCGAGACATCCCAGATGTAGGCTATTTTTACCCACTGGCTTCCTATTATTATTATCATTGGCTATACGCTTTATAAAGGGCTCGTCATTTCGCTAATTCTTATTTTATGTAAATAAGATATTGAAACCAAATTGATCCGTGCAATAATAATGATCACCGCGGTTACAGTTTCACATGTGAACGACTCCTCTGCATTTTCCACTGCCGCTTAATAATCCCTTATCGCAATAAATAATTCAGAAATTGGTTGATAATAATGGATTTGGTTTTATTGCACTATCATCGTGAGAAGGGCTACATGATAATGAACGACGATGCATCAGAGGACCCAAACCAACTGCTATGTCGAGCTATTATTGAATTAATCTCGTGAGCTATTTTGACAACTGAGCTATATGGAATGTAAAGGGAAACAGAATAAACCATTAGGGCCTACCATTGGTCATGTTGTCACCCAATATCGATATAGAAGTAACTATGTTGTAAAAGATAGTTTAATAGTGAGGGTATAATAAAGATAAAATTATCATTCCATTTTCATTATGCATGAGAACGCACAAATATAGGCCCACTCCAATAGGACAACAAAACGAAACGTTATTAGGATTTAAGTACTAAAGTCATTGCCTAATAAAATAGCCTTACCTCTTGTATCATTTCATCGGGCCCATTGAGAGTTGTATGTGTGGCTTATTGCATATGCACATTGCACATTATCCTTTGTGTAGTTTACCGTGCATAATAATTCAGTCAAATGTATGCATGTAAAATTTAATGTTGTTTTTGATACATTGAGTAGGAAAAAATACACTCATATTTAGGAAATTCTTATTTTCATGAATTATATCGGCTACCTAGGCTTACATTAAGATGCCCTTAATATGTCCACGTACAATCTGTAATTTTCAGATATTATAAAATTTACACTCAAGGAATTTAAATTATAGTAACTATCCAAGTCGATTTATTAATGCAACGTTGTAGGCATGGGTTGCACGTTTCATCCCAATCTTGTGTTGAACGTTCGTTTTAAGAATGATGCCCAGCTGAGAATTCTGTTCAATGCGGTCTCAATGGGTGGTGATGAAGATTTAATCTTAAATGCATAACTGTGGATGGGAAACACGATGACATTTCAAAAGGATTAGTAGGAAAAGCTTTTGTCATCATCATTGTGATGTTTCAAGATTGACATTAGATGCAGTATAACGCTAGCTAGTTAATATTGATGGGAGAGCAACCACATTTTAGCTAGCTAACGTTAGCATTGATAGCTATTTCTGACGAACTTGAGAGAGATGGCAAAGTTGCCATGAGCTAGCAAAGTAAATATGACGACATTATAATAATGGCAAAGTTGTTTTCTACTAATTATTTGTCTACGTTAGCAATGTCATTTTATTTCCAGGCCACTATAGTGTAAATTTGACGAAACAGTCACTAGCCCCTGCTCAGAAAGACTTGGCATTAGGCCTAAACATCCATCAGACGTCAATATTCTGCGGCATCTGTAGAATGTCGATAACAATGGCAACGACGAGACAGAGTGACGGAGGTGCACCTATGGTAAAAGCGGTTTTAATCTCCAATTAGATTTGTTTATTAGTTCTGTTCGTTCATTCTGGACAATTGTATCTCATAACATCCCGGTTTTGTCAGCTCTGTCTTGAATAACATAATTTTGGGACACTTGTCTTGCATCAAATCGATGTAGAACGTTATTACCCGGGCTCTTGCGCGTTATTTTCAGAACCATGGACAGCTCGCTCAATATTGTTATTGTGCACGTGAAGTGAAATAATAACATAGTGCAGTTTTTGTCAGAGATTTAGGTTAGTCTAGCATACATCTTGTATTTCCTGATACTTTTAACAACAAAAAGAAGGCCCTCAAAAAATACAATCGAGGTTCAGGTGTAAGCTATTATTATTTTTGACACAAGGAAATAAAATATGGTTGGCTCGTGGAACACAAGGCGTGGCCTATATGCTATACTCCTATAGTATATCGCTAATGGATTACATGTAGTTTTAGTTCCAAGGGAATAGCCTATTAGTGGCAAATATTTTAGGTTATTATACATTTCTAGTGGCCAAATTTTTACGCAGTATGAAGATGTATGGTAGGCCTATTTTAATCCCTTCAATAGTCTACACTTCATCTTCTTTAGATTCAAGCTACTTAGCCTATATTATATTGGCACTTCTGTGAGAACAGCTGTGAGTTGGATATTTTCACCGAGTGGTAATTTAGACTGTAATGAAGATGTACGTTGCAATTAGCCGTGGTGCCTAGTTACTTGAGGAAATATTGTTATTGTGCACGTGAAGTAGAATAATAACACCCACTGACGGTTAATATTTACATTATTTTTGAGGGTTGAGAGGGCAAATTGCATACACATTTCATCACATAATTTCCCTAGTACACTACTCTTACAGTGTTATTATAGGCTACTTGTTCAAAATCATTTGCTATGACACATACATTTCCCAATCCATATCACAAACAAACCTGCACGCGAGATTCCGTTACCTGAACGCGAGATTCCGTTAGGCCGATCCGTAGGGCCAGTTCCTCCCTCATGAAGATATCTGGGTAGTGCGTTTTGGCGAAGCTGCGCTCCAGTTCGTTAAGTTGGGCTGGAGTGAATCGGGTCCGGTGTCGCTTCTGTTTCTGACTCTGACTTCCTCCGGATTGGCTGGAGTTATTCTGCTGCTGCTTGTCCTGTTGCTCTTTACTGTTGGCCTGCACGCCGGAAGGGTTGGATCCACCATTGTTGATATCGTCTCCAGGGAGCATGGTGGTCCCCTCCACGGTGTCTGGCCCCGGGGCTAGCTCGCCGGAGTGGCCGGGGTCAGGTCCAACTCCACCACCTAGCCTGCACTTCAGAGCCTCCCTGTGACCCAGTAGCTCTGCCGCGGCATCCTTCATCCCTGGATAGACAACACCCGGTCAGAATTTAAAGGCAATGTCACAACTATTCTGTATAGGCTAATGCATAGGAAAAATGTAAATTAGTATGATATATTGTTAAAATACATTGTTTAGTTAGATTATCGAAAGTGACACTTTTATGAAGCTAACGAAGTCTGGCAAGAGGATACTAGTTTGTCATGCAATGCAGATAATTGGTTGAACATTTTGTCATTTTACAAAATGCTCTCTAAAAACATGATGAAACCATCGAAGTGGACATTACATTATGAATAAAACCAGACACTAACTGTATTTTAAACAAGCACATAAGTATCATAGGCTACAGCGTTTAATCTAGGCTACTCCTTAATTCCATTTGATCACATCAATAATTTAGAAAACGGTTAAATCAAATTACGCAGTAATATAATAATTACTTTTCCAATGAATTATCTCACTTAACTGACATTAAGATAAAATAAGAAACAAATTGTAAATTTTCTCTGCTTGATTTAGATTAGAAGTGCCTCCAGCTTACAGTAGAGTTGAAGACCGGAGTTTGGCGACGATAACTCACCGAGGCGAGCATCCAGGAGGTCGGCGTGCGAAAGCATTGCGCACCTCTCCAGTGCGAAATGCTATTTCAAAAAAATCTCTATGACTTTAACCTGTTTAAAAAATATATATAGCCTAAATAAAAGCAAATTCTGTTTGTGGTTAAAAAAGGAGGTTCCTTGCATTATAATGTCCTTTAGAGAAACGGGGAGGCGCCTAACAACCCAATGAACCCATGAGCTTCTTTAAAGGAGAGCCAATCAGATTTGAAGCTCGAGATATGTCAACAACCTCGAGACCCCAGAGCAGCCAGCCACTCAAATTCTCCCATCCAGCCAAATTCACAAGTTCATTTCTCCTCATTTCTGTAATTGGCTTTGATTTCAACTCCAAATTATATCAAATAAAATCACTTGATTTAATATCTGTGAAAGCTTCGACCCATTTGATAAACTGGATCAGCGCTGTATGTGTTTAATTGTGCGTGCTGTTGCTGCCTTTCTCTATAATGGATGAGCCCCAGGTTTGAACAACGACTAATTTACCCAAGTTAACAGCCTCTGTGGCTACATAAACATATTAGACTCGTTTCTGGCGTGTGAATGACACAACGTATTTCCTACACAAATAACTGCCTCAAATTAGGTTAAACCTACATAGCCCGAGTATGAAAGCTCTTAGTGTGCATTTATACCACATCTTATAACCAAGTCAAGGTTACGTTTATATCAAGTGTCTGTTGAAGTGGCTCAATGACTTCTGTTTTAATAGCAAGGCCCTTTGTCATTTTTAAACTGTGAATGGCTGTGGATAGTCTTAGTTTCCCCAGACATGTTCGACCTCTTTTATCCAACGTGTCCCAGTCAGTCTTTTGGAGATGAAGTGAACCTCTGCTAATGCCTCTTACTCCCCATTCAGCCAACAACAAAGTTTAGATTAGCGATATATTTCTAACCAGAGTAATTTTCAACACCATTAGGCTTTTATGTAATTCGTGCCAAATCTATACGATTTTTATTACAATTATTAGAGTAAATTCAGTATAAATTAGAGTTGATTTACTACTGTTTAGGCTCGACTGTCATGCAGGGTGGGACTTATTGTACATGATATGTGAGCAAATGAAGTGCATAATTCAGAGGAAAGTTGAAACTGAGTTGTGGCTGAACATGATCTGAGGATGTTTCCCTTTCATGGAGACAGCAGATCTCCCAGAAGGCGTGGATTGCACTAGAACAGACACAATCATGCTTTAAACACTTTGCTGTTGGCCAATTGCTTTTCATGGTATTGATTTTTCATCCAATCTGCCCAAATTAAGCCTACTCATTTCAGTCAGACCAAGCAGGTAGGCTATAAACAGGTATCCAATGTAGTCTATAAATATACCGCCATTATACCAATTAGCACATTATGTTCTTGTCACACATCATGTTCCCAAAATATATAAGGGACACAAAAGAATCCAGCAAGCTCCCTACAGCTGTTGGAAGGTTTTGTGAAAGCTAGTTCATTTGTTGTGGATTGAATGGTGCCTTTTTGGAAGTAACACAAAGGATGCGTCCTAGCGTAAACTTGGGGCACTTTGGGGTCCTTTCCCAGCCCATCTCGAGTTGAATTAGCTCGGCTCATCTTTTATCTAGTGGCAATCTGGAGGGACGACCGACCGGGGAGCGCGAGAGAATCTCGGACACAACGGGGTCACTGGCAATCGCTCACGCGCCACGCAACCCTAGGGTAGGTTATTATACTGCGGCGTCCTGAAAATGAAAAAAAGAGAGAAGAGTGTGGATTCGATTTGGAAACAATTGTCTGTTTCTCTGCGTTTTCATATCCCAAATGTCACAGAACGTGGATTAAAGCGCCGGAGCAGAGAATGTGTGCGTAATTCAAGATGTCCGGGTTTGTGTTGTTCTTTCCCACTTTGTATTTGAAGAACATACATATTTTATTTGCTATATTCAACATCAACGGGATGTAAACATATTAGCGTTGTAAAATTATTGAATATGTTACCAGTTTATATGTGTCAGTTTAGGCTGTCTTCGGTTGTGCGCTGAAACAATAACGATCATTTAAAATCATTACTTTGTTTGGTCTTCGCTGCTCAGTCAGAACAGCTGCATAGCGCGGTGTGATTGATTGCGCGCTTCATTTTACGAGTTTTCAATAGCTCACGGCTTTTATGGCTGTACAAACAAAAGTGAATGACTCCTCTCCGCTCTCCAGGACACATTTAACCCGAGAAAACGCCTAGAGGCAAGCGCATTGGCATGGTGCTCCAAGGCATGGGAATAAAACTGCACTTTTAAGGATATATCATGTACGAAAATACACATAGGCTTTATTAACATGCTTTGTGACCCTATATTGAATTCCACGCTCTTTGATGCACCTTGTCTGATCTTTCTACAGTGCTGTAAAGGGCAAACGATGGATTTATTTTGGCGGATTAAGTGATTTTCCTCTTATAAATAGGTTTCAGATTGTTGCCCAAAGACAGTGGAGAAAAACAACGACTAGGCTGAAAACACATTTGCTCCCTCTAATGCAATTTATTCACCTAGTTTACTTCGTACAATACCTATATATTGAATCTCTGTACGACAATACCTGCCCCAAAACTAAGCACAGGGATTTTAAGCTTAATTGGCGAAACATGGTGATTTTTTGTATTTTTAATGAAGGTCATTTGTGGGAAGAAATGTAACCGTTTCCTGGTGCGACAAAACGTATTTTCAGTATATGTTTACTCCGGTGGAATGTTGCAAGTAGGCCTACACTGTGTAACCATAGGCATATCCCCTTTCTATAACAATAACAACAATAATAATAATGATAGGCCTAATACAATCAGTCAAAAGCATCAGAAATTATCAAATATATCTCAAATAGGCCTACGCTATTGTTTATTATCAGCCTTTGAGTACATTTTATAGAATAAAAGCACGAGTTCATCACGAATAAATGTAGCAAATAAACAGCAACCTCTGCTGCAAAATATTGAGATAAGGGACTCGAAAGCCAATAGGCCGATAAAAATTTTTGCCAACTGCCTGTAAGGCAATTCAATTTGCTGCCATAGTGAAACATGATTATTTTGATTGTATTTATTGATGTTATTATTACTTTATTTATTTTTTAATTTGAAGGATTCTCGGTGTTAGGCTATGTAAACACCTTTACTATGTATTTCTCTAACGAAATTGTAACCCATAATTTAACACAGTGTGTCTGTGTATGTGTGTGTGTGTGTGTGTGTGTGTGTGTGTGTGTGTGTGTGTGTGTGTGTGTGTGTGTGTGTGTGTGTGTGTGTTTGTCAGATAAAGGTCCTCATTTCGCTGAATTGAATAAGCTATAATTAGGGTAAACAACAAGGAGCAAAGCAGTGGCTTCTCTCCCTGGCTGAGATTCCCATAACAAGCCCACATCAATCTTATCCAGCATAGAAATACAAATAGACAAACAAACCAATTCGCCCCCTGCAAGTTAATGCAGCGCATCTGAGTGGAAAGTAGACATTTTCACGCGCTCTGGAGATGAGGAGTGACTTTTAATAAAACCACAAGAAAAACAAACGTAATTCTATACGCAGTAGGCCTATTGGAACTGGAGATTTCCAGTGCACCGCTCTCTTTCCACCCGGGGCCTTGGGCATTCGCTGGCGCACCGGGAGTTTCATGCAAGAGACACCGCGTGTTACCTTTTGCCCGTCACCACCACCAATGCCCGTCACCACTCTCCCGCGTGCATTCTTGTCTCGGGCTACGCACGGTGCAGAGAGCTAACACCGAGGATGGTTTTTGTTGACTCTTTTTCCTTCTTTTTATTCTTCTCCTCTCCTCCTCTTCATCCAGGGTGAATCTAATTCATCGGGCGTCTGTATTCCCTCAATTAGAGAATTCTAAATCGATCTTTCATTTGCAGAAATGCCAGTTTAACAAATTAGATTCTTGTTTCGTGCAGGTGATTTGGTGACAGTCGGGGGATTAGAAGTAATAAATTGTTGTCTTTGAGTTCTGGAGAGAAAAGAGGAGCGAGAAAAGAGAGAGGCGCTGTGCTTGCCAGGACTACATCCACCAGGTGCGTCGCTTTGCCTCGACGTTTGGTCACAAATCCAGGTAGCGCCCGCGGACCACCACCGCATCTCATGCTTCGATTAGCGCCACTGCCCTCTGCGCGGACTCGATTAGACCGTGATTTATCCGAAATAAATATAATTATGGTTCCAAATAAAATAATCAGCATTGAAGAGCGATTTCCTTAATGAGATGGAGCGGCTGGATGTCACGGAGAGACGCGCGCCTCATTAGGGCGTTAATAAGACTTCGGGGTGATCCCGATAATTATCGAAATTTGTAAAATAAGACAAATGTAACCTTAATTTGTCTGCCCAGTCAGGTTTTTTGTCTTGTATTATTAGACTGGCATTTAGGTGTCTTGGGCGCCTTAGAGAAAAAAATAGGCCATGAGATTTAACATTTAGAATCAAATGATATTATTAATATGCAGTGATTTTAACACAGGCTTAGCAACCGAATACAAGTTTGTCGGCTTTAATACATATTGGCCTACACCAAACATCTTCAAGCAGTTTAGGGTTTTATAAAGACTTACATTTAAAAAAACTCATTTAACTAATGGAATTAAATTAAACTTAAACAGGCCATGTACGAAATTAATGTGTTTCCTTTATTTGGTTGGCATATCGGTAGGCATATTTTGGTCAGGTAAACATAAACTATTTAACCAATTCCACAGTAGAACATAAAAAGTATGTTAACCCAAATAAAATCTTGAATTATAGTTTTTAAATGTCTACATTTCCGGACCAAAATAAGCCGTGTGAATTTGTGGACAAGCTACAGTGCGACTTGATGCCCAACTAGGCCTACTGGTCAATTCGCGGACAGCCTGTCAGATCCACTGCAGACTGTCTGGTTCGCAATGACAGTGCTGATGATATCACCAGGCTGCATGGACTTCATTGACCAGCGGAGGTCGGTGTCCTGATTCTTACCCCTAGGAACAGACATCATGCCAATTTCTCTCTATCCAATCCCATGACACAGACACTAGGACGATATTATATGATGATATACAGTTGGATGTAATTTGATATGGTGTAGCTAGCTCCTGTCTCTCACTCGGATGTTATTCGGTCCATCACTTATTTTGACTGTTATCCTGATTCTTAAGAACAAATAAACATTAAACTAGGCTAAATATTGAATCAGTTATCATCAAGAAGAATATACCTCCATTCAAGACATTGAGTAACACTTTCTAAATCAATTGATGCAAGACACTACAGTACTATTGTATAGCTTTAATATGAGTTAAACAATACAACCAGGCTTAATTTGCAGCTGTATAGTTAAAGAAACAAACCCCCATGTTAAGAAAAGAAATACGTTTTTATTTGCTGCTTGTGTGAGATTGTACACTCAGGAGAAGGATGTCGACATCAGACTGCACGTTGTTTTCAAATGTAGAAATAAAAAATTAAAAAAAGAGCGAGATAAAGAGAAAAAGATGCTGAACGATTTTGTTTGTCTGTGTTTCCAAACAAGCCCAGATGAATGAAATAGACATTTAAGTAGTGCATTACAGAGTGAGAACATCATCCTTCAAGCTTCACTGAATCCAATACGGTCCTGGCCTCTTTGTACTCCTCTGCTTCAGCCAAGTCCTCTTCTGTTTCCTGCAAACACAAGCACATACAGGATATCAATACTAACACTATCACACACACTTTTAAAATTACCAACCCATCAAATAGCATTACACGAAATCTAACTTACCTTCTACAATCAACCCATAGTTAACCTAGCCATTAAAAAGTCCACAGTCAATTCACATGGCTATTCACCAAATGATCACACTAAAGCCCTTTTCCTAACCCTAGCATAGTCAATTTTTTATAAAAATTAACATTTACAATCCACATATTGATTTCACAGTGGAACGGTTCTAGTGTGTAAAAAAAAAAAAAAAAAAAAAAGTCTGTGAGGGTCACATCTGTGCTAATCGAGTGCTGCTGGGTTCCTATGGTGGCCATCGCAGTGACAGCACTGCTAATGAACTGTAATGTGTGTGTGTGTGTGTGTTGGAAGGAGTGAGAGTGGGCTTTGGTAGGAGGTGGACAGGGACCCCGTCACCCCCCTCCAGAGGAGTCATCTGTGATTTCCTCTCTCCTCCTCTCCCTTCCGCACGTGTCTCTCAGTGAGGCCACGGCTGCCTGACTCCTGCTCTCTGCTAATTGTGAGGACCCTGAGACATGCATGTGTGTGGAGGTGGGGTGTGTGTTCCTCTCTCTGGCTTCTTATATCGGTCACTAGACAGTCACACACCTGCATGATCAATGTGTCACTATAGACAGTCACACACACCCATCCACACCCCTGCATGATCCGTGTGTCACTTTAGACAGACACACCTGCACGATCAGTGTGTCACTTTAGACAGTCACACCTGCACGATCAGTGTGTCACTTTAGACAGTCACACACACCGACATGGAAGCCAAAACCACTATTATGGATAAACCTGCAGCAAGAAAGACAAAAGAGGATGGGTCTGGTTCCTCTCAACGTTTTTCCTTCCTAACGGAGCTGTTCTTACTAGTATCTGGGACAGGTCTGCGTGTGCTATGGTCAAACGCCTGTGACAGTCTGGAACCATCATCTTGGACTCCTGTAGCACCTCCAACTGAAACGCACAGAGAAAAACACAGATTATTCATCAACACCACCATCTTCATTACCGTCTTCATCTACACCATTTATAAACATATCACTTGTGTTATATTTTCTTCAAGGGGTCCTCCAAGCAAAACAAGTTTTTCAAAATAGTTGAAAAACACTGCATTAGATTGTAATGTATTAAAGGTTGAAAAACAAAGTGTTACAACTTCAATAGCTCCACTGTGCAGTTCCTTGAAATAGGTTTTGTTTTGGTTTAGTATCCCACATATGCTGTGCTAAGGTTAACATCCCACAACAAGCTCTCTGCCTGCGTGAAAAATGTTATATAGTTATTGATCGGGCATGGAGTTGGGCAGCAGCAGGGGTCCTCACCTCGCTCTGCCTCCAGCACACCTGGGTAAGTGGAGAAGACCAGAGCAGAGAGGTAGTGGCATGAAGATCAGGCATGGAGAGGTATTACTACGCCTAGGGCAGGTAGCATCACGGTGATCATGCATGGAGAGGTATTACTACGCCTATGGGGAAGCTAAGTTAGAACCTGAAATGTCTGGGTCTGAGATACTCTGGAAAGGCAAATTCCCCTGACTGACACCCTAAAGAGCACAGAGGACTCAGCTAACACTGTTAGTCAGACACACCGCTAAGAAATTCCGGAGGTGAGGTGGAGAGACACAGGCAGTGATGCACAAACAGACATGGTGAGGTGGTAGTGGTCATGTTGCCCTCTCAGTACCAGTGCAGTGGAATGATCCCATCAGCAGCAGGATAAAGACACATAACTAATCCACCATGCCCTTCATCCATCCACCCTGCCTTTCATCCATCCATCCATCCATCCACCCACCCTGCCCTCCATCCATCCATCCACCCTGGCCTCCAGCCATCCATCCTGATCTGCCTCCATCCACCCACCCTGCCCTCCAGCCATCCATCCACCCTGCCCTCCATCCATCCATCCATCCACCCTGCCCTCCAGCCATCCATCCTGATCTCTATCCATCCATCCTGATCTCCATCCACCCACCCTGCCTTCCAGCCATCCATCCACCCTGCCCTCCATCCATCCATCCATCCATCCACACTGCCCTACAGCCATCCATCCATCCTGATCTCCATTTATCCATCCCGATCTCCATCCATCCATCCTGATCTCCATCCATCCATCCAGATCTCCAACATCCATCCATCCTGATCTCCATCCATCCTGATCTCATCCATCCTGATCTCATCCATCCATCCTGATCTCATCCATCCATCCTGATCTCATCCATCCATCCAGATCTCATCCATCCATCCAGATCTCATCCATCCATCCAGATCTCCATCCATCCATCTGCCTATTGTGCATGAAAGCATGACAGATGATCCTCTCCACAAGGTGTAATCCCTGGAATAGCTGAGATTAAAACAAAGGTTGCGAGGTAGGGCACACAGAGGACACAAGCCACCGTGGGTCTGTATTGTCCATCACCCTCTCATTCTAATCTAAGCAGGGAAAATGATGGAGGGAGAGAAGGACTAAGAGTGAAAGAGAGCGAGGGAGACGAGGAGGATATGCACCAGCGATCTCCTAGCGGCAGTAAATTACCAGCATGTGTCAGTAATTATCAAACTCCTCCAAAGTTACATAATGTCATTAAATCAGCAAATGACTAAATCGCTAACGATCCCCCCCACCTCCAAGACTAATTCTTCATAATGATACTAAGCTGACCTCATTAAAGTGAATGTAGGGCTACTGGCAATGTCTGTTCGCTACTGTACTAGAATTCTATTTGACAATAGGTTTGTTAAATAAAGCACATTAGAAAGCTTCCATATTTAGCAATGAAGGTGACAAATAAAATGTTGACTAAGAAGAACATTCAATGTGATTTAAGATATAATGCATCCCTTTAAAACCACTTCCTAACACTTTCCATTACGTTGCTCTTATACCTGTGTAGTAACAAAGTAACATTGCACAGCATTTGAACATCTTGTATAATAAAAATATCTCTAAAATCCATTCAATATGCAACCACAAAACAATACTAAACTACTATGTCACAACTTAATAATGCAACGTTACTATAGTTATAACATCTTTACTATACAGCTATAAAAGCAACTTAATGTAAAGTATGGGTTGGCCTATGTATGTAAAGTATGTTTACAACTGAATGTAAACATCCTTTATTCTCATGTGTTTTCACCCACCTGTTTCTTGATGACATACCTGGCCTCGGAGTCGGCCTCTTCGTCGCAGGCCTCTGCTTTCAGTCGTTCAATCTTCTCCTCCTGCTGCCTGGTCTCCTTGACATACATGACCTTCTCCTTCACCAGCCTGGGGAGTAAATAAACAGATGACAAGACACAGCACCGTTTAGTTAAACACAACACACAATAAAAACAAATCAAAGTTCATGCCTAGTAGATTAGTTAAAAACACACAGAAAAACACCAACATCAAAAGCTGTATCATTGAAGCCCTCAAGATGTCAAGGAGGAGGAGTTCTCATTCAACTAACCACCAGGTGAAGTAACAGTAACCTAACCAATATGTTCCATGGTTTCCAGATGTGTCCAGTGTGGGTATAATAGAACTGTGGGTCTACTACGGTACAGCCCCATGCCTTCCTTCTTTGCCTGATCACCACGCTTATCTGACGGTCTCCGCTTAACTGCCACCTCTAGCAGGACACACACTCTACAGGCCCTTCCTACGATTAATTGATCATCAATTTAGTTTCAAATTTGGACCAAGTCAGGTGATAAATGGACCACTCTTCCTTGATTGTTAGTGAAAATGGGCTTGAGTACATTGATAAATGTTGATTATTTATCAATTAGGGACCAAATGGAACTAAATCTATTAAATCAATTCAGACCTTCATTGGCATAATGGAGTTTGAAAATATTGCTATTGATAATGATTCCCGACTAATAGTATTTTTCCGGCTGCAGCTTTGCTTGTCGGGATGACAACGTGGAATTCATTTTTCATAAAATCAGCTGCGTGCGTTGGTTCGTGTGCGATCCTTCATTAATCAGGTCCATTAGCCAGAAACAACCTCTCCTCAGTGTTGCCGTGGTGCCTTGCTTAGCTGAGGAAGCCAACAGCACTCTGTCATATTTTACGTCAATTATCGCTCATTTTAATACGTTTCCATCAAGATGCTGTTTAAACAGGCAGCATATGCAACAACGAACAGCAGAGGAGCCCTGCACCTCTCTTTTCCTCTCTCTCAGGCTTTGCACCGAATGAAGGATGTCACCTCTGAGGTTATTTAGAGGAAAAGAAGGCAGCAATGAGGGAGAGGGGAAGGAGAGGAAAGGGGGATTGAAATAATTTGAATAAAACTGAAGGACAGTCTAATAAAAATGTCCACCCCCACCTTCTCTCATCTAGGCCTGATGTTAATGTTTTATTTCTCTCAGGCTGGGTCTAGGAGCGCTGTGTGTGTGAATGAGGGGTGGGGTCGTGGCTGGTTTTAAATAGACCTGCCACCCTGGACTTAATGGAAAAGGCATCTCTCTGGAAAATAAGGAAGAAAAGGGAATTAGAGATCCGACACGCATTCGGCCGCTGCCACTGCCTCCTCCAACAGCACTGTATTTTTGAGCCCCGGCTAGCCCAATGCCCGAATGACAAAGCCAAATTACTGTTGTCATTTTATTAAGGGCATCCGCCTCGCTAGGGCAGAGAAGAGTGACTGGAATGTACAACGCCACAAAGCCACTGGAACAGGCCTTTACTGGGAGAGAGCAGACAGGGAGCTGCTACTAGGGTTTTAATAACATGGGGAATGAGAGAGAAAGAGAGCGGGAGAGAGAGACAGCGGGAGAGAGAGCGTGTGGGAGAGAGAGACAGGAAGACATAGTAGGGTAGAGTACAGAGAGAGCAAAAGGCAGTCTGTTCCATCTGACTTTGAACAGAGGCTGCAGGTTCCCTTATCAAGGTCATGCTGGAGGCCACTGAATGGGTAATGGATCTCTCCTTACTTTATACCTCGGCAAAATATTAAATTTCTAGGACAGCTAATGATTAAATTAACCTATTCTGAATGGGAAAGGAATGATAATTGAGATGTTTTATAATGTAAAGGAAGCCATTCTAGAATGGAGATGTGTTTGAACCTGCACCACCTCTCATTACACCAGCTGGCCTACAGTTTCTCCACTGCATCAGACACCCTCTCTGTGACATCACCTTCTGAGGGAGAGTTCTAAGCCGGCACTGCCATTACCCACACTCATCAGGGAGCCCCGTTAGTAATGGGACCCTTATCAAAATGAGATCGATAGCACATTTACACAAAGGGCCAGGGACAGAGGGAACCAAGGGGGAGAGCAAGACCGAGATAAATCCTCTTCATACTTAGACCTACTTTACTATTTATGGATTAGCAAATAGACCTATTATGACACCCAGTGCGTTATGACAGAATTTTTTCAATTAATAGAAGCTACTGAGTAGCTTTCAGGAGATTAGCCTGAATGAAAATATCAAATGTCTGCAACAGAAAGAAAAATATGCTGGAATTAAAAGTATAATAACAGTGATTAGAGAATTAGATCTTATCCTGACTGCTTTTGTTTGTTCAACTGAAAAAACAACAGATTATGGTCAGATGTTGGACTGTGGGGACTGAATGCCCTGTCAGGAAAAACATCAGTCATTTGCACCCAGGATATAATAATAATTGCACCCAGAACCTAACACTCTGTTTCAAGGAATCGTGGCTCACTCCAGAAATACTGTCCCCGTCCATACAGCCATCTGGGTCCTCAGTACACTGCGCAGACAGGAATAAAGAACTCTCCGGGAAGAAGAAAGGCGGTGGTCTATCTTTTATGATCAACTACTTATGGTGTGGTTGTGATAACGTACAGCAACTCAAATCCTTTTGTTCCCCGGCCTAGAATACCTCACAATCAAATGCCGACCGTATTACCTCCCAAGATAATTATCTTTGGTTATAGTCACAGCAGTATATATTCCCCCCTCGAGCCAATACCACAACGGCCCTCAAGGAACTACATTGGACTTTGTGGAAACTGGAAACCACATATCCTGAGGCCGCATTTATTGTAGCTGGGGATATTAACAAAGCAAATTTGAGGAAAACGCTACCAAAGTTCTATAGTACTCGTGCATTAAAAACTCTCGACCATACTCCCCCTTCCGGAATGGCTACACGGCTCTCCCACGCCCTCCCTTAGACATTTCAGATCGCGACTCCATCCTGCTCCTCCCTTCCTATAGGCAGAAACTCAAACAGGAAGTACCCGTGGTAAGGTCTATTCAAAGCTGGTCTGACCAATTGGAATCCATGCTTCAAGATTGTTTTTGATCACATGGACTGGGATATGTTCCAGGTTGCCTCTGAGAATAACATTGACGTATACACGGACACGGTGACCGAGTTCATCAGGAAGTGTATATATATTTATTTATTTCACTTTTATTTAACTACACAAGTCCGTCAATGACAAATTCTTATTCCCTATGGGATTCCCAATCATAGCCGGTTGCAGCCTGGATTCGAACCAGGTACTGCAGTGATGCCTCTTGCACTGAGATGCAGTGTCTTAGACCCCTGTGCCACTCGGGAGTCACAAATAGGCAAAACATCAGTACAGAGAAAGTGGAGTCGCAATTCAACGGCTCGGGCGAGAGATGTATGTGGTATAGGGGATGTTGTTCCCACTGTTAAAGCCTACCCAAACCAAAAACCATGGATAGATGGTAGCATTCACGCAAAACTGAAAGTGCAAACCACCGCATTTAACCACAAGGTGACTGGGAATATGGTTGATTACAAACAGTGTAGTTATTCCCTCTGTAAGGCAATAAATAGGCAAAACATCAGTGCAGAGAAAGTGGAGTCGCAATACAACGGCTCAGACACGAGACATATGTGGCAGGGTCTACAGACAATCATGGATTACAAAAAGGAAAACCAGCCTTGTTCCCGGACAAGCTAAACACCTTCTTTGCCCGCTTTTTATTCAATCTCTCCCTATCCCAGCCTGCTGTCCCCACTTGCTTCAATGTCCACCATTGTTCATGTACCCAAGAAAGCTAAGGTAACTGAACTAAATTACTATCGCCCCGTAGCACTCGCTTCTGTCATCATGAAGTGCTTTGAGAGGCTATTTATGGATCATATCACCTCCACCGTACACCCTAGACCCACTCCAATTTGCATACCACCTCAATAGATCCACAGACAATGCAATCACACTGCTCACTGCCCTATCCCATCTGGAAAAGAGGAATACCTATGTAAGAATGGCTTTCATTGACTGTAGCTCAGCCTTCAACACCATAGTACCCTTCAAGCTCATCATTAAGCTTGGGACCCTGGGTATGAACCCTGCCCTATACAGCTGAGTCCTGGACTTCCTGACGGGGCGCCCCCATGTGGTGAAGGCAGGAAACAACAAGGGTACACCCTGTTCACCCATGACTGCATGGCCACGCACACCTCCAACTCAATCATCAAGTTTGCAGACGACAACAGTAGTAGGCCTGATTACCAACAATGACAAGACAGCCTACAGGGAGGAGGTGAGGGCCCTGGCGGAGTGGTGCCAGGAAAATAACATCTTCCTCAACGTCAACAAAACAAAGGAATTGATTGTGGACTTCAGGAGACAGCAAAGGGAGCACGCCCCTATCCACATCAACGACACGCAGCGGAGAAGGTGAAAAGCTTCAAGTTCCTCAGAGTACACATCACTGATATCTGAAATGGTCCACCAACACAGACAGTGTTGTGAAGGTGCAACAGTGCCTCTTCAACCTCAGGAGGCTGAAGAAATTTGTCTTGGCCCCTAAGACCCTCACAAACTTTTACAGATGTACAATTGAGAGAATCCACCGCCCGCAACCGCAGGGCTCTCCAGAGGGTGGTGCAGTCTGCACAACGCATTACTGGGGGCACACTGCCTGCCCTCCAGGATACCTAAAGCACCCGATGTCACAGGAAGGCCAAAAAGATCATCAAGGACATCAACCTCCCGAGCCACGGCCTGTTCACCCCGCTATCATCCAGAAGGCAAGGTCAGTACAGGTGCATCAAAGCTGGGACAGAGAGACTAAAAAACAGCTTCTATCTCAAGGCCATCAGACTGTTAAATAGCCATCACTAGCCGGCTACCACCCGGTTACTCAACCCTGCAATTTAGAGGCTGCTATGTACATAGACATGGAATCACTGGTCACTTTAATCATGTTTACATACTGTTTTACTCATTTCATATGGATATACTGTATTTTAGTCAATGCCATTCCGACATTGCTCATCGTAATGTTGATATATTTCTTAACTCCATTCTTTTACTTTTAGACTTGTGTGCATTTTTTTTGAATTCTTAGATAATACTACATTGTTGGAGGTAGGAACACAAGCATTTCGCTACAACCGCAAAAACATCTGCTTAATGTGCATGTGACCCCAACAACTTGATTTGTGCAACTCTAAGCTAAAACCATGATTGCCTTTTCAACAAAAGAGGCTGGCTCAGATGAGATTGCAGAAAATTCGCTTCAGTGCATCAAATACCTGCATTTGGGCCTGTTTATAACTGTACCGTCGCTGATCATTAATAAGCCTGTAGCCAACATTCACATGAAAACGTAGCAACAAAGCCTAATCTATAAGGCTCTGATGAGTGACAAGAGAAAACAATGGTAGCAGTACTATCCATCCTGCCAGCTAGCAAGCTAGTAGTATAATAAGGCCAGATAGCCTCTGCATATTGCGCACCTGCTAAGTGAATGCAAAGCATGTTGTATGTTAGCTTGTATGCTAGCTGTTAACAGTTACAGGACACAACAGGGATGACTTGCTAACAATAGCACAAGCGCACTTGTTATAAACACGTTGTATGAAATACGAAAATGTCACTCAACAACATACAATTTAGATTGTTCAAATATGTTATGAATTACAGGTTATTGTGTCGTTACTGCCTTATTTTGACTGATAATTCACGCACCTCCCTAAAGCACCGTTGTATAGTTAAATATATGCCGGCGAAGTACTCTCGAAGCATAGTCTGACTGTCTCGAGCCGAAGTAGATTTCCGCGGCCTTGTAGGTATAGCATGGGTGTAGCATGTTAGACAGTTAGCAAGCTGACTAGCTAGCCTGCTATCTTTTAAATATTGTATTAAGTAAAAACGGCACTTACCGCTTTACTACGCCAGTCTTGATTTTGATCTGTCGTATTCTTGGATCTGCCATGTTAACTGATATTCTCAAAATAAACAATAAGTGAATAGTCAATCGAAAAACGGTGAAACTACTGCTATCCAACACAGGACAATAATATCACGAGATTTCTGTGAGTGAGCATGCGCACTATGTGTTGCGGGAGAGGAGCAGAGCACATCACAGTCATTGAGCACGTTTTCTTCTTCTTCATATTCTTTGTTTGACTTTCCGGCAGACGAGACTGTGTTGCGTATGGCTTCCTTTCTCAGGTCGGAATGATGGTTGCAAATTGTGGTCACAAAGAAAAAAGGTAAAAGAGGAACGAGAAAATCTTAAATCGATTTTATCCTGCACCTATACACTATCCCCCCAAAAAACACCACCCCATCCCACTACTTTGGCCCTAAACGATACTACACCAGGCCGTTGGCCTGGGAGGATGGAATCCCTTCTCTCAAAACTTCCTATAGATCTTCTGCACTAAAATCTTTCATACCCATATATTTATCTGCTGCTGCAACTACCACATCTATCTTGTGTTCTTTTCTGCTCCATTAGCGCAGTGCAGTTGATCACCTTGGCTATAAATGCAAGAAAGTGCTTTCTCCATCCCAACTGTACCCTCTCTCAGACTATGTCCTCCTGCACATTTCTTGCATTGAGGGATCTCCTTTCTACATACTGCTGCAACATGTCCGAATCCTTGGCACCTATAGCACCATAGCAGGCAGTGGAGGAAACATTAACCATTTTACTTGAGTAAAAATAAAGATATCTTCATTGAAAATGACTCAAGACAATGTGAATGTCACCCAGTAAAATACTACTTTAGTAAAAGTCTAAAACTATTTGGTTTTAAATATACTTTAGTATCAAAAATAAAAGTAGAAATAATTTCACATTCCTTATATTAAGCAAACCAGACAGCACCATTTTCTTGTTTTCGTTTATTTATGGATAGTCAGGGGCACACCCCAAAACTTAGACAATAATTTATAAACAAAACATTTGTGTTTAGTGAGTCTGCCAGATCAGAGGCAGTAGGGATGTTCAGGGATGTTCTCTTGATAAGTGTGTGAATCGGGTCATTTTCCTGTCCTGCTAATCATTTGAAATGTAACGTTTAGGCCTATATTTGGGTGTCATTGAAAATGTATGGAGTAAAAAGTACATTGTTTTGTTAAGGAATGTAGTGGAGTAAAAGTAAAAGTTGCCAAAAATATAAATAATAAAGTAAAGTACAAATACCTCCCCAAAAAACACTTAGTACTTTAAACTATTACACCACTTGTAGCGGGTTTGGGAAATAGGCCCTCACAGAATAGTAAATAAATCCAATTGTATTGGTCACATACACGTGTTTAGCAGATGTTATTGCAGGTATAGCGAAATGCTTGTGCTTCTAGTTCGGACAGTGCAGCAATATCTAACAAGTCATATCTAACCATTTCACAACAAATACCCAATAAACACAAATCTAAGTAAAGGAATGGAATTAAGAATATGTCTGTATGTAATAACACAACATTTTCTGGGCTTGCAATGTAAGAAATAATACATTCAAAAAACTAAGTACTGCAAAGTTTCCTAAGAACGGGAAGCGAGGTAGCCCTCTCTGTCGGCACCATTTCTAAAAATATAATCTAACCTGACTTTATCAGCTAGAAACTCTGTGTCAAAGCTCAACAAACAGGGTATTCTCAGTCTCGCCATTTCCACTGTGTCTACATTTCACCAAACACCAGGAATATAACACCAGGAATATACTTTTTCATTTGATCCACCTCTACACTCAACTCTACCCCACTGATCCCTCCTTTGAGGGTGCCCTGCTCCTGAAAGCAAAGCATGACACAGGTTGAGCCCCATTCCCAAGTCAGGTGCCCATTTTCTCTGGACAGAGGATGCACAAAAAATGCAAACAATTCCACTTCTCTAAACTTTCACAGATGTAACCATTCCCAGTTTGTACTTTACCCAACTTGACACAACATATGGGTCGGCCAAAAGCAGGAATCCACTATTTCCAAAACTGTCACTCCTACAGGTCCAAAATCATCTCCAGTAGGATTCACAGGGCAAACGTTGGAAGTCACACCTGTCGTGGCAAGTAGGTCCACTTCATCACTGCCGACTAACTCCATTTCGAGATCCTCAAGGTTCTCAAGGTTCTCAAGAGGGCATCTATGTAGACTCATAAGTAAGTTAGTTGGTTTGTATTCAGAAGATGAAGGTACTGTCTGTACTCAGAGGAAAGTATACACAGGAGATGAAGTTCTGACATGCTGACATGCTGACCACACCACCCTCGTTTTGCGTGTGCGAGCATTGAGAAAATAAATGTACACATACATGTTATTCAACCATTTCACCTAAACTGATTGTGCGCGACACCGAGCGTCTGCATAGCTAGGTGCTAAAATAGAACTTGGTTATATGTTTTATGCTTAACGGTCTGTAAGTCCTGCCTCTCCCATCTCTTCATTGGTTTTTAGGAGCATATACCCATGTGGGTGAAAGCTGAACTGAGGTCCACACTCCACTCCAGTTCAGTTGTTGATGGTAATGCACCTTAAAGTTAGTTGCCAACCATCATATAAAGTCCACAGAAGAAGAAGAAGAAGAAGAAGAAGAAGAAGAAGAAGAAGAAGAAGAAGAAGAGATTACTAGAAACTAACTAGGTTTCCCCTTTTATCAGTGGACTAATTGTTGGAATAGAGAACACACGATTGTGTGTGACTCAGAATGGACAAAATTCTGCCAAGATCCAGGAAAAAAAGGACCTTGTGCATTTCAGGTAAAATAACAACCCAATGTTTATATCCCAGGACAAATTAGCTAGCAACAGCAAGCTAGCTAAATGTCCATGAATGTTTCACGTGTTTTGACCTGTCCCCAAATTAATATAGTTAGTTCAGAGTTCGTTTCGATATTTCAACATGCGTGTCCAGATCGCGTCTGGTGGGGATGGACAAAATTAACATGAGCGTGATGGCATACACATACAGTGGGGAGAACAAGTATTTGATACACTGACGATTTTGCAGGTTTTCCTACTTACAAAGCATGTGGTCTGTAATTTTTATCATAGGTACACTTCAACTGTGAAAGACGGAATCTAAAACAAAAATCACATTGTATGATTTTTAAGTAATTAATTTGCATTTTATTGCATGACATAAGTATTTGATACATCAGAAAAGCAGAACTTAATATTTGGTACAGAAACATTTGTTTGTAATTACAGAGATTATACGTTTCCTGTAGTTCTTGACCAGGTTTGCACACACTGCAGCAGGAATTTTGGCCCACTACTCCATACAGACCTTCTCCAGATCCTTCAAGTTTCGGGGCTGTCGCTGGGCAATATGGACTTTCAGCTCCCTCCAAAGATTTTCTATTGGGTTCAGGTCTGGAGACTGGCTAGGCCACTCCAGGACCTTGAGATGCTTCTTACGGAGACACTCCTTAGTTGCCCTGGCTGTGTGTTTCGGGTCATTGTCATGCTGGAAGACCCAGGCACGACCCATCTTCAATGCTCTTACTGAGGGAAGGAGGTTATTGGCCAAGATCTCGTGATACATGGCCCCATCCATCTTCCCCTCAATATGGTGCAGGCGTCCTGTCCCCTTTGCAGAAAAGCATCCCAAAAGAGTGATGTTTCCACCTCCATGCTTCACAGTTGGGATAGTGTTCTTTTGGTTGTATTCATCCTTCTTCTTCCTCCAAACACGGCGAGTGGAGTTTAGACCAAAAAGCTGTATTTTTGTCTCATCAGACCACATGACCTTCTCCCATTCCTCCTCTGGATCATCCAGATGGTCATTGGCAAACTTCAGACGGGCCTGGACATGCGCTGGCTTGAGCAGGAGGACCTTGCGTGCGCTGCAGGATTTTAATCCATTACGGCGTAGTGTGTTACTAATGGTTTTCTTTGAGACTGTGGTCCCAGCTCTGTTCAGGTCATTGACCAGGTTCTGCCGTGTAGTTCTGGGCTGATTCCTCACCTTCCTCATGATCATTGATGCCCCACGAGGTGAGATCTTGCATGGAGCCCCAGACCGAGGGTGATTGACCATCTTGAACTTCTTCCATTTTCTAATAATTGCGCCAACAGTTGTTGCCTTCTCACCAAGCTGCTTGCCTATTGTCCTATTGTCCTCATCCCAGCCTTGTGCAGGTCTACAATTTTATCCCTGATGTCCTTACACAGCTCTGGTCTTGGCCATTGTGGAGAGGTTGGAGTCTGTTTGATTGAGTGTGTGGATAGGTGTCTTTTATACAGGTAACGAGTTCAAACAGGTGCAGTTAATACAGGTAAGGAGTGGAGAACAGGAGGGATTCTTAAAGAAAAACTAACAGGTCTGTGAGAGCCGGAATTCTTACTGCTTGGTAGGTGATCAAATACTTATGTCATGCAATAAAATGCAAATTAATTACTTAAAAATCATACAATGTGATTTTCTGGATTTTTGTTTTAGATTCCGTCTCTCATAGTTGAAGTGTACATATGATAAAAATTACAGACCTCTACATGCTTTGTAAGTAGGAAAACCTGCAAAATCGCCAGTGTATCAAATACTTCCCACTGTATATGTTATTCAATAATTTAATCCAAACTGCTGGCGCGTGTCAACAAGAGTCTGCATAGCCAGGCACTAAAATAGAACTTCGTTCTATTTTTGATGCTTGATGAGCTGCAAGTCCCACATCTCCCATCTCCTCATTGGTTTTTAGGAGCATATACCTATGTGGGTGATTTGCACATCATTATAACACTGTACATAGCTATAATATAACATTGGAAATGTCTTTATTCCTCCAAAACATTTGTGAGAGTAATGTTTACTTTTGATTGTTTATTTCACTTTTGTTTATTATCTATTTCACTTGCTTTGGCAATGTAAACATATGCTTCCCATGCCAATAAAGCCCTTTGAATTTAATTTAATTTAAATTGATTGAAAGATGAACTGAGGTCCACACTCCAGACCAGTTGGTGGTGGTAATGCACCTTAAAGTCCAAATAATAATAAGAAGAAGATTGAAGGAGGAGAGATTACTAGAAACTAACTTCGTTTGCCCCTTTTATCTGTGGATGAATTATTGGAATAGAGAACACATGATTTTGTGTGACTCAAAATGGATCTGGTGTGGATAGACAAAATCAACATGCGAACGATGGCGGATGCACACGCGTGCCCGTTCTTGTCAGCATGTTACACCCTCGCGTCATCGGACTTCAGTCCTCTGCACCAGAAATTCGAGAGCACATTTACATTTCAATTTACAATGGGGGCAGTAGAGACTTGCCCAAAATCCCGGATATTTTGGGGCGGAAGTCCCACTTTGAGTAATTCCAAGAATTTGGGACAGAAAGGCTAAGCATTTGATGTGTCTAATCAATCGATGATGCAGCTAGAAATAAAATTGTAGGCCTACTTGTATTGTGATGATACAAGATCTACTGAAATAATGTCAAACAAGAGGCAATTATATCGAGAAATGTGGGATTCATATTACTGGTTTTACGCTATTGGACACGTGAAAGCAAAAGCAACATTTCTACTGATTTCACCTATTCAGTCATGATGTCAGATCATTGAAAATGGATGGGCTCGGATTAGGGAGGAAGGAATGAAGCATTCAGAAAATACCCGAATAGGTCCATGTCTGTTCAGGAAAGTAGTATTGACCACAGTGAGTCTTGCTCATTTATACTCCCAGGTTGTAGTCAACAAATGCCCCAAAGAGACAGAATTTGCCTCCTTCGATTTTTTTATTTGATTTTAAAACTGTGTGTGTTCGCCTGTGTGCGTGCGTGCGTGCGTCAATAAAACATTTACAGAGGGGTTTTAAGTGTACATATGGAGATTTAACGAAACTTCACAATATACTGCTGAATTATTAAGCATGATATGGGATATTGGCTTGCTTCCATGTTGCTCCATGTGCTTCGTTCAAATGCATTTAGCCTAAATACATTTTTGAGTTGTTTATATGTTTATATGTGTAATATAAATTATTGTAATAATGAATTAGCCTATACTACATGTTCTGGATTCTATAGCCTAGATCCTCGAAGACCTTAATTTGAGAACCTAGGATACTGTGAATAGTAATTCAAGATCCACCATGTTGTGTTGTGTTGCAAATATTTGTCTGCACAGCTAGTTGATTAGTTGGGGCATAAGCAAATGGTTGTGTATCTTCCAAAGACAGCCCATTCTATGCCATTTGGATCTCTGCGTCCTAGTCTGGTAATGATTTGTGTTGTGAAAAATTATTTAATTTCATGGCATTCAAGGTCCCCTTGACTTGCATCACAAAATCAAGCAAGTCATCAGATATTTTATTATAACCTACCAGTAGAAATGTATGTCAAATTGAATAGATAGATGCATTGTTGATATTTTACCAACCGTTTACACAACTTCAAAGAATGCATTCTCTAAACCCCTCAATGCAATCTGTTATCGTACTGTATATTTTGCACTCTTTGTTATTGTTTATTAGTTGCAGTGAAGGCACTCAAATACGGTCTGTATAATGTTTTAAAATAATTAATAATTTCTGAGACAGAACATAACCTGAATGATATCATCAATGCAATCTGTTTTGATAAATTTGATTAGTTGTATCATTCCTAAGCAGGCTCACTTGATAATAATAATAATAATAATAATAATAATAATAATAATATACAATTTAAACTACTACAATTAGTTTACTATGCTCCTTTTGTTATAGGACTATCATATTTTCATGAAAGCATTCAAAACAAAAAAATATTACGAGGTAACTACAAATAATAATATAATAACAACAATGTTAGGCTACATAGTAGAACAATTCAAGATTATGTTATTGTAGCCTAAAACAATTGCAATCAAAACCATGATTCAGAGGATTGTACAACATTTGGTTCTGCCTCTATCCCTCCATTTCATGTCCACTTTCACCGGTTGGACAGGTTTACATGTAGAGAGAGAGAGAGGGAGAGAGGGAGAGAGAGAGAGAGAGGGAGAGAGAGAGAGAGAGAGAGAGAGAGAGAGAGAGAGAGAGAGAGAGAGAGAGAGAGAGAGAGAGAGAGAGAGGGAAAAATAATTGTAGTCATATTAAGAACATGAAATCCCTCTCTAATTAAATAAATAAAATAAGCTGTGATTAACTGTTCCAGCGAACTAAAGAGGTTAAATAAAGCCAGTGAAAACACATATATTCATTCACCCTGCCTCCGTAACGATCTAATTATGTAATATTTCAGATTTGTCAAGCATTAATACGATTTATTAATTCCAAAAGTGACTCCCAAAACCCATAGATATTACCTTGTCGAATACATTTTTCCTCCTTTGCAATGGCCACTGACACGTTTTGGGAGAATAAAAAAATTGGGGAAAAAATGGAACGAATGCGCTAGCTCATACATGCCCGCCAGTGTAGGTGACCGTGGTTATTACTGAGGCCTGCAGCATAGGGGTGCATGATGCTAATGCGCTACGAAAAAGAGAGCCAGGCTTTACCGTAGGCCTAATCTATTCGAACTGCAAGGGGGAAGAAAGAAAATCCGTTGGCGCTTTTCCCTTTAGCTCCATGACCGTTGATTATTGGTATTTTCCGAGTTTTCCAAACTAATAAGTGGCGCTATCAAGAATTTGGAAGCGCTGGGAGACTACCGAAGGGCTGCTAGACTTAATTGATATTGAGCGGGGCGCTGGTAGGCGCGGATGGAGGCCACTGCTGGGTAATTTGCAGTTTAATCAGCGTTTGTAATGAGAGCGGCTGATTAGCACGGGGTGGAAATAAAAGAGAGTTACAAGGAACGTCTGTCAGAGTCCGGTGATAATTCAGGACTAATTGTAATGATTAGAGCAAACTGGATGACTTTGGAGTTTTCTAATACGGTGTGTGTGTGTGTGTGTGTGTGTGTGTGTGTGTGTGTGTGTGTGTGTGTGTGTGTGTGTGTGTGTGTGTGTGTGTGTGTGTGTGTGTGTGTGTGTGTGTGTGTGTGTGTGTGTGTGTGTTTAGCCATCGTGATTTATGTGAAGTAAAGCGAAAAAGAAAAGGTAGGCATACTCATTCACCCACATGCATGATACTGGCCTACTGTTGACTGATGTCATGTATACAGTATATAGTGTGGGTATATATCATCAAAAATGTAGCCCTACAACCCCTGACATAATCGGAATGCATAATATATGTCAGGTATATATCATCTAGAATGTGTATTAGAGATTGTTCTCCAAGCGTTGAAACAAAAACAGCCTATCTGTATTGCGGCCAAGCATTTCAGCACCATGGACAGCGGTTTTTCAAACGAGCTTCAACCAATACACTGCTGAATTCTTAGGCTATGCATGATAGCCTAGGCCTAAAGATAAGTCTACTCTCACGTTTATGTTTGTTACAGAAAGAAATATATTATTATCATTGTATACGTTTATATTGATGTGGTGTATGTGTGTGTGTGTTCACTCTCGTTTGCTAGCGCGGGGACACATTCGGTAAGGGAAACTAGACTGAACCACGGAGATTTGATTATCAAACAAAGCAGCTAATTTATCTGAAAAATCGTTGATGGAGTCTGCGGTGACTGAGGGTGGGATATATTCCTTGAGACGTGCCTCAGTTACCTCAGGAATAGCAAATGTGAAATTAGTGAGAATGTGTGTATGAACGTGGAAGGCCAATTAGCGCGCGAGAGAGAGAGAGAGGGAATGGAAGGGAAGGGGGCGAGCAAATCAGCTGTTTCCTCGCGCCATGGCGCATCTGCCGGTGGAGCCGCGAGGACACTGGCACCTGCTGTCGTTTATCTCTCTCGCTCTCTATCTCCCTCCTCCCCTCTCTCCCCTCATCTACTGCTCTCTCTCTCTCTCTCTCTCTCTCTCTCTCTCTCTCTCTCTCTCTCTCTCTCTCTCTCTCTCTCTCTCTCTCTCTCTTCCTCTCATTCCCTCTCTATCCACTTCAAAATAAATAAAGTTGAAGATATGACAGGTGAATAACATACATTTCTTACGGGCTGCCACGAAAATTAAAAAGTGTTAATTTGACTATTAACCACCATCTGTTTTTTTACATGTGGATTATTCACTAAAATGCTTTTTACAAAATAAAATACATAATGATAGCCTAACATTTGAATACAAATGTAAGCTACATTATATCTTTATAACGTCATAGTCCAGTCCATCTAATTAAACTGCAGACCATGGCTTTCTGTTCTTACTTCCTCTGTTAATATCAAGGATGCCTTTCATCTGCGCGTTTGTAATCCACGCTTCTCTAAGTGACCTCTTTCTTCTCCTCTTCCCCTGCCTCCCTCCCTCCACCTCGGCTGGGCAGTGAGAGCTAGCCGCCTGGCTGGGTGGCTGCTGGGCTGGTTGAAGCCCGATCGATTCTCCCAGCAAGAGGTTATCTATACGCGGTATTTTAATGTCAGGGAGTCAGCTAAATTGATAGTGATAAATATTTGCCGGAAGATTAGGTGAGGGGAGTGTGTCGGTGGTGCTCTATCTCAGACCTGTAACCTCGGCAGAGCCGTCTCTCTCTGTGGCGGATTAGCCCCATCCATCCAGTGTCACTGCCTGTCTTGTTGAGAAAATCAGTGAGTAAACACGGCTGACAGAGAGGGGGGGCGCCGCTGATTACTCATACAAATAGACTGCAAACTCCACCCGGACGCACCTGCCTTCCTGCCCCTTCTGAGATGCGTTTTTTCTCCCTCTTTCCCCTTCCTCTCTCCGCTCCTCCTTTTTTTCCAGTGTTGACAGCGCCCGCTGTCTCCAAGGGTCCCCCCTGTCCTGCTGTTACCACTTTGTCCGCCATCAATCACTCCGCCATTGTGTCCTAGATGTTATATAGAGTCACTTAATATCTCTTCCTTCATCTCTATTCACTCCCAGAATGATTCTCCACAAGGGCCAGCGATACGGTCTGGACTGGGCGGGGAGGAATAGAGTCTGCAGCAGACACCCCAAAAAACAGAGAGAGAGAGAGACTCAGAAACAGTCGTTTCAGATATTTGACAAGACGTACATGTATATGCACTTTATTGCGACGTTATTGCGACGTAAAGGCATATCGGTGTTTTGAATAAACAGGGAGAATATAACCCATGCCTTGACTTTATGCTTTGATATAAGATATCCTATAGCAAGTGATTAGCAGAGACATGTGATGTTGGTAATAAACATTAAGGAGATTATTACAATCATTACAGATCAAATTATTCCTATATTAGTATCAAAGTGGATTTATAATTGCTATACCAAACAACGCGAGACGAGTCAAAGGTGAGCCGCGGTGACAAATAGGCCGTTATATTTGAATAGATCTGGAACATTTCGAACAAATAATAAATTGACCTTCTAATGAAAAGAGTCATTTCTTAACCTACGCAACCACTTCAATCATTATGAATGAATTTCAGTTTATTAGAACTTAGTAATTTTTTAATTAGAAATTACTTACCGACTATGGTTGTGAATTAAATACCTCATGCACGTGCATGAATTTAAATGTCCATATGCTGTGAAAGGATAATTAATACTCCTACTGTTTGATAAGTTTTGAGTTCTTAATTAGGCGGCTACTATACATTTGGCCTAGTATGCCTTGACTCAGTCGAATCCAAACTCCTGTTTATTTGGTTATACAGGCCTGCCTACATGTCAAACTTTAGTATTAATATCAAACTCCTGTTTATTTGGTTATACAGGCCTACACGTCAAACTTTAGGATTAATATCACATTAGGCTATACTTTGATTGTTGTTGTTGTTTTTTTCCAATAACTTACCTATTTCAAAAAATGGATATGGAATATGTCCCACGGTAAATGTTGTCCTTTATTAACAGTCTACCCTCTGAGCCTCTTTTTAGTAACCTCTGCGTAAAAATGGAGACATCACCTCTCCAATCCTATTTATGAAGGTTCTCTGACAAATAGGCCTCCGCGCTATGCTTGGGTGGCACCTTCATTCCGCCCTGGGCTTGTTTACATAGAACCAGGACCATTCCACTGGATTAAACAAATCACTACCCGAGGGGGACATCCATAACCCGCTAACGGGTCACCAGCCAGACAGTTATAAATGCTGGTGTCTGCTGCTGGTTAGGTGGGATAGATGTCCGTGTCCAAAGATGACCTTCCCGGGCGCACAACACCGGTCCTTTCAGGTAAAGAGAGAGGGGGGTGACATGATAGAGGGATGTATGTTCTGTTGCCTCTTGTTTCTTCGTTCAGTATCAGGTCTGCTTTTATTTTGAACAAAGAGCCAAATATGTAGAAAAACGCAGTTTCAAAGTTAAATCCACGCAGCCCAAGTTAGAGGAGAAACTATTTAGTTATAAAAGGAAATGTGGGCCATCATCTTTAATCGGCTTTCACGATAGTTAGATGGGAGGTTTTATCACACCAAAAATCATAGCAGGGATAGGCTAATTTTCCGCAAATAGAGAGGCGGAGGAAAGAGATCAGGAAAATATTGTATGGAATCTTGAACCGATTTATTTCATCATTCCGCATTAGAGACTTATGAATTGTTCAAAATTGATAACAAGCACTCAATTCACTTCGTTATGTAGGCTAAGTTAAATTAGACTTCGATAATAAAACACCGCAGTGTCATTCAGTGGCTCCTTGAATAAAATGTAATTTGGGGGAGAATTTGTTGTATCTGTCACAAATATCCCCAATTAGCTTCAGTAATTATTTGATAGTTTCTGCAATTAAGGCTTAAACGGGTGAATTTGGAACTGTGCGGGACCGTAATTGGCCTAAATGTGATATTTTGCATATTTGCATAATGAGGAAAGTGGTAGAAAATTGTGTTCATTCATTTGTGAAAAATCCTATGAATTTTATGAATTTGAAAGGTCTGTTCCCGTAGCCTGTGACTTTGGCTAAATGATCCCTGAGGAGTCAACTGGAAAGTAGGCGCAGGCACGTCGCCAAGTGTGGAGGAGAAGAAGGAGAGGGGGAAGAGAAGAGAGGAGAAGTGCAAAGAGTGGAACATGACATTTTCAACTCGGGATCAAGAGGGAAATGCACGCTTACCGTGCAGCTATGTTATACGGCGGACCTTTTCTCCCGTCAAGCCAAGGCTGTCTTGTCAGGTGGAACTTTCCAAATAGTAGGGCCTATTGATTTTAGGTTTCATGATTTTATTTATATTTTAGATACGCGGACTCATGCAATTCTCTGCGTTGGAATGCACGTTTTTGGGGTTCATGTATCAATACATGTTTATAGTGTGATATAAAAATAAACTAGTCAATATGAACATTCTAACATGCTCTCTCGCAGCGCAAAGGACTGTTATTTTGTATCACCCCAAAAAACTCGTGGATCTCTTTCGATTGAATGTTGTGTTTTTAGTCCTGGCTACATTTCTGGAGGGTTAATGTGCCAGAAGGCAGGTAGGCTATAGACCGTTATACGGTTATAAGGTGCAGAGCAGACACACTGCCACTTACAATGCAGTTAAAGTTGTTTCAAAATCCCATACCGTCACCTCTTCAATGCCATGGTCTAAATGGTCTTTAGGAACCTCAATTAGCTATGAACATAGTGCGATGAATGACACTGTAGTGAATGAGGCCATAGGAGGCGAAGTGAGGTGTGGGTAATTGGTAATAAAGAATCTAATGTCAGTAATTTGCAAAATCACTGTATTTTTCGTTCAACTAAATCCTAAATTACAGTGCTATTAACCTTGCCTGCAAATACTCTCCCACTCTATGCAAGAATGACTGATACTTGTAGCAATGCACACATTCTTTACCTCTAACTGTGGGATTTTGAACTTAGAGGGAGTATTTGTATCTCATGTTTAGTTGACAACAAGCAAATTAGAGCAAACTTACACTGAGTTTAGAGCACCCTGCTATTTTTGTAGACTATTTTAAAGGGAGAGCTGTAAGGAAAACATGTATTATTCAAATACTACATTGCCTCATCTTTCAGCAAGAGCCCAAACACCTGATATACGCCGGGATATACAAACATACCAATTAGGCTGCATGTTTTGATATGTGATAAGGCCTAACAAATCGTACAAATAGATGTATATATTATCTTTATCATTTAATGACATATCAGGACACCTGTTTATTCTGGATTGTGAAGTGTGTCCATGCACACACAACATAGCAGAAGTGTTGAGATCAAACAGTCATATATATATACAGTATTCAGTGATGGGGAGTACTGAACTACATGTAGTTCAACTTGTAATTGAACTACATTTTGCAGTAGCTTGGTGGTATGTAGAGGTGTAGCTACATTACGGGTTTAGTAAAAATACAATAAAATATGGGTGAAGTAGGCAAAAATGTCCTTTCTTGTTCGGCATCAGACCTGCCGAATTCTCACTTGAAACATCGTTTTTGTTTTTATTAATAGGCTAAATTACACATTCTGTTAACATCAGACTCCAGAGGGATTTGTTCTTGCATTTTGTAGTCTATGACATTTCAGATTTAGATACACTATGATCATTTATCACGTAGTAGTTTGGATGTAGTGAACTACTTTTTCAAAGTAACTTTAGTTAAGTGAACTATATTTTTCTTAAGAGTAGCTTTAAATGTAGCTTAACTTCTTCCAGTGTGAAGTAATTGGTAGCTTGGTAAACTATATTTTCAGAGTAGCTTCCACAACACTGACAGTATTATATATCCAGAAAGCACTCCAGATGTACACTCACATGGCAATGTAACATGTTTGTTTTAGTCAAATTGTGGGAGGTATCTTATTTTGCATAATCGGCAGAAACTCAAGAATACAGCTTTTGATTGAATGTGTCGGTTATGTGGCAAAACAAAGCATTGTTTGATCGTTCCATTATATTACAAAAGCTCTCCAGTCTCATAATTCCGTTTATAATTAGTATTTAGTTGTGTTTTTGTTTTGAAGATGGTCCACATGAATCAGAATTGGACATGTTATTAAAACAGTGTCTGTTGTTGATGTGATGGGACTACCACCAGGGGAGAAGCAGCCAAACACACACTACTGGCTTAATGTAAAGAGTTAGAGAGGGACTAGATTGCAGTAACACACACACACACTTCCATCTCTCTTTCCTATACAGGCCCTCTACCACTCCCCAGCAGCCCATAAAGCCGGTAGATGATAATGATGCTGCCATGGACAGTAATGATCCAGCCATTTCATGGGGTATTACTCTATAATGATGATAGCCCTGCACATTTGCATCCCGTCCTGCCTGCTTCCTTTGGCTGCTGGGAAGGGAAGCACCTCTGTCTTACCTGGCAGCCTGGGGGATTTATAGTGCTGAGGACATGAAAACTCTGTCCTGGAGTAATACAAGTACAGTCAACCACCTACATTTATTACAGCACTCTCAAACCCAAAACGCAAACAGAGCAGCCGTGTGTGTGTCTGCATGAAGACAAAGCAGAGAGGAGTTGAAAGGATAGATGTCGATGAAGACATACACAGAAACTCACCAATGACAGGCCATAAGAGATGACTGGGGGGTGGGTCTGGGTGGTGGGTAAGTAAAAGGGAGGGGTGAGGGAGGAAGAAGGAGGGAGGGATAGAGGAAGGGGGGGGGGGGGGGTTGTTGTAAAAATGTACCTCCACAAAGACACAAAAACACTACGCAGCAATAAATGTGTTCTGTGCCAGATACATTTTCTCTACAAACAAAAACACACACCACAACACAAAGACAACACACACCACAACACAAAGACAACACACACAATCACAAGCAACAAGAACACAGAAAAGCATGAACCCTGTGCGTATTTTACTCTGGGAGTTAATGGGAATGAAATACCTTGGTGGATGAGTGCAGATGTGTTTGATACAAATAGTCATTTTCCTATTTGCTGCCTCATTGAGCATGATGAATGATGGGAGTCAGGGAGGCGGCGTGATAGATGGCAGCACCTTGGCTCCATTGCATGGCCTATTGATTCTCCTTCTTTATTACTCCTACAACCCAGCTGGCTGCTCTGCCCTCCCTGTCTCCCTCCCTCCCTCCCTACACTCCCTCTCTACACCCTGTCTCCCTCTTTACACTCCCTGTATCCCTCCCTCCCTACGCTCCCTCTCTACACCCTGTCTCCCTCTCTACACTCCCTGTCTCCCTCCCTACACTCCCCCTCTACATTCCCTCTCTCCCTCTCTCCCTACACTCCCTGACTCCCTCTACCCCTACACTCCCTGTCTCCCTCTCTCCCTACACTCCCTGTCTCCCTCCCTCCTTACACTCCCTCCCTACACTCCCTGTCTCACTGACTCCCTCTACCCCTACACTCCCTGTCTCCCTCCCTCCCTACACTCCCTCCCTACACTCCCTGTCTCACTCTCTACACTCCCTGGCTCCCTCCCTTCCTACACTCCGTGTCTCCCTACACTCCCTCTCTACACTCCCTCTCTCCATACACTCCCTGTCTCCCTCTCTCCCTACACTCCTTGTCTTTATGTCTACACTCCCTGTCACCCTCTCTCCCTACACTCCCTGTCTCCCTCTCTCCCTACACTCTCTGTCTTCCTCTCTACACTCTCTGTCTTGCTCTCTATACTCCCTGTCTCCCTCTCTCCCTACACTCCCTGACTCCCTCTACCCCTACACTCATTGTCTCCCCCTCTCCCTCCCACCCTACACTCACTGTCTCCCCCTCTCCCTCCCACCCTACACTCCCTCTCTCCCTACACTCACTGTCTCCCTCTCTCCCTCCCCCTATACCGCCTCTCTCTCTTTCTCCCTACACTCACTTTCTCCCTCTCTCCCTACACTCCCTGGCTCCCTCCCTACACTACCTGGCTCCCTCCCTCCATATACTCCCTCTCTCCCTCCCTCCCTACACTCCCTGTCTCCCTCCACTCCCTGTCTCCCTCCCTACACTCCCTGGCTCCCTCTCTGTCTACACTTCCTCTCTCCCTACACACTCCCTCTCTGTCTATACTTCCTCTCCCCCTCTCCCTCCCTACACTCCCTGGCTCGCTCTCTCCCACCCTCTACTCCCTCCCTCCCTGTTACCCTCCACTCCCTCCTCTCTCCCTCTCCACTCCCTCACTTTTCTCTTTTCCAGTGGGAAGGAGGAGAAAAAAAGGGGGGGGGGGGGTCATCCTCCTGCTTCAGGTCCCTCATACAGGAAGAGGTGTGTGTGTGTGTGGAAATTCATTTTCTGATTAGCACACAGGCTCAGGCCCAGCCAGCCAGCCAGCCAGCCAGCCGGTCTCTAATAGGGTTGTGTCTATTAGAAGCCTGGTTAGTTAGTTAAAGGAGCCTCTCAGAGTGCCAGGACAGAGACAGGAAGTGACGGTGCTAGGGACAGGATATGGTGCAGTAGAAGGAACACAGAAGAGACATCACAGTGATTAGATTTTGTAGTTAACACTGTTTTAGAGCAACGTCAGATGACAAGATAAATACTTATTTTTCAAGACAACAAAAATATGGGGATTTAATATACATATTTGACATCATGACTGCAACAGTTGCCTACTTTCTAAAAATACAAATCCCCACGAGAGGCAAGCAAATGAGAGTCAAACAACTGTCCAGCAAGTCTAGTTTTCATCCCAAAACAGACACAGTTGTCTCTGTCATAAGGCTATTCTGCAATGTGTGTGATTGACAGGGCTGTGTGCAGTGGTCCGTGTCCGTCCACTTGTCTCGCTCCAGATCTGAGACACACACATACTTGGCCAGGACAGAGTGACATGTTGTCATCTCTGGCCCAGTGGGGTTTTTATACATACAGAAGAGTTGTCACTGTTCTGTCTGAGTGTGACCAATGACTGTATAGACTGAGTCAAAGTATGAGTCAACGAAGGATTTCAGAGGTCATGTCATAAATAGACATAAACATCTAGACGTACACTAAGACTCTCAGGCCTCGACTACTTAAGTTTGTAAGAAATAAAAAAAATGTCACAATTAATTAATAATGAACAAATCATATTAATGGTAGTCATTATTCCAAAACCTTCTGTGAATTAGTCCTATTCAGGAATGACTACATTTTGAGTCCTTTTACATACCCGCTCTTTCCCTACCCGGCTTGGGGTCAAACAATGAAAATCCAATTCCTGAGCTGAAAAACAATACTCATTGAAAATAATGGGCAATCTCTGCAGCTGATGAATTGCATTTCGGTTCATTTCCTAAATGGGCTGAGTTGAAATAGAAGTGATCCAACCTGTAATATGCATACACACATTACCCTGAGAGGTAAGGCCCCTGCTGATACACACATTACCCTGAGAGGTAAAGCCCCTGCTGATACACACACACATGTATGCATACACGCACACACACACACCTCCATCTCCCGGCCCGTGTGTGTGTGTGTGTGTGTGTGCACTAGCTGCTCAGCAGACTAAATTACAGATGTTTCAGTGGATTGGAGTAACGGGACATAATGAAGCAACGCTGCGCTCCGAGAGGTAATTACCCAGAAGCACCCTCTCCCTGCACCCGCCTGCCAGCCCCAACGAGGTGAGCGAGAGAAGATGAATAGCCCAAGTACAAAACCACTGACCCCTCAAAAGTTTCATTTACCATCTCCCCTCCCCCCCTGCCTCCCCCTGCCTCCCCCCTGTCTCCCCCGGTCCTCCCCCTGTCTCCCCCCTGCCTCCCCCTGCCTCCCCCCTGTCTCCCCCGGTCTTCCCCCTGGTTCTGGGCTGGTTTGGAAGAGGTAATCATCTAGGGACTGTTTTGGTGGCTTGATGAATGATGTGTGTGGTTTTGGCGCTCGTACACACACACAGCTATTTATCTGCTGCTGGTCCGAATGCAGCCAAGCAGCTCCGGGAGGTGTGGAGCATGCTGGGACTTATTGAGTCACCAGGACCAGCAGAGCGGAGAGACAGACCAGGGAGGAGTGGAGATGGGGAGGGGAAGGAGAGAGGAGAGGGAGGGATGGATGGAGGACAAACTGGTGGTCCATGGAGGAGAGGACAGGGGGAGAGGAGAGGGAGGGATGGATGGAGGACAAACTGGTGGTCCATGGAGGAGGAGGAGAGGAGAGAGGAGAGGGAGGGATGGATGGAGGACAAACTGGTGGTCCATGGAGGAGGAGGAGAGGAGAGAGGAGAGAGGAGAGGGAGGGATGGAGGACAAACTGGTGGTCCATGGAGGAGGAGGAGAGGAGAGAGGAGAGGGAGGGATGGATGGAGGACAAACTGGTGGTCCATGGAGGAGAGGACAGGGGGAGAGGAGAGAGGAGAGGGATGGATGGAGGACAAACTGGTGGTCCATGGAGGAGAGAACAGGGGGAGAGGAGAGGGAGGGATGGAGGACAAACTGGTGGTCCATGGAGGAGAGGAGAGGAGAGAGGAGAGGGAGGGATGGATGGAGGACAAACTGGTGGTCCATGGAGGAGAGGACAGGGGGAGAGGAGAGAGGAGAGGGAGGGATGGATGGATGGAGGACAAACTGGTGGTCCATGGAGGAGGAGGAGAGGAGAGAGGAGAGGGAAGGATGGATGGAGGACAAACTGGTGGTCCATTGAGGAGAGGACAGGGGGAGAGGAGAGGGAGGGATGGATGGAGGACAAACTGGTGGTCCATGGAGGAGGAGGAGAGGAGAGAGGAGAGGGAGGGATGGATGGAGGACAAACTGGTGGTCCATGGAGGAGGAGGAGAGGAGAGAGGAGAGAGGAGAGGGAGGGATGGAGGACAAACTGGTGGTCCATGGAGGAGGAGGAGAGGAGAGAGGAGAGAGGGATGGAGGACAAACTGGTGGTCCATGGAGGAGGAGGAGAGGAGAGAGGAGAGGGAGGGATGGATGGAGGACAAACTGGTGGTCCATGGAGGAGGAGGAGAGGAGAGAGGAGAGGGAGGGATGGATGGAGGACAAACTGGTGGTCCATGGAGGAGAGGACAGGGGGAGAGGAGAGAGGAGAGGGAGGGATGGATGGAGGACAAACTGGTGGTCCATGGAGGAGAGGACAGGGGGAGAGGAGAGAGGAGAGGGATGGATGGAGGACAAACTGGTGGTCCATGGAGGAGAGGAGAGGAGAGAGGAGAGGGAGGGATGGAGGACAAACTGGTGGTCCATGGAGGAGGAGGAGAGGAGAGAGGAGAGAGGAGAGGGAGGGATGGATGGAGGACAAACTGGTGGTCCATGGAGGAGGAGGAGAGGAGAGAGGAGAGGGAGGGATGGATGGAGGACAAACTGGTGGTCCATGGAGGAGAGGACAGGGGGAGAGGAGAGAGGAGAGGGAGGGATGGATGGAGGACAAACTGGTGGTCCATGGAGGAGAGGACAGGGGGAGAGGAGAGAGGAGAGGGATGGATGGAGGACAAACTGGTGGTCCATGGAGGAGAGGAGAGGAGAGAGGAGAGGGAGGGATGGAGGACAAACTGGTGGTCCATGGAGGAGAGGACAGGGGGAGAGGAGAGAGGAGAGGGATGGATGGATGGAGGACAAACTGGTGGTCAATGGAGGAGGAGGAGAGGAGAGAGGAGAGAGGAGAGGGATGGATGGATGGAGGACAAACTGGTGGTCCATGGAGGAGGAGAGAGGAGAGGGATGGATGGATGGAGGACAAACTGGTGGTCCATGGAGGAGAGGACAGGGGGAGAGGTGAGAGGAGAGGGAGGGATGGATGGAGGACAAACTGGTGGTCCATGGAGGAGGAGGAGAGGAGAGAGGAGAGAGGAGAGGGAGGAATGGATGGAGGACAAACTGGTGGTCCATGGAGGAGAGGACAGGGAGGAGGAGGAGAGGGGAGAGGGATGGATGGATGGAGGACAAACTGGTGGTCCATGGAGGAGGAGGAGAGGAGAGAGGAGAGGGAGGGATGGATGGAGGACAAACTGGTGGTCCATGGAGGAGGAGGAGAGGAGAGAGGAGAGGGATGGATGGATGGAGGACAAACTGGTGGTCCATGGAGGAGAGGACAGGGGGAGAGGAGAGGGAGGGATGGACGGAGGACAAACTGGTGGTCCATGGAGGAGGAGGAGAGGGGAGAGGAGAGGGAGGGATGGATGGAGGACAAACTGGTGGTCCATGGAGGAGGAGGAGAGGAGAGAGGAGAGGGAGGGATGGATGGAGGACAAACTGGTAGTCCATGGAGGAGAGGACAGGGGGAGAGGAGAGGGAGGGATGGATGGAGGACAAACTGGTGGTCAATGGAGGAGGAGAGGAGAGAGGAGAGAGGAGAGGGAGGGATGGAGGACAAACTGGTGGTCCATGGAGGAGGAGGAGAGGAGAGAGGAGAGGGAGGGATGGATGGAGGACAAACTGGTGGTCCATGGAGGAGAGGACAGGGGGAGAGGAGAGAGGAGAGGGATGGAGGACAAACTGGTGGTCCATGGAGGAGAGGACAGGGGGAGAGGAGAGGGAGGGATGGAGGACAAACTGGTGGTCCATGGAGGAGAGGAGAGGAGAGAGGAGAGAGGAGAGGGAGGGATGGATGGAGGACAAACTGGTGGTCCATGGAGGAGAGGACAGGGGGAGAGGAGAGAGGAGAGGGAGGGATGGATGGATGGAGGACAAACTGGTGGTCCATGGAGGAGGAGGAGAGGAGAGAGGAGAGGGAAGGATGGATGGAGGACAAACTGGTGGTCCATGGAGGAGAGGAGAGGGGGAGAGGAGAGAGGGTGACGGAGGGATGGATGGAGGACAAATTGGTGGTCCATGGAGGAGGAGGAGAGGGGAGAGGAGAGGGAGGGATGGATGGAGGACAAACTGGTGGTCCATGGAGGAGAGGACAGGGGGAGAGGAGAGGGAGGGATGGATGGAGGACAAACTGGTGGTCCATGGAGGAGGAGGAGAGGAGAGAGGAGAGGGAGGGATGGATGGAGGACAAACTGGTGGTCCATGGAGGAGAGGACAGGGGGAGAGGAGAGAGGAGAGGGAGGGATGGATGGAGGACAAACTGGTGGTCCATGGAGGAGGAGGAAAGGAGAGATGAGAGGGAGGGATGGATGGAGGACAAACTGGTGGTCCATGGAGGAGGAGGAGAGGAGAGAGGAGAGAGGAGAGGGAGGAATGGATGGAGGACAAACTGGTGGTCCATGGAGGAGAGGACAGGGAGGAGGAGGAGAGGGGAGAGGGATGGATGGAGGACAAACTGGTGGTCCATGGAGGAGAGGACAGGGGGAGAGGAGAGAGGAAAGGGAGGGATGGATGGAGGACAAACTGGTGGTCCATGGAGGAGAGGACAGGGGGAGAGGAGAGAGGAGAGGGAGGGATGGATGGACGACAAACTGGTGGTCCATGGAGGAGGAGGAGAGGAGAGAGGAGAGGGAGGGATGGATGGAGGACAAACTGGTGGTCCATGGAGGAGGAGGAGAGGAGAGAGGAGAGGGAGGGATGGATGGAGGACAAACTGGTGGCCCATGGAGGAGAGGACAGGGGGAGAGGAGAGAGGAGAGGGAGGGATGGATGGAGGACAAACTGGTTGTCCATGGAGGAGAGGACAGGGGGAGAGAGGAGAGGAGAGGGAGGGATGGATGGAGGACAAACTGGTGGTCCATGGAGGAGAGGACAGGGGGAGAGGAGAGAGGAGAGGGAGGGATGGATGGAGGACAAACTGGTTGTCCATGGAGGAGAGGACAGGGGGAGAGAGGAGAGGAGAGGGAGGGATGGATGGAGGACAAACTGGTGGTCCATGAAGGAGGAGGAGAGGAGAGAGGAGAGGGAGGGATGGATGGAGGACAAACTGGTGGTCCATGGAGGAGAGGAGAGGAGAGAGGAGAGGGAGGGATGGATGGAGGACAAACTGGTGGTCAATGGAGGAGGAGGAGAGGAGAGAGGAGAGAGGAGAGGGAGGGATGGATGGAGGACAAACTGGTGGTCCATGGAGGAGAGGACAGGGGGAGAGGAGAGAGGAGAGGGATGGATGGATGGAGGACAAACTGGTGGTCAATGGAGGAGGAGGAGAGGAGAGAGGAGAGAGGAGAGGGAGGGATGGATGGAGGACAAACTGGTGGTCCATGGAGGAGAGGACAGGGGGAGAGGAGAGAGGAGAGGGATGGATGGATGGAGGACAAACTGGTGGTCAATGGAGGAGGAGGAGAGGAGAGAGGAGAGAGGAGAGGGATGGATGGATGGAGGACAAACTGGTGGTCCATGGAGGAGGAGAGAGGAGAGGGATGGATGGATGGAGGACAAACTGGTGGTCCATGGAGGAGAGGACAGGGGGAGAGGAGAGAGGAGAGGGAGGGATGGATGGAGGACAAACTGGTGGTCCATGGAGGAGAGGACAGGGGGAGAGGAGAGGGAGAGATGGATGGAGGAAAAACTGGTGGTCCATGGAGGAAGAGGAGAGGAGAGAGGAGAGGGAGGGATGGATGGAGGACAAACTGGTGGTCCATTGAGGAGGAGGAGAGGAGAGAGGAGAGGGAGGGATGGATGGAGGACAAACTGGTGGTCCATGGAGGAGGAAGAGAGGAGAGAGGAGAGAGGAGAGGGAGGGATGGAGGACAAACTGGTGGTCCATGGAGGAGGAGGAGAGGGGAGAGGAGAGGGAGGGATGGAGGACAAACTGGTGGTCCATGGAGGAGGAGGAGAGGAGAGAGGAGAGGGAGGGATGGAGGACAAACTGGTGGTCCATGGAGGAGAGGAGAGGAGAGAGGAGAGGGAGGGATGGAGGACAAACTGGTGGTCCATGGAGGAGGAGGAGAGGAGAGAGGAGAGAGGAGAGGGAGGGATGGATGGAGGACAAACTGGTGGTCCATGGAGGAGAGGACAGGGGGAGAGGAGAGAGGAGAGGGATGGATGGATGGAGGACAAACTGGTGGTCCATGGAGGAGAGGACAGGGGGAGAGGAGAGATGAGAGGGATGGATGGATGGAGGACAAACTGGTGGTCCATGGAGGAGGAGGAGAGGAGAGAGGAGAGGGAGGGATGGATGGAGGACAAACTGGTGGTCCATGGAGGAGAGGACAGCGGGAGAGGAGAGGGAGGGATGGATGGAGGACAAACTGGTGGTCAATGGAGGAGGAGGAGAGGAGAGAGGAGAGGGAGGGATGGAGGACAAACTGGTGGTCCATGGAGGAGGAGGAGAGGAGAGAGGAGAGGGAGGGATGGATGGAGGACAAACTGGTGGTCCATGGAGGAGGAGGAGAGGAGAGAGGAGAGGGAGGGATGGATGGAGGACAAACTGGTGGTCCATGGAGGAGGAGGAGAGGAGAGAGGAGAGGGATGGATGGATGGAGGACAAACTGGTGGTCCATGGAGGAGGAGGAGAGGGGAGAGGAGAGGGAGGGATGGATGGAGGACAAACTGGTGGTCAATGGAGGAGGAGGAGAGGAGAGAGGAGAGAGGAGAGGGAGGGATGGATGGAGGACAAACTGGTGGTCAATGGAGGAGAGGACAGGGGGAGAGGAGAGGGAGGGATGGATGGAGGACAAACTGGTGGTCCATGGAGGAGAGGACAGGGGGAGAGGAGAGGGAGGGATGGATGGAGGACAAACTGGTGGTCCATGGAGGAGGAGGAGAGGAGAGAGGAGAGGGAGGGATGGAGGACAAACTGGTGGTCCATGGAGGAGGAGGAGAGGAGAGAGGAGAGGGAGGGATGGATGGAGGACAAACTGGTGGTCCATGGAGGAGGAGGAGAGGAGAGAGGAGAGAGGAGAGGGAGGGATGGAGGACAAACTGGTGGTCCATGGAGGAGGAGGAGAGGAGAGAGGAGAGAGGAGAGGGAGGGATGGAGGACAAACTGGTGGTACATGGAGGAGGGGGAGAGGAGAGAGGAGAGAGGAGAGGGAGGGATGGATGGAGGCCAAACTGGTGGTCCATGGAGGAGAGGACAGGGGGAGAGGAGAGAGGAGATGGAGGGATGGATGGAGGACAAACTGGTGGTCCATGGAGGAGGAGGAGAGGAGAGAGGAGAAGGAGGGATGGATGGAGGACAGACTGGTGGTCCATGGAGGAGAGGACAGGGGGAGAGGAGAGAGGAGAGGGAGGGATGGATGGAGGACAAACTGGTGGTCCATGGAGGAGAGGACAGGGGGAGAGGAGAGAGGAGAGGGAGGGATGGATGGAGGACAAACTGGTGGTCCATGGAGGAGGAGGAGAGGGGAGAGGAGAGGGAGGGATGGATGGAGGACAAACTGGTGGTCCATGGAGGAGGAGGAGAGGAGAGAGGAGAGGGAGGGATGGATGGAGGACAAACTGGTGGTCCATGGAGGAGAGGACAGGGGGAGAGGAGAGAGGAGAGGGAGGGATGGATGGAGGACAAACTGGTGGTCCATGGAGGAGAGGACAGGGGGAGAGGAGAGAGGAGAGGGAGGGATGGATGGAGGACAAACTGGTTGTCCATGGAGGAGGAAGAGAGGAGAGAGGAGAGGGAGGGATGGATGGAGGACAAACTGGTGGTCCATGGAGGAGGAGGAGAGGAGAGAGGAGAGGGAGGGATGGATGGAGGACAAACTGGTGGTCCATTGAGGAGAGGACAGGGGGAGAGGAGAGAGGAGAGGGAGGGATGGATGGAGGACAAACTGGTTGTCCATGGAGGAGAGGACAGGGGGAGAGAGGAGAGGAGAGGGAGGGATGGATGGAGGACAAACTGGTGGTCCATGAAGGAGGAGGAGAGGAGAGAGGAGAGGGAGGGATGGATGGAGGACAAACTGGTGGTCCATGGAGGAGAGGAGAGGAGAGAGGAGAGGGAGGGATGGAGGACAAACTGGTGGTCCATGGAGGAGGAGGAGAGGAGAGAGGAGAGAGGAGAGGGAGGGATGGATGGAGGACAAACTGGTGGTCCATGGAGGAGAGGACAGGGGGAGAGGAGAGAGGAGAGGGATGGATGGATGGAGGACAAACTGGTGGTCAATGGAGGAGGAGGAGAGGAGAGAGGAGAGAGGAGAGGGATGGATGGATGGAGGACAAACTGGTGGTCCATGGAGGAGGAGAGAGGAGAGGGATGGATGGATGGAGGACAAACTGGTGGTCCATGGAGGAGAGGACAGGGGGAGAGGAGAGAGGAGAGGGAGGGATGGATGGAGGACAAACTGGTGGTCCATGGAGGAGAGGACAGGGGGAGAGGAGAGGGAGGGATGGATGGAGGAAAAACTGGTGGTCCATGGAGGAAGAGGAGAGGAGAGAGGAGAGGGAGGGATGGATGGAGGACAAACTGGTGGTCCATGGAGGAGGAGGAGAGGAGAGAGGAGAGGGAGGGATGGATGGAGGACAAACTGGTGGTCCATGGAGGAGGAAGAGAGGAGAGAGGAGAGAGGAGAGGGAGGGATGGAGGACAAACTGGTGGTCCATGGAGGAGGAGGAGAGGGGAGAGGAGAGGGAGGGATGGAGGACAAACTGGTGGTCCATGGAGGAGGAGGAGAGGAGAGAGGAGAGGGAGGGATGGAGGACAAACTGGTGGTCCATGGAGGAGGAGGAGAGGAGAGAGGAGAGAGGAGAGGGAGGGATGGATGGAGGACAAACTGGTGGTCCATGGAGGAGAGGACAGGGGGAGAGGAGAGGGATGGATGGAGGACAAACTGGTGGTCCATGGAGGAGGAGGAGAGGAGAGAGGAGAGGGAGGGATGGAGGACAAACTGGTGGTCCATGGAGGAGGAGAGAGGAGAGAGGAGAGGGAGGGATGGATGGAGGACAAACTGGTGGTCCATGGAGGAGAGGACAGGGGGAGAGGAGAGAGGGTGACGGAGGGATGGATGGAGGACAAACTGGTGGTCCATGGAGGAGAGGACAGGGGGAGAGGAGAGAGGAGAGGGAGGGATGGATGGAGGACAAACTGGTGGTCCATGGAGGAGAGGACAGGGGGAGAGGAGAGAGGAGAGGGAGGGATGGATGGAGGACAAACTGGTGGTCCATGGAGGAGGAGGAGAGGAGAGAGGAGAAGGAGGGATGGATGGAGGACAGACTGGTGGTCCATGGAGGAGAGGACAGGGGGAGAGGAGAGAGGAGAGGGAGGGATGGATGGAGGACAAACTGGTGGTCCATGGAGGAGAGGACAGGGGGAGAGGAGAGAGGAGAGGGAGGGATGGATGGAGGACAAACTGGTGGTCCATGGAGGAGGAGGAGAGGGGAGAGGAGAGGGAGGGATGGATGGAGGACAAACTGGTGGTCCATGGAGGAGGAGGAGAGGAGAGAGGAGAGGGAGGGATGGATGGAGGACAAACTGGTGGTCCATGGAGGAGAGGACAGGGGGAGAGGAGAGAGGAGAGGGAGGGATGGATGGACGACAAACTGGTGGTCCATGGAGGAGGAGGAGAGGAGAGAGGAGAGGGAGGGATGGATGGAGGACAAACTGGTGGTCCATGGAGGAGGAGGAGAGGAGAGAGGAGAGGGAGGGATGGATGGAGGACAAACTGGTGGTCCAGTGAGGAGAGGACAGGGGGAGAGGAGAGAGGAGAGGGAGGGATGGATGGAGGACAAACTGGTTGTCCATGGAGGAGAGGACAGGGGGAGAGAGGAGAGGAGAGGGAGGGATGGATGGAGGACAAACTGGTGGTCCATGAAGGAGGAGGAGAGGAGAGAGGAGAGGGAGGGATGGATGGAGGACAAACTGGTGGTCCATGAAGGAGGAGGAGAGGAGAGAGGAGAGGGAGGGATGGATGGAGGACAAACTGGTGGTCCATGGAGGAGAGGAGAGGAGAGAGGAGAGGGAGGGATGGAGGACAAACTGGTTGTCCATGGAGGAGAGGACAGGGGGAGAGAGGAGAGGAGAGGGAGGGATGGATGGAGGACAAACTGGTGGTCCATGAAGGAGGAGGAGAGGAGAGAGGAGAGGGAGGGATGGATGGAGGACAAACTGGTGGTCCATGGAGGAGAGGAGAGGAGAGAGGTGAGGGAGGGATGGAGGACAAACTGGTGGTCCATGGAGGAGGAGGAGAGGAGAGAGGAGAGAGGAGAGGGAGGGATGGATGGAGGACAAACTGGTGGTCCATGGAGGAGAGGACAGGGGGAGAGGAGAGAGGAGAGGGATGGATGGATGGAGGACAAACTGGTGGTCAATGGAGGAGGAGGAGAGGAGAGAGGAGAGAGGAGAGGGATGGATGGATGGAGGACAAACTGGTGGTCCATGGAGGAGGAGAGAGGAGAGGGATGGATGGATGGAGGACAAACTGGTGGTCCATGGAGGAGAGGACAGGGGGAGAGGAGAGAGGAGAGGGAGGGATGGATGGAGGACAAACTGGTGGTCCATGGAGGAGAGGACAGGGGGAGAGGAGAGGGAGGGATGGATGGAGGAAAAACTGGTGGTCCATGGAGGAAGAGGAGAGGAGAGAGGAGAGGGAGGGATGGATGGAGGACAAACTGGTGGTCCATGGAGGAGGAGGAGAGGAGAGAGGAGAGGGAGGGATGGATGGAGGACAAACTGGTGGTCCATGGAGGAGGAAGAGAGGAGAGAGGAGAGAGGAGAGGGAGGGATGGAGGACAAACTGGTGGTCCATGGAGGAGGAGGAGAGGGGAGAGGAGAGGGAGGGATGGAGGACAAACTGGTGGTCCATGGAGGAGGAGGAGAGGAGAGAGGAGAGGGAGGGATGGAGGACAAACTGGTGGTCCATGGAGGAGGAGGAGAGGAGAGAGGAGAGAGGAGAGGGAGGGATGGATGGAGGACAAACTGGTGGTCCATGGAGGAGAGGACAGGGGGAGAGGAGAGGGATGGATGGAGGACAAACTGGTGGTCCATGGAGGAGGAGGAGAGGAGAGAGGAGAGGGAGGGATGGAGGACAAACTGGTGGTCCATGGAGGAGGAGAGAGGAGAGAGGAGAGGGAGGGATGGATGGAGGACAAACTGGTGGTCCATGGAGGAGAGGACAGGGGGAGAGGAGAGAGGGTGACGGAGGGATGGATGGAGGACAAACTGGTGGTCCATGGAGGAGAGGACAGGGGGAGAGGAGAGAGGAGAGGGAGGGATGGATGGAGGACAAACTGGTGGTCCATGGAGGAGAGGACAGGGGGAGAGGAGAGAGGGTGACGGAGGGATGGATGGAGGACAGAGTGGTTGGCCACTGAACGTAGGAGCCGATCAATTCTCTCCCCCACTCTATCAGTCATGTCCTCTCACTCTGTCCGTTTCTGCTGATGACACACTTTCTCTGGCCAGCCACTCATTTCCAGGCTAGGAGGGAGGGGAGGGGAAGGTGTGTGTGTGCGTCTGCTCTTGAGTGCATGCATGTGCATGCCTTTATGCATGTGTTAGTGTGTGTGTGCGTGTTGTCCAAGGAGACTGCATGCCTTGTCGTTGGTTCTGTCAAAGTCTCCCCTCCCAGAAGAGATTGGGCCAGGAGCTGAGATCAGCCCAGATCCCAGTTAAGGCCCCCACAGGTAAGAAGGCCTATCCAGCCTCTCTCCTCTTCTCTCCCAGGCGTGCCAGCCAAGGTGGCAGCAGCCTCCAGGTTTCAGGACTCTGTCAATGCATAATGCATTAGAGGCCTCTCCTCTCTGCTGTCTGACAGGCCCTCTGCCTCCCTGCTCACTCCAACAGCCTACACACTAATCAAAGACGACACATCCGAATGTCCAGACACACACACACAGAAATGTACTAATCAAAAAGTGTATTTCCTAGAGGCCGACTCCCAGGAGAAATCCAGCTGGAAGAAATTGGAATAATTTATTAGCTTACAAGTTTTCGTTGACAGTTAGCCCGGGGCTATTTATCTCAGTAATAGAGAACGGCTCCAATGTGGCAAAATTGACCAAATCAAACAGCTTTGATCAGAAAATGAATCTGGCAAGGCTGTCTGTCTTCAGGCATCCCCCGAGGCCCGGAGAGGAACAAACAAAAGTGAAATAGGGAAGAAGGAGAGAGAGTGAGAGAGAGATTTAACAAGTGGACGGAGAAAGAGAGTGAGAGAGAGATTTAACAAGTGGACGGAGAAAGAGAGTGAATGATAAGTTCACATTGGAAGTGAAATCTCTTAGTATGACTTATTAAATCCACAAAGGGTTTGGTAATATTTAAAATGGAGGACAATGCTGAGGAATTGATGTGACAACATCAAACTAACTGGCAGAGTTTACACTCGCTCTCTCTTCATTGAGTTTGATTTGACAGAAATTGTCCTGCTTTTTCACATTACCACAAGTGGATAACTAATACATTTTGTCATCTGCAAAAACAGTTGTGAAATAGAATAACCAAAAATAACCGTCTAACTGAAAATGCAACAGAAAGGGTTTTACACATAACTCTCTGTAGAGCTCTGTCACAGCTGGTGTGGTGGAGGAAACGCTGTGATGGTGTTTTTCTGTCACATCCATTCTCATCTCATTCAATTAACACTCCAAATACAGTATGTTGAGACTATAGAGATGGAAAGAGAACTAATGATTGTATCCGTGCCATTATGGTGTACGTGACAGCATGGGCAGCGCCATTGAGGCTATCTCCATTTTGAAGTAGTACATTTTCTTCTTCTCGATTAGCTAATTTCTCCTGATGACCCGATTGGACATGAATCCAACAGGGTCACCAGGAGGGATCTGCCAATGAAGTTGGAGTTCCACCCAGTTGACTACATTAAAATGGTGGAAGCCCTCAATGGCGCTGCCCATGCTAAAACAGCATTTTGGCCACTAGAGGCCTCTATCATTCTCTATGGTTGAGACAGGAAAAGTGACATGATTACTAACTTACAGCTGCAGTTTACAAAAATAAATCTGGGTTGCTGGCTACTTGGCTAGATAATAATACATATAATTTATAAGCCACTTTTCCAGTTTGATTGATTTCCACTATCCAGTTTGATTGAACAGGCCCTTCAGTTCCACCACATATAACTTTTGATGGCAACCTGGGATTTTGTGCATTCACCATATGAGAATATAGTCTGACTTCTGTTCTGGAGATTTTTACGTTTCTTTTGGGATGTGAACCATGACACTGATCACATAGATATAACTGCCATGACAAGGCCTCACTTCTCTTTTCTTCTTTTTGTCTCCATGCCTCCTCTCTTTCAGCGACACAGAATCTGTTTATTCCTAGACTGACGGAGGGATCTGCAGGGTCGTCAGGCTGACACTGAGAGGGACGTAAACACGCCACAGCCATCTCAATTAACAAGCAGGACTCTGATCCACACTTCACATACACACGTCACACACATCATACATGTGATCTGCTTGTGTTAAAGGCATGTCAATCACACCGACTCATCTCAACATCTCCTACTGACACTTTTAGCAAGACACACACAAGTTTTTCTGTAATTTGTAAACCGATGATAGCCCGTCTTCACATTCTAAATAAACCCTCTCCTCTATTGACACAATGGGCGGGTTGCAGGAAAACTGTAATGAGAGCATTGACAGAGTAGATCTCCCTACCTGCACTGTAGACTGGCATTGGAGTTAACCTGTCCTCCCTCCTCTCCTCCACCCTTTTTCTCTCCATCTCATCCTCTTCCTCCCCCTTCCCTCCCCTCCCCTCCCTCCTCTCAACCTCTTCCCTCCTCTCCTTCCCCCTCCTCGTCTTCCTCCTCCCTCCACCCCATCTAATGAGTTTTTACCTGGCACAGCCTGCTGTAAACTCCATTTGGACCTGAGCCTACAATTACCTCCTCCGAGTCTCCAAAGTAACTGCGGCCGGCCTAATTAGTATGCATTATCAATTAAAAAATGTAATAGCTGGCAGATTGATTAGATCCTCTGTAGTGGAGGGGGCAGAAACTGTAGCGAAACACACAGTGCAAAATCATCTCTGGTCTCCCACACTATTTCACTCTTTCACTTAGAGACACACAGAGAAACACACAAAGGTAGAGGCAGGCTTGCACACACACTTACTCACGTGAGTGTATACACACACACACACACGCACAAATACCCACATGCATGCATTAAAAAACTATATTTACTTATATATACGCTTATGGTTCACACATACGCACACTTTTTTAAAACACATTCATTTGCACTTCATGCATATATATTCCAATATCTGAAAGGAGCAGGCTTGATAATATACTTTACAGAATAAAGGCCAATGGACAGGCAGTAAAATACATACACACTGGCTTAAGAGGCCTCATGTAGGTCTATTCAAGTCTGCACATTCAGGAAATATAGGCACTGCACAATTTCTGTAATTCAGAGGACTATTAATTGACTACAATTATTATTTAACAAACAAATAGGAAAATATTAAGTGGAAGGAGTAACTAGTATTGTGTGTATTGTGTATGCAAAGGTTTAATCAAATAATGAGTTGTGTTGTTATAGCTTGCTGCACAAATCCTGCAAAAATAGAACCCTGTTTCCTGGAAAGTAAGTGGAGCCATGGGAAGCGTTAGGCAAAGGAAACCAATTTGTCAGGGAAATGAATATCGCAGTTAAAGCAAGCATTCATTTTCTGGACATTGACGGCGCCATTAAATTGTGCTGTCTGACATAAAAGTCGCTGAATAGATAGGAATGTCTAAACTTTTCCCTCTCCTTCTCCCCATTTATCTTTTTCTAGACCTACTGGTTTTTTAAATAAATTGTTTACAAGGTAATCTGATTTTGCACACCCATCAATTACTGTTTATTCAAAATCTGTAATTTTGTGTTGTGGACAAATATTATATGTCCATGTTCAACTGTTCCATGAATTGGTCATTATTTAAAGGCTCAGCTCACATTAAATGTTTCTCCATGTTCAGTATGCATTACCAAAGGCTTGGCATGTAGATCGAGTTGCTATATCTGATAATGAGCAAATAAAAGAGTTATAGAATCAAGAAAATATAGTAGTTCCAGGTTGGAGGCCAAGTCCTGTTAACATCAGCACAACTAATACAAGTAAAATAATTCAGCCAAATGACTGAGCATAAGTCACATTACTGCAGACAAACCATGGATTTATTTTCAAAACATTAAAATAAGATGATTTATGACTACACATGAACAGATTTGAGTGAGCAACTTTGTCCGAATGCTTCTTCTTCCTTGAGCGCTGTCCAAGGTGCTGAAAATTAAGCCGCCCCCATTTTCCACGTGCTCAATGAATTCATGCACGATATTCAAACGTTTTCATCTATCTTAAATGATTGAATTAAGAATAGTTGCTAATTTACATAAATATCAATAACGACACATTACGTGAATTACCCCCCCTATTGGCCACAAACTTTGTACGCCTGAAAATATACTTTATTTTCATTAGGAAGCATGAAATGCGATCATTATTGCATTCATTAAGGCCACTATAAACAATTACCCAGGTTCGCCTTTCCTTATCATGTAATGGGTCATTGTGGTAATGGAAGAAACTTCACAGTATCATTTTTACACATGTCCACTAATGCAGAGGCCATTTTAGCGGAGTTGGGTTAGGCAGAGATGCAACAAATAGAATAAAAATCTGCCTTTTGGTGGGGCCTGTATCATTTATGTATAGCCAGGCCTATGGTGTATTTCTCTGGTATTTTCCTCACGCCAGCCGGTTCGGGCAGATCCATTACCTGGGTAGAGAAGCGACAAACGCCAGTTGTCCGGATAGTTCATAGCGCGGTAATACAGAGACAGGAATGGGCAGCAGATTCGGGGAAGCAGCGGAATTGAGGAGTCACATACAATGAGCGTCACACGGCAAGGGGACAGTGGCCGAGGGGAAGAGTGGCCCCCGCCACGTGCTCTTTGGTGACTGTCATCACGGTAACAACATTCTGAGGTGAGGGGACAGAGGTGGAGAGAGAGAGGAGAGAAAGTGTAGGCCAGGGGATCTATCTTAACAGCAATGACAAATCTGTAGTAGAGGTTTAGGAGTGTGTTTGTGCTGAGTGTGTTATATTACACCGAAGGAAACTGCACTTCTCTGCGGATTGCACAGTTTCACTGAAAAAGCGGGAAAAGCGGTGTGCATTAGTGCTGACCCATGATATTGGACTAACAGTATTTTGTTTGTAGGCATAGGCCTACATTTGGATGCATTATTTCAGGGCTCTATAGTCATTCCCCAATGATAACGTTCTATACCATTTTACTTTCCCCTTCATACCACTGGCCTGTGTGTGTTTGGGACTGATTTCACAAGATTGAAATTATGCAACCACTTCTTAGAAATAAATGTTAGTATGAATTAATAAATTACGTTAATAAATTACAATCTAAATGAATGGATTAATAAATAAACATCTAGATGAATAGCCTTTTTCTGAGAAATATGGCGGCAGAGAAGAGTGTGGAGGTAATTCAAAGCATCTGAACCTAATGCAGTATTCTGCCTTCTGTGGTGTTTTTCTAAAAACGGAACGCTGCTGGCCATTTGAAAGTTCAGTAAACCTAAAGTCAATATGACATTAACCTTCAACACGTATAGTCACAGTTTCTTACAAATGTAAGTATGATTAGTACTGCATTTTAAGTTTCAAGACAAGCCATCTGCTCCAAGGCAGAGTAGGCCCAGGCATAAAAGTGCATACACAACAGAACAGTTCGGCTCAGCTCACACACAGCTTGCTTCAACAGAACAGAGCATATGTCCCCGCAGTCGACGGTTACGTTGCCTATGAGCCTGCTTCAGCGTCAGTTTTCACTGGTGTGTATTTCGTTGTCCACGAGCTTAATTTTGATTTATCGTCCGTCCATAAATTAGAAAATATGTTTTAGAATTCCATCCTGCGGAAAAGCGGCGCGTGATGTCAGGGGATTGGGTGATATTTAAGATGTCAGAAAAACGTATTGGATTAGCGCGCTTTGTTCCCCGGCAACAGCAGGTGTTTAATCACGGTTGATGGCTGAGGCTAAATGCGTTAGGACAGCACAGGCCCAAAACTGGAGCTGCGTTCCACGGATCGCGATAAATCATATGGCCGAATGTTGCTGCTTACCTCGCCACCCCCCATCAACACCCCCATGCCTCCCTTCTCATCACACCGTGCATGGCAAGCGTCTTGGAACAACAGTAACCTATTTCAGAAGCGCGTTTATGATGTGATGTCGATGTGAAAATACCAATCCATTGAGAACCACGCACAGCCCAAAAGTCTATCCTATAATTCACACGGTGTTGCTTGCATTCACTAACCCTTTGTCCGCTCTGTTTAAATAAAGTGATACCAACAATGTACTATTAACATTGCAACCATTATCGAGGCCTGGGGTGATGACAACGGTGGAACAATTGTGGTGAATATAAGGCCTAATCTATTTTTTCGGCTAATCATGATTTATGTAACATAAATATATCTGGATAACTCGATTCAACTCACGAAATGTGGACTGAGGCACTCAAGCTCATTGTGTGAATGAACTAGTTTAGATTTGACACTTTAGCTCAGGCAGGAGTCTCAGCCTGCTCTGCTCCATCAGCGTGCTAGAAGTTTCTCATATATAGCCAGGCTCTCTCCCCATGCACCATCATCGTTATCATTATCACCTTCTAAAAAGTGATTACTTTGCCAATACACGCTTTCCCGTTTCACACTGATGTGTATTTACCCGGGTAGGTAGAAATGGATGAGACTTGGAGAGCTAGGCTGAGGGAGAGAAAGGGGAAAAGTGAGAGAGAGTGTGTGTGTGTGTGGGGGGGGGGGGGGGGGGGGGGCGTTTAGGAGAGCAAACATTTTCAAGGTCACCCGGTGAACTGGAACGAGCGTGAGGAGATGCATGGCGAAAATAGCGAGTTTTGACACGAGCGCGCGGTTTGATTAAAAGGCAAAGTAATGAGTTTAAACACACGCCACGAGCATGCCGCCAGAGTCCGTCGGATTTTTTCGCAAATTACTTAACGGTGCAGTGATGGAAATAAGATTGTACTGTTTGGTAATGGAAAAGAAAGCCCATATTCTTTTTCTGACATACACAAAATAAATTACACAAGCTAATAGTCATGGCGTACGTTTTTTCCCCTCTCCTCCCTGAATCCTTCTGGGGAATTCGAACGCTCCTTGCGGGTTCATTTTACATTGTTATCTCGGAACAATATTGGCTAAAATGAGGAAAACATCAAACACCTAATGTAACATTAACTGTTGTGACTGCTGAGAAAATAGCTGGTGTGGTTTTGCACAAAAAGCAAGTCAACCGTGGAAATAGGAGGCAGGAGCCTCGTTACAGAGCGCCTTTAAATATGCCTAATAGTGGAACCAGAACGCTGGGAACCTTCGTGAGTAGAACCCTCCGAGCAGAACAAAGGGGATTGCAAAACAAACTGCAGGATGATTTAATGCTGTGTGCGTGGGGGAAAAAAATCCGGACCACATTAGCCAGCAGAGAAACGTGCTAATCATGCATACCTGCAAGTGGGAACTCTGCCAAGCACGACCAAGCAAGAGCTCATGTCCATATAGCTTGCAAAATACACTATGGAAATGTATCCAGGTTTCTGATGTGTATGCTATGAAAAATAGGCTACCTGATAGACCAAAAGTCACTGAATAAGGCATCCAGGTTTACAAGCTGCAGAAGACAGACCAATGTCACTGGATATAAGCAGGTTTCCAATGATATGCCTATGCATATGAATATATACTGAACAAAAATATAGGCCCAACACCCAACAATTTTACTGAGTTATAGTTCATATAAGGAAATCATTCAATTGAAATAAATGTAACATGACTGGGCAGGGAGGCAGCCATGGATGGACCTGGGAGGGCATAGGCCCACCCATTTGGGAGCCAGGCCCACATACAGGGGAGCCAGGCCCAGCCAATCAAAAATATATTTTTGCTGGAAAAAGTCTTTATTACAGATATAAATACTCAGTTTCATCAGCTGTCCGGGTGGCTGGTCTCAGACGATCCCGCAGGTGAAGAAGCCGGATGTGGAGGTCCTGGGCTGGTGTGGTTGCAGGTGGTCTGAGGTTGTGAGGCCGGTTGGACTTACTGCAAAATTATCTTAAACGATATGGGGGGGGGGGGGGGGGGGGGGGCGCTTATGTTAGAAAAATTAACATTTAATTCTCTAGCAATAGCTCTGGTGGACATTTCTGCAGTTAGCATGACAATTGCACATGCCCTCAAAACTTGAGGCATCTGTGACATTGTGTTGTGTGAGAAAACTGCACATTTTAGAGTGGCCTTATTGTCCCCAGTACAAGGTGCACCTGTATAATGATCATGCTGTTTAATCAGCTTCTTGATATGACTGTCAGGTGGATGGATTAACTTGGCAAAGGAGAAATGTTTACTGACAGGGATGTAAACAAATTTGTGCACAAAATAATATTACAGGTGTCGGCTATTCTTTGTTTGACATCCGACCTCAAGTAAAACAAGAACAACCATTCAGTCCCCTCCTATCTACAGTATCTATCGTTTCTTATACTCCTCTCTTTTCTGTCTATCCTGGAACTACCTCTTCATTGAGGCTCTTAATTCGCCTCTAATTCTGCGTGTCACAACCGTGTTCCCCCCGCTGTCCCGCCAGCAACCCCCTGTCTCCCCGTTTTCAACCCTCTCTCTCTCCCGAGCTACTCAGCCCAATGACACAAGGCAAATTGCGTTTAATAAATTAGCTTAATGGATCCGGCGATCGGTTAGCGGCAGCGATGTTTCCTCTGGTTAAGCAAAACATTTATATCCTCCACATTCCCCCTTCTCTCTCTGTGAGAAGTGGAAACCGTGGAACCGGGCTTCCGGAGATGCACGTGCGAGCAATGAGGCCCAAAATAAAACCCTTCTTTGGGTGGTGCACGTTTTCACTTCACTGTTGGTTTGCAGGGATAGGCTTGCCCTTGTTCGATGCGTAACTGGCCGTCCATGGCAGTTACAGCATGATGATGGTAATCAGGCCTATAAAGCGTAATTGATTAAAGTTGGTTTGGATAAATGTTTTAATGCTGCTGTGCCAAAATAGTTCAGATTCATGCGTTTGGGAGCACAATTATTTTCATGGCGTGTGCCATTAGACTACATCTTCATCATCATCTGAGGAAGTTGTCACCTTTAAAAATCACACCCTCTTTAGCGAGATCATCCAACCCAGTTTAAATGGTGTGGTGCGCCTATGCTGTGGGTTAAATGTCAATGACGATATGACCCCCTCCTCCCCTCCTTTACGGCCTCTGCATGTGTGGTTGCGCAAAACAATCTCATCGGACATTATTGATGTTACAGATGTTATAGTAATCAAATTATCGGCGTGTGAAGGGCCTCATCGTCACTGTGTCGCCTGATGAATTACAGTAAAGGTCACAGACTGCTGCGACTTTATAGGAGCGATCTCCGGTTCACACAGCAACGCTCAGGCGAGCTCCTCCAGGGCCTCGCGCCGCTGACACGTTTCCGTTCAGGTTAACGGGTTTCTCACCCGAGGGGCAGAGGCAGGCAGGGTGCCCTAAATGGCTGTTGTATGGTCTGAACTTCAGAGATCTTCAACGTCAACTTTAATAAAGTTACACTGGATAACTCTGTTTCAATTATTCGCGGATGTAGCCTCCCTTTTTACAATTCTAAAGGTTTTAACTAGTATGGCTGAATGGAGTACAATGGGGAGCCAACTACCTGTAGCGGTGTAGGCCTCTACATGGGCTTATCCCAGAGGTCAGTAATGTGTCACATAAAACAGTCGCTATCCACTGACTTGTGGTGCTGAACATCATACAAGAGCCCCGATTTTGTCGCTGCCAGTGGTTCTGAAATGGTACCGAAAAGTTTTCGAAAAGTTTTAAAGGAAAACAACGCATTGCCTTTATTGATGATTCAATACACACAAATCTATGCAGTCGTTTCGGTTGGTTCGAGCTCTGAAGCGAACAATATTCTGAGCTGATTATCCAATTACGCTACTTTTAATAATTTGTTTAGATTGTTGAATTTAATTAAAGAACCTGTCATAACAGTGGCGGATCAGAGTTTGATCTGAAAGGACTTTTCCACATTAAGTGCTGTTTTTATCACCGTCTTTTAAAATAAATGTTTATGGAAAAAGTCGCTGTAATCATCTGAGCATCCAACTGCTTTTGATAGTCTCCTGACACCTGACATAGCCTCTAGGGAGGGATGTGTGGGACTTTCCGTAGAAGGCAGCCATTCATAGAATAGGCAACACATGGGTCTGTCTGTCTGTATATATACAAATCCTATTCTCAAAATCTAAATGTGGCGTCATCAAATAAGTGACCATTCAGATATGAATTCGTCGTTTTATCAAAAAGGCAACATTTGGTAGAATATCAGGTCACTGTTGAGGTGCACCAGTCCTCGAGTTGTGACACTGCTGTGGTTATTGTGTCGGGGGGAGGGAGGAGAGATGCAGGGAGGGAGGAGAGAAGCAGGGTGGGACGGAGACGGAGGCTTTGCCGCTGTCACTCTCGGCCACATTAATTCACACGCAATTAGATGTCAGAACGCGCAGGGCTTCTCTGTTTGATGATCGCCTTGGGCTGCGCGAGCCACTAATCAGGAGAGTAAACTCCGCTATATTTCAATTTGGGAGAGCGCTCTTCCGCTAAGGGGGGCCCTGGCACTGCGATAAATAAAACGCCCATTTACTCCACCGCCTCGTGGAGTCATCCAAACTGCACGCAGCGCCTCGCCATCACCAAGCCCCCTAATCATAGCCTACATTTAGGGAACCCACATAAATCACACAATTGGAAACGACATGATTAGGGATGCCGTATAACTACAGCCGATACACTGCCTGGCTGTTTCCGCTTTTCCTAGTCGTCGATTGGAAATAATATGAAATAATTTTCAATCAAAAACTAAATGACATTGACGATTAGTAACACATTTTCAAATAGAAGGCTAAAGCCTACTGTTTATTTTATAGTTGTCCATTTAGGCCTTGGAGTGATTTTGTCACAGGTCTAGTCTAGAATAGGAGAGCGTGAAGAGTGACAAGTTTACAACTATTAGGCGAGTAATCCCCGGTATTTAGACACATCTGTCTTTCACCACACGACACAGTCTCTACCGAAGTGCCTCGAACTCCTTTCAAATGTTAACCAGCCTGTTCCTGAGCTCGTTAAAGTATTAATTGTATAAATATAGTCCATTTTTATAAGCCCTATGGCTTCGCCGCCGCCCTTCCAATAGGTTACTTCTAACTCTCTAAACGGAGTGGATTTGAGTGAAGTACAGCACATAATCTCTATTCAAATATTTCCATATGACAACTGCTTACCGACCACTCCAATTAAAGGCCAGTCACTTTCTATTTGAGCCGTTCCATGGAGAGCCAGGCGGGTACGTGGAGAGAACAATACAACCCTTTAAAAAGCGTTTTATTTCTCAAAACTGCAGATCGACTGGACTGGCCCAAGAGCCGCCTCTGAGAACCTCTAAACCGCAGGCCAGGGACCTCAAGGGGATTAAGGGGTGGACATGGAGGTTTGGAGGGGTATCAAAACTGTCATTTTCTCTCTCTCTCCAAACAAAGTGGCAGTCTGTGCGGTGCTTGCATGCTCATCATCATGAAAATGAGATGCGCATTTAAATCTGAGAGCGCGAGCGAGTCCACCGCCTGTGGCCACTGCAGGAGTATACCTGCCCGCCCCACAAGGCCCGTGGGTTAATTAATTGGGCCTGAATGCGAACAAGCGCGAGGAGAAGCAGCCAGCAGCAGCGAGGGTTTGATACTCTACATCTGTGGTTTTTAGAAGAAACATTCAGTCCCCCTCCACACACCCCATCTACGCGCATGAGGGAGGATTTTAAATAGGAAATTAGCATTCAGATGAGAGCGCATGCATGGAGCGATGCACTCGGACGGGAGGCCTCTGAAAAGAGAGGGAGCAGGGATGAGGTATATTAATGACTCCACGCGCACTCCCGTGACATAATCTCCAAACGCCGTGCTAAAATGGGAGTTCTCCATCGACACGCTATTGGCATAGTCCCCCGCTGGATCGGTTCTAAATTCACACACACAAATAGACAATTTGTCAAACATTCTGATCTAGCGAGGTTGGTGTGTGGTTGTGCCTGGAATGGGATTTACACGGTTTGAGCTGGTTGTTCCCAATATAAATTACAGTAGGCTAATTGTTTGTTCTCAATACAAATTCTAGTAATCTCCTCACCATTCAGAGTCACTGACTCCAAATGTCAAATGCTCTGTCATATTGACCAACATTTATCTTTACACAATTAATATTGAATGGAAAAAATATGTATCCCTCATTTCTTGTCTTGTTGGACTTGGGCCTATATAATGATAAATTCACTCTATAAGACAACCAAAATTTGGTGAAACATGTTAAAACATTTAATGCAAACATGTGAAGCGTCCATGGATTGAGGAGACCTCACTGCTTTGCTGCTGCCAACCATGTTATGTACAGTCTTCTCAGTTCACAAAAATAAAATACACTGATTTAACATGGGCCCTAAAACAACACATTTCATTTGTGGAAACGTTTTTCATTTAAAAACAGACCATTTCCTTTTTCATTTGGTGCAAATGACAAAGTATTATTTACGTTTTGTATCCACTTTGCATCTTTTCATGCTTTTAGACAAACACATGTATCTCAGCTCAGAACCTTTTCAACCCTAATGGTCTGTCAATGAGACCCCTAATTTAAAAAGCTACGTGGCGGATCAACTCAAATAGATATTGCCTGGCTGTGTGTTCTCCTTTTCTCCACTATGACTTTTACAGTCGCGGCTGGAGAGGGAGGAAGAGGCAAATGCAAAGTGCTTGTATAGGCCAGGACGGGTACCAGCCCTGAGCACTCCACTCCGCTATGCTTTATTGTGTAGGCCCTGTGAAATACAGGTCTTCATTAGGGGCCTGCCTGGAGAGGAGGGCTGCCAGGGGCTTTGTGAGTGTGAATCATAGAGGTTTATGCGTCTTTTGTGTGGCTAATACTCCACTATTTCAGACTGAGTCTGTTTTAGTGCAAGCATTTATGGGCCCAAATTGCTACTGAATAGGACAGTCAAGCACTTTAACGCCACTCACCTTCCTCTCACCCCTTTTAACTTATTACCTTACATTAACACATTTTAACCTGTCAGGGGCCTCATGCCTAGCTCCTCACTACTTTCAAATAAATGATGATCACGGTAAATAAAGTGCTTGTGTAGGTGGGGCGCAAAATGTGTTTACCTCGGCTTGAATCAACACACTAAATCTTTTTATCCCCTCATCCTCGTTAATGAAGCCAATCTCCGTTTGGACTGCGTTGATCACTCTTTAATGCACTCCGCTGGTTTTTACAGCGCAATCAAACGCTAATTAAGAACTGGGGAGGGTGGAGTGGGTGGTTTCTTACAGAGAGCTATCATAAAGGCATTCTGTTTCCATTGTGCGTTCACTTGGAGAGCACAGAAGAGAGGAGAGGCAAAATGCACCTGGCTGCATGCCGCTCCTCAAATGACTTGGTTTGCTAACACTTTACATGAAAGTATACTTTATAAAGGGTTTATAAATCGATTATAAAATATAGAAAAAAGGTTTTGAAAACGTTGTAGTGGAAAGTTTTACTGCAAAAAAGTTCAAATGCAAGTACTTGGCAAATACACTTAAAGTAAATGTATATCTCATGAGACTGGGTTACTCTATCACTATGGACATTTCTATTAGTGTGTGCGCTCACAGGTACAAATGCACACATTCCACCCCCCATCTCAACAGAACATTTTCTTCCCCTACTTCAGTCTGCACACAGCAGATAGATACACATGTGAAGCCAGAAAAAAGTAAAGTGAAAAATCTAATGTACTGAAAGCCTGAATGTGTGCGTCATCCTAACGAAGACCTGATTGAACATTTCTGAGTGGGAAGATGTAGTTCATTAGTCTCCATGCTTCAGAGCAGCATTTAAAAGAAACTTCAGCGCAGAAAAAAATCTAATTACAATAAAGGAGAGTCACACAATAGCTGTGAAGCATCAATTTAAGCCTAATCACCACAATCACCATCCCCAGGGGTCCCCTGGTGACAGACAGAGATGGGTTTGGGGGAGAAGATTGTATTTGGGGTGGATATGACACTTTCCACTTCCCTCCAAAACATAGTATTCATCAAACCCTATTCTGTTCCACTTTATCTCACGAAATAATAAAATCAACGTTTAAGTATTATGGTTTGTAAATTGTCTCTGCATTGACTGAACATGTGAGTTTTTGTTTGCAAGTATTTATTTTGATTTGTTATCATATTGGAGGGTATTCAATGTGGAGAGACAATGTACTGCAAATACATTACTGTAATACATGTTTGAATGTACAGGTAAAATAAGTGGTGAGAGAGATAAGGAAAAACCTTGAAGTTGCTGAGGAATTAAGAGCAGGAGGTCTGACTGTGGAAGGAGTTTGGAATAGAGGCCCTGACTGTGAGGAAGGAGTCTGGATTAAAGGCCCTGACTGTGAGGAAGGAGTCTGGATTAAAGGCCCTGACTGTGAGGAAGGAGTCTGGATTAAATGCCCTGACTGTGAGGAAGGAGTCTGGATTAAAGGCCCTGACTGTGAGGAAGGAGTCTGGATTAAAGGCCCCGACTATGAGGAAGGAGTCTGGATTAAAGGCCCCGACTGTGAGGAAGGAGTCTGGATTAAAGGCCCCGACTGTGAGGAAGGAGTCTGGATTAAAGGCCCCGACTGTGAGGAAGGAGTCTGGATTAAAGGCCCTGACTGTGAGGAAGGAGTCTGGATTAAAGGCCCTGACTGTGAGGAAGGAGTTTGGATTAAAGACCCTGACTGTGAGGAAGGAGTCTGGATTAAAGGTCCTGACTGTGAGGAAGGAGTCTGGATTAAAGGTCCTGACTGTCTACAGTTCCTGTTAGTGTACGGATGAAGACCTAAAAGGTCGAAACGTCACCTTTCAGTTCAGGTATAGGCTTCATCTTTTTCTGATAATATAGCCCTATATTATACCGTATATTACTGATATTCAAAGGTGTGTTAGAGAGTGCAAGCTCGCTAGGGAAGGTGTCTTTGAAATGTAATGTGTGTGTATATGTCTGCACATCTGTGCACAGGGAGACACTGTGGTTAATGAGAAGTGCCTTATCTGCTCAGGTCAGACAGCAGTTTCCTTTAGTGTCTGTCTGGGACCCTCTCTATCCCTCCTTCTATCCCCCTTTCTACCCCATCCCTCCCTTTGGCAATAAGACAGGCGTGTCCTTAACTGGGACCTTCTTTTTCCCTCCCTCATGTCCCTCTCTCCTCTTCTCAGACAGACACCATGAAAAGTCCATATTAACAGGCCCATCATGTCGCCCTGAGAGAGCGAGCACGAAATCAAGCTGTCACCACAGAGGGGAGAGGGAGAGAAGGGGAGGAGGGAGAGAGGCAGGCCCCTCACCCCCAGCCCATTATAGTAGGTGCCAACCTGGGAGATGGATCACACATGCAGGGAGAGTAGACTAGTGGGTGTGTGTGTGTGCTTCTTAGTTTGTCTACATCAGCCTTTCTACAGTTTCTTATCCAGTCTAACATTCAGTCAAAGACATTGAATACAAGACCAAGAAGGCCCAGTTCAGTTGTTCTTCGTATTGTTTCCATTCACACAACTTAGCCGCTGCCTACATCAAATTAGGAAGATGACTGAACTTTGAGATAGATGTGGAGCTGTTGCCGTGGTGATGTGATGATCACATCAAGGAGGAGCAAAACAACCACCAACGTCTGGTATAATAAGCACTGTAATGTTTCTGTTCCTTTAATCAGTCAGATCAGGTAGCTAGTCAGATGAAAACCTTATCAACATAACTATCTAAGATATGTCTGCTATCATGCTTCAATTTTGCCAATCACCAAAAATAAACTTTTGTTTTATTGAGAGGAAAATAAATCAAATGAATATGAAATAATTAAGAACATTAAATTGCTACTTAGACTGCCTGTCTGTGTCCTGCTTGTGTTCTGTATTACAACGTCATTATAGTTACAACAGACAAAGACGTTTGTCCAACATGTTGATGATGTCGTTAACAGTAACTTTGACGTGCGACCCCATTTGGCAAAAAAATAAAATCACAACACCACCATGTAACAAAACATTATGTAATCAACGGCCAATGTTTACTTCTTTAATTGGAGCTATTACAAAATCAGCCTGACAGTACTTTTGACAGTATTCAATCTGATGGAAGTATGGTTGGAAGTAACTGAAATGCATCAGAAAGGTATTAGGATGTTCAGAAGATCATCAGGCAATCATTTTGTCTGTGTTGAGTAAAATCATTGATGATGTTCTTTTCCCCCTCTGATTTAGTGGCTGGTCTTGTCCACTCTGTTCTAATGAGTCTTGAACAGCTTGTGGTCATTGTAGAGGGAAACAGAAGACACATGTGTTCCTGAGAGTCTTATCTTCTCAGTGATGGGGTCATAATATGTTGTAGCTTAATAAACCATTCAAAAGATAGAGCCATATTTGTAGGAAGAAAACAGAAACCACTCTGTTTATTAGAACGGCATCTAGTGTCTACAATGAAATAAGTGTTTCATTTCAGAGTTTCACTCGCGGACCGTTGTACAACATGTTGATCGTCATGTCCTTTAAAGTAACAGCAGACTAAGAGGTTTGTACAACATACCTTTCACAATAAAGTAGCACATGCACAGAAGGTATGGTTGTTTAGCTATTGGGGAGAGGCATCCAGAGAATCAGGTCACTCAGCCACTCAGAATATTTAAATGAACATGCTATTGGTACCACCTTTGTTTGTTGTTATCGAATGATAATTGTCCGCTCTCACGTATTTCCTGATTTGTGTTGTAATGGAAAATGCCAATCTTGAGTAAAGTCTGATTTAGCATCAGGCCAGGACGTCTGTGTTGAGTAAAGTCTGATTTAGCATCAGGCCAGGACGTCTGTGTTGAGTAAAGTCTGATTTAGCATCAGACTAGGACGTCTGTGTTGAGCAAAGTCTGATTTAGCATCAGGCCAGGACGTCTGTGTTGAGTAAAGTCTGATTTAGCATCAGACTAGGACGTCTGTGTTGAGTAAAGTCTGATTTAGCAGCAGACCATTCCTTCTCTAAATGTGACATAAAAACATCAAGCCGGGAGTGTAAAAGCTCCAGATTTGTGTGTGTGGGTCAGACGGAGCTGTAAGTTACAGCTGCAGTAGGCCTTAACGGCTTGTGTCATAATGGCAGATAAAGCCGTTTCTATACACTGCCAGTTGCAGCTCTCGCTGTGTGTGTCTGAGAGAGGAAAATGGCAGAAAAAGTGGGTGTGAAAAAATATTTTGCGGTCTGTTGTAGTGATTGTCTATGGGCTGTCGGTGTGTGTGTGTGTGTGTGTGTGTGTGTGTGTGTGTGTGTGTGTGTGTGTGTGATGAACAGCTGGCAGGGGGAATAAGTGCGTAGGGAGAGGTGATGGATGATCTAACAGGTGTTCTCTATAGCCCTCAGAGACACCTCGCTTATGAGCTGGAAAACACAGCCAGACAAACCACAACACAAACACTGCACCCAACACACAAACACACTATACTCTAACACAGCCAGACACAAAACACAGCACCCTAACCCAACCCAACATTGCATCCTAGCCCAACACACACATAGCCAACGCACCGAAACCCAAGACCCAGTTAGTCACACTGCACCACAACCCTACCCACAAACACACTGGAAAACAACCCGGCACACTAACCAAACACACAAAGCACCACAATCAAGGGAGACTCATTCAAAACAACAGTCAACAACCATAGTTCACGTTACAGTTTTAATATATTCAGTTATTTTCACCAAAAGTGATACAGACCTCATTGAATGATGAACACATTTTTGGTTACCTGGTCTGGGGAGACACAGAGTCTCCGGTCTGGGGAGACACAGAGTCTCCGGTCTGGGGAGACACAGAGTCTCCGGTCTGGGGAGACACAGAGTCTCAGGTCTGGGGAGACACAGAGTCTCAGGTCTGGGGAGACACAGAGTCTCAGGTCTAGGGAGAAACAAGAGTCCTGTTGAAATGAACATTGATGCTAATTTCTGACAATAGACTGTCACAGTGTAAAAAAATATGATGAGGTGTGTGTATGAGTGTGTACCGTATGAGAGGATGTTTAAGCATGAGAGAAACCATATCAATCTCTTTGCCTGCATGTAAGTGTGTATTTGCGTGACAGAGAATGAAAGAGAGGAAGAAGAATTGAGATTGGGAGACAGAAATAAATGTTGTGTATGTGTGAGTGTATGTGTGTTTTTGCATGCATGTGTATGAGATCTCTCCAAGGTAGCTGTGCATTTCTCCCTGTGTTGGAGGACTAGGGCTAGGGGGCGCTGTAGACTCTAGGCCTGGGCCAGGGCCAGTTTAAGGTCTCGGAGCAGCATGGAGCCCATGACACTCTTTTCTGTGTTGATGGTGATCAGGGCTGTAGACGACTCCCTCAGCTCCACCGTCACCAGCACCACAGCTCCACTACTGGCCGCCTTACCAGCAAACCTACAGGGAACAGGAGATACAAGACTGGGTTACAGCACTAACAGGATACTGGGTTACAGGACTGACTGGATACAAGATACAGGGTTACAGGACTGACTGGATACAAGATGCAGGGTTACAGGACTGACTGGATACAAGATACAGGGTTACAGGACTGACTGGATACAAGATACAGGGTTACAGGACTGACTGGATACAAGATACAGGGTTACAGGACTGACTGGATACAAGATACAGGGTTACAGGACTGACTGGATACAAGATACAGGGTTACAGGACTGACTGGATACAAGATACAGGGTTACAGGACTGACTGAATACAAGATACAGGGTTACAGGACTGACTGGATACAAGATACAGGACTGACTGGATACAAGATACAGGGTTACAGGACTGACTGGATACAAGATACAGGGTTACAGGACTGACTGGATACAAGATACAGGACTGACTGGATACAAGATACAGGGTTACAGGACTGACTGGATACAAGATACAGGGTTACAGGACCTACTGGATACAAGATACAGGGTTACAGGACTGACTGGATACAGGGTTACAGGACTGACTGGATACAAGATACAGGGTTACAGGACTGACTGGATACAAGATACAGGGTTACAGGACTGACTGGATACAAGATACAGGGTTACAGGACTGACTGGATACAAGATACAGGGTTACAGGACTGACTGGATACAAGATACAGGACTGACTGGATACAAGATACAGGGTTACAGGACTGACTGAATACAAGATACAGGGTTACAGGACTGACTGGATACAAGATACAGGGTTACAGGACTGACTGGATACAAGATACAGGGTTACAAGACTGACTGGATACAAGATACAGGGTTACAGGACTGACTGGATACAAGATACAGGGTTACAGGACTGACTGGATACAAGATACAGGGTTACAGGACTGACTGGATACAAGATACAGGGTTACAGGACTGACTGGATACAAGATACAGGGTTACAGGACTGACTGGATACAAGATACAGGGTTACAGGACTGACTGGATACAAGATACAGGGTTACAGGACTGACTGGATACAAGATACAGGGTTACAGGACTGACTGGATACAAGATACAGGGTTACAGGACTGACTGGATACAAGATACAGGACTGACTGGATACAAGATACAGGGTTACAGGACTGACTGGATACAAGATACAGGGTTACAGGACTGACTGGATACAAGATACAGGACTGACTGGATACAAGATACAGGGTTACAGGACTGACTGGATACAAGATACAGGGTTACAGGACTGACTGGATACAAGATACAGGGTTACAGGACTGACTGGATATACAGTGGCAAGAAAAATTATGTGAACCCTTTGGAAATACCTGGATTTCTGCATAAAATGGTCATAAAATTTGATCTGATCTTCATCTAGGTCACAACAATACACAAACACAGTCTGCTTAAACTAATAACACACAAACAATTATACGTTTTCATGTCTTTATTGAACACAGTGTAAACATTCACAGTGCAGGGTGGAAAAAGTATGTGAACCCTTGGATTTAATAACTGGTTGACCCTCCTTTGGCAGCAATAACCTCAACCAAACGTTTTCTGTAGTTGTGGATCAAACCTGCACAACAGTCAGGAGGAATTTTGGACCATTCCTCTCTATAAAACTGTTTCAGCAATATTCTTGGGATGTCTGGTGTGAACTGCTCTTGAGGTCATGCCACAGCATCTAAAATCGGGTTGAGGTCAGGACTCTGACTGGGCCACTTCAGAAGGCGTATTTTCTTCTGTTGAAGCCATTCTGTTGTTGATTTACTTCAGCCTAACATTCTCCTGCAAAATGTCTTGATAAACTTGGGAATTCATTTTTCCGTCGATGATCGCAAGCTGTCCAGGCCGAGGCAGCTTTGATGTTGGTGTGTTGTGCATTTTTTATCCACACAGTGTTGTGTGTTCCTTCTAAACAACTCAGCTGTAGTTGAATCTATCCACAGAATATTTTGGCAGTAGCGCTGAAGAACATCCAGGTGCACTTTTGCAAACTTCAGACATGCAGCAATGTTTTTTTTTGGATAGCAGTGGCTTCTTCCGTGGTGTCCTCCCATGAACACCCATCTTGTTATTTTTTTTTACGTATCGTAGACTCGTCAACAGAGATGTTAGCATGTTCCAGAGATTTCCGTCTTTAGCTGACACTATAGAATTCTTCTTAACCTCACTGAGCATTCTGCACTGTGCTCTTGCATTCATCTTTGCAGAATGGCCACTTCTAAGGAGAGTAGCAACAGAGCTGAACTTTCTCCATTTATAGACATTTTGTCTTACCGTGGACTGATGAACATCAAGGCTTTTAGAGATACTTTTGTAAGTCAACAATTCTTATTCTTAGGTTCTGGGATCTCTTTTGTTTGAGGCATGGTTCACATCAGGCAATGCTTCTCGTGAATAGCAAACTCAAATTTTGTGAGTGTTTTTTATAGGGCTACGCAGCTGTAACCAACATCTCTAATCTCGTCTCATTGATTGGACTCCAGGTTGGCTGACTCCAATTAGCTTTTGGAGAAGTCATTAGCCAAGGGGTTCACATACTTTTTCCAACCTACACTGTGAATGTGTAAATTATGTATTCAATATAGACAAGAAAAACACAATTTTTTATTTTATTAGTTTAAGCACACTATGTTTGTCTATTGTTATGACTTAGATGAAGATCGGATCAAATTCGATGAGTTGTGAACAACTGTAGCATTTTGGCGTTATAATAAGGTTGGTAGCAACATGGAAATCGTTGTGGAAATCTGTTGCTGCTCAAGTCCACTACAAAATCCACAATGCAATGCTCTTTCTAGCTACACACAATAATACCAAAGACAATATCAGCATGTAACGGAGCTAAACTCCTCTCACTGTCAACTGCATTTATTTTCAGCAAACTTAACATACGTAAATATTTGTATGAGCATAACAATATTCAACAACTGAGACATAAACTGATCAAGTTCCACAGACATGTGACTAACAGAAACTGAATAAATGTGTCCCTCAACAAAGGGGGGGGGGCAAAAACAAAAGTAACAGTCAGTAGTCAGTATCTGGTGTGGCCACCAACTGCATTAAGTACTGCAGTGCATCTCCTCCTCATGGACTGCACCATATTAGCCAGTTCTTGCTGTGAGATGTTACCCCACTCTTCCACCAAGGAACCAGCAAGTTCCCAGACATTTCTGGGGGGAATGACCCTAACCCTTACCCTCCGATCCAACAGGTCCCAGATGTGCTCAATGGGATTGAGATCTGGGCTCTTCGCTGGCCATGGCAGAACACTGACATTCCTGTCTTGCAGGAAATCACGCATAGGACGAGCAGTATGGCTGGTGGAATTGTCATGCTGGAGGGTAATGTCAGTATGAGCCTGCAGGAAGGGTATCACATGAGGGAGGAGGATGTCTTCCCTGTAATGCACAGCGTTGCGATTGCCTACAATGACAACAAGCTCAGTCCGATGATCCTGTGACACACCGCCCAAAACCATGACGGACCCTCCACCTCAATCCCGCTCCAGAGTACAGGCCTCGGTGTAACGCTCATTCCTTTGACGATAAACACGAATCCGTCCATCACCCCTGGTGAAACAAAACCGCGACTCGTCAGTGAAGAGCACCTTTTGCCAGTCCTGTCTGGTCCAACGACGGTGGGTTTGTGCTCATAGGCGACGTTGTTGCCGGTGATGTCTGGTGAGGACCTGACTTACAACAGGCCTACAAGCCCTCAGTCCAGACTCTCTCAGCCTATTGCGGACAGTCTGAGCACTGATGGAGGGATTGTGAATTCCTGGTGTAACTCGGGCAGTTGTTGTTGCCATCTTGTACCTGTCCCGCAGGTGTGATGTTCAGATGTACCGATCTTGTGCAGGTGTTGTTACACGTGGTCTGCCACTGCGCGGACGATCAGCTGTCCGTCCTGTCTCCCTGTAGCGCCGTCTTAGGCGTCTCACAGTACGGACATTGCAATTTATTGCCCTGGCCACATCTGCAGTCCTCATGCCTACTTGCAGCATGCCTAAGGCACATTCACATAGATGAGCAGGGCATCTTTCTTTTGGTGTTTTTCGGAGTCAGTAGAAAGGCCTCTTTAGTGTCCTATGTTTTCATAACTGTGACCTTAATTGCCTACAGTCTGTAAGCTGTTAGTCTCTTAATGACCGTTCAACAGGTGCATGTTCATTAATTGTTTATAGTTCATTGAACAAGCATGAGAAACAGTGTTTAAACCCTTTACAATGAAGATCTGTGAAGTTATTTGGATTATTACGAATTATCTTTGAAAGACATTGTCCTGAAAAAGGGACTTTTTGTTGTTGTTGCTGAGTTTAGTTAGCTGTAAAATTGCCTAAACAAACTGTACTATCAATTTCGGAGTCTACAATCTCACCATGTTGGGACAGCAGGTAGCCTAGTGGTTAGAGCATTGGGCCAGTAACTGAAAGGTTGCTAGATTGAATCCCCGAGCTGACAAGGTAAAAATCGGCCGTTCTGCCCCTGAACAAGGCAGTTGCCCATGCTACGTCAATGGGCCGCGCGGTGCATTCTGGGCAATTCTGGGACAAGGAGCGCTCTCCTTCAAGGAGTGAATGTGAGTCTATTGGGTGCTAGCTAAAAAACCCAACATTAGCATGAATTTAATCAACAAGAAGTACAACATTATAAATATTTTAGTAGTATCGTATAGCTTTGGAATTGTGACATAATGTACTTTAGAGGAAAATAGACACATTTCTCGACATATACACTGACTTTGAGAAGGGATTGCGTGGCGATTAGCTTAGCAATCACGTGACACAGCATGACAACGTGAACGCGATTGGTCGAAAGTCTGCTGGGTGGGGTGTTATATGTTCCTTATTTCACTGGATTCCCATCTCATTTCTATAATATCTCTGGCAACTGCACCATGCAATGCACCCTGGACTAAAGTGGAAGACAAACAGGAAAAATGTCCTAGACCATCCGTTAAGTTAGACATTTCTCGAGGTAGGAATATCGCAAAATTATGATCAATGGCTCATTCGAGAGAAGACATCCTTCCAAGTTATGACATCAGCCAGTATTGAAATCTGACATGAGACGTTTTTGCGATCTAAATGTCGTATTCCTATTAACTTCCAGTGTAGTGAGAGAGACTATCACGGTGCTACGTCATATTGGCCGGATTTCTGCCTGCGTGAACGGCAATAATTCAGATACACATGAAAACTGAAATTACCCGGGGAATCGAGAGAACATCACTCAGAGATGCACAAGAACAATATAACTTTAAAAATGGATGAACCTTTCCTTTAACACACACCAAGCAGGCCCTCATAAATCCTCCATTAATACAATTCCCAAACACTACAAATCATGTAATTACCCAGCATTAGTGAGGGGGTGTCAGAGAGAGGGAGAGACAGAGAGATAGCCAGTCTATTATCCAGCTGACTAAAAAGCCATTAAGGAGGAGACACACTCCTTTTGTCAATCAAACATTCACCCCCTTTCCCCAGAGAGAGCAATAGTGTGTGTGTGGGGGGACCCTCCCTCCCCCAGGAGAATTCTCAGCAGCCCGGTTTCCTAGGATACCAGCCCCACAGACAGGGGGACTAAAATGGGGCACACATGGTGCCCATTGAGGGTGCTAACAAGAGCCAGGCAGCGGGCCTGACCCGGGGTGACCCAACCCCTCTTTAGGGTGACAGGCCTGTGCTGGGCCCCCTTCTCCCTCTTCCCTGTCCCCTCTGGTGCCCCACGTGGCTGACAGGCTGACACCACCCAGCCATCTGCCTCCGTTTAGCACTACATCCCTGGGACAAAGGCCCCCCGTGGACCCCTGGTTAGGCCTGACAAATACCCCACAAAGACCCGCTCTTAGAACTGACAAGCAGCCCTCCCTCAGGCCTGACAATAACTCAGTGAAGAGGAGAGGAGCCCCCCACAGCAGATAGAGAAGGATCAGAGCATGTTAGGAACAGGCCTGCAGACAGGACCAGGGGCCACTGGGCTGGCTATGTCTCTGTCTCTGGGTATAGCTAAACACCACGACCACCATCCACCAACTAACACCCTATGGGATAGGGAGGAGGACACAGCTTATGGGATAGGGAGGAGGACACACATATGTGCACACACACACACAACAGTGTGTCTGGCTGTGCCTCTGGGGAGCAGCTAAATTACCATCAACAGAGGAGAGGGAGTTTATCAGGCAGCTCTCAGTCCTCTCAGACTTAATTAAAATATTAGCCACTTCAACAGGACACACTCCACTGAAAACACCACTAATCCCTCTCTCCTTCATTCTACCCTTCCACTCTCATTCTACCCCTCCACTCTTTCATTCTACCCCTCCACTCTTTCATTCTACCCCTCCACTCTTTCATTCTACCCCTCCACTCTTTCATTCTACCCCTCCACTCTTTCATTCTACCCCTCCACTCTTTCCTTTTATTTTCTCGTTTAGCAATTGTGTAGGCCTAAATGTCATTTTTCAAATATACCAATCTAACGACGCCAAACTAAAAGCGCCGGCTACCAAAAACAGAGCTTTAGATATGTTTTAAAAAACTGCACAAACAATCATTTTAAAAGCCCTACCCAGCCACTGTGTCCTGTGCTATAACCTCTTTCCACGTAAGCTGCCTGAGGTGTGTGGTCACTGTGGCTTAAGGATTTTAGGGATGGGGGGGTATCTCTCGCTCTCTCTTCAGGCCAGAAAACAGTATGTTTGATTTGTCAGTGGTTGGTGTGCTTTAAGTGTCTCTCTGTGGGTGTTACTTCGTGTACAGGTCTGTCTGGTTGGTGCATGGTGAAACATTGTATCCTATAGTTCTGAGCTGTAGGCATCTGGACAGGATTCTCCCTGGTTCTGATTTCACACCGAGGACTAGAGACGACACACTGAGGTGACCCCCCCCCCCCCACACACACACATCATGAAAAAAAACTAAACGTAACGGAGCACAGTGAAGTCCCGAGGAGCATCCATTTACAAACCAGACGTGAGCGCAACTACACACACACACAGTAGGGGTGATAGTGGTCCTAACCAGGTCATTGGTATGCCCATGCTCTCCCCAGGCAGGCGTGAGAGGGGCTAAACACTGGATTAATTGCAGCGTATGAAAAGAAAAGCAAACGATAACCCCCGGACTTAGAGAGGAGGGATTGGCATCGATCGGCAGACTGCTGCTAAGCATCACTCTCCAATTATGTGTGATTCTCCTCAGTGGAAAGAGCCTCTCCCTGATGCCATCTGCCTCCAGTACACCTCCAACACCCCGCCATGCAAACACTAAGTGGGCTTCACCTTTACATTCAACCTCAGGCTGGGTCAGGAAGAACAAGGATCAGTCTGCCACCCACCACAACCGACTGGCTGTACGAGAGACGTTACTGGATTGGATTTATGTAGAGCTTTTCCAGCATTTTACATTATATGAATACTCAACCAAAAATTCCCCCAAAACATTCAAGCAAACATTTGAAGTAAACATATGACTGGTCAGACATATAGCGGCTGCCTGGTAGACAACACTAACAGGCCCTGGCTGGTTAAAGCCATTAATGCAGCAGCATGCACCCAGCAACCCCACACTGAGCTGAGCTGAACTGGCCTTCACTGGCCATGTGGACAGATGAGTGTCCAAGACCAAGTGTCCTTCAGCAGGTTGGTCAGATCAGACCAGCTACAGCCAGATGGGTACTGCTATTAACCCCTATTAGAGAGCAGTACATTTCCCAGAACACCGCCATACGGACACTGAGTGACCACACTGCAGCCCATATGGACACTGATGACCACTAGAGAGAGGGAGATAGAGGTGTGTGTGTTGACCACTACACAACAGGGGAGATGAAGGGATAAAGAACACTTCACAAGGACAGTATACAGATGTGTTAACTAATGCTGAGTTGGGGATGGGGAAGAGAGAAGACTCACACTCAAACACAGACATTGTTAGCAGTGTTATTGGATATGTTCATAACCATTGCTACTACTGTTATTATTTGGTGGCACATTCAACAATAAAGCTCACAAACCCTCTAAAAACCGAATAATAAAAAATAAATAAAAGCGCTTTGGGCTGCAATTTGTTTGTATTATAGGTGATAATCAAATAATGATTTTTACGAGTAATAAAATTATGGGATAAAATACTGAACATCCTCGTTAATTTAAGACTAATAGGACAAAAAGTACATTTGTATTTAACTCCATTTCAGTCATCACCAAATGGAAATAAAATTGGATATATAAATATGTTATATTGAAGCAAAGTAAACATACAGCTTAAAATTCCCAAGGTGCACTTTTAAAAATGAAGGTCTCTAACCAACCAATGCATACAAATACGATCACATTTGCTTTCAAACGGAGTGAAAAATAGAGCAGATTTATTCTATTCCCCCTGTTTAGACACAAACAAGAACAGCTTTTTCTACATTTGCTTTTCTGCTTGATTTATTGCCAGCCTCCTTTCCATCAATCTATTGGGCTGTGTTGAGGTGGTTAGGTTTTCCTCCGTTAGTAAGGGCAGCTTGTAGAGTAGCAGTGCTGCACCCTGCTGGTGATGAACAGGACTGCATGGCTGAGAGGGAGAAGAGATGCACTATACACCCATGTACACACGCGCACAAACCAAAGATAACCCGATATGCAGCTAGCATTCTTCCTTAAATTATTCTAATAGCCACAATATCAAATGTAATATAGTATTGTGGCTAATACCACCACACAATATAAACGTGATACCATGTAAGATCATCACTTCAAGGCTGAACCCTGACCTCCAGGGAGAGCGCCTCATTTGTGTGCTGGTGCCCAGGCAGGAGAGGCCTGTCCCTAGGGAGGAGGAGAGGGGGTCCTAGTGGAGTTCACCTCCATCACAGTAACATTAATGCAGTGTGACCTCCACAATGAGCTCTCAGTGTGTGTCTCCCCTCACATCGATCCTTCCTGTGTGCATTTGTGTCAACACTGGTCTATGTGTGTGTGTGTGTGTGTGTGTGTGTGTGTGTGTGTGTGTGTGTGTATGTGTGTGAGAGAAAGAGTGTGCACTAGTTGTGCAGCATCAATATAACCCACCTATGAGATACCTCTTCGGTAATTTCAGATCTGAAGAAAACCGTGGACGGCTCCACCTAACGCAACTTCCAGTACACCTATCTGACTCCTTTAGATGTGCAGAAGGGGAGGCTGCTAGCCCAGGGGTCGTCTTTGGACCAGGTCCATGTCATCATTGCGAGACCAGAGGAGAGCGTGTCGTCATTAAAGGACAGTGAGGAGAGTGTAGCTTCCTCCCCAGCCGTCAGCCAGCCAGGCAGCAGAGAGAGATTGATAGCCCAGAGTCATTTGTCCTATTGGTTATTCTAAATGAAGTATGGGCTTATTGGAGGCAGGCCTCTCCCACCGGCTAACATTGATTTCCACTCACTCTCCTCCACTCCTCCTAGCTCCCTGTAACCTTGTGCTAGTGTCTCATTCCTCCTCTTTCTTTTTCCTTCTCTCCATCTCTCCCTTTCTCCCCCTTGGTTTTTCTATCCCCTTCTGTTTATCCCCCGTCCTCCCTCTCTCCCCCTAAGATCCCTTATTTTCAGACAGTTGGATAGACAGGGAGGGAGGTAGAGACAAAGTAAAAGAAGGACAAAGTGGGAGACAGATGGAAAGATAGGAGAGACAGAAAGAGGGACAAAGAGGAAGTGAAAGAGAGACAGGTGAGGAAACAGAGAGAGAGAGAGCAGGAGAGAGATAGATGGAGGGGTAATTATCCGTCAGGTGTGTGTGTGTGCGTGACGGAGAAGGAAGCTCATTAGCACACCCTGTGTACACCAATTACACAGCAAGACTTCACACACACCGTTCTCTAGGCATTCCCCTGGCAGATCCGTCTCAGGCAGGGACACACACAGATAGTCAAACACATACGTGCAAAGCAGAGCCGAAAACACACACACACACGAGTTTGTTTTACTATCGTTGTGGGGACCAAACAATTAATTCCCATTCAAAATGCCAATCGCTAACCTTAAATAGCCACACAAAAAACAAAAACACACACCTGTGGACGTTGTCTTGACTGGATGGAACCACTCCCAGGTTGGCCACGGTTGCCACTGGTCTGCTGATTGGTTGGCTGGTCATGTTCTCTGCTGCCATGGTGATGATTGCCGAGCTCTCGTTCATGCCCAGAAGTTTACCTGATTGGGTGAGGAACAGTTTAGTGAAATGAGGCACTCACATCACATCTAGAGGTTGCTTTGCAGGTGCGCGGCAGAATACTATTCATTGACTGCACTCAATACCCAGTGACACACAGCCAGCACACTCTCCTCATTCTGACAGATGACAGGAAATGAAAATAGTGCTTGAGAGCTTGACTGTGCGGAAGATGAAGAAAGAAAGTGCACCTAACATGCCAGAAATAGTTTTTAATGAGGACTGGAGTGAATGGCATAGGGAGGGATGGAGGCAGGTTAGAGTGAGTGGGGTGTGTGTGTGCGGGGGGGGACACTACTCCATTCAGGTCAAAATAACAAATCTGTTTAAAGGCCACCTAAAGAGAAGGAAAGTTGTTCAGTTGAAAGAATCTTCTTTAAATCTAGCCTTTGTCTCCTCTTCTCCCTGATTGATGTGAGGAGTAGAGATCAGAATACAAATCTAGTGAATGAAGATTCATTAATGAATTAACCAGACGAGGAAGGCATTAGTAGACACTTAGAGAAGAGTGGTGGCCTACATACCACATTCTCTCAACAGCTCTCCTTGGTGTGTGTATGTGAGAGTGTGTGTTTACAAGTTATTTCAGCCACTCTTGGAGGACCATTGAAGTTGAATGGAAAATGTATCTTTATTATGACGCATTTCTGCATTAAAGCCTCCATAAAAAGCAGGCCTGTATTATTGGCATCACTTATGAAGCCATTAACAACAAACTGCCTTTGTTGCTGCTTTGACTGGTCTGACTACAGCACACGGCTCAGTAGCACTTTTTTTTAACAGTGACTTATCCTAAACACCATGAAATACAGAGTGATTGGTCATGTTGATGATAATGTAGCTAATGTTTAGTCTGACTGTGTAAGATAATGATTATGATATTTTTTGTAGTTAACACTGTATGAAATCTCACCTTGCTCCTTGCGGAAGTCCAGTTCGGTCATGGTGATGGGCAGGAGGAGTTCCCCTATGGCAGGCTGGATGGACACACTGAAATGGTCCTCCTTCGTACTAATGGACAAACAGGACAACAGTGAGTGTTGAAGGGCCACAACTATGTTACTGTGTTATGTTTCTGTCTGTGTGTTTTATAGTACTGTAGTGTTTTGCAATATACCTAATAACAAAATCAAGCTACCGGTAATGCTAAAAAAATTGAAATTAGGGATGTATGTGAAATTTTCTCTGTTCTGATTGCCATACAAAACAAACTGGGTGATTGGCATTTTGGCACGGATTGATTTGCTCTGTACCCCAAAAAATTCTGATCAGCCTATTGATCAGCGAACGGTGCAGAGCAGAAAGGTGGTGGCATAGACTGCTGTTCTTTTCTGCTCTGGGAAGTCAGAGCAGAGTTCATTAATGAGGGGGATAATTGTTATCTCTGAAACAGGATCAATGGCGGGTGATGCCTCATCTGGGAGTCAGGTCAGAAAGGAGAGGAGGAAGAGGAGGGGTAGAGAAGAGATAACAGACCGGAAAGGGGGAGTTTTCTTCTACAGCTAGAAGAAAAGCAAGTTAGGGATAGGAGGAGGAGGAAGAAGAAGAGGAGGGAGAAGAGGAAGAGAGCCATAGCTGTTTCCGCCTCACTGTGTATAAAGACAGGGTATCTTACCACAGCTGGAAGTTGGCTGCTTGTGTTGAGTCGTTGAAGTCGATGCCCATGAAAACAGTCACTGAGGCCTCTGGCTCCAGACACTCTGAGAACAGAGAAGAGGAGGATGAGAGGAAGAGAGGAGTGAGTGAAAATGGCAGAGGGGGAGGGAGAGGGCAGAAGAAGAAAGGGAAGAGAGGAGAGGAAGAAAGGAGTGAGTGACCAGAACAGATAGCGAGGGAGTGGTCAAAGGAAGAAGAGAGAGATGGAAGAGGGAAGACAGGAGAGGAAGAGAGTGACAAGGGAGGGGGCAGAATGAGAGAGAGGAGGGCATTAGAGTGGAACAGACAGACAGGCATGCAGAAAGACACTACTTGTGTTTTCTACTTCACAAAGCCAGGCCACTGCGTGTGAGAAATCCATCTTTCAATCTCATCCTCCGCAACAATGAGACCAAAAAAGAATAGCCTATTTCCAAAACAACAGGTTTGTCAAAGAGAACATCAGGGTCTGAAGAGAGAGTGAAGGAGAGGAAAAGAGAGAGACAAAGGGAGGGAGGAGATGGCTATGTATAAAGTAGGACAAGAGATAGGGATGAGAGAGACGAGGAGGGAAGAGGGAGAGAAGGAGAAAGACATGGCGCAGAGAGATCTGTGAGGTAGAGAAAGTGAGAAGGATGAGGGAGAAAGAGGAGACAGATGGACAGAGTCATCCTCTATGCTCTCCTGAGCAGCCCTGTGTTTCTCTGTGGAGTGGAGGTGTTTTAGCGTGGAACTCCGTTTCACCCAGAGGAGAGGACCCTGGACACCAGAGGACAGACACTGAAAACAGAGACATCAAACACTCCTGCCTCAACACTCCTCTTCTCAACACTCCTCTTCTCAACACTCCTCTTCTCAACACTCCTGCCTCAAAGGTGCTTTATGTCACCCCTCTTTCTCTCTTCCCTTCCCCATCTCTAACTTCTTCCCTCGTTCATCTCACTCTTTTCTCCTCCTCATCCCCCTCTAAATGTTAGTTTTGAGATGAAGGTGGACTTTACTACAGTAGATGAATACATGTAGATACAGGTGTGGAAGCACCAGATATGTTGAAACACATTGTGAGCCATGCTACTGTAGGAACAGTGCTCCGTATCATTTATTTTTAAGACATTGAGATAGAGTTAGGTATTTCTTCCGCATTCACTTTCTTCTGCTCAATTTGAAAACCGACTCCACACACACACACACACGCTCCAAACTCAATCGATCCCAATTACCCAGTGTTTGGCAGCCTGAGTTCCTTCAATGCCCAATCAATCCACAGCCAATTGAAGCTTTTAACGTGCTTGAGCGCACACCACTTTTCTATTTTCATCTCTTATTTTGCTTTTCTTTGATGTCTGCAGGGAGAGTTGGCCCAGAGGTGTGTGTGTGTTATGAATGGAGATATTCTCTAATCAATATGGCCTCCCAGGGATTATGTGGATTAATACGCACACTCTCAGCTATAGAAGATTATAATAGAAAACAAGGTCTTTATGGTTTCCTATCATATAGGCTTATAGTCCTCCATAGTATAATGACCTACTAATACAGGGTCTGGAGTGACCAGCAGAGAACTTATTTTAAAATGTCACGGAACATAAGAGGCCTCATATAGAATTGTAAGAACGAGAGGTCATACCTGTATGTGCAAATGAATTTGTTTTACATTAAAATCATTAGGTCCTGGATGGCAGCGTAATGCAGGGTAGTTAAGGCCTTTCCCTCGAGATGACATAATACGTAACCTGGATGATGTTTCTCGCTCTCTCGGGAGAGGCTATAGGAGGACGGGCTCATTGTAATGGCGGGAACGGAATTAATGGAAGGAGTCAAACATGTGGTTTTCATATGTGTGATACCGCTCCATATATTCCATTCCAGCCATTACAATGAGCTTGTCCTATATACACAGTGTACAAAACATTAAAAACACAGTTGTCGTAATATTGAGTTACATCTACACTGATTGAAGTGGATTTGTGACATCAGTAAGGAATCATAGCTTTCATCTGGTCAGTCTCATTGAAAGAGCTGATGTTCTTAATGTTTTGTACACTCAGTGTTCACCCTCGATTTATTCCACATTTTGTGGGATTAAGATGGATATAAGTCATTTTTTGAATCAACGATCTACACAAAATGTCATGGCAAAGTCGAAGAAAAATTCTAACATTTGTAAAAGAATATCATGAAAAATAAAACACGTTGATTAGATGAATATTCAACACCGAGTCAATCAATAAATGTTAGAGTCACCGTTGGCAGCGATAACAACTGTAAGTCAAGAGCGTCGCCCGTGGATTGCCCGTGGATTGTGCAACATTTTCTCATTATTATTTTCAAAATTCTTCAAGCTCAGTCAAATCGGTTGATGATGACAACCATCTCAGAGATTTCAGATAAAAAATGTAACCCGGCCAGTCAGGACCATTCACTGTCTTCTTGGTAAGCAAGTAGTTTTTTTTTTGTTTTTGTTTTTAATTTTACCCCTTTTTCTCCCCAATTTCGTAGTATCCAATTGTTGTAGTAGCTACTATCTTGTCTCATCGCTACAACTCCCGTACGGGCTCGGGAGAGACGAAGGTTGAAAGTCATGCGTCCTCCGATACACAACCAACCAAGCCGCTGCTTCTTTAACACAGCGCACATCCAACCCGGAAGCCAGCCGCACCAATGCGCCGGAGGAAACACTGTGCACCTGGCCACCTTGGCTAGCGTACACTGCGCCCAGCCCGCCACAGGAGTCGCTTATGCGCGATGAGACAAGGACACCCTTACCGACCAAGCCCTCCCTAACCCGGGCGACGCTAGGCCAATTGTGCGTCGCCCCACGGACGCTGCAGTACAGCGCCCTTAACCACTGCGCCACCCGGGAGGCCCCTTCTCCAATGTAGTTTTGGCATTGTTTTTTAGGTTGTTGTCCTGCTGAAAGGTTCCTGGTGGAAAGCAGGCTTTCCTCTAAGATGCCTGTGCTTAGCTCCATTCCGAAAATGTTTTATCCTGAAAACTCCTGAGTCCTTAACGATTGATTACAAACATACCCATAACATAACGCAGCCACCACTATGCTTAAAAATGTAGAGAATGGTACTCAGTAATGTGTCGTATTGGATTTCCTCCAAACACAACACTTTGTATTCAGGACTAAAAGTGAATTGCTTTGCCACATTTTTTGCAGTATTACTTTAGTGACTTGTTGCAAACAGGATACATGTTTTGGAATATTTTTATTCTGTACAGGCTTCCTTGTTTTCACTCTGTCATTTAGGTTAGTATTGTGGATTAACTTCAATGTTGTGGATGCATCCTCAGTTTTCTCCTATCACAGCCTTTAAACGCTGTAACTGTTTTAAAGTCACCATTGGCCTCTTGGTGAAATCCCTGAACGGTTTCCTTCTTCTCCAGCAACTGACTCAGGAAAGACACCTGTATCTTTGTAGTGACTGGGTGTATTAATACACCATCCAAAGTGTAATTATTAACTTCACATGCTCAAAGGGGATTTTCCATGTCTGTTTTTATTATTTTTTACCAATCTACCAATAGGTGCCCTTCTTTGCGAGGCATTGGAAAACCTCCCTGGTCCTGGTGGTTGAATCTGTGTTTAAAAATTCACCGCTCGACTGAGGACCTTACAGATAATTGTATGTGTGGGGTACAGAGATGAGGTAGTCATAAAACAAATGGATGATAAAAAACTATTATTGCACACAGAGTGAGTCCATGCAACTTATTCTGTGACTTGTTAAGCAAATGTTTACTTGTGAACTTATATCAGCTTCTTGATATGCCACACCTGTCAGGTGGATGGATTATCTTGGCAAAGGAGAAATGCTCACTAACAGGGATGTAAACACATTTGTACACAATTTTAGAAAAATAAATTTTTGTGCGTATGGAACATTTCGGGGAATTTTATTTCAGCTCATGAAACCAACACTTTACACGTTGCGTTTATATTTTTGTTCAGTGCATATACACTACATGGCCAAAAGTATGTGCTCGTCGAACATCCCAAAATCATGGGCAATAATATGGAGTTAGTCCACCTTTGCTCCTCTGACAGCCTACACTCTTCTGGGAAGGCTTTCCACTATATGTTGGAACATTGGTGCAGGGACTTGCATCCATTCATCCATAAGAGCATTAGTGAGGTCAGGCACTGATGTTGTGTGATTAGGCCTGGCTCACAGTCGGCGTTCCAGTTCATCCCAAACAAATGTGTTCGATGCATTTGAGGTCAGGGCTCTGTGCAGGCCAGTCAAGTTCTTCCACACCAATCTCAACATTTCTGTATGGACCTCGCTTTGTGCACGGGGTCATTGTCATGCTGAAAACAGAAAGGGCCTTCCCCAAATTGTTCCCACAAAGTTGGAAGCACAGAATCGTCTAGAATGTCATTGTATGCTGTAGATTTAAGATTTCCCTTCACTGGAACTAAGGGTTCGAGCCAGAACCATGAAAAACAGTCCCAGACCATTAATCCTCCTTCACCAAACTTTACAGTTGGCACACAATTTTTACGCACTACGCGGTTCAACACTCGGCGGTCCCGTTCTATAAGCTTGTGTGGCCACCAACGCTGAGCTGCTGTTGCTCCTAGACGTTTCCACTTCACAATAACAGCACTTACAGTTGCCCGGGGCAGCTCTAGCAGGGAAGAAATTTGACGAACTGACTTGTTGGAAAGGTGGCATCCTATGACGGGGCCTATAGTATTGAAGCAGTGTATTATGTCATCTAACTCACCTATAGTATTGAAGCAGTGTATTATGTCATCTAACTCACCTATAGTATTGAAGCAGTGTATTATGTCATCTAACTCACCTATAGTATTGAAGCAGTGTATTATGTCATCTAACTCACCTATAGTATTGAAGCAGTGTATTATGTCATCTAACTCAGCTATAGTATTGAAGCAGTGTATTATGTCATCTAACTCACCTATAGTATTGAAGCAGTATATTATGTCATCTAACTCACCTATAGTATTGAAGCAGTGTATTATGTTATCTAACTCACCTATAGTATTGAAGCAGTGTATTATGTTATCTAACTCACCTATAGTATTGAAGCAGTGTATTATGTTATCTAACTCGCCTATAGTATTGAAGCAGTGTATTATGTCATCTAACTCACCTATAGTATTGAAGCAGTGTATTATGTTATCTAACTCACCTATAGTATTGAAGCAGTGTATTGTGTTATCTAACTCACCTATAGTATTGAAGCAGTGTATTATGTCATCTAACTCACCTATAGTATTGAAGCAGTGTATTATGCCATCTAACTCACCTATAGTATTGAAGCAGTGTATTATGTCATCTAACTCACCTATAGTATTGAAGCAGTGTATTATGTCATCTAACTCACCTATAGTATTGAAGCAGTGTATTATGTTATCTAACTCACCTATAGTATTAAAGCAGTGTATTATGTTATCTAACTCACCTATAGTATTGAAGCAGTGTATTATGTTATCTAACTCACCTATAGTATTGAAGCAGTGTATTATGCCATCTAACTCACCTATAGTATTGAAGCAGTGTATTATGTCATCTAACTCACCTATAGTATTGAAGCAGTGTATTATGTCATCTAACTCACCTATAGTATTGAAGCAGTGTATTATGTTATCTAACTCACCTATAGTATTGAAGCAGTGTATTATGCCATCTAACTCACCTATAGTATTGAAGCAGTGTATTATGTCATCTAACTCACCTATAGTATTGAAGCAGTGTATTATGTCATCTAACTCACTTATAGTATTGAAGCAGTGTATTATGTCATCTAACTCACCTATAGTATTGAAGCAGTGTATTATGTTATCTAACTCACCTATAGTATTGAAGCAGTGCATGTTGAGTCCTGTGGGGCTCCTGTCTCCAATGTGGATCTGTTCCAGAGGGTGGTCTGTGGTGTTGGTCAGGCTGATCTGGACTGAGACCATGGTGGGCTGGTAGAGACAGGGCTGTCTGGGGAACTGGTACTGGGCTGACAGACCTTTACCTGTCATACGGTGCAGCAGGCCATGGCTCTTCTCTGGGACAAACGCTGGACCGCTCACCTGGAGAGGAAAGGCGAGAGAGAGGGGACAGAGCTGAGTAAACAGGGACACACACAGAGTGGACCAATGAGAATATGAGAAGGTCTGAAGAACAGAATGTTGGTTGATAACATTGACAAATATGGTCTTTGTATGTTGTTTTGGTGACGTAGGTCCAGCTCTCTTCATTAAATATCTACTTAACATAGGCTACTCCACTTACGACTGCAGAATAACTGAGGTTTTGTTGACAACGTATGCCTAGCTCTGTTCATTAACCATCAACCCTTCTTCCTGGAAAAAGGCCCATTTCAGCCATGTCCTAGAAAAGTGCCATATAAACCCAATGTATTATTATTATTCCTATACAGTGTGTCCCCAATCAAGCAGGTTAGTAGTGAGTGGGTGGGCTAGTCTGACGCAGCTCCATGGCAGGCTGATGGACTGCTCTGGCTTAATGAATGGGAACACTAGAGGACTGCTCTGGGCCTAGCCTGCCATTCAGCTTTCTATTAACAGAGCTTTTACCTTTTCAATAGCAGGAACTGTAATTACCATAGCATAGAGAGGCAGGACAAAACACCCTGTCAGGAGAAGAGGGAGAAACTTACTGATAAATTCTGGGGGTTAAGGAGTGTTTTTCTTCTTTATTTTCCCCTAGCAACATTAGCATGGTCCCTCGTTCATTCTGTATTCTGTTCGTTCTTTCATTCATTCTATTTTCTGTGCATTCTTATTCTGATTAACCGGCCTGACTCTTTTGACTTGTTGATTTGACAGTGGCAATGGCGTCCTCTCGACTCAAGATAATCTAGTCTACGTATAGTGGTACAAGCCATCTACTTTACACAGACAAAGACAGATGCAAGCAATCACAATTAGGCTGCATGCAAAAAAACAAATATACGCAAGCTGGCTAGGTGGTTTCATAACACTTTGCATAGGCACAAAACTCCACTCCACTGCAATACCCCCATCAACAACTGTTACAAAATGATACTTTTAATGAAGATTGAAGCTACTAGGCCTAAATGGTGTTACACATCATTTTGAGTTATCGGATGCCCACATCATGTCTCATTCATGTGTGAAAAGGCAAATAAAATATATATATATATTTTTTACACTGTTTAGTGGCTCAATCTTCATTAACAGTAAAAGGCTACCTTGTTGACACCCAGCCATGCAGTGACAGAACTGTCTCAACATCAGGACAATCACAGTTATACAGTGACAGAACTGTCTCAACATCAGGACAATCACAGTTATACAGTGACAGAACTGTCTCAACATCAGGACAATCACAGCCATGCAGTGACAGAACTGTCTCAACATCAGGACAATCACAGTTATACAGTGACAGAACTGTCTCAACATCAGGACAATCACAGTTATACAGTGACAGAACTGTCTCAACATCAGGACAATCACAGCCATGCAGTGACAGAACTGTCTCAACATCAGGACAATCACAGCCATGCAGTGACAGAACTGTCTCAACATCAGGACAATCACAGCCAGACAGTGACAGAACTGTCTCAACATCAGGACAATCACAGCCATGCAGTGACAGAACTGTCTCAACATCAGGACAATCACAGCCATGCAGTGACATAACTGTCTCAACATCAGGACAATCACAGCCAGACAGTGACAGAACTGTCTCAACATCAGGACAATCACAGCCATGCAGTGACAGAACTGTCTCAACATCAGGACAATCACAGCCATGCAGTGACAGAACTGTCTCAACATCAGGACAATCACAGCCATGCAGTGACAGAACTGTCTCAACATCAGGACAATCACAGCCAGACAGTGACAGAACTGTCTCAACATCAGGACAATCACAGCCAGACAGTGACAGAACTGTCTCAACATCAGGACAATCACAGCCATGCAGTGACAGAACTGTCTCAACATCAGGACAATCACAGCCATGCAGTGACAGAACTGTCTCAACATCAGGACAGTCACAGCCATACAGTGACAGAACTGTCTCAACATCAGGACAATCACAGCCAGACAGTGACAGAACTGTCTCAACATCAGGACAATCACAGCCATGTAGTGACAGAACTGTCTCAACATCAGGACAATCACAGTTATACAGTGACAGAACTGTCTCAACATCAGGACAATCACAGCCATGCAGTGACAGAACTGTCTCAACATCAGGACAATCACAGTTATACAGTGACAGAACTGTCTCAACATCAGGACAATCACAGCCATGCAGTGACAGAACTGTCTCAACATCAGGACAATCACAGCCATACAGTGACAGAACTGTCTCAACATCAGGACAATCACAGTTATACAGTGACAGAACTGTCTCAACATCAGGACAATCACAGCCAGACAGTGACAGAACTGTCTCAACATCAGGACAATCACAGTTATACAGTGACAGAACAGTCTCAACATCAGGACAATCACAGCCAGACAGTGACAGAACTGTCTCAACATCCGGACAATCACAGCCATACAGTGACAGAACTGTCTCAACATCAGGACAATCACAGCCATACAGTGACAGAACTGTCTCAACATCAGGACAATCACAGCCATATAGTGACAGAACTGTCTCAACATCAGGACAATCACAGTTATACAGTGACAGAACTGTCTCAACATCAGGACAATCACAGTTATACAGTGACAGAACTGTCTCAACATCAGGACAATCACAGCCATGCAGTGACAGAACTGTCTCAACATCAGGACAATCACAGCCAGACAGTGACAGAACTGTCTCAACATCAGGACAATCACAGCCATGCAGTGACAGAACTGTCTCAACATCAGGACAATCACAGCCATGCAGTGACAGAACTGTCTCAACATCAGGACAATCACAGCCATGCAGTGACAGAACTGTCTCAACATCAGGACAATCACAGCCATGCAGTGACAGAACTGTCTCAACATCAGGACAATCACAGCCAGACAGTGACATAACTGTCTCAACATCAGGACAATCACAGCCAGACAGTGACAGAACTGTCTCAACATCAGGACAATCACAGCCATGCAGTGACAGAACTGTCTCAACATCAGGACAATCACAGCCATGCAGTGACAGAACTGTCTCAACATCAGGACAATCACAGCCATACAGTGACAGAACTGTCTCAACATCAGGACAATCACAGCCAGACAGTGACAGAACTGTCTCAACATCAGGACAATCACAGCCATGCAGTGACATAACTGTCTCAACATCAGGACAATCACAGCCAGACAGTGACAGAACTGTCTCAACATCAGGACAATCACAGCCATACAGTGACAGAACTGTCTCAACATCAGGACAATCACAGCCATACAGTGACAGAACTGTCTCAACATCAGGACAATCACAGCCATGCAGTGACAGAACTGTCTCAACATCAGGACAATCACAGCCATGTAGTGACAGAACTGTCTCAACATCAGGACAATCACAGTTATACAGTGACAGAACTGTCTCAACATCAGGACAATCACAGCCATGCAGTGACAGAACTGTCTCAACATCAGGACAATCACAGTTATACAGTGACAGAACTGTCTCAACATCAGGACAATCACAGCCATGCAGTGACAGAACTGTCTCAACATCAGGACAATCACAGCCATACAGTGACAGAACTGTCTCAACATCAGGACAATCACAGTTATACAGTGACAGAACTGTCTCAACATCAGGACAATCACAGCCAGACAGTGACAGAACTGTCTCAACATCCGGACAATCACAGCCATACAGTGACAGAACTGTCTCAACATCAGGACAATCACAGCCATACAGTGACAGAACTGTCTCAACATCAGGACAATCACAGCCATATAGTGACAGAACTGTCTCAACATCAGGACAATCACAGTTATACAGTGACAGAACTGTCTCAACATCAGGACAATCACAGTTATACAGTGACAGAACTGTCTCAACATCAGGACAATCACAGCCATGCAGTGACAGAACTGTCTCAACATCAGGACAATCACAGCCATGCAGTGACAGAACTGTCTCAACATCAGGACAATCACAGTTATACAGTGACAGAACTGTCTCAACATCAGGACAATCACAGCCAGACAGTGACAGAACTGTCTCAACATCAGGACAATCACAGCCATACAGTGCATTCGGAAAGTCCAGGCTCTAGCTGGGCCACTCAAGGACATGGAGACTTGTCCCAAAGCCACTCCTGCGCTGTCTTGGCTGTGTGCTTAGGGTTGTTGTCCTGTTGGAAAGTGAACCATCGCCCCAGTCTGAGGTCCTGAGCGCTCTGGAGGAGGTTTTCATCAAGGATCTCTGTACTTCACCATAGGATGGTGCCAGGTTTCCTCCAGATGTGACGCTTGGCATTCAGGCCAAAGACTTCAAACTAGATTTCATCAGACCAGAGAATCTTGTTTCTCATGGTCTGAGAGTCTTTAGGTGCCTTTTGGTAAACTCCAAGCGGGCTGTCATGTGCCTTTTACTGAAGAGTGGCTTCCGTCTGGCCACTCTACCATAAAGGCCTGATTGGTGGAGTGCTGCAGAGATGGTTGTCCTTCTGGAAGGTTCTCCCATCTCCACAGAGGAACTCCGGAGCTTTGTCAGAGTACCATCGGGTTCTTCGTCACCTCCCTGATCAAGGCCCTTCTCCCCCGATTGCTCATTTTGGTGTAACAAAATGTAGAAAAAGGGAAGGGGTCTGAATACTTTCAGAATGCACTGTATATTGCCCATATACTAAGTAGGCTACTAAGAAGGCTCCTCCCTGCCTCAGACCGATACATGGATATCAACCCTGTGTTAATGAGAGTAAAGTGAGAGCTAAAACAAGTAGTTAACACCTGATTCCTTCTGTTACACCTGCTGCTGTTGGTGCTATGCTTTTACCTTGACAAGCTGAGAGACGAGGGAGTGAGGGGGAGAGAGAGAGACGAGGGAGTGAGGGGGGTAGAGAGAGACGAGGGAGTGAGGGGGGTAGAGAGAGACGAGGGAGTGAGGGGGGTAGAGAGAGACGAGGGAGTGAGGGGGGTAGAGAGAGACGAGGGAGTGAGGGGGGTAGAGAGAGACGAGGGAGTGAGGGGGGTAGAGAGAGACGAGGGAGTGAGGGGGGAGAGAGAGATGAGGGAGTGAGAGAGACGAGGGAGTGAGGGGGGAGAGAGAGGGAAATTATAAAAAGAGGTGTGTGAAATCTCACAACAGTGTCAAAAACCTCACAGTCAACAAAGATAAAAATGGTCCAAGTAAACACGTGCGCAAAGGTGAGAGTCAAACGAGGGGACGAATATAACTCCTAATTTCTGACTTGTGATGATGTGATATAACATGGGAAAGAGTGTCTAAGTTGTTGACAGTAGATGGAGGTGGGTGGACATATTGCCAGTCTCTTTCAGATTATACTGATAGGAGAAGAGAAGTGTGTGAGACATTCTCAGGACTGTCATGGTGTGGTAGTGTGGAGAATCAGTTTGAAATACAACAGGGTGGAACTCAAAGTGCTGACAAAACAAGTTAGTAAACAGAAACAGACTGGCTAATCACATTCAAAAAGTCCAGTTGTTCCTCCTACAATGACACACAGTAGAGGAGAGCAGGTTATCCCCATCCTCCCCTGGTAATAGCCAGCTCAGACGTGTCGTGTACCCCCAGACAGGAAGGGGGTCAAACAAACATTTGTCACGGTGCGGCGCCCTCACACTCGCCCGTCACGCCAACGGGGGAAATTTATCGGGCCACTTTTGTTCGTGTCAGAGCAGTCGTTGTCGATAAAGCTGGCCGTAATGTCTGCCACGCCTTCACAGAGCAGATTTACCTTCCTGACAAGCACATCCTGCTCCCTCCGCACTCAAGGTCCTGTTTAACACCCCCGTGAGGAGGGAGGGATGGAGGCTAGGACAGGGTTTCAAACTGCTTATCATCACCAATTTGACACAGCAGACAGTAATGACCTAACACACACACACACCCTCGCCCAGCCTTCCGTCACTTGGCCTGTGAGGCAGGACGCATCCTCCAAACCCAAAGTGTAAATAACAGCAGGCTAGGGATGTAACCTTGCCTCCCGTGTCACACACACCCTTGGTGGATCTCTTTTTGTCTGGTCTCCTGGACTTGGGGGAAGGTGACAACGGGAGAGGAAGTTGATTGAGAGGCTCTATTATGTCTCAACTTAAAGGAAGCTACTGTGATGGATGACACACACTCCAGTCACCTTCAGAGCCCGGACACACACACCCACGCCGTGGGATGACACGCTCACCCCCTCCCAGCATCCTCTCTGGTAAATTACCTGAAAATCTCGCTGACATATTCAAAAGGGGCTAACCGTAACTTGGCACCTGGCGAGCATGTGAACGCATAACATGTCCAATTTAAGAGAACGAGTGTGTGTTAGGAGATGTATGGGGATGTATTGAAAATCCATTTCTGTTTTTGTGACATTGGCTGCTTGTTACTTCAGAAAGAGGATTTCATTATGTCGTGAGATTGTATGAGAGAGAGAGAGAGGTGTGTTTGACTTGATTTTAATTGTTCCCTCAGTCAGTCAGGAGATGACAATTAATTGAGTCAATCTATCAGAAGACCTTGACTAGAAGGAGTCAGCAAGATGTCACTGCAGTCACCTACAACCATATTAAGCCAACAGGAGTTAGTTAGCTCAAAGCACACAGACAGAGGTTGGCTCACCTGGGACCATTCATCACAAAATTAGATTTTTAAAAAGTGATTAATCTTGGTACTTTCAAAGAAACATGGAATGGGAGTGACCTTTCAAGCGTAAAAATGTGTTGTAACTCTATCTAGTCATGGTACACCAAGGCAAGGTGGCATCAGTTTAATTGAAGTCTTTGCATCAGGGGCTTGATTCAGACAGACAGACAACCACCCCTACCTGTGGTGGAAAAAGTACCCAAATGTCATACATAAGTAAACGTATAGATAACTTAATAGAAAGTTACTCAAGTAAAAGTCACCCAGTAAAATACTACTTCAGTAAAAGTCTAAAAGTATTTGGTTTTAAAAATACTTAAGTATCAAAAGTTATTGTAATTGCTAAAATATACTTAATATATATAACATTTTTAAAATGTCTTCTATTAAGGAAAGCAGACAGCACCATTTTCTTGTTTTACAAATGTATGGATAGCCAGGGGCACACTCCAACACTCAAGACATTATTTACAAATGATGCATTTGTGTTTAGTGAGTCCGCCAGAACATAGGCAGTAGGGATGACCACATGTTCTCTTGAAAATTGTGAAATTCACACACACACACACACACACACACACACACACACACACACACACACACACACACACACACACACCCCATCCCAATCAACCAATTGCATATTTCCTACAGGCATTTAAACCTATTTATACCCAGACAGAGTGTGTGTGTGTGTGAGAGAGAGTGAGTGGCAGGTAGGGGTGTGTGGAGGGCAGGTCTTCTATATTCCTGCCTCTCCCAGTCCACTGCTGATTCATAATTAGACCTGAACCCAGCACACCCACACTGGGAGAGGTCAGAGGGGGGGAGGCGCGGGGAGGTGCGGTCCGCCTGATGGGCACCAAATGAACAAATTATGATGGCCCCCTCCGGGCGTGATGGGGTCAAACGGCCCGTGCCCCGCCGCTGACAGTTCAATTTCCCCCCAACGCAGCCTCATTCGCCCAATGCTAATTATGAATGAAACGTTATCAGCCTTTGACAATTCCCCCCCTACACACTTACACACGGACAATGGAAGGAGGGTGTGTGTTTGGAGGGGTGGGATGGTTTAAAAGGCATTTGTGAGAGATCCTCTAATGTCAAAATGTTATTAGAGAGAGGGAGAATGAAAAGAGAGAGAAAGTAGGAAAGAAGAGAGGGAGAGAGAAAGGGAAAAATAGGGGGGAGAGGGAGATCGAGGAGAGGAGGGGTCAGAGACAGTGACCAGGGTTAATGTAAATGTCTTTGATAACCAGGCAGTAATTCTCTAAAAGGGCCGAAGCGCTCAGCTGAGACACACTCACCGCTTCTGTGGGCTGATTGGTGAGAAATAGAAATGACACCGGGGCAAGTGTGTGTCTGTGAAGGATATTGGTGTGTGTGTGTGTGTGTGTGTGAGAGAGAGACAGATAGGAAGTGAGTGGGTGAAACTATGTGTGTGTGTGGGTCTGCTCGCACGTCTTTGAAATAAGTAGCGAGAGGGTTGTGAGGTTATTTACCCCAGTCTATGAATCCTGATGGCCATCATGTATTTATGCATAGGATTGACTCTCAATCAGATGCTGATGTGCAAACAGCACCCTGTTTAATCTGCATTTCTATTGTCTATTACTGCCTGGCCTTAACCTATCAGTAAACACACCATTCTGCCTGAGACAGGCTGTCAATCACACACACACACACACACACACACACACACACACACACACACACACACACACACACACACACACACACACACACACACCACACACACAGGATAAGTGAAGACAGAAAAAAAAAGGATGAAAAGATTGTATACGTACGAGAGGGAACTTATTTGTCGGTAATGGGAACATTATGGGACGTTATAGTGATGTTATAGGGACATATCTACTCTCTATAGAATTAGCTCATATTGGTTGATTGGTCACACATGCTCCTCAGCTAAAGTAGTGCTGGTACAAGGCCAACAAACACATACATCTAACACCAAAGAGAAAAGGAGCCATTCATCTGGGAAAAGGTCAACCATAATGCATAGACACACTGTAGACTACAGACACACCAGGGAGAGAACTGACAGAGAGAGAGAGAACTGACAGAGAGAGAGAGAGAACTGACAGAGAGAGAGAGAGAGAGAGAGAGAGAGAGAGAGATATATGGAGGTTGGCACTGAGCGTTGTATGAACAGGGCACATGGAGAGAGGAAAACAGAAAGACTGTAAAACAGGAAATGCAATTGTATGAGTGGAGAGGGATATTATTTATAAATGTCCAAGAAGGAGGAAAGGGAGATTATTTATAAATACAATATCAGTCAAAAGTTTGGACACACCTACTCATTCAAGTGTTGTTCTTTATTTGACTATTTTCTACATTGGACTCTGTCACACTGACCATCGGGTTCTTCGTCACCTCCCTGACCAAGGCCCTTCTCCCCCGATTGCTCAGTTTGGCCGTGTCGCCAGCTCAGGAAGGGTCTTGGTGGTTCCAAACTTATTCCATTTAAGATTGATGGAGGCCACTGTGTTCTTGTGGACCTTCAACGCTGCAGCAATGTTTTGCTACCCTTCCCCAGATCTGTGCTTCGACACAATCCTGTCTCAGAGCTCTATGGACAATTCCTTTCAACTTCATGGCTTGGTTTTTGCTCTGACATGCACTGTCAACTGTGGGATCTTGTGTAGACAGGTGTGTGCCTTTCCAAATCATGTCCAATCAATTTAATTTTCCACAGGTGGACTCCAATCAAGTTGTAGATACATCTTAGGTATTATCAATGGAAACAGGGTGCACCTGAGCTCAATTTCGAGTCTCATAGCAGAGGGTCTGAATACTTATGTAAATACGTTTTTTTTGTGGTGTATTGTTTGTAGATTGATGAGGAAATTGTTTTATTTAATCAATTTTAGAATAAGGCTGTAATGTAATAAAATGTGGAAAAATTCAAGGGGTCTGAATACTTTCCGAAGGCACTGTAAATATGTCCAGGAAGGAGGAAAGGGGAGATGATTTATAAATATGTCCAGGAAGGAGGAAAGGGGAGATGATTTATAAATATGTCCAGGAAGGAGGAAAGGGGAGATGATTTATAAATATGTCCAGGAAGGAGGAAAGGGGAGATGATTTATAAATATGTCCAGGAAGGAGGAAAGGGGAGATGATTTATAAATATGTCCAGGAAGGAGGAAAGGGGAGATGATTTATAAATATGTCCAGGAAGGAGGAAAGGGGAGATGATTTATAAATATGTCCAGGAAGGAGGAAAGGGTCAACAGCCAACTCCAGGAGGAGATTCCAGCCACTGGAGAGTCTTTTAAAGACACTCGACTGTACAGTATGATCCAACACATTTACACCCCCCCCCCCCCAGGGAGGGATAAACAGACAGATCTCCACACACACTCTCACCTGGATGGTGGAGGAGACATTGGAGAGTGACAGGCCCTCCAGGTCTCCTAGCAGGCTAGGAGAGAGGACAGAAGACTTGTGCTGGGTCACTGGTGCAGGAGTGACTACAGGACACACACACAGAACACTTATGAGATGAATTCCAACTGGAAATCTTGTGGTATTTTTCCCAGCTACATACTGTTTTACAGACAGAAAACTCACAGTCACCCAGATCCAACAGAGACACCTCCTTCGTTGACTTCACCTCCACCTGGAGAAAAGACCAGCAGAATCCTACATGAGAAACATACTGTCCCTAGACTGACTTTGAACAGGTGCTGGATAAAATAATAATTAATGGTCGACCCTTAGGTCTGTATCAGATTGTCAAACATATTTATAGTAAAAACACTTGAGAGTACAGCACAGTATATCATAACGTAAGTTGTATTTTTTTAGCAAATGTTCCAACATGAATGGCAGATGAATGAAGGCTATAGATGAAAGAGAAAGAAGAACTAGTGGGAAAGAGAGAAAGATGACAGGCAGAATATTAAAGTAAAGTCTGTTTGTATTTGTGGGAATGTAGCCTACATACTACCCTATTTGACTGACAGTGTCTATACAATACAGTAACATGATATTCCTAAACACGTCTGCTATGTGCATAAAATTCTATTCTATTTCTCAGGCTGCTGTGTGTATATACATCTGGAGGGTCTGTATGATCTACATGGGCCAGCCATGAGACATGTCGTGTCACAACCGATAGATACACTCCATTGACTCTACCTCCTACCACTAGGCCAGGCTTGTCAAACGGCGACTCAGAATATTAGGACGTGCATCGTCACATATACAATACAACAGGCCCTCTCTGTCTCTCCATGCCCTCCTAACCAACCACAGCCCTGTTCACTTCTCATGAAGAACCATACAATTCCACTCTGCTTACTGCAGGATCCACAAATGGAGGAGAGTGTGTGAGAAGGCATAATAGTGAAAAACAATAATGTTAGAGGGCGTATCTTCTCAGATCGTCTCTGATAGATGCTTGGTGGCAAAGAAGAAAACCTTAACAGGCGGAGTGAGAGAGAGAGAAAAAGAGAAGAGAGAAAAGGGGAGAGAAAAGACGGAGAGATGCATAATGCATAGGTCGTAGGAGCAAAGTGTGTAAAAATGAAAATGTCAGTGCAGAAGAGAGGGGGAGAATCAGAGAGAGAGAGAGAGAGAGAGAGGGGGAGAATCAGAGAGAGAGAGAGAGAGGGGGGAGAATCAGAGAGAGAGAGGGGGGGGGGAGAATCAGAGAGAGAGAGAGGGGGAGAATCAGAGAGAGGGGGGGAGAATCAGAGAGAGAGAGAGAGAGGGGGGGGAGAATCAGAGAGAGAGAGAGAGGGGGAGAATCAGAGAGAGAGAGAGGGGGGGAGAATCAGAGAGAGAGAGGGGGAGAATCAGAGAGAGAGAGAGAGAGAGGGGGGAGAATCAGAGAGAGAGAGAGGGGGGGAGAATCAGAGAGAGGGGGGGAATCAGAGAGAGGGGGAGAATCAGAGAGAGAGAGAGAGGGGGGGGGATAATCAGAGAGAGAGAGAGGGGGGGGGGGAGAATCAGAGAGAGGGGGGGAGAATCAGAAAGAGAGAATCAGAGAGAGAGAGAGGGGGAGAGAATCAGAGAGAGAGGGGGATAATCAGAAAGAGAGAGGGGGAGAATCAGAGAGAATCATAAAGAGAGAGGGGGTGAATCAGAAAGAAAGAGGGGGAGAATCAGAGAGAGAGGGGGAGAATCAGAGAGAATCAGAAAGAGGGGGAGAATCAGAGAGAGAGGGGGATTCAGAAAGAGAGAGGGAGAATAAGAGAGAGAGGGGGAGAATCAGAAAGAGAAAGGTGGAGAATCAGAGAGAATCAGAGAGGGAGAATCAGAGAGAGAATCAGAAAGAGAGAGGGGGAGAATCAGAAAGAGAGAGGGGGAGAATCAGAGAGAGAGAGGGGGAGAATCAGAGAGAGAGAGGGGGAGAATCAGAGAGAGAGAGAGGGGGAGAATCAGAGAGAGAGGGGGAGAATCAGAGAGAGAATCAGAAAGAGGGGGAGAATCAGATAGAGGGGGAGAATCAGAGAGAGAGGGGGATTCAGAGAGAGGGGGAGAATCAGAGAAAGAGGGGGAGAATCAGAGAGAGAATCAGAAAGAGAGGGGGAGAATCAGAAAGAGAGAGGGGGAGAATCAGAAAGAGAGAGGGGGAGAATCAGAGAGAGAATCAGAAAGAGAGGGGGAGAATCAGAAAGAGAGAGGGGGAGAATCAGAGAGAGAGAGAGAGGGGGAGAATCAGAGAGAGAGAGAGAGAGGGGGAGAATCAGAGAGAGAGAGGGGGAGAATCAGAGAGAGAGAGAGAGAGAGAGAGAGAGAGAGAGAGAGAGAGAGAGAGAGAGAGAGAGAGAGAGAGAGAGAGAGGGAGAATCAGAAAGAGAGAGGGGCTGCGTTTCAAACGCATAAAAGACACACCCTCCCCCACTTACCCTACCTAGCCTTATGCCCTTGGAGGAATCCCCGTCACCATCTTGGCCATCAGTCCAAACGATTAGCCAAACAAGGGAACTTCGCAATGTAAGCCCCTCAGCCCTTATTTTTGATAGAGTTTGCGAGGGTACAATTATGTTCACTTCGGGGCCTGAAACACCCCATAATTCAATTTGCGATGGTTGCACATCCTCTAAGAAAAGTCAGCCAAAACCTCAACGTCAATATGGAGTCAACATACAAGTGTAAGTAAAAACTAATGTAAATAAGTTAGAAATTGTGCTACTAATGCACAAACACGTCTCATAAAATAGGACGTTTTTGTTTGGTTAGCTATTGGAAATTGTAGAAATAAATGTTTTTCCTTCTTCAGAAGTTCCAGCTAGGCAGGCAAACGTTAGTTAGCTAATTCATTTGCTAGCTTTCATACAGTAGGCGTATATTCATCATTATATAGTTAATATAAGTAGACATGCAATCATAATTGACTGTAGCGCATATAAAGCACCCACAAGCTACCGGTGGCTAAAAACACAATCATCGCGGGAGGATAGCCCTTTGAATTCAACAATTCAAAGACGGTCACAACTTGCAGACTTGTTTACGTGTTGCTGTGCGTTTTGTTGCCAACCTTACTTTGCTACCTGCCAACTTTACGGTTTTTACTCCTTAATTACCGTTTATATTTTCTGTTTTTTCCTCACTCAACTTTTTTTCATTCAACTTTTCCTCTCCGGACGCTTTATCTGGACGTGGTTCATCAGGACGCCCAACAGCCGAAGCTAAGTAGTAACATTAACATGATGCCTTCTAATTGCAGTCGCTGTACTCATAATATACAGGAGAACGATCGCCTTACGGCGAGGATAGCTGTGCTACAAGCCCAGCTTCACACGCAATCGTTAGGCAAGGGTTATTTCAGTGTAGGAAAGGATGAAACAGCGTCTGTGCCACCAGAAAGTACAGATAGTAACGTTAGTATAAATTCCCTCGCACAGTCCCCGCAGCCGGACAACTTTCTCACGGTTTCTGGAAGGAAATGCTGTAGGAATGCTCAACCGGTATCGCTCATTCAGCCGACAGAAACTCTCAACCGGTTGTCCCCATTAAGCAACGAGTCAGAGTCGTAGTCAGAGGCCGAGCCTTCTCTTGTCTCTACTCCTCCCGTTACGGGGTCTGAGACGCCGAAGCTTCCCTCCATTAGCTCTGTCTGACAAATTGAAAACCCTAGTCATTGGCAACTCCATTACCCGCAGTATTAGACTTAAAACGAATCATCCAGCGATCATACACTGTTTACCAGGGGGCAGGGCTACCGACGTTAAGGCTAATCTGAAGATGGTGCTGGTTAAAGCTAAAACTGGCGAGTGTAGAGATATTGTTATCCACATCGGCACCAACGATGTTAGGATGAAACAGTCAGAGGTCACCAAGCGCAACATAGGTTCAGCGTGTAAATCAGCTAGAAAGATGTGTCGGCATCGAGTAATTGTCTCTGGCCCCCTCCCAGTTAGGGGGAGTGATGAGCTCTACAACAGAGTCTCACAACTCAATCGCTGGTTGAAAACTGTTTTCTGCCCCTCCCAAAATATAGAATTTGAAGATAATTCACCCTCTTTCTGGGACTCACCCACAAACAGGACCAAGCTTGACCTGCTGAGGAGTGACGGACTCCATCCTAGCTGGAGGGGTGCTCTCATCTTATCTACCAACATAGACAGGGCTCTAACTCCTCTAGCTCCACAATGAAATAGGGTGCAGGTCTGTTAGCCAGCCTGCCAGCATAGTGGAGTCTGCCACTAGCACAGTCAGTGTAGTCAGCTCAGCTATCCCCATTGAGACCGTGTCTGTGCCTCGACCTAGGTTGGGCAAAACTAAACATGGCGGTGTTCGCCTTAGCAATCTCACTAAGATAAAGACCTCCATTCCTGTCATTATTGAAAGAGATCGTGATAGATCGTGAGATCCCTTACTTCAAAGGCAATTATAGTCAATGAACTAATCACTGATCATAATCTTGATGTGATTGGCCTGACTGAAACATGGCTTAATCCTGATGAATTTACTATGTTAACTGAGGCCTCACCTCCTGGCTACACTAGTGACCATATCCCCCATGCATCCCGCAAAGGCGGAGGTGTTACTAACATTTATGATAGCAAATTTCAATTTACATTTTTTATTTTTTTTTAAATGCTATTTTCGTCCTTTGAGCTTCTAGTCATGAAATCTATGCAGCCTACTCAATCACTTTTTATAGCTACTGTTTACAGGCCTCCTGGGCCATATACAGCGTTCCTCATCGAGTTCCCGGAATTCATATCGGACCTTGTAGTTATAGCAGATAATATTCACATTTTTGATGTCTTTAATATTCACATGGAAAAGTCCACATACCCACTCCAAAAGGCTTTCGGAGCCATCATCGACTCAGTGGGTTTTGTCCAACATGTCTCTGGACCTACTCACTGTCACAGTCATACTCGGGACCTAGTTTTGTCCCATGGAATAAATGTTGTGGATCTTAATGTTTTTCCTCATAATCCTGGACTATCGGACCACCATTTTATTACGTTTGCAATTGCAACAAATATTCTGCTCAGACCCCAACCAAGAAACATCAAAAGTCGTGCTATAAATTCACAGACAACACAAAGATTCCTTGATGTCCTTCCAGCCTCCCTCTGTCTACAAAAATCAGTTAACCACCTAACTGAGGAACTCAATTTAACCTTGCGCCCTAGATGCAGTTGCACCCCTAAAACCAATTCTCATAAGAAACAAGCTCCCTGGTATACAGAAAATACCCGAGCTCTGAAGCAAGCTTCCAGAAAATTGGAACGGAAATGGCGCCACACCAAACTGGAAGTCTTCTGACTAGCTTGGAAAGACAGTACCGTGCAGTATCGAATAGCCCTCACTGCTGCTCGATCATCCTATTTTTCCAACTTAATTGAGGAAAATAAGAACAATCCGAAATTCCTTTATGATACTGTCGCAAAGCTAACTAAAAACAGCATTCCTCAAGAGAGGATGGCTTTCACTTCAGCAGTAATAAATTCATGAACTTCTTTGAGGAAAAGATCATGATTATTAGAAAGCAAATTATGGACTCCTCTTTAAATCTGCGTATTCCTTCAAAGCTCAGTTGTCCTGAGTCTGCACAACTCTGCCAGGACCTAGGATCAAGAGAGACACTCAAGTGTTTTAGTACTATATCTCTTGACACAATGATGAAAATAATCATGGCCTCTAAACCTTCAAGCTGCATACTGGACCCTATTCCAACTAAACTGCTGAAAGAGCTGCTTCCTGTGCTTGGCCCTCCTATGTTGAACATAATAAATGGCTCTCTATCCACCGGTTGTGTACCAAACTCACTAAAAGTGGCAGTAATAAAGCCTCTCTTGAAAAAGCCAAACCTTGACCCAGAAAATATAAAAAACTATCGGCCTATATCAAATCTTCCATTCCTCTCAAAAATTGTAGAAAAGGCTGTTGCACAGCAACTCACTGCCTTCTTGAAGACAAACAGTGTATACAAAATGCTTCAGTCTGGTTTTAGACCCCTTCATAGCACTGAGACTGCACTTGTGAAGGTGGCACATTACCTTTTAATGGCATCAGACCGAGGCTTTGCATCTGTCCTCGTGCTCCTAGACCTTAGTGCTGCTTTTGATACCATCGATCACCACATTCTTTTGGAGAGATTGGAAACCCAAATTGGTCTACACGGACAAGTTCTGGCCTGGTTTAGATCTTATCTGTCTGAAAGATATCAGTTTGTCTCTGTGAATGGTTTGTCCTCTGACAAATCAACTGTAAATTTCGGTGTTCCTCAAGGTTCCGTTTTAGGACCACTATTGTTTTCACTATATATTTTACCTCTTGGGGATGTCATTCAAAAACATAATGTTAACTTTCACTGCTATGCGGATGACACACAGCTGTACATTTCAATGAAACATGGTGAAGCCCCAAAATTGCCCTAGCTAGAAGCCTGTGTTTCAGACATAAGGAAGTGGATGGCTGCAAACGTTCTACTTTTAAACTCGGACAAAACAGAGATGCTTGTTCTAGGTCCCAAGAAACAAAGAGATCTTCTGTTGAATCTGACAATTAATCTTAATGGTTGTACAGTCGTCTCAAATAAAACTGTAAAGGACCGCGGCGTTACTCTGGACCCTGATCTCTCTTTTGACGAACATATCAAGACTGTTTCAAGGGCAGCTTTTTTCCATCTACGTAACATTGCAAAAGTCAGATACTTTCTGTCCAAAAATGATGCAGAAAAATGTACCCATGCTTTTGTTACTTCTAGGTTAGACTACTGCAATGCTCTACTTTCCGGCTACCCGGATAAAGCACTAAATAAACTTCAGTTAGTGCTAAATAAAAAAATGTATCATATTACTCCAGTGCTAGCCTCCCTACATTGGCTTCCTGTCAAGGCAAGGGCTGATTTCAAGGTTTTACTGCTAACCTACAAAGCATTACATGGGCTTGCGCCTACCTATCTTTCCGATTTGGTCCGGCCGTACATACCTACACGTACGCTACGGTCACAAGACGCGGGCCTCCTAATTGTCCCTAGAATTTCTAAGCAAACAGCTGGAGGCAGGGCTTTCTCCTATAGAGCTTCATTTTTATGGAATGGTCTGCCTATCCATGTGAGAGACGCAAACTCGGTCTCAACCTTTAAGTCTTTACTGAAGACTCAACTCTTCTGTGGGTCATATGATTTAGTGTAGTCTGGCCCAGGAGTGGGAAGGTGAACGGAAAGGCACTGGAGCAACGAACCGCCCTTGCGGTCTCTTCCTGGCCGGTTCCCCTCTTTCCACTGGGATTCTCTGCCTCTAACCCTATTACAGGGGCTGAGTCACTGGCTTACTGGTGCTCTTTTATGCCGTCCCTAGGACGGGTGCGTCACTTGAGTGGGTTGAGTCACTGATGTGATCTTCCTGTCTGGGTTGGCGCCCCCCCTGGGTTGTGCCGTGGTGGAGCTCTTTGTGGGCTATACTCAGCCTTGTCTCAGGATGGTAAGTTGGTGTTTGAAAATATCCCTCTAGTGGTGTGGGGGCTGTGCTTTGGCAAAGTGGGTGGGGTTATATCCTTCCTGTTTGGCCCTGTAAGGGGGGTATCATCGGATGGTATCATCGGATGGGGCCACAGTGTCTCCTGACCCCTCCTGTCTCAGCCTCCAGTATTTATGCTGCTGTAGTTTGTGTCGGGGTGCTAGGGTCAGTTTGTTATATCTGGAGTACTTCTCCTGTCTTATCCGGTGTCCTGTGTGAATTTAAGTATGCTCTCTCTAATTCTCTCTTTCTTTCTCTCTCTCTCTCTCTCGGAGGACCTGAGCCCTAGGACCATGCCTCAGGACTACCTGCCATGATGACTCCTTGCTGTCCCCAGTCCACCTGGCTGTGCTGCTGCTCCAGTTTCAACTGTTCTGCCTGTGATTATTATAATTTTTTGACCATGCTGGTAATTTATGAACATTTGAACATCTTGGCCATGTTCTGTTATAATCTCCACCCGGCACAGCCAGAAGAGGACTGGCCACCCCTCATAGCCTGGTTCCTCTCTAGGTTTTTTCCTAGGTTTTGGACTTTCTAGGGAGTTTTTCCTAGCCACTGTGCTTCTACACCTGCATTGCTTGCTGTTTGGGGTTTTAGGCTGGGTTTCTGTACAGCACTTTGAGATATCAGCTGATGTACGATGTATAAATACATTTGATTTGATGTACTTCCGGGCAAGGGCAGTCCATTTAAAAATAATTCCTTCCTCCCTTGCCCTGCAAGTGTAAACTCGTCAGACGTCATCAGAAGTCTGACGAAGGGAATCGGGGCAAGAAGGGAATCAGAGAGAGAGAGAGAGAAAGAGGGAATCAGAGAGAGAGGGAATCAGAGAGAGAGAGAGGGAATCAGAAAGAGGGCGGGAGAATCAGAAAGAGGGAGGGAGAATCAGAAAGAGGGAGAATCAGAAAGAGGGAGAATCAGAAAGAGGGAGAATCAGAAAGAGGGCAGGAGAATCAGAAAGAGGGCGGGAGAATCAGAAAGAGGGAGGGAAGGATGAGGTGAGAGAAAAAGCAAGAATAAACAAATAAGCAGACCAAATCATATCCCGCTGTGTAAAATGTGATTTCTCTGCCTCCAGTAGCTCTTCAAAAGACACTGTTCACACTCACTAACACACTGTATTCTGTTGTACCATGATGAACAGAGGGTTGGTTCAAACTCTCTTATTTACGGTGTGGAGAACAGCTCAGATTGGACACAGGTCAACAGACCTTCATCTGTTCAGAGTCAGACCACGGCCTCAATTCAATCAACTGCAGATTAAGGAACACTCGAGAGTTAACGCTAGCTGTCTCTTAGATGTTAAGCATGCTAGAACGGACACACCTAGCAAGTGGTTGTCTCACCTTGGGTTTGGCTTTAGACTTGGTCTCCTTCTTGTGTTCGGTGCCTGAGTCAGAGTCTGTGTGGGTGTCAGAGTCTGATTCTGAATCAGAATCAGAGGAGCTCTCTTCTGCAGACGAACTGTTGACTTCTTTAGCAATGTTCCCATTCTCATCCGAATCACTGACACAGGAACACGCACACACATAAACGAACACACGTTGAGGAGAGAGAACACAAAAGGTTGTAAGAGTTCAACCTCCAAATCACATTCCAACACTTTTCAATCTGTAACTGATAAAGGAGTGTTTAAAGATGATTTCACATGAGGAAATATAAGGAATAGGGCACCTTTAACATATCTTAAACTGAAGACTGTAATACATTAACTCGTGTTTCCTATAACCAAAACATGACTAAGTTTCAATACGAAGGGGAAAGTGTTACGCATCTATACATTCAAACACTTTCCATTCTGCACCACGTAGTGCAGTCTGCTGGAGCTCACACTCAAACTCTGTCAGAACAACCTAGATCAATCTGTTTTGGTTCGCCCACTTAATTTAATATCGCTTTGGCTAAAAAGTTATCCTCCTCCCTCCCTCCATCTCCCTCTCTCTTCAATTTGTCCTGATAATGAGTGTTTACTGGGGCTGCCTGGGATTTTCAGCTGTTAAATTAACGAGGAGAATTGTGACGGTAACTGGCTTTTTAACTTGGCCGATGATGAGAAGCCAGTATTAATTTGGCCTACAGATTTCATTTGTTTCGAACAGGAAAAAGCGATATAAATCAGAGTGGGCCTGATTAAGCCCTGCCTGGAATGACTGGGCTGTAATGAGGGCATTATGCTGGGTTTGTTGTGGAAGCACTGGGGTGAGCTGGGATAATTACTGTGTGTGTCGGTGTGTGTGTTTGCGAGAGAGAGAGATTGTGTGTGTGTGTGTGTGTGTGTGTGTGAAATCACTGGGGTGAGCTGCTCTAATTACACTCTAATGGAGGGAACAAGGTCAGCTGCCGGCCTGTCATACAGCGCGAGCAGGTAGGGTGTGTGTGTGTGCGAAAGAAAGAAAGAAAGCTGGTGTGAGTGAAATAGAACGTGTCAGGGACAAAATTTGCCAGTGTGTAACCGTGTGCGTGTGTGTGTATTCAGCAGTAATGACTCAGATCTCATTCATTGGTACCACCAGGCAGCTAAATGACCAATCCACAGTCATTATCTATCAGCCATGTAAATCTGGACCACTGCTGATGGAGCTCACAATAACTACATTCTAACTGCTCTGAACGTGTGTGTACAGTAGGTGTCATCGTATGTCTTCAACATGACCAGAGAGAATGTGTGTGTGAGAGAGAGAGAGAGAGAGAGAAACAGATGGAGAATGACATTGATGCCACAAAGCACTGATCACGTTGCTGACTATGACCATGACTTCAGACAGCTGCACTGTTGTATGAGCGAACACACACACACACACACACACACACACACACACAAACACACACACACACAAACACCTTGCCTAATTATCACGCTCAGCCTTCGATAAAACAGGTAAGACCTCAATAGATAAATTCAGCAAGAAGAGAAATGATAGACAAACAATACATATAGGTTCCAAACCAAGGACCTAGTCAGGGGAGTGGGCATGTTCCATGATAGTGTGGTACCTGTCTTTGGCTGTTGGTTTGACTGTCTTCTTCTGTAGTGGGGTCTTAGTTTTCCTCTCCTTCTTTTCAGAGTCAGATTCACTGGAACTCTTCTCTGATTGGCTGGAGGACTTGTCTGACTCCTCACTGCTCTGACTGCTGTTCTTCTGGACATGGCTCTCTGCATCGCTGCCTGACTCAGGACACACACGTTCATTTTGTAAGATGTGCAGTCTTACAAACAAAATGGATTGGACTGGCAATGCAAACACTCACAAGAGAACTTTATGTTACACATGTGGACACACACCTTCACTACTACTACTACCATCCTCACTGCTACTGCTCCCTGATCCCTTCTCCTCCTCCTCCTCTCCAGAGTCAGAGTAGAACTTGTCATCTGATGACTTGGCAGGCTTGGATTTCCCAGTCTTCCCTAGAGATGGAGCCCACTCCTTCACCTGGCAACGGAACAGGAAGTGACATCAGAGGAAGTGAGGTACAGTAGAGGAAGTAAAGTAAGAGAAGGGAGGAGAGTTGGGAGAACTGCAAACATATTGAAACGTAGCAAAAATGGATTTGTAGTTTGGGTGACAGAGTTGACCATGACCACCCTTGGTGTGGGGCCGGGGTGAGGTGAGCAGTAGAAGGAAAGATAGAATGATGGATCTTTACCGGCTCAATTACCTCCACATTCCTCACTGATTGGTCAGGAGCCACGGCGGGCCAATCAGAGAGCTCCAGGTAGCCACTGGCTTTGGTGTTGATGGTGTGGGACAGGGTTCCCAACTGGTAACGATCGCGGTCTGACAGAGAGAGGTAGAGAGAGGTAGAGGGGGACACAGGGGAGAGGAGAAGAGAAAACGATGGGGAGAGGGCAAGATAGAGGGAGGAGAAAGAAAAGAAAGAGGGATGGGGAAAGAGAGGAGAAAACGTGTCAAAGGAGAAACATTGGAGTTAGGGAGAGAGCAAGAGAAAATAAGGAAACAATGATTAACATTGGAGGGGGGAGAAGGGTTGAGAGGCAGGGGTCTCAATGTCACAGCAGTGCTCTCTCAATATGCAGGACAGAGAGTAAATGGCCTTAAACACTCTGAAATGTCACTGTATAAACACATACACAACTCTGTTTAATAAAGGGTCCAGGAGACCACAGGAGCACATACACGGCAGCGGGCAAACAGATTAAAAGGATTCTCCCCCCCTAATGGTGAATATAGGAGGTGTAATCAGTCAAAGTGCCTGGGGAGGTCTGCCTTCAAAACAGGCTTTCTCTAACTAAAAAGATGGAGAGAAAAAAGAGCCGTTAAAGTGTGAATATTAAGAATGACAGGAGCGGTTAACGTTTTCCATAAACATCTAGCAGACGCAGAGACCACCGCAGAATAATAATGTTTAGGAGGCTGCTTCTGTCTCTTATCTGGATTAAAGTCAAGTGTGTGTGTGTATGTGTGTGTTCTCTGCATCTCAGAAAGGTTAGTATTAGCCAGGTAATTCATCCATCTCATTTGAGTCAGAGAGAGAGCCCTGACCCCAATGCCATTCAGAGAGACCCATACAATTTCCTATCTAGTGCGCTATTTAAAAGGTACCTTTGTAGGCAGACTCGAGGACAGGTGCTGGTTTGGGCGCCAGCAGAATGCGGTGGGCGTACTTGCTGAGCGCTCCGTTCTTGTCATTGGGCACAATGAGCTGGCGGATGAATCGCGTGCGGTCTCTGATGTCATAGTTCTGGTCATATTTCCCCAGGTTCAGAATGTACTGGGTCAACAGCTTAGTCTGGATGGAAGAAAGGAGGGAGAGTGGGGGGATGGAGGGAAGGGAGAGAAAGATATAGGGGACAGGGCAGGAAAAAGAGCAGGGGAAAGATGGAGGGATATGGGAAGATATTCAAGGAGATGGGAAGAAAACACACACACAAAAAAACACACAGCTCTGGGGCATCACACTAAATGTTCCCTCTGCTCCTCACTAGCTGTATGAGTGACAACCTCTCCCTGTACCAGGTGGGTTTATGGTCTGAGACGGGAAGTGCTTTCCTTACACTAACATATATTATTTAGAGAGGAATAAAAACAAGAGTTACTACCTGAACGGAAACATTACACCTCTCTCTCCACCCCCTCTCTGAAACATTACCAGGGGATACCGGTGTAATAATGTGCTCATTTGAGGCGGCGGCGGCAGCAGCAGCGTCTGCAGTGTGGTCATAATCCGAGCTTGGCAGCCATATTGCTTCCCATCTGATAGAATGGGCCTTCAGTTCTCATACGAGGGGAGGCAGGGAGATGGAAGAATGCGCTACATTGAAGCCTGCTCTTAACAAAGCATTTAGCTCTGAGGTTATGGTATAGGACTTCTGTTAGGCCCAGCAGGCTGAACCAAACCAGAATACTTAGGAAAGACACTGGCGAAACTATATTAGCAGCTAGTGCCTAAGTAGCCAAATAACTAGAATAACTGGAAGTCATCATAAGCGGAATTGACATGGTAATAACAGCTTAATAACATCTTATAGGCTACTGCACAGTTTAGCGTAGACTAGGTATGTAGGTATGTTTTACCTGTTTGGAGTTGGTGAGGTAGAGTTTGGCAGCCAGGTTGACAGTCTGGAGCTTAACGATGTCCTCCTCGGAGGTGAAGCTCTTGGCCATCTTGCGGAGGACGTCAGGGGCGATCTTAGGGACCCTCTCACAATACTCTCCCATTAGCCACAGGATGCTGGCCCGCGCCATCGGCACCTGGAGACACAGAGGGGTTAGTCCTCACTGTACTCTCCCATCAGCCACAGGATGCTGGCCCGCGCCATCAGCACCTTCGGCACGGGTTACTCTATGTTAAGATTGTGCACACAATTAAATGTTCCAACTCACACAAGCTCAGTCTCATGAAATACACACTCGGACACATACACACAAATGTTCAAATAGTGGTAGACGTACAGTGATGTTGTCAAAGAGTTGGGCCATGTGTTTGATGATATCACTGTGCTGGGTGGGCTGGATCTGGAGCAGCTTCCTGATCACCACCACACTCTCCGCGACCACCGTCTCTGTAATGACTTCATACGGTTACATTTAAAACAATACCTACAAGAGGATTTCACACACATCAAACTTTGGAAAGACGCTGGACAAAGAACCAATCAGTCGATCAATCAATAAACCAATGGACTGGATCCCTCCCCCATACCGTCTCTGTTGGAGAGCAGCAGCACCAGTCCATTGAGGCAGGTGTCTGTGACCTCAGAGATGTTGGTGGCACACCTGCCTATGGCCTGGATGGTACCGGCAGCAAACTGCTTGTCCTGGCTCTTCACATAGGTCTGGAAAAACCAAAGCACAAGTTGGAGCCACTCACTGTAAAAGGCAATAAATACATGTGCCAGAGATGGGTAAAGGGTTTGAATGAGAGCGAGAAAGAAAGGAAAAGAAAGGAAAAGAGAGCGAGAAAGAAAGAAAAAGAAAGAGAAAAAAATAGAACGAGGAGAGAAAAACTTACCTGGAACTCTCTAAGGATAGTGGAGATGTTGGCTTCGTTGGCCAGGCTGGTCAAGATCTCCAGCTGGGGAGTCGAGACAGATCTGATCACACACCTGAACTCATCTCACAGTTTACTTTTACATTAACTAGGTCATCATGAGGGCGCTTACCTTGAGTGATTTGATGTGAGTGGCATCTGTAGATCTCACATAAAAACTCTTCATGTAAGGTTCAAACATGCCCTAGTGAGACAACACCAAAACATACAGTTCAGAACATACAGTGTGCCAATACATGTATGCACGCTAAACTACAACTAAAAGGACCTACTACTACAGATGTAGGATCTTAATTTGACCTATATAGTCACATCAAAATAATCCTGCAGCAACAGGATTTTAACGTTTAATCCATAATGTTGCTTGATTGGTGGTTAGGCTATTAGCTGGCCATATGTAGGTTACATGAAAAGTGCAATACTGTTAATATACAGTACAGTAATTGAGCTCAGGTGCATGCTGTTTCCCTTGATCATCCTTGAGATGTTTTTAGAACTTGATTGGATTCCACCTGTTTTAAATTCAGTAGATTGGACATGATTTGGAAAGGCACACCTGTCTATATAAAGTCCCACAGTTGACAGTGCATGTCAGAGCAAAAACCAAGCCATGAAGTCGAAGGTATTGTTCGTAGAGCTCCGAGACAGGATTGTGTTGAGGTACAGATCTGGGGAAGGGTACCAAAAAATGTATGCAGCATTGAATGTCCCAAACAAACACAGTGGCCTCCATCATTCCTAAATGGAAGAAGTTTGGTACCACCAAGACTCTCCCTAGAGCTGGCCTCCTGGCCAAACTGAGCAATCGGGGGAGAAAGGCCTTGGTCAGGGAGGTGACCAAGAACCCGATGGTCACTCTGACAAACCTGGCACCATCGCTACGGTGAAGCATGGTGGTGGCAGCATTATGCTGTGGGAATGTTTTTCAGAAGCAGGGACTGGGAGACTAGTCAGGATTGTGGGAAAGATGAACGGAGCAAAGTACAGAGAGATAATTGATGAAAACCTGCTCCAGAGCACTCAGGACCTCAGACTGGGGTGAAGGTTCACCCTCCAACAGGACAACAACCCTAAGCATACAGCCAAGACAACGCAGGAGTGGCTTCGGCACAAGTCTCTGAATGTTATTGAGAGGCCTAGCCAAAGCCCGGGCTTGATCGAACATCTCTGGAGAGACCTGAAAATAGCTGTGCAGCGACTCTCCCCATCCAACCTGACAGAGCTTGAGAGGATCTGCAGAGAAGAATGGAAGAAACTCCCCAAATACAGGTGTGCCAAGCTTGTTGCGTTATACACAAGAAGACTAGAGGCTGTAATCACTGCCAAAGGTGCTTCAAAAAAGTACTGAGTAAAGGGTCTGAATACATATGTAAATGTGTTAGTTCAGTTTTTATTTCATACATTTCTAAAAAAACAGTTTTTCCTTTGTCATTATGGGGTATTGTTTGAAGATATATGAGGGGGGGGGGAAACTATTTAATCCATTCTAGAATAAGGCTGTAACATAACAAATTCTGGATCGGAATTCTTTCCGAACGCACTGTAACCGTATGTTTTCAGTGAATTTATCTAAATCAACATCTGTAAGGGTGTCTGTCCTGACTAGGGATTTTAATGGTTAACCTTTAGTCAGTTAGCCACTGAAAATACATTTGACCAGTCATGCTTGGTATTTTGGTATTTATTAGGATCCCCATTAGCTGTTGCGAAAGCAGCAGCTACTCATCCTGGGGTCCACACAAAACATGACATAATACACAACATTAATAGACATGAACAGCTCAAGGACAGAATTGAATCAATTTAAAATTAGCACACGTATGCTACATGTCAATACATACAAACTATCTAGATCAAATAGGGGAGAGGCGTTGTGCCATGAGGTGTTGCTTTATCTGTTTTTTTAAACCATGTTTGCTGTTCATTTGAGAAAAATGAAATGGAAGGGAGTTCCATGCAATAATAGCTATATAATACTGTATGCTTTCTTGAATTTGTTCTGGATTTTTGGGACTGTGAAAAGAGCCCTGGTGGCATGTGTGGTTAGGTAAGTGTGTGTGTCAGAGCTGTGTGTAAGTTGACTATGCAAACCATTTGGGATTTTCAACACAATGTTTCTTATGAAAATAAGTGATGCAGCCAGTCTCTCCTCAACAGTCGGTTCATTTTCATCATTTTGTGGAATTAAATTGTCAGAATTTAACAAAATCATCAGTCAAAACAGGAACAGTGTCTGGGTCAATCGGAATTATTATTTTGCAGACATTTGTAATGTAAGGTGGGTTTATAGAGTCAGAAAGTAGCTTTCTCATGTCAACTGTATGGCCAAAGATTTGTATAACTAAACCGATATGGCTGTCTCGGCTGAGCCGCAAGCAAGCCAGAGACTCGTTGCTAGGCAACTCACAGATGCAGGCTGCAGGCAGCAGTGGGAGAGAGAGGAGCAGCATGAAGCAGCCAACAACAGCAGCTAAGCTGGCAACCAAAAAAGTTTCATAGTCTTTCTCTCCTATCCTACTGGTTTTCATATCAACTTTCCTTCGTTGTCCAGAAGCCAAAGGCACAATCCTAGTCATATTAACAACCCAGCCTAGTTGTTGCATATTTACATTTGCTCTCTTTCTAAGTTTCGAACCGAGATGTTAATCTCTGTCACATGAAATGGATTGCATCAGGTGTCTTTTAGAACACCGTCTTCCTGCTAATTGCATATATTGAAAATTATCTATTCCATTCTCTACTTCACTACAGTAGTTGCATGTTCAATAATTAGAGGACAGGCTTGCTAGTGTCACAAGTTTTTTTAAACTCTTAATGAAAAATGGCTGTTCCTTCCATGCATAGTATTTTTTGTTGGTCAAGTCATTTTACTGTTTGGAATAAATATAACTGTTTGCTAACTGGTTAATGGGGGTTGGTTTGTCAGCAACAAAATGGAACAAGATTTGCATCCCTAGTCCTTACCTTTCTCTGGATGGACATGGTGGCAATGTTCTGTAACACAATGTATTGCACCTCTCTAAGAGGGAGAGAGAGGAAATATTAAGCCATCGTAAATCCTCAGGAACATTTTTTGGGGAAAAAATGGATAGAGATTACCTGTGGCTTCTGAGCAGTCTGACCAGAGATTTGGTGACGATGCTGACCTCGTTTTTAGGAGCCAGGTGCCAGTACAGCTGGGCTACAGACATCACCACCTGACAGACCGAGGACAACAGACAACAGACACATCCAACATGGCCGCTTAGCAACACCTCAAATACAGACAGTGTTTTTCCAGTCATACTGTTCCCACTCTTCTTATTTAGGATGAGTCTCTCTTCACTCAGGACACAAAGCACTTTAAAGCTCCATATATCAAACAGCGAAGTAAGTAAAGTGCCATGTGTTTTAAAATGAGACGTGCCATTTAGAAGGTAACAGATAGCCGGAGTAAGGACTGAGGAGTCACATTTGGAAGAAGTGACGGTAAGTGTCGGTAAGATAGAGGGCCGCAGTGTGTTTTCTCTGGTAAGGACATAACATGTCACATTGTAATCAACACACTCATTTGGGACCATTTTTCCTCCTGCTCTTACACTGCCACACAGACCTTGAGTCTCCTGGGTGATGGAGCTCTGCTCACAATGTGTGTGTGTGTTACATGATGGGTGTGTTCCTGTGTAGCAGCGGCAGAATCAGTGGTGGCACGGCGTAGCCTTGGTTCCAGAGACAGCATTGAGGAAGGAGTGAGAACTGAACCACACACTCAGACGCCTTCATCAAGGCTGCCTATATCCCTCACAGCAGGTTGAAGAGCAGACACACCACTTACTTTTATGTATGTGTATATTTCTATGTGTGTGCGTGTGTGTGTGTGTGTGTGTGTGTGTGGTGTTTGACTCACGGCAGTGTTTCTGCTCTGTAGTAGAGGCTTGGTGTTCCTGAGCAGCAGTCTGTGGTCAGGGTCCATCATGTAGGGCTTGGCCTCCGTCTCATCTCTAGTCTTTTCCTCATCAGACTCATAGAACGCCCTCTCATTGTGCTCATCAAACACACCTTCCTGAAACACACACACATTACACATTTCATTTCACTCTGTTATTCACAGCACACGCACAACCACCATAAAGGTCAATCTGATAGCACATCAGCCACATCTTCACCACCAGGTGTCAACTCATCATATTCAAAGCCAGATGCACACACACATCTAGGAGGTTGCTTGAAGATGAGCTGGACACCTGTACAACAGGTAACGAAACTTTGCACACTGTGCTCACAAAATATCACTCGTTTTTTTACTGTGCTAATTGCACATTTTTTGCCTTTCAACCTTGGTAAAGTTGTAACAATTAACAGCTACTGAGGACACGTTGTGTGTAGGGGTTCCCTTTCAAATCCTCATGTTCACACAATAACTGCAACGCTGGGTGAAAAATAACTGAATATAGACTTACATTACCAACACATACAGTGCCTTGCGAAAGTATTCGGCCCCCTTGAACTTTGCGACCTTTTGCCACATTTCAGGCTTCAAACATAAAGATATAAAACTGTATTTTTTTGTGAAGAATCAACAACAAGTGGGACACAATCATGAAGTGGAACGACATTTATTGGATATTTCAAACTTTTTTAACAAATCAAAAACTGAAAAATTGGGCGTGCAAAATTATTCAGCCCCTTTACTTTCAGTGCAGCAAACTCTCTCCAGAAGTTCAGTGAGGATCTCTGAATGATCCAATGTTGACCTAAATGACTAATGATGATAAATACAATCTACATGTGTGTAATCAAGTCTCCGTATAAATGCACCTGCACTGTGATAGTCTCAGAGGTCCGTTAAAAGCGCAGAGAGCATCATGAAGAACAAGGAACACACCAGGCAGGTCCGAGATACTGTTGTGAAGAAGTTTAAAGCCGGATTTGGATGCAAAAAGATTTCCCAAGCTTTAAACATCCCAAGGAGCACTGTGCAAGCGATAATATTGAAATGGAAGGAGTATCAGACCACTGCAAATCTACCAAGACCTGGCCGTCCCTCTAAACTTTCAGCTCATACAAGGAGAAGACTGATCAGAGATGCAGCCAAGAGGCCCATGATCACTCTGGATGAACTGCAGAGATCTACAGCTGAGGTGGGAGACTCTGTCCATAGGACAACAATCAGTCGTATATTGCACAAATCTGGCCTTTATGGAAGAGTGGCAAGAAGAAAGCCATTTCTTAAAGATATCCATAAAAAGTGTCGTTTAAAGTTTGCCACAAGACACCTGGGAGACACACCAAACATGTGGAAGAAGGTGCTCTGGTCAGATGAAACCAAAATTGAACTTTTTGGAAACAATGCAAAATGTTGTTGTATGTTTGGCGTAAAAGCAACACAGCTGAACACACCATCCCCACTGTCAAACATGGTGGTGGCAGCATCATGGTTTGGGCCTGCTTTTCTTCAGCAGGGACAGGGAAGATGGTTAAAATTGATGGGAAGATGGATGGAGCCAAATACAGGACCATTCTGGAAGAAAACCTGATGGAGTCTGCAAAAGACCTGAGACTGGGACGGAGATTTGTCTTCCAACAAGACAATGATCCAAAACATAAAGCAAAATCTACAATGGAATGGTTCAAAAATAAACATATCCAGGTGTTAGAATGGCCAAGTCAAAGTCCAGACCTGAATCCAATCGAGAATCTGTGGAAAGAACTGAAAACTGCTGTTCACAAATGCTCTCCATCCAACCTCACTGAGCTCGAGCTGTTTTGCAAGGAGGAATGGGAAAAAAATTCAGTCTCTCGATGTGCAAAACTGATAGAGACATACCCCAAGCGACTTACAGCTGTAATCGCAGCAAAAGGTGGCGCTACAAAGTATTAACTTAAGGGGGCTGAATAATTTTGCACGCCCAATTTTTCAGTTTTTGATTTGTTAAAAAAGTTTGAAATATCCAATAAATGTCGTTCCACTTCATGATTGTGTCCCACTTGTTGTTGATTCTTCACAAAAAAATACAGTTTTATTACTTTATGTTTGAAGCCTGAAATGTGGCAAAAGGTCGCAAAGTTCAAGGGGGCCGAATACTTTCGCAAGGCACTGTACTTACTGACAAATGTCACCCAGTAGACAAAATGTCACCCAGTAGACAAAATGTCACCCAGTAGACAAAATGTCACCCAGTAGACAAAATGTCACCCAGTAGACAAAATGTCTCCCAGTAGACAAAATGTCTCCCAGTAGACAAAATGTCTCCCAGTAGACAAAATGTCACCCAGTAGACAAAATGTCACCCAGTAGACAAAATGTCACCCAGTAGACAAAATGTCACCCAGTAGACAAATGTCACCCAGTAGACAAATGTCACCCAGTAGACAAATGTCTCCCAGTAGACAAAATGTCTCCCAGTAGACAAATGTCTCCCAGTAGACAAATGTCTAACTTTGTGATTTATTTACTGTAGGTTATATTTGACTCATCATATTGAAGAAATGATTTCTTTATTACTTAAGTGATGATGATGTCTATTGGTAGTTTACCTGAGACATGTCCTTGTTGGCTTTAAAGAGACATTCAAGACAAGCCATTATTTAAAGGGACAATCTGCAGTTGCGACATACATTTTTGGACTTAATTATTTGTACCCATTTATTCTTGAAGAATATAACTTATAAATGCCTCATGAGCTTAGTTCAACTGTCGTGGAATGCAAAATATAAGCCTGTTACTCCAATATAAGCTCACTCCAAAATATAAGCCTGTTACTCCAATATATAAGCTCACTCCAAAATATAAGCCTGTTACTCCAATATATAAGCTCACTCCAAAATATAAGCCTGTTACTCCAATATATAAGCTCACTCCAAAATATAAGCCTGTTACTCCAATATATAAGCTCACTCCAAAATATACGCCTGTTACTCCAATATATAAACTCACTCCAAAATATAAGCCTGTTACTCCAATATATAAGCTCACTCCAAAATATAAGCCTGTTACTCCAATATATAAGCTCACTCCAAAATATACGCCTGTTACTCCAATATATAAGCTCACTCCAAAATATACGCCTGTTACTCCAATATATAAGCTCACTCCAAAATATAAGCCTGTTACTCCAATATATAAGCTCACTCCAAAATATAAGCCTGTTACTCCAATATATAAGCTCACTCCAAAATATAAGCCTGTTACTCCAATATATAAGCTCACTCCAAAATATAAGCCTGTTACTCCAGTATATAAACTCACATATCATGGATTGTCAGTCCTTGCATACATAGCAGTCAATGAATTTGAGAGTGGTTACATTTCTCCAGCCCCATCGCTCAGCTTTTTACAGAAACAGGGAAACCGCTTTGTTACTGTTTTAACTGCTGAGTTCCACTTTAAATGATCACACCACATCTCACACTGTTCTTGTACAATCTTAGAAACCATGTTTCCCCTTTGCTTCCTCTCCCCTTCCCTCCATCTCTCACCTCTTTCCAGGGGTTGGTGAACTGTGTCCTGGCGTAGCGTGTCAACATGGAGATGATGACCACCTGACCCCACTCCTCCACGTCCACTAGCAGGTTACAGAGTTTACGGTAGTTCTTATGGATCAGGTCAATACGGTCCGGACACACCTCCTCAAAGGCCATCACAACGCTGCCTGCTACCAACTAGAGGGCAGGAGGAGAGAGAGGTGTGTTACTGTAGGGCTGGAGCAAAAGCCTCATTAACTCCAGAATCGGCGTTGGAGACCATGCTCTAGCCTGGGCACATCATAAGCCACCTTGGTTAGAAAGACTACTTCATGATCTAACAGAAATAATTAGGGTGTGTTAGATTATAATAAACAAAAACTCAGGCACCACACAGGAGAATAACTGGGTAGAAAATGACAGCATTTTAAGTCTAAACTAATCTAACTTCTCATTGCCATGGGCTCCCGAGTGGCACAGTGGTCTAAGGCAGTGCTAGAGGCGTCACTAGATAACCTGGTTCGATTCCAGGCTGTATCACAAACCCGGCTGTGATTGGGAGTCCCATATGGCGGCGCACAATTGGCCCAGCATTGTTGTAAATAAGAATTTGTTCTTAACTGACTTGCCTAGTTAAATAAAAATAAATCAAATAAATCCATCACTAACATAACATTTCTCATAATTATTATTTCAGCTCATAACTAATTGAATGTTCTATTCATGAGACAAGAGAAAGGGGGAAGCGGGAGGATGGAAGGAGAGAGGAAGGGGAGGGGGGCAATCAAGTACATTTTATTGGGAGAAAAAAAATCCATTTGTCTGGTCCATGTTCTATCCCTATAGTGCTGCTGGCTGGCTGACTTGCTGGCTGGCTGGCTGGCTGGCTGACTCGCTGGCTGACTGGCTGGCTGATTGACATGGCTATGTATTAATATGCAAACAGTTCCAACACAGAGAGACGAGGGGGAGAAGGAAGGAGATAGGGAGCAGAATTCGGTCTCTCTCATTACAACAGACGGGACCCTGGTGGCCACTGCAGAAACCCTGTACATTTACCCATCAGCCTCGCCATGCAGCTGTGTTGATTGTGTATGTGTTTGTGTGTGTGTTTGAGCCCCTCTTACAACTGGGTAGCTAGAAAGCAAAGTGTTAATCATTCAACAATCTGGACAGCTTTAGAGAGAGTAGGCTGCTACATGACTTTTAAAACTTTATACAATGGGTGTGTCTAACCCTGGATGCTGATTGGTTAAAATCGCATTCCAGGTATTGTCTATGCCACAAGTTACTACCGGCTAAAGCTATGATGTTGAAATGCCTATTTATGCTGTTACATCTCACTGCCCAATCCACTGTCTCATCAGCCCAACCAGAAATTGTATAAACTTGAACTCCATTGTAAAAAGCATGTAGATATTATTTCCCATTTCTTTTAGACTAGCAATTGGTTTTCAATAACAGAGATGTGTATAAACCCTGTCTGTCTCTCTGACATTGGCAACATTGTTTCAATATTGAAATTCTATCTCCAGCTGTCCCATAGTAATGAATGTGCAGGGGTCGGGAAGAGACAGGCAGGCAGATTTTCTCAGCCAGTCGAAATCATGAATTAGCATCATTTTATGGATATATACAAAGTCATTTCAATAGAAAACAGTTCAAATGAAACAAAATGCAGCTAGTTTGTAGTCTTTCCAGCTTCCGTTTGAAGTGATTGTGTTAGCTGTGTTGTTGGCTAGCTCCTCTGTCCTGAGGAGAGAGCACATTTTCTTTGCCAGGGGAAATCACACATCATTAGCTTATTGTTATGGATGTCTCCAAATAAATGTCACTAGAAAACAGCTTAAACAAAGGCAAATGCAGCTACTTTGCTGTTATTCTGGCTGCACTGTGAGTTAGCCTTAGTTGACAAGTTAGCAAGCCAGGGATAAGAACATTTAAAACTAACGACTGGGTCACGTCTCTGACAACCGAACTGATAGAACGAACGAACGAACGATCAGCCAACCGACTTGGCTAGCAACCCTAGATTTGTGTTAGGACTATATATTGTGGAAAGATGAAATAGTATGAATCAATTCATAAAAATAATTTGAATATGTTGGTAACCCATTCGTGCCGGCCCTCAAGTTCATCTCGGACCTAACACCCATGACAATATATCCTCCAAAACCCAGCTTCCTGGGCATTATCACTTAAATAGAAAGGTGTGTGAGATAAAATGCATGTTTGGGAGCAGCCTAACTTTGCAACCACAAGTACGTTTTTCAACCAAAAACAAGCTGTTGTGTACAAAAACAACCATATGGACGAAATGAATCAAAACAGAGGCAAGGAACGTAACATTGTTTAAGCACTCAGTTTAGCAAGCAATTAGGAAATCCACAGGCAATAAGAAAACTCATAAGCAGAGTTTAACAGAGCTTGTGGTTTATAATTGGAAAGCGGCCTAATTGGGTAGTGTGTGGTTTTTAATTGTTTTGCACAGTGTGCTTGGTCTCAGAACTAACAGATGCTGGATGTAAAGTTCCAGCTCTGCAAACTTCATCTAGTTTAGAGACCTCCTGTTGGAGTAAAGTACTGTCAGGACTTGAACAGGAACTTTGCGAGTGTAAGTGTGTGTGTGTGTGTGTGTGTATCAGTGGATACACTGATGTTCCTAGTATCCCAGGCCTGTTGTGCTCCCTCCCCCTCTCTCAACTACCCCCATTAGACAGAGCACCAAGGTAAACTACATGCACCATCAACAAAACTGACACCCCAATCTATGGAGCTGGCACCCATCCTCCCTCTCCCCTTCACCCTCCCTCCTTCCTTGCCCCTTCTTCGCCCTCCCTCCCTCATCCACCAACATATTATCTACACTGCGTGACAAGCCAGTAATGGAAAAATCACACTAAGCAAATGGTTCCTCTAATAATACATTTCCTATAAAATTATGAAGGACCCAAACCGTTTCCTTGCATCCATTTTGTCATGAATTCGAATTAGGGTGCCAGGGAGGTGCCAGGGAGGTGCCAGGGAGGCGGCGAGTGCTGGGTCATCACACCAGAGACGACGCCTTGATTGATGGCATGGCGCAGGGTCGGTGGGCCTACCCTCCTTGCATTCTCTCTCTCCTCCCTCGCCTTTTCTCTTAAATGAATGGGTATCCCACCTAGCCCCTAATCATACCACACACACATCTCTGTTCTCATTTCAATTTTGCAGGGGGTGGAGCAGGGGGAAGCAGGGGGGTGGGATGGGAGGGATCGATCATTTATCTTGTAATGGCTGGATAATAGATCCATCACAGTAAAACAGCTGCACAACCTCCTGTGTTGTTTCTCTCGCAACAGCCCTTCTCTTCTCATTCTCTGTTTATACCATCCCCTCTTTAACCAGGGGTGTCACACACACATTTAGCCTAAAGGGGCCATCACTGTTCAGACCAACGTCAGGAAGGCCACTTATTGGCTCAATAACTAAAAGTGTATTATATTTTTTACACCTATACAGATTTATACTACTTACATCAAAATACCCCATTGTCTTCACCTCAGCTTTATACATTCCCTCACTAGGCTAATCACACCATGTAAAGGAGTCTAGTTACGGCAGATCTGAAATTCTAAATCTGAGCGTGAATGGAAATATCAGCTTAGGTGTTTACTTTCCTCTAGGGAAAAACGGCTTAGTCTGCAAAGAGCATTTTGTGACACACACATCAAATGCACTTGAAATACTGCTGTGGGATCAACAGTCATAAAGCAGGTAATGTAAGACGCATGTCAAATATATCCAGAAGTGATTGTTAGGACACTCCTAAGAGTGAATAAATCCAAATAGGCTTACACTTTGAATTAAAGACCAAAGGCAATACGATAGAGCACCAACAAAAAGCAAAGAGACTAAACCGACAATAAATATGATATAAAAGCTCTGAAATTATTATAACAATCCTAACACAAAGATACCCCTGAAAATACATTAGCATTCCTCTTTTTTTAATCACAGCACTAGAACTTCTGTGACTGTGCCCTCTATCTCTCTCTGTCCCCCAGCCAGCCAGCCAGCCAGCCAGCCAGCCAGCCAGCCAGCCAGCCTCAGTGAGAATGTGTTACAATGGGGAGAAATCATCTATCTTCGTTAGTGAATGAAGCCAAATATGCTATGCATCTGGTCCTGGGCTCTCCAGCCCCCACTGGCCTTAGTGCTACGGATTTGTTTATATAATGAGAAATGTATGCAATGAATACATAATTGAGAGGGGGAAGAGCGTGTATGGCCTGTATGTGGTCCTCTGTAGCTCAGTTGGTAGAGCATGGTGCTTACAACGCCATACAACCCAATAGTGGGTTTAATTCCTGGAACCACCCATATGTAAAACATGTATGCCCACATGATTAAGTCGCTAAAATGTTTTAAATGTACAGGGCATTTATATGCTAACTTCAGCACGTACACAATTGACATTTAAACAGCCTTGATAAGAGCATTTAGCTATATATTTATGGTGACTTTCTGAAGAAAATGCTCTATCTATTATCCTAATAGGGGAAGGAGATGCTGTATTTGTGATGGGCTGGGCTGCTTTAAACACTGGAGTTGGAGAATGCCATTCAAGCTAATGTAGAAAAAATAACTTAACCGTAGAAAGCAAATTAAGGTGACACCAGCATCAGTGGGAGAATGCCTTTCTAAATGGGAAGTTACCTGGGAGAGTCTAAGGATGTGGGTTTAAGTGGGTGCTAACAAAGCATGGCATTGGTGAATGAGCTAAGCTGAGGGGAACGATGGCTAAAGATTGGGGGGGACTGTTCTGTTGGACTGGAGCACCCTCTGGTGGCTGGATGGAATTACTGCACCTAGTGGTAGTAGTGACATCATAGATTTGGTTTCAATTAATTAAGAGGCACTGACTGTTGAACAGATATGATATCAAATAGAAGACACCCCATCTGATTTCAGACTGAATACAATATATTTAATCCATGCTTATTGCAATGCTGCTTTGTTCATTGCAGGTTTTTGTGAATGGAGACGTTCATTTTGGTTGCTATTTTAGTTTTAGTCTAAAAATAAATTTGAGTCATATTATCCTTTGTTAGTTATTATCAGTCGACTAAAACTCGGGACAATTTTTGTCTAGTTTTAGTCACAGCCATTTTAGTCACAATGGTCAGGGCATTTTTTCTATTAAACAATTAATATTTAGGCTAACTTTAGGATACCTCTAACTTCCATCATGTGGACATTCATGCAGCGTTGTCCAACTAGGCCTACTATCTCCTGGTATACCTTAGCTGGCAACATTGATATTGCGGAAGATTGCAGTTATAATTAACAATATAGGCTATAAAATCCTTGGCTACAGGTTAAACAATTTACAGCTCTGATTTTCTCCCCATCGTAACCGTCAAGGGGGGTGAGTAAGCATTTGAGCTTTACAAAAATGCCAGAAGTATTACTGTACTACTGTAGTACTACTAAACGAATATAATTTGTTTTTCCCCATAGGAAAAAAGCAACCACAACTCGCATTTGTGGACTGTGGCTTGAGAGCAGCAACACAGAGGAATGAATAATAGATCTTCTGATGTGATCAAAGCAAAATGACCTTACATGAAAGTAAGAGTAAACATTGTTTTTAGTTGAAGTTAGTTACAAGTCAAATGTCCTGGCATCGAATCAGTTCAAAAGATTGACGAGTGACGGAAGTGACCGACTGAGAGAGCAGGGCATATCAGCTCAATCAGACTGTAACTGAAAGATGTCAATTCTGCCAATGAGAGGATTGCATGAAATATTCTTCATGTATGCATGCTCGTGATTGGACAAAACAGATGAAAAGGAGCTTCATGTCAAATTAAATGTCAATTAATCTCACGTGGAATTCTCGTCACATTTTTGAAGACGAAAATAAAAAGTAATTTGTCTTTCTTTTTTCCCCCTAGGGCATCTCGTCAACTTTATTTATTTATCGAGTTTCAGATATGAGAACAGAAAAACAGTCATGGAGACGGTGCAAAACCTTCAACTGAATGAGCCCATGCCTTGATGTGTGGATACGCTCAATACTGTGTTGCCATATATCATCGGGTAGCTCACCACCCATGTCTTGCTCCCATGCAGATTTTGTATTTGCCAAGGAGGTGGATTAAATGTTCTGTATTATGTTGTATAATCTGGAGATTGTGCCCTTCTGGACACTGGACACTTAGTAGGCTCCAGTGGAAATGAAGGGAAATGTTTCTTGGCAAAGCTGCGAGTTTGCAGGTATCTGAAAGTGGGTATTGGGAATATTATGGTCAACCCTCAAGAGTATCGAATGAGATGGATGTGGGTCACAAAAAAACACCAGACCATTCCTATGCCACAACTCGAATGCCGTGTCAATCTGTGATTCTGGGAAGAGATGATTAGATGTTCATGGGGAGAAGTCACTTGCTTGTTTAAGGCTAAAGTGATTTCGGAATTGGGACCAGACTTTAAGGGAGTTCTTGACTATGGGATTCAAAACATGGGTGCCAATGTTCATGGGTATCGAGGAGCACAAGAGCGAGACAGGAGAAGTTGGAAGGCTTGACAGTAACTCAATGATGGCCCAAGTTGGACCATCCATGTTTTCAAATGTAGAAACCCAATAAACACATTTAGATATACCACCTTATGAAATCCTGCTTAATGCGCCCCAGGAGTGTTTTTAAGTTGTTTAAACAGAGCCTTGAATGAGCGTGTGACCTTTATCCCCAAATTAGTAAAGACCTGAAGCTCCACCTTAAATGGGAAATCGGCATACCCAATTCCTTCTGCTAACTGATTAATGGAGTGCAGTGGAAACTTACATAATTAGTCATGCCATCCCGTGTTTTACTGCTTAAAGAATAGTCTCTTGTTATATGCTAGTGTTTTTCTAACCTGATACAAACTTGTCTTGGTGTGACTTGGTCATAAGACTAGGCTTACAGCTAAGAAACATTTGGGTGCAACCGTAGTATGTGAAATCCCGTGGGTTTACCATCTAAAGAAAGTCACATGTATGGAACCTTGCAGAAAGGAGTACAATATAGTGTTTGTTGTTGTGAATAGACAGTTGAGCCCTCGGGCTATCAACCTTGTGCTATCTTAAATTTACACAGACAACAAATGACCTTTTCCACACTATCTGCTGATCTTTCTGTATACAGAAAGGGGTTGCATGTATTTTCTCTATAAAAGCATTGAACCAGCACTGTTCGTTGAGCTTTCAACTATGCACCTGATGCTCTACCTTGACTCACAATTTTTGCTAATCTCATGATAAAGTGTTGTTTGAAAGAATCTAGTCTCTTCCCTTTGATTAGATATTCCACAATAAATTGGGGACAGCGGTGGGATGCTAACTTCGCTTGCCGATTGCTCCCAGGAGACCGAGGTTAAACTGCGCGCAGGGGCTTTGTTAAACGTGGCTCAGGTTACCACACTCCAACTACTAAAACGGAGCAGAGGGGGACCTTCCAGGAGTGTCAGTGAGTGGATACGTCATTCCGGACAGATAAGATAAATTCAGAGTGAGACTGATTTTTTTTTAAACATCGAAAATCCTGTTCTAAGAACAGGTTGTGCACATTATGTTGTTTGTTGTTGTAGAAAAGACACCCCTAGTTGTAGCAGAGTTATTTCTGAATAGGGAAAGTCCTAGAAGTAATTCTAGGGCGAACATCCTGTTGAAGCAGGGTAACCCTGTAGGAGTAGGGGACATCTCCGATTGGGATCTTTTTGTTGAAGCAGAAGTATTCTGGTTAGAGACAGGGGTTGTGTTTCTCTGCTGAAGCAGAAAAGCAGCCATGGGATGATATGACACGGTTACGAGTTATGTGATTCCAGGGCACAATCCTGAGATAGAAAACATATTCCTGCTAAAAAAATGCAACAAAAATTTAAAGAAAAATAACAGGAAAATAATAATAAATATATATATATATATACACACACACGCTGCTCAAAAAAATAAAGGGAACACTTAAACAATACAATGTAACTCCAAGTCAATCACACCTCTGTGAAATCAAACTGTCCACTTAGGAAGCAACACTGATTGACAATAAATTTCACATGCTGTTGTGCAAAACAGGTGGAAATTATAGGCAATTAGCAAGACACCCCCAATAAAGGAGTGGTTCTGCAGGTGGTGACCACAGACCACTTCTCAGTTCCTATGCTTCCTGGCTGATGTTTTGGTCACTTTTATAAAGATATATGAATGAGTGATGGTACAGAGCGGCATAGGCAAGATACAGTAGATGGTATTGAGTGCAGTATATACATATGAGATGAGTATGTAAACAAAGTGGCATAGTTAAAGTGGCTAGTGATACATGTATTACATAAAGATGCAGTAGATGACATAGAGTACAGTATATACGTATACATATGAGATGAATAATGTAGGGTATGTAAACATTATATTAGGTAGCATTGTTTAAAGTGGCTAGTGATATATTTTACATCAGTTCCCATCAATTCCCATTATTAAAGTGACTGGAGTTGAGTCATTGTGTTGGCAGCAGCCACTCAATGTTAGTGGTGGCTGTTTAACAGTCTGATGGCCTTGTGATAGAAGCTGTTTTTCAGTCTCTCGGTCCCAGCTTTGATGCACCTGTACTGACCTCACCTTTTGGATGATAGCGGGGTGAACAGGCAGTGGCTTGGGTGGTTGTTGTCCTTGATGATCTTTATGGCCTTCCTGTGACATCGGGTGGTGTAGGTGTCCTGGAGGGCAGGTAGTTTGCCCCCGGTGATGCGTTGTGCAGACCTCACTACCCTCTGGAGAGCCTTACGGTTGTGGGCGGAGCAGTTGCCGTACCAGGCGGTGATACAGCCCGACAGGATGCTCTCGATTGTGCATCTGTAGAAGTTTGTGAGTGCTTTTGGTGACAAGCCGAATTTCTTCAGCCTCCTGAGGTTGAAGAGGCGCTGCTGCGCCTTCTTCACGATGCTGTCTGTGTGGGTGGACCAATTCAGTTTGTCTGTGATGTGTACGCCGAGGAACTTAAAACTTGCTACCCTCTCCACTACTGTTCCATCGATGTGGATAGGGGGGTGTTCAATCTGCTGTTTCCTGAAGTCCACAATCATCTCCTTAGTTTTGTTGACGTTGAGTGTGAGGTTATTTTCCTGACACCACACTCCGAGGGCCCTCACCTCCTCCCTGTAGGCCGTCTCATCGTTGTTGGTAATCAAGCCTACCACTGTTGTGTCGTCCGCAAACTTGATGATTGAGTTGGAGGCGTGCGTGGCCACGCAGTCGTGGGTGAACAGGGAGTACAGGAGAGGGCTCAGAACGCACCCTTGTGGGGCCCCAGTGTTGAGGATCAGCGGGGTGGAGATGTTGTTGCCTACCCTCACCACCTGGGGGCGGCCCGTCAGGAAGTCCAGTACCCAGTTGCACAGGGCAGGGCTTGATGACGAGCTTGGAGGGCACTATGGCGTTAAATGCCGAGCTGTAGTCGATGAACAGCATTCTCACATAGGTATTCCTCTTGTCCAGATGGGTTAGGGCAGTGTGCAGTGTGGTTGAGATTGCATCGTCTGTGGACCTATTTGGGCGGTAAGCAAATTGGAGTGGGTCTAGGGTGTCAGGTAGGGTGGAGGTGATATGGTCCTTGACTAGTCTCTCAAAGCACTTCATGATGACGGAAGTGAGTGGTGGTGGCCCTCTTGAAGGTAGTCGTTTAGCTCAGTTACCTTAGCTTTCTTGGGAACAGGAACAATGGTGGCCCTCTTGAAGCATGTGGGAACAACAGACTGGGATAGGGATTGATTGAATATGTCCTTAAACACACCAGCCAGCTGGTCTGCGCATGCTCTGAGGGCGCGGCTGGGGATGCCGTCTGGGCCTGCAGCCTTGCGAGGGTTGACACGTTTAAATGTTTTCCTCACGTCGGCTGCAGTGAAGGAGAGTCCGCATGTTTTAGTTGCGGGCCGTGTCAGTGGCACTGTATTGTCCTCAAAGCGAGCAAAAAAGTTATTTAGTCTGCCTGGGAGCAAGACAACCTGGTCCGTGACGGGGCTGGTTTTCTTTTTGTAATCCGTGATTGACTGTAGACCCTGCCACATACCTCGTGTCTGAGCCGTTGAATTGAGATTCTACTTTGTCTCTATACTGACGCTTAGCTTGTTTGATTGCCTTGCGGAGGGAATAGTTACACTGTTTGTATTCGGTCATGTTTCCGATCACCTTGCCCTGATTAAAAGCAGTGGTTCGCGCTTTCAGTTTCACACGAATGCTGCCATCAATCCACGGTTTCTGGTTTGGGAATGTTTTAATCGTTGCTATGGGAACGACATCTTCAACACACATTCTAATGAACTCGCTCACCGAATCAGCGTATTCGTCAATGTTGTTGTCTGACGCAATACGAAACATATCCCAGTCCACGTGATGGAAGCAGTCTTGGAGTGTGGAATCAGATTGGTCGGACCAGCGTTGAACAGACCTCAGCGCGGGAGCTTCTTGTTTTAGTTCCTGTCTGTAAGCAGGGATCAACAAATTGGAGTCGTGGTCAGCTTTTCCGAAAGGAGAGCGGGGCAGGGCCTTATATGCGTCGCGGAAGTTAGAATAGCAATGAATAGCAATGATCCAAGGTTTTTAACCAGGTAGGCTAGTTGAGAACAAGTTCTCATTCGCAACTGCGACCTGGCCAAGATAAAGTGTAGCAATTCGACACATACAACACAGAGTTATACATGGAATAAACAAAACATACAGTCAATAATACAGTAGAACAAAAGAAAACAAAAAGTCTATATACAGTGAGTGCAAATGAGGTAAGTTAAGGAAATAAATAGGCCACGGTGGCGAAGTAATTACAATATAGCAATTAAACACTGGAACGGTAGATCGGCAGAAGATGAATGTGCAGGCAGAGATACTGGGGTGCAAAGGAGCAAAATAAATAAATAAATAAATACCAGTATGGGGATGAGGTAGGTAGATAGATGGCTGTTTACAGATAGGCTATGTACAGGTGCAGTGATCTGTAAACTGCTCTGACAGCTGGTGCTTAAAGCTAGTGAGGGAGATATGAGTCTCCAGCTTCAGAGATTTTTGCAATTCGTTCCAGTCATGGGCAGCAGAGAACTGGAAGGAAAGACGACCAAAGGAGGAATTGGCTTTGGGGGTGACCAGTGAGATATACCTGCTGGAGCGTGTGCTACAAGTGGGTGCTGCTATGGTGACCAGTGAGCTGAGATAAGGCGGGGCTTTACCTAGCAGAGACTTGTAGATAACCTGTAGCCAGTGGGTTTGGTGACGAGTATGAAACGAGGGCCAACCAACGAGAGCGTACAGGTCGCAATGGTGGGTAGTGTATGGGGCTTTGGTGACAAAACGGATGGCACTTTGATAGACTGCATCCAGTTTGTTGAGTAGAGTGTTGGAGGCTATTTTTTAGATGACATCAACGAAGTCGAGGATCGGTAGGATGGTCAGTTTTACGAGGGTATGTTTGGAAGCATGAGTGAAGGATGCTTTGTTGCGATATAGGAAGCTGATTCTAGATTTAATTTTGGATTGGAGATGCTTAATGTGAGTCTGGAAGGAGAGTTTACAGTCTAACCAGACACCCAGGTATTTGTAGTTGTCCACGTATTCTAAGTCAGAGCCGTCCAGAATAGTGATGCTGGACGGGCGTGCAGGTGCGGGCAGTGATCGATTGAAAAGCATGCATTTAGTTTTACTTGTATTTAAGAGCAGTTGGAGGCCACGGAAGGAGAGTTGTATGGCATTGAAGCTCGTCTGGAGGTTAGTTAACAGTGTCCAAGGAGGGGCCAGAAGTATACAGAATGGTGTCGTCTACTTAGAGGTGAATCAGAGAATCACCAGCAGCAAGAGCAACATCATTGATGTATACAGAAAAGAGAGTCGGCCCGAGAATTTAACCCTGTGGCACACCCATAGAGACTGTCAGAGGTCCGGACAACAGGCCCCCCGATTTGACACACTGAACTCTATCAGAGAAGTAGATGGTAAACCAGGCGAGGCAATTATTTGCCAATAAGAATGTTGTGATTGACAGAGTCGAAAGCCTTGGCAAGGTCGATGAATACGGCTGCACAGTAATGTCTCTTATCGATGGCGGTTATGAAGTCGTTTAGAACCTTGAGCGTGGCTGAGGTGCACCCATGACCAGCTCTGAAACCAGATTGCATAGCGGAGAAGGTATGGTGGGATTCGAAATAGTCAGTCATCTGTTTGTTAACTTGGCTTTCGACGACCTTAGAAAGACAGGGTAGGATAGATATAGGTCTGTAGCAGTTTGGGTCTAGAGTGTCTCCCCCTTTGAAGAGGGTGATGACCCTTGGCAGCTTTCCAATCTTTGGGAATCTCAGATGATACGAAAGAGAGGTTGAACAGGCTAGTAATAGGGGTTGCAACAATTTCGGCAGATCATTTTAGAAAGAGAGGGTCCAGATTGTCTAGCCCGGCTGATTAGTAGGGATCCAGATTTTGCAGCTCTTTCAGAACATCAGCTATCTGGATTTGGGTAAAGGAGAAATGGTGGGGGCTTTGGCGGGTTGCTGTGGAAAGTGCCGGGCAGTTGACCGGGGAAGGGGTAGCCATGTGGAAAGCATGGCCAGCCGTAGAGAAATGCTTATTGAAATTCTCAATTATAGTGGATTTATCAGTGGTGACAGTGTTTCCTAGCCTCAGAGCAGTGGGCAGCTGGGAGGAGGTGCTCTTATTCTCCATGGACTTTACAGTGACCCAGAACTTTTTTGAATTAGTACTACAGGATGCAAATTTCTGTTTGAAAAAGCTAGCCCTAGCTTTCCTAACTGCCTGTGTATATTTGTTGCCAACTTCCCTGAAAAGTTGCATGTCACGGGGGCTATTCGATGCTAATGCAGAACGCCACAGGATGTTTTTATGCTGGTCAAGGGCAGACAGGTCTGGAGTGAACCAAGGACTATATCTGTTCCTAGTTCTACATTTTTTGATAGGGGCATGCTTATTTAAGATGGTGAGGAAGGCACTTTTAAAGAATAGCCAGGCATCATCTACTGACGGGATGAGGTCAATGTCATTCCAGGATACCCTAGCCAGGTCGATTAGAAAGAACTGCTCGCAGAAGTGTTTCAGGGAGCGTTTGACAGTGATGAGGGGTGGTCATTTGGTCGCAGACCCATTACGGATGCAGGCAATGAGGCAGTGATCGCTGAGATCTTGATTGAAAACAGCATAGGTGTATTAGTTAGGATGACATCTATGAGGGTGCCCGTGTTTACTGATTTGGGGTTGTACCTGGTAGGTTCATTGATAATTTGTGTGAGATTGAGGGCATCAAGCTTAGTTTGTAGGATGGCCAGGGTGTTAAGCATGTCCCAGTTTAGGTCACCTAGTAGCACGAGCTCAGAAGATAGATGGGGGGCAATCAATTCACATATGGTATCGAGGGCACAGCTGGGGGCAGAGGGAGGTCTATAGCAAGCAGCAAGTAGAAGGTCAAATTGTTTGGGTACAGACCTGGATAGTAGGACAGAACTCTGCAGGCTATCTTTGCAGTAGATTGCAACATCGCCCCCTTTGGCAGTTCTATCTTGGCGGAAAACGTTATAGTTAGCAATGGAGATTTCAGGGTTTTTGGTGATTTTCCTAAGCCAGGATTCAGACACGGCTAAGACATCTGGGTTGGCAGAGTGTGCTAAAGCAGTGAGTAAAACAAACTTAGGGAGTAAGCTTCTAATGTTAACATGCATGAAACCAATGCTTTTATGTTTACAGAAGTCAACAAATGAGAGCACCTGGGGGGTGGGAGTGGAGCTAGGCACTGCAGGACCTGGATTAACCTCTACATCACCAGAGGAACAGAGGAGAAGTAGGATAAGGGTACGGCTAAAGACTATACGAACTGGTCGTCTAGCACGTTTAGAACAGAGAGTAAAAGGAGCAGGTTTCTGGGCACGATAGCATAGATTCAAGGCATAGTGTACAGACAAAGGTAAGGTAGGATGTGAGTACATTGGAGGTAAACCTAGGCATTGAGTAATGAAGAGAGAGAGAGTCTCTAGAGATGTTTAAACCAGGTGATGCCATCGCATATGTAGGAGGTGGAACAACATGGTTGGTTAAGGCATATTGAGCAGTAAGACAGTAATCACTAACCAGGACAGTAATGGACAAGGCATATTGACATTAGAGAGAGGCATGCGTAGCCAAGTGAACATATGGGTCCAGTGAGTGATTGAGCTGGCTGGGGACACGGCGATTCAGACAGTTAGCAGGCTAACAAGCTTACAGGTAGTAGGCCGGGGCTAAACAAGCTAGCAGCTAGTAGACCGGGGCAAGCTAGCAGTTAGCAGGCCGGGTTAGCAAGTGAGTGTATTGACGAGAGATTTATATTATGAACGGACGATGGACCCTATCAGCCAAACTGGCTGCACTGTGTGATCGAATAAAGGAACACATTCTCCAGTAGTAAATTGGCAGATGTTCCAGTATTGGTTCTAATACAAGGTATCAAAACCTTTACCAATTAAAAGGCAAAAAATACCATAACTACTCTCCAGAGAGGTGGGTATCACTACCTTAGAAAATTGTTAAATTGGCATATATTAGAGCAGTGAGTGAGTAAATCTAGAACACTCTGGCCACAGTCAGGAAGAGGAAACCTATAGCAAAGCCATAGAGGTACTAAAAGAAGAGCAAGAGCATTCAACCAATTTGGCTAGAATATGGTGAGAAGAAATCTAAATTACGGATCAAATTGAGCCGCATTTCCCTGCTGACGGAAAATTCCACTATAATAAAGAATTCAGATGCTATTGTGAGTTGGCACAATGACATTAAATGAAAGTCTAAGGCTCAATACATCAGCGTTTTGATGTCACCGTTCTATCGGCAGAGGAGAAAACAATCGCTAGAACCAACAGTAGTAATATTTGTACTCAGCATAACCGCTCTATTTGTGAAGTAAATTGAGTATGTAGTATGCTGATTTGTCATAAATACAAATTCATTGCTTTAACTAATTATGACAAATGTAAAGAAAATGTTATAAGGTAATGACTTTTCAAATCAAGTTGCGTTATACGTTATGTTGGCTGACAAATTTGTTGGTTACGCTATCCTTATGAACCGCATAGCATATCATTGCATCGAACTTGCTAGTAGATTAACTATATGCTATCCAACTACCCAACGTTTATTGACTTGATTATTCACATCATTCTCAGCTTAGCTAAATGGTATAGTCGTTGTGCATTCTCAATGGACATTATTAGATATGGTGCTTTGTAAATTCCCTCTGGCTATTTGTTCGGATGTGAGAACACTCTTTTCTGAATGTACTAGAGCGCAGAATAACTGATGAATGTACGAATGGTCAACACCGGTTGAATATGGCCGGTGTCAGTAAACATCAAGGAAAGAATGTAATTAAATTGTTGCCAGCAGCACAGTTAGTCACCAATGCATTGGATAACATGACAAAAGCCTAACCAGCTCTGCTAGGGTGAGTAAATGGTCAAAGCGAGGATGTGTTCTCTTATTATGCAAGTATAAACACCATGGGACCAAACAGCCATCATACCGCTCAGGAAGGAGACGCATTCTGTCTCCTAGAGATGAACGTACTTTGGTGCGAAAAGTGCAAATCAATCCCAGAACAGCAGCAAAGGACCTTGTGAAGATGCTGGAGAAAACTGGTACAAAAGTATCTATATCCACAGTAAAACAAGTCTTATATCGACAGAAGCTGATGAAAGGCAGCTCAGCAAGGAAGATGCCACTGCTCCAAAACCTCCATAAAAAAGCCAGACTACGGTTTGCAACTGCACATGAGGACAAAGATTGTACTTTTTGGAGAAATGTCCTCTGGTCTGATGAAACAAAAATAGAACTGTTTTGCCATAAGGACCATCGTTATGTTTGGAGGAAAAAGGGGGAGGCTTGCAAGCCGAAGAACACCATCCCAACCATGAAGCACAGGGGTGGCAGCATCGTGTTGTTGTGGTGCTTTGCAGCAGGAGGGACTGCACTTCACAAAATAGATGGCATCATGAGGTAGGAAAATCATGTGGATATATTGAAGTAACATCTCAAGACATCAGTCAGGAAGTTAAAGCTTGGTCGCAAATGGGCCTTCCAAATGGACAATGACCCCAAGCATACATCCAAAGTTGTGGCAAAATCGACAACAACAAAGTCAAGGTATTGGAGTTGCCATCACAAAGCCCGGACCTCAATCCTATAGAAAATTTGTGGGTAGAACTGAAAAAGCGTGTGCGAGCAAGAAGGCCTACAAACCTTACTCAGCTCTGTCAAAAGGAATAGGCCAAAATTCACCCAACTTATTGTGGGAAGCTTGTGGAAGGCTACCCAAAACGTTTAACCCAAGTTAAACAATTTAAACGCAATGCTAACAAATACTAATTGAGTGAATGTAAACTTCTGACCCACTTGGAACGTGATGAAAGAAATAAAAGCTGAAATAAATCATTCTCCCTACTATTATTTTGACATTTCACATTCTTAAAGTGGTGATCCTAACAACCTAAGACAGGGAATTTGTATTATGATTAAATGTCAGGAATTGTGAACGTATTGAAACATATTTGGCTAAGGTGTATGTAGACTTCCAACTTCAACTGTATATTCTCATTAAGCATGTAGTATAGAGAAAATTAGTATGGGTATTTGAACACAGCTTGGGTATGTGAGTATATTGATAGAAAATGTAAGTCTGCTTTGATGGCAGGTTGAAACCTGCCATCAAATATTGCGGGGATCGCAGAAAAATACCAAAGCGTAGCTTCTGGGGAAATTAGTAAATCGAAAAGTGAGTGTAGGGCAATATTTGTTACATTTATGACAGGAAAGTATAGGGAATACACTTACCCTAACCAATTAATCTATAAACGCTTATGGGATTTTCCCAGTCTGGTTAATACATTTAAATATATTTTTTTATTTTCTCCACCGTAAGAGTTAGGGAGAATTAACACGGAATGTAGACATAACTTGTAACGACGTAAAAAAACAAATGAGGGTTTCCATCAAATTAAAAATCATTGCGGAGTAAATGTGATTTCATTATGTCGCAAAGGAAAATATAATCTGCTTTTATTGACCTTGCCAGATCCGTTTTCAAATCAATGAATGTTGATTTAACTTGTTGACTGCTAAATCCCCTTTGCAGATGTGAAATATTTGCAATGAAACACTTGGATTAACTTTCAGGCTATTTTCTGGGAAAATTGTGTCATTATTATGTGCCAGATGTTAAGACTACAAACCATTATAATAGGGTTATTTGCGGGATATACTGGTCATTTCAATAGCATTGGGTCTATGTTACTGACTGAATGGAAGTTGTGGGGCAGAAAGAGGCTCAAGTATTGTGAACTATTTAAACTCCCATCGAAATGTATATTTGTCCTAAGGAATTGGCGGGTGTATTTTGGGGATTTGGCAAATCACATGTTCATCTTCTAATTTCTGTGAAGCAGAAATGGAATATCCTATAGAGGTTGGTATTAAAAATAGAGTAATATTGTCTGGGTAGACAAATTAAAACAATGCCTTGTAATAATGTGAATGGAAATATGTTACTGGTTTTTGGATAGTCTGGATAGCCATGTTTAAGTCCGCGGGTGAAAGCGTGTCATACTCGCTGGGCTATATCAAGCTGTAAGGGACACAGTTGGAAAATTGAAGCAGAGGTCTGAATAGTTAAATCGGAAACGTTCTTTGACAGTTTCTGTTTTTTGTTGCTCAGTTTTGTAGTTTAGGTAACACCATTGAATTTGAGCAGGAAGGTAATGTCATTTAAAACAATAATCTGTTTCCATTACATGGAACAGTGGCAAGTATCTAAAGTCAATGTTTTAGTACTGAACATTTAGCTGATGAATATTGAGCTGATGGTGCCAACTTTTTGAAGGTCCTAGATTTGTTAAAATAGGTTTTATATCGACTAAATTAATGCAACAGGTTAGACTGATATAATTACCAGAAAGGGGCTCTGGGATTGTTTACTTTAGAAGGTGTCTATTCCTCATAATGGGACACTATATTATCTGATATTGTTTGAGTAGGAATCTTTCTTCCAGGACTGATGGAAGTCCACTACAGTATATATGTTAAGGGGAGCTCCCACATTAAATAAGGCCTGGGAAATGTTGTTTGTTTTTACCCTACATCATGAATGTTTGTTCATGTTTCAATACCATGTCTGATTTATAGTGTGGGATTATTTTATTTGGTTTCAGTGGGTTTTTCATGGGTTTGAGCCGAGGTATCTTGAAAGGGGTACACAAATGGAATTTTCAGAAGTTTTATTTTCTGAGTTTTAATTGAACATGTATTCTTTTGATAAGGAATGTACTGAATAAACTGCAACCTGGGCTATGAAATGTTTGACTGTTTTTAAATCATTAATCTAATACAGAAAGAAACACTTATTTGAAGGGTTTGAATGACCTCTGACCTCTGTCCTAACTTTCTAGTGTGGTTTGATCGCCCTCACTGGAAAGCCGAGAGATGGTTTGTTGATGATTTAAGGTAATTTGTAATACTGATTTGAAGGTCATTTATAATACTGATAATTATGGAGAAGTTTCTAATTAATAGTTATATGTGTAATTCGGACCACGAGAAGGATAGAACTGTCTCTGGTCTATTTTTATATTCCTTGAATCAAGTTGTGGGTACAATTTTTGTCTTTATGGAGTTATTATGGGTAGTAAATCTAATTAGATTTTGTTATTTTAATTTGTTTTCATTCTTAACCAGTAGTGTTGTTTTTTTCGTGTCAAAATGGGGAAATTTGAGGTTTTTGGATTACGTTTACACACCTTGAGTGATATGTCAGGATGTATTGAGTGATATATGAAGGAGTGTATTGTTGCGTTGTTTGTTCTGTTTGGATAAATCTCACCAGATTGGGTCTGCTGGATGATCTAGATAATTTCCTGATCCTATGACTCTGCGATGAGGTTGACAGTGTGATAAGGGGAGTATAACCAATTTGGAAAAATTGTTTCAACAGAATGTGTTGTTATTCTCTGAAATTTGTATTAATAATAAGTAATAATTTGTCATATAGTAGATAATTTGTCTAGATTTCCTGAAGCAGATATGAACTGAACTCCACACCACAAACGGTGTGGACCTCAAAACCCCCTCTAACCGGCTGAAGAACTGGAGTTCAATAAGGCCTTGTCCTGCACCACATCTATCCGAGCCAGCAACCAGCATCCAGTTGACGTAATTAACAGTCTTTTCTCTCAGGAGTGCAACAGAAGTCCACGTGGAGTGAGCATGGAGAGAAATCCTTTCCAAAACTACTCATATTGCTGGTATACTGGTTGGCAAACGGACAAGACATAGTAAGAGTTGTGGTGGGGTTCAGGTTAGAAATTGAAATTGGGACATTGTCATGGGCCATCTACTTTTAACTATGAAGCTATCTGAAGAAGAAAAATGAAGAAATGCCAGAAGATTGAATGCGGGGGGGGGGGGGGGGGACTGTGCCTGTATTTGATTTAGACTTGTCTAAAATTGATATTTTGGGATTATCAAATTCATTTTCTATAGGATTGAGGTCAGGGATTTGTGATGGCAACTCCAGTACCTTGGACCAAAGTTGGAGTGAAATATTTGGTCGACCCATCCTCTCTTTAGTTTATCATGGTTGCTGGACTGGAGATTGGTCTCTTGGAGAAAAACAATGTCCAGACTTAAGATAAGCACACACTCGGCTATGCATGACCACATGGTTAATTCCTTTTAAATTCCAGGTGATAAAGCAAGTGGAGCCTAGAGTATGTGAATTACAGTGCCTTGCGAAAGTATTCGGCCCCCTTGAACTTTGCGACCTTTTGCCACATTTCAGGCTTCAAACATAAAGATATAAAACTGTATTTTTTTGTGAAGAATCAACAACAAGTGGGACACAATCATGAAGTGGAACGACATTTATTGGATATTTCAAACTTTTTTAACAAATCAAAAACTGAAAAATTGGGCGTGCAAAATTATTCAGCCCCTTTACTTTCAGTGCAGCAAACTCTCTCCAGAAGTTCAGTGAGGGTCTCTGAATGATCCAATGTTGACCTAAATGACTAATGATGATAAATACAATCCACCTGTGTGTAATCAAGTCTCCGTATAAATGCACCTGCACTGTGATAGTCTCAGAGGTCCGTTAAAAGCGCAGAGAGCATCATGAAGAACAAGGAACACACCAGGCAGGTCCGAGATACTGTTGTGAAGAAGTTTAAAGCCGGATTTGGATACAAAAAGATTTCCCAAGCTTTAAACATCCCAAGGAGCACTGTGCAAGCGATAATATTGAAATGGAAGGAGTATCAGACCACTGCAAATCTACCAAGACCTGGCCGTCCCTCTAAAAACTTTCAGCTCATACAAGGAGAAGACTGATCAGAGATGCAGCCAAGAGGCCCATGATCACTCTGGATGAACTGCAGAGATCTACAGCTGAGGTGGGAGACTCTGTCCATAGGACAACAATCAGTCGTATATTGCACAAATCTGGCCTTTATGGAAGAGTGGCAAGAAGAAAGCCATTTCTTAAAGATATCCTTAAAAAGTGTCGTTTAAAGTTTGCCACAAGCCACCTGGGAGACACACCAAACATGTGGAAGAAGGTGCTCTGGTCAGATGAAACCAAAATTGAACTTTTTGGCAACAATGCAAGACGTTATGTTTGGCGTAAAAGCAACACAGCTCATCACTCTGAACACACCATCCCCACTGTCAAACATGGTGGTGGCAGCATCATTGTTTGGGCCTGCTTTTCTTCAGCAGGGACAGGGAAGATGGTTAAAATTGATGGGAAGATGGATGGAGCCAAATACAGGACCATTCTGGAAGAAAACCTGATGGAGTCTGCAAAAGACCTGAGACTGGGACGGAGATTTGTCTTCCAACAAGACAATGATCCAAAACATAAAGCAAAATCTACAATGGAATGGTTCAAAAATAAACATATCCAGGTGTTAGAATGGCCAAGTCAAAGTCCAGACCTGAATCCAATCGAGAATCTGTGGAAAGAACTGAAAACTGCTGTTCACAAATGCTCTCCATCCAACCTCACTGAGCTCAATCTGTTTTGCAAGGAGGAATGGGAAAAAATGTCAGTCTCTCGATGTGCAAAACTGATAGAGACATACCCCAAGCGACTTACAGCTGTAATCGCAGCAAAAGGTGGCGCTACAAAGTATTAACTTAAGGGGGCTGAATAATTTTGCACGCCCAATTTTTCAGTTTTTGATTTGTTAAAAAAGTTTGAAATATCCAATAAATGTCGTTCCACTTCATGATTGTGTCCCACTTGTTGTTGATTCTTCACAAAAAAATACAGTTTTATATCTTTATGTTTGAAGCCTGAAATGTGGCAAAAGGTCGCAAAGTTCCGAATACTTTCGCAAGGCACTGTAGGCATAGTCATTGTAATTAGAAATGAATGTTTGTATACTCACATGGCCAGTGTGCTGAAAGGTCAGAATAATAAAATATAAAGGAAAAAAAACTGCTAAAAACAACAAAATACGCAGAAGAAAACCTTGGACGCCTCTGCTGGCCTTCCCCCTGTTGGAAGGCTGCATCTACCTCTCCTAGGCTAGAGCAATACTACCATGTTAAACTGAATCTCAGTAGAGCTCTATCCAGGGACAACATAATACTTTTATACATAGGGAAGGGGATTCTGGAGGGAACCACCTCAGTTCTCTAATGTATCTTATGCAATATGCATATTTGAAGGATAAGAAAGAATATATATTATACAAAAAAAAAGGTATGTCTGTCCACCCCCCGTCCTGCGGTATTAATTACCATCTGTACAACTTGCAGTCCCGTGCCAGTAGCCACTAAGCAACAAAGGGGACCAACCACTCAAATAGTACAAAATAATACACGTGGTCCTTTAAGAGTATAAAATTGTAGGTATTAAACATGCTCACAGTATGTCAGTAGGGTATCCTATTAAGGCATGGAAAAGACAGCTCAGCGCCTAGCCTAATTAGTAACACCCCATCTAGCATCAAGGCTGTCTAGCCACAGCTAGTTGGTAAAAGCTAATTGTGCCATTTATTGTAAAAAATTTTACAAAAAATATATTTTTATTTCACCTTTATTTAACCAGGTAGGATAGTTGAGAACAAGTTCTCATTTACAACTGTGACCTGGCAGATAAAGCTAAGCAGTTTGACACATACAACAACACAGTTACATATGGAATAAACAAACATACAGTCTATAATACTGTATATAGACTTTTTCTACTGTATGTGCAAATGAGGTAAGGGAGTTAAAGGCAATAAATAAATAAAAATATATATATAATTATTTCACCTTTATTTAACCAGGTAGGCTAGTTGAGAACAAGTTCTCATTTACAACTGCGACCTGGCCAAGATAAAGCATAGCAGTGTGAACAGACAACAACACAAGAGTTACACATGGAGTAGACAATAAACAAGTCAATAACACAGTAGAAAAAAAGGAAAAAAAATAGGCCATGGTGGCGAAGTAATTACAATATATCAATTAAACACTGGTGTGATAGATTTGCAGAAGATGAATGTGCAAGTAGAGATACTGGGGTGCAAAAGAGCAAGATAAATAAATATATACAGTATAGGGAATGAAGTAGTTGGATGGGCTATTTGCAGATGGGCTACGTACAGGTGCAGTGATCTGTGAGCTGCTCTGACAGCTGGAGCTTAAAGCTAGTGAGGGAGATATGAGTCTCCAACTTCAGTGATTTTTGCAGTTCGTTCCAGTCATTGGCAGCAGAGAACATTAAGGAAAGGCTGCCAAAGGAGGAATTGGCTTTGGGGGTGACCAGTGAGATATACCTGCTGGAGCGCATGCTACAGGTGTGTGTTGCTATGGTGACCAGTGAGCTGAGATAAGGCGGGGCTTTACCTAGCAAAGACTTGTAGATGACCTGGAGCCAGTGGGTTTGGCGACGAGTATGAAGCGAGGGCCAGCCAACGAGAACGTACAGGTCGCAGTGGTGGGTAGTATATGGGGCTTTGGTGACAAAACAGATGGCACTGTGATAGACTGCATCCAATTTGTTGAGTAGAGTGTTGGAGGCTATTTTGTAGATGACACCACCAAAGTCGAGGATCGGTACAATGGTCAGTTTTACAAGGGTATGTTTGGCAGCATGAGTGAAGGATGCTTTGTTTTGCGACATAGGAAGCTGATTCTAGATTTAATTTTGGATTGGAGATGCTTAATGTGAGTCTAGAAGGAGTTTTTACAGTCTAGCCAGACACCTAGGGATTTGTAGTTGTCCACATAAGTCAGAACCGTCCAGAGTAGTGATGCTGCATGGGTGGACAGCGATCGGTTGAAGAGCATGCATTTAGTAATACTTGTATTTGACTGCCAGGCGAGGCAGTAATTTGAGAAACCAAGGGTGTTGAGTCTGCCGATAAGAATGTGGTGATTGACAGAGCCGAGAGCCTTGGCCAGGTTGATGAATACGGCTGCACAGTAATGTCTCTTATCGATGGCGGTTATGATATCGTTTAGGACCTTGAGCGTGGCTGAAGTACACCCATGACCAGCTCTGAAACCAGATTGCATAGCGGTGAAGGTACAGTGGGATTCGAAATGGTTGGTAATCTGTTAACTTGGCTTTCGAAGAACTTAGAAAGGCAGGGTAGGATAGATATAGGTCTGTAGCAGTTTGGGTCTAGAGTGTATCCCGCTTTGAAGAGGGTGATGATCGTGGCAGCTTTCCAATCTTTGGGAATCTCAGATGATACGAAAGAGGTTGAATGGGCTAGTAATAGGGGTTGCAACAATTTTGGCAGATCATTTTAGAAAGAGAGGGTCCAGATTGTCTAGCCCGGCTGATTTGTAGGGGTCCAGATTTCGCAGCTCTTTCAGAACATCAGCTATCCGGATTTGGGTGAAGGAGAAATGGGGGATGCTTGGGCGAGTTGCTGTGGGGGATGCAGGGCCTGTTGACCGGGGTAGGGGTAGCCAGGTGGAAAGCACGGCCAGACGTAGAAAAACGCTTATTGAAATTCTCAATTACAGTGGCTTTATCGGTGGTGACAATGTTTCCTAGCCTCAGTGGGCAGCTGGGAGGAGGTACTCTTATTCTCCATGGACTTTACAGTGTCCCAGAACTTTTTTGAGTTTGTGCTACAGGATGCAAATTTCTGTTTGAAAAAGCTAGCCCTAGCTTTCCTAACTGCCTGTGTATATTGGTTCCTAACTTCCCTGAAAAGTTGCATATCACAGGGGCTATTCGATGCTAATGCAGAACGCCACAGGATGTTTTTGTGCTGGTCAAGGGCAGTCAGGTCTGGAGTGAACCAAGGGCTATATCTGTTCCTGGTTCTAAAATTTTTTAATGTGGCATGCTCATTTAAGATGGTGAGGAAGGCACTTTTAATGAATAACCAGGCATCCTCTACTGACGGGATGAGATCAATATCTTTCCAGGATACCCGGGCCAGGTCGATAAGAAAGGCCTGCTCGCTGAAGTGTTTTAGGGAGTGTTTGACAGTGATGAGGGGTGGTCATTTGACCGCAGACTCATTGCGGATACAGGCAATGAGGCAGTGATCGCTGAGATCTTGATTGAAATCAGCATAGGTGTATTTGGAGGGCAAGTTGGTCAGGATGACATCTATGAGGGTGCCCGTGTTTACTGATTTGGGGTTGTACCGGGTAGGTTCATTGATAATTTGTGTGAGATTGAGGGCATCAAGCTTAGATTGTAGGATGGCCGGGGTGTTACGCATGTCCCAGTTTAGGTCACCTAGTGGCACGAGCTCTGAAGGTAGATGGGGGGCAATCAATTCACATATGGTGTCCAGGGCACAGCTGGGGGCAGAGGGTGGTCTATAGCAAGCAGCAACGGTGAAAGACTTGTTTCTGGAAAGGTGGATTTTTAAAAGTAGAAGCTCAAATTGTTTGGGTACAGACCTGGATTGTAAGACAGAACTCTGCAGGCTAACTCCGCCCCCTTTGGCAGTTCTATCTTGTCGGAAAATGTTATAGTTAGGGATGGAAATTTCTGGGTTTTTGGTGGTCTTCCTAATCCAGGATTCAGATACGGCTAGGACATCCGGGTTGGCAGAGTGTGCTAAAGCAGTGAATAAAACAAACTTAGAGAGGAGGCTTCTAACGTTAACATGCATGAAACCAAAACTTTTACGGTTACAGAAGTCAACAAATGAGAGCACCTGGGGTGGAGCTAGGCACTGCAGGGCCTGGATTAACCTCTACATCACCAGAGGAACAGAGGAGGAGTAGGACAAGGGTACGGCTAGAGGCTATAAGAACTGGTCGTCTAGTATGTTCGGAACAGAGAGTAAAAGGAGCAGGTTTCTGGGGGCGATAGAATATATTCAAGGCATAATGTACAGACAAAGGTGTGGTAGGATGTGAATACATTGGAGATAAACTTAGGCATTGTGTGATGAGAGAGATATTGTCTCTAGAAACATTTAAACCAGCTGATGTCACTGCATGTTTGGGAGGTGGAACTAAAGGGTTGGCTAAGGCATATTGAGCAGGGCTAGAGGCTCTACAGTGAAATAAGACAATAATCACTAACCAGAACAGCAAATAAAATACTATATTGTTCTTGTGAGAACATGTCACCCTATACATACCATCATTGTTCATAACATTAAGTTACTGGAAAAATAATTGTAATTTTTTGGCAGCAGGGTGGACATTTATTTGATATATTTTTTTGTTCCCAATTTCATGGAATCCAATTGGTAGTTACAGTCTTGTCCGTACCAGAGTTGCAGCGATGGGACTCGGGAGAGGCGAAGGTCGAGCGCCGCACGTCCACCGTAACACGACCCAGCCAAGCCGCGCGGCTTCTTGACATAATGCCCGCTTAACCCAGAAGCCAGCCGCACCAATGCGTCAGAGGAAACCCTGTACACTTGGCGACCGTGTCAGCGTGCATGCGCCTGGCCCGACAAAGGAGTTGCTAGAGCGCGATGTGACTCGTGGCCATTGTTGTTTCGACATTTTACGATGAAAAGGACAAAACAGTTCAGAAAAAAATAGGCTAATTAGTGAATTGGATTTGATCCTAATTAAATGTTACAAAATTAACACGGTAGCGAGTGTTGGTCAAGTATTAACAGTAAATTGTTCGCCCTGGACAGGAGCACAGAGAAAACGCGTCTACACATTTTTATCGTCATAGTTTTAGCCAGGAAAAATATATTGTTGACAGTATTTTACATCATCGCTATTGTTGACAAGATTAACACTGTATGGAGAGCATGTTGTCTACTGAGGTCTTGTAAGAGGTCTCCTGTGGGTAATTATATATGATCTGGTACTGTAAACTGGTTCTACTCACTGTGCTTTTGTCCTTCAGCAGTTTCTCAATGACTTCTATCAGGAGCTCCTTCTGATCCTGGTCCAGGCTGAGGAGCAGGAGGAAAGCTTTGATACAACTCCAAGGTCCAAACACACACACAGAAAAACACTCACGCGTGCACAAACACACCCACCCACACCCTACCTGTAGAGTTTCTGGATGGCGTGGGCGGATGTTTTCCTGACGTAAGGGGACATGTCGGAGGCAGCCTCCTTGATGGCCAGCATCATGATGGGAACGATGATTGGGACTCTGATACTGGACAGAACCCTGAGAGCACTGGCTCTGATCAGCTGGTTAGGGTCCTGGCAGAGGGAGAGAGAGCCGGTATTAGTATTATCTACACCTTGAGACAGAGGAAAGTAAAATAGAAAGAAAGGAATGGAGAAAGAAATCATGTGGTGAGAGATACTGACGACATGATACAGCACTACACAAAAACGACATCACACCCACCCACACAGGTAGGAAGTGAAGCATGGTATGGAGCTAGCAGGGGTTGAAATCAGGGGTTGAAAGTAGTTTTCCAGCTATGGTGTATGATGAAGGGGTGGCCTCTAAAAACACCATTGTTGGCCTGTGACCTCACATAGAGACAGACAGACTCTTTAACGGCTCAATACTTCTCCACAACACACACCTTTAAACACATGCATACACACACCAAACATGACACTTTCATCTAAGAGTACAGGTGCGTGGGAATTCAAATGGTAGAACCCTCAGCATCAAAGCCCGGTGCGCACGCGCACACACACTACCTTGAGGGCCCTCTGAAAGGTGCTGATGGACAGTAGAGCCAGGTCCTGCTGCTCCTCTGCATACCTCACCAGGTACACATACACCAACTTCTTCAGCTGGAAAACACACATACTTTGAATTAGTCATTAATACACCCTTATTTTTAGACAGATCCTAAATCCATTCATTAGCTTTCCGGTTGAGCACAGACCGTCCACATTACAGAATGTGTAGGTAACACTATTCTTTGACAGTGGAGAGAACAGTGCTTTGGCTAGATGTCAGATGTACGTCTTGGTTTAGTTGTTTTAAAGGGGGAAAGCAGAGGATGAAAGTGTTCCTGTTTGATATTATAACAGTCTAGATCCATGTTGTTTCAGGGAGAGCAGAGAATGAGCAAAACTATCTTTTGTTTGAATTCAGAAAGTTTCAGTAGTGTTATCGCTTCCTCCCTCTCTCTCCCATCTCCTCCTCCTCCCCTCCCTTGCTTGCTTACTTCTCCCTTCACACGTAGGAGACTGAGCTAATATTTGTCCAGTGTCCGACTGGGGGTTAAAGGTTGGCCCTTTCATGATTCACCAGTGTTATTCGGTGTGTGTACGGGGAGGTTCAGCTGTGGTGAAACAGTTCTCAATCACTGCAGTAATTAGTGGGTGAATTAACAGCATTAATGACTAAGAGGGGACATAACCCATCTTGCCTAGTTTTAAGGGATGTTGACAACATCATCTTATTGACAACATCAGAGAAAATAGATGTTCAAAACTAGGAATACTAATCAAATAAGCTAGTGATTGAATATCCATTATTAGATCAGTCATCATACAGTCTAGCCCCTCCTCCCCCCATACTACCCTCGTTTTCCCACTCATACACACACCTCCAGGATGTCTAGTATCAGGATGTTGTTTCTAGAACTAGTTGAAGAAAACAAAGCATCCTGATATTAAATCACATTATTTCTTCAATACTCTGTGTCCTGTGCTGCTTTCTGATTAGAGACAATCAATAACACACAGCACTACACAGGCCTGCAGAGGAGAGAACAAGCAGGGGGGGGGGGGGGGGGGGATGCAGAGGCCCAGAGAGAGATCTACCACTACCCTAGCCCTAGCAGCTGGTGTGTGTGAGGGGGGAGAGAGAGGACGTGACCATGGGCTCTCCTCTGCCAATTAATCCCACCAACCTGCTCCAGTTCCCTACCATTGGCTGCGCTGTCACACACACACCCTTTCGTACTGCCTGTTTATTCTCCTGATCAATATTACCAGGAGTGGGGAACTCATCTGGCCGGGCAGTGGTTCTGTGGTCTCATACTTGCAGTGGTGAGATGTCCTCTGTGTTCTTTTAGATAGAGCCTTCTAAATGTTTTCAACCATGTTGTGCAAATAGAATGGATGCTCAGTGTATGTGTGTGTGGATGATGCCCTACCTCTATATTCTTACTAGCCACGTTCTTCACCACTGCTGGGAACAGCTCAGAGGCATTCTTCCCCTTTGCGATCAGCTGTAGACAGAAAATCACTTACATGTTTCACCACAGTATTCAATTTGCTGTAGTATGATATGTACAATAAAATAGTAATGTACTGCATCTATTTATACTTTTTTCAAAGGAGGATTTTAAAAAAAAATTCAGTAAATGAATTGAGACTATAAAACTGAAGTACACTTGAACTGAGTTTGCAGTGCACTTAGCTGATGTGCACTTATCAGGCTTGGAATGTGTGTATAGGTTCTACTACTCACCCCAACAACCCTCTTCATGGCCTCCAGTTTAAGCGACTCCTTGTTGCTCTCAAGCATCTCTTTAAGGTCTTCATTCCTGGAGGGGGAGAAAGAGATTAGAAAATGTACAATACGCTATTTAATATTATCACACGGCTTATTTAATTAGCAGATGCGCTTTTGTACACCAGACAACTCTCACTGATGTAGCCAGGATTTTTTTTTTTTACCTTTATTTAACTAAGCAAGTCAGTTAAGAACAAATTCTTATTTTCAATGACGGCCTAGGAAGTGGGTTAACTGCCTGTTCAACAACAGATTTGTACCTTGTCAGCTCGGGGGTTTGAACTTGCAACCTTCCGGTTACTAGTCCAACGCTCTAACCACTAGGCTACCCTGTCACAACGATTAATGAATTTCATTAACTTAAGAATGGAAAACTGTGGTGCACAGAGTTTGACTTGGAAATTGTGTTTGCGTAGTCAACTTAGACACACACTTACCCCAACAGACATGCCACCAGGGGTCTTTTCACAGTCCCCAGGTCCAGAACAAATTCAAGGAAACATACAGTATTATGAAGAGCCATGATTGCATGGAACTCCCATCTTATATAGCGCAAGTGAACAGCAAACCTGGGTTGTTGTTTTTTTTATGAATAAAGCAACACCTCACGGCACAACGCCCCGTGTGACTTACTTGTTGTGTATGTACTGACATGTATGTGTAACTGTTCATGTTTTTATATCTACGTAAATTGTAAAGTATTTTGTCTGTAATGTCTTTTTAGTCCCTAGTAAGACTAGATGTCGCCAATGGCGTCGGCTAATGTGGATCCTAATAAATCAAAACAAATAAATAAAATTGAACAAGATGAGGGAGAGAGGGGGATGGGTAGAGAGAATGAAAACCACAAAACACAACTTAACCATATTGGATGTTGTTACCAGGCGCAGAGAAAGCAATGTCAGGTCGTGAGTGACTCACAATGTCACAATCAACTAATCACTAATCAGCTAGTGATCAGGAAACGCTAGGCTATTTGGTAAACTTGAAGACACACATCACAAGCAAGTGCCAAGACTCACACTTCTGTACAGTACCCTTTGGTGTGTGTCTCATCGGGGCCTCCATTGGTGTGTGTGTGGGGTGTGAGGTGCTGCTCCTCCTGGCTGAGTTCAGTCTTTAAGGTGAGCTGGAGGTTCTCAGCAGACACCAGAGCTGTCCTCACAGCCCCTGCTGCCTCAGAACGCAGCACAGAGAAACCTCGGTGACCATTCATACTGCTTCAGCTTCTACAGGCCTGTCTGTTGCTCTCCTCTCGTCTCTCTGTCAGTCTTCCTCACTCTTCTTTCTCCACTTCTGTCAGTAGGTAAGAGGAGACACAGGATGCCCTTGCAGCTGGCTAAACCTCTGGCCCTCTCCCTGGCACAGACAGCTCCCCCTGGTCATCCAGTTATACTCTGTTCTGCTTTATTTCTGTCCTGTGACTCCAGGCGTTTCCTGCCTGTCATCTCGCTCTCCTGCTCTCTCTCTCTCTCTCTCACTGTCTCTCTCCCCCCAGCTCTCTCTCTCTCTTTCTCACTCTCTCTCTCTCCCCCCAGCTCTCTCTCTCTCTTTCTCACTCTCTCTCTCTCCCCCCAGCTCTCTCTCTCTCTCTTTCTCACTCTCTCTCTCCCCCCAGCTCTCTCTCTCTCTTTCTCACTCTCTCTCTCCCCCCAGCTCTCTCTTTCTCACTCTCTCTCTCCCCCCAGCTCTCTCTCTCTCTTTCTCACTCTCTCTCTCCCCCCAGCTCTCTCTTTCTCACTGTCTCGCTCTCCCCCCAGCTTTCTCTCTCTCGCTCCCCAGCTCTCCTTCTCTCTAGCTTTCTCTCCCTCTCTCCACCTCCAGCTCTCTCTCTCTCCCTAGCTCTCTCACCCCAGCTCTCTCTCTTTCTCCCCAGCTCTCTCTCCCCAGCTCTCTCACATCAGGCTACTAAACTATTGAGCACCATCTTAGCTCGATGTCGATAGAGGGAGTTGCAAGTTGAAGTTGCCCTCTTTGCAGACTACTAGTATGACTCAGTCTTCACTGTTTTAAATCCAATCTGGAGAAGGGATGAAGTTCCCTGTCTGACAGATCCTTGGCCCACCAGACAATGGCTTCTTCTTCCGCTTCTCCTCCTCTCCTCTGGACATAGATTAGTTCTCTGTCCGTGTGTAGCTGTAGGGTGGTAGCTCAGTTGGTTCTCTCTGCCAGAGTCAGTGCTTGTAGGGTGGTAGTTTAGTTCTCTGTGTCTCTGCCTGTGACTGTGGCCACTTCCCTCTAGGGGAAACGGGAAGGCCTTATCAGCCTCAGGGTAAACACACAGAAGCTTTCACCACCTCTGTCCACAGCACAATACACCACTTTACACCCACGCCTGCCTTGTGCCCTTCCAGGGAACTGCTGCCAGGGCTGGGCTAGATAAAGGCCCTGCCAGCCTCACACACTGCCAGGGGAACCACAGTTAGGACAACACCCAACAACTATACATGTCATTCTTCACATTTCAACCAGCCCAGTCTCTTTTCCTAGGTTTTTAATTCTGGGAAGCGATTCTACAAATCAACCAGCCCTGAGAAAGCTATGGTAATTCACTCACATAACGACCAGCAGGATAAGGGGCTGTAAACTGCTCCAATCAGCTGGTTTATTAGCTGCCGTTACATAGGCTACTATTGTCTGCCATTGATTTCAAAGTTTAACTAACTCTATGGACAAGGACTATTTTGAACAATTTACATAGAACATTTAACAAAAAAAAACATTTACTGGAAGAACTGTGCAGATGCAAAGTTTAGTAACAGAATTACAGTAAAATCTACCTCACTTTTTTTATGCGACCAAAAAAACTAAAATATCTGCTTTGAATTATGACTCAAAGATGTCTGCAGAAAGAATGGGGTTTCAGCTAGAAGTTTGAACGAATGTATTTTGATTATGGAATTACAGCAGGTGAAGTGGATTTACATTCGGTAATGGAATTACTGTAACGGAATTACATCATGGGTCCCTGTTCTGTACTATACAGAAATGCATAATTACGGATATGAATATCATTGTCTTCATGGTGATGTATTCCGAATAGGTATACAAAGGTAGAAAATAGGGAAGCAAATTTTGTTTGATTTTGCTGCAGACTAACTGTAAACAATTAACAGTAAATTAACAAAAAAATCTAAAAACAGTCAAATGTGACCGACTGACTCAAATCAGTCTTGGGTAGAAAATTTGAAGTGGTGTCTTTTTTTTATTTTATACATTGGATAAAAGTAGAGACTCAGAGCTACAAAATTGTATATCATACACTACAGTTGAGGAACAATGGGAAAGTAATTCTGCTTTGAAAGTTGATAAACTTGTAAACTCACTTTTGAGAAGATGGCCTTTTAATTTTTTGGTACTACTACTGGAGAGCCCTTCTTTGTCTACACCCTTTCAGCATTGTTTGCACCCTCTTAAACTGTAGACCCTCCCATCTCTTTAACAGCAGCAGTCAAGCACCCAAGCTAACTTTCTAGCTACTTCCATACATAAATATGAGAACAGCTCACTGAACATTTCCTGCCCAAGCAGAGCTGGTTAGGCTGCTATGTTATCCAGAGCGTTGGTGATTGCAACTGTGCTGTCAGATTGTCCGATCATAAATTTGGAGCATTCAGGGCGCACACTGGACGCTCTGGCCGATGAGTAGGGTTGATCTGAATGGACTGACCTCACAACGGCAGTCAAGCACCCAAGTTAACTGGCTAACATTGGCTAGCTACTTCCAGACAAATGAGAGAACCCCCATTTTACTCGCCCAAGCAGAGCTGGTAAGGCTGTTTTCATGTTATCCAGAGCGTTGGTGTCTAATTGTGCTGCTGGCAACAATTATATTACACATTTTTCCCGACGTTTACTAACACCAGCCATATTCAACGGGTGTTGAGCGTTCGTAAATTCATCAGTTATTCTGCGCTCTGGCACACTCAGATGTGAGTGTTCTGAAATTGGTGTAGATGGCCAGACTGAATTTACGAACGTATCCGAAATGGTTACTTGCATAGTGGAGTCTTCTGTTAGCTAGCTAGCTAAACAATGAACCATAATCCCAACTCATGACGTTACTACCCTGCATGAATATGCAGGTAGCTAACCAACCAGGTTCAATGTTAACTAGCTACCATTAGGCTATACCTAGCCAAGCAAATGGCTCAGATACCAGGAGTATCATGCACTAACTAACTATAAATGAAAATACTTTGTCAAAATTAGAAATGTGTAATATCTGAAAATGTAGCTAGCTAGACTACCTTACCCATGGTCTGAAATTGGAGTGGATAGCCAGAGAGAATTGACCAGCTAGTACGTCTATCAACAATTGTTGCAGTGACATTCTATTGAAATGGTTACTTGCATAGTGGAGTCTTCTGTTAAGACATGTAGCTAGCTAAAAAATTAACCATAACATTACTACCCTGCATGAATCTGCAGTTAGCTAACCAACCAGGTTCAATGTTAGCTAGCTAACATTAGGCTATAAGTAGCCAAGCAAATGGCTCTGAAATACAAATAATATGATCGTACAGGTAACATTAGCTAGCGAGCCAGCCAGCTAACGTTAGCTAGCTAACAGTACACTTTAAATTGAAATTAAAGCACGTTTGCCAAAATTAGAAATGTGTAATATCTGAAAATGTAGCTAGCTAGACTATCTTACCTGCATACATCATGGATGGACGCGTCTCCTGTCGGATGCCATGGTTGCCCTTAGTTTGAAGATGTGATCAAGAGACAGGCGTTTTCTCCATCTCCTTAGCTATCATACTCAAATTCCACTGATTTCAAAAATCGGTCCTCCAGAAAGTGGAGAGCAACACTTACGCAGTTTTACTACACGATACAATTATTTTTTATTAAAGCAGTCTTAGACAGGATTACCTAGACAAACAGAACAGCTCAAATAGACAGAGGCGTGCTATATGGCAGACACAATCCAAACTCATCTCTCGGCAAGTCCAGCCCACCCATTATCTCAGCCAATTACGGCTAGCAGGAAGGTTGCAGCCATTTTTTCTGTGGCTAAACCAACTAGGCTTGTATTTAACCATTTTATTCGTATTTACAGATGGCATACAAGTTTGCTATTAAGGTACATGAGTTTTCTGTGCTTTACTGTTTCCACTTTTCTGTACAGTACTCTACTGTTTTATCCAAACGTGTAAAACATAGACGTCCATGATTGGTTGACTTTTCAACGTCCATGGACTTCCGGTGCTCAGTGGGTGAGGGTGCTTGCTACAGTAAATGCAAAGAGGGTAGGTCACCCTCAATGTGAGCAAGACAAAGGAGCTTTTCGTGGACTACAGGAAAAGGCGGGACGAACAGGTCCCCATTAACATCGACGGGCTGTAATTAACATTGACAAGGCTGTAGTGGAGCGGGTCGAGAGTTTCAAGTTCCTTGGTGTCCACATCACCAACGAATTATCATGATCCAAACATACCAAGACAGTCGTGTAGAGGGCACGACAACACCTTTTCCCACTCAGGAGACTGAAAAGGTTTGTCATGGGTCCCCAGATCCTCAAAAGGTTCTACAGCTGCACCAGTGAGAGCATCCTGACCAGTTGCATCACCGCCTGGTATGGCAACTGCTCGGCATCTGTCCGTAAGGCGCAACAAAGGGTAGTGCGAACGGCCCAGTACATCACTGGACAATTTACATTGACACCCCATGCAGCTTCTCGCTGTTAGTTTGTTACCTATGGATAGTCACTTGGCCCCCACCTACATGTACAGGTTACCTCAACTAGCCTGTACCCCTGCACACTGACTCTGTACCGGTGCCCCCTGTATATAGCCTTGTATTGTAATTCTTATTGTGTTACTTTTTTATTTTAGCCTACTTGTTAAATATGTTCTTCTTCTTGAACTGCACTGTTGGTTAACAGCTTGTAAATAAGCATTTCACGGTAAAGTCTACACTTGTATTCGGCACATGTGGCAAATAATGTTTGATTTGATTTGTTAGGTGTCATGGTATGTGTCAGTAAGAGCCAGGAGATGACATTAACTGAAGAGAGGGAGGAGACAGCGCGGAAGGGAGAGCGAGAGGGAGACTTATCAGTCTTGCTTTGACCACCAGATGACAGAAAGTTGAGAAGAAGAAAAAACATAACAGTATGCCAGTGGAAAGGAGGACAGTAGCAGGTGACCTAACTGTGGTTTGTGACTACTATGATTAGCGATTTGGTAACAGAATTACAAGTTTTAATTACTTAATAATTCATAAACAAGCTTGACATCAGTAAAAACCCAAAACGAAATATAAGTGTTGATATTAGTTGGCATTGGTATTTGTGTTTCAATGTATTTCTAATACCCTTTAAGACTTTTTCTTTAATACTTCTAAAACCCCTTTTCCATCTGTTTGACCAGAAATTAAAGCCTTTGCTTATTCCAAATTTCTAGGACGGGAAGTTGTTGAAAAATGCACATATGCCTTAGGAAAAAAAAATTGGTGCAGAGGTCCTTTAAAATGGAAATGCCCGCCCCATTGACATAAACCAGGTCCTCATTAAATCCCTATAACATGGGAGACTGAACAACAATAAAATAATATGGCGTTTTAGGAAGCAGCTGATCACTTGAGGACAACCAGACAGTCAGTCACATGTTGCTGTGCTGTGATGCAGAGAAGCAGAGTAGACCATGAGGTAACAAGAGCCCAGGCTAATCAGGATAATCTACAGGAATGTGGCTTTGCCCCTGACTGTGTCACACGACAAACATTATTTAAAACCGCAAACTGACTAATTTTATTTCATTGGAGAAAGCCGACTCAGACAGGTCATCTATTAACTTCTTATATGGCTGGGGGCAGTATTGAGTATGGAGAAAGCCGACTCAGACAGGTCATCTATTAACTTCTTATATGGCTGGGGGCAGTATTGAGTAGCTTGGATGAATAAGGTGCCCAGATTAAACTGCCTGCTACTCAGTCCCAGAAGCTAAGATATGCATATTATCAGTATATTTGGATAGAAAACACTCTGACACTCTTCTAGAACTGTTTGAATGATGTCTCTAAGTATAACAGAACTTATATGGCAGGCAAAAACCTGAGAGAAAATCCAACCAGGAAGTGGGAAATTTGAGGTTTGTAGTTTTTCAACTCTTGGCCTATCAAATACACAGTGGGATATTGGTCATGTTGCACTTTCTAAGGCTTCCACTAGATGGCAACTGTCTTTAGAACCTTGTTTGATGCTTCTACTGTGAAGGGGGGGAATGGGAGCTGAATTAGTCAGGGCTCTGGCAGAGTGCCATGAGCTGGCCACGCTCGTTCACGTGAGAGCGAGCTCTGTTCCATTGCATTTCTACCATCAAAGGAATTCTCCGGTAAGAACATTATTGAAGATTTATGTTAAAAACATCCTAAAGATTGATTCTATACTTCGTTTGACATGTTTCTACGACCTGTAATATAACTTTTTGGACTTTTCGTCTGTACTTTCCGCTAGACTTGCACGCGCGTAGTGCGTTTGGATTTGTTTACCAAACGCGCTAACAAAAGAAGGTATTTGGGCATAAACGATGGACATTATCAAACAAAACAAACATTTATTGTGGAACTGGGAATCCTGGGAGTGCATTCTGATGAAGATCAAAGGTAAGTGAATATTTGGCGGATATCTGTTTGGGTTGTTTTGGTCTATTATAGCATGGTCTGCTTTTTCCGTAAAGTTTAAAAAAAAATCTGACACAGCGGTTGCATTAAGGAGAAGTTTATCTATAATTCCGTGCATAAGAGTTGTATCTTTTATCAATGTTTATTATGAGTATTTCTGTAAATTGATGTCTCTAAAATCACCAGATGTTTTGGAACTACTGAACGTAACGCGCCAATGTAAACAGATTATTTGTATATAAATATGAACTTTATCAAACAAAACATACATGTATTGTGTAACATGAAGTCCTATGAGTGTCATCTGATGAAGATCAAAGGTTAGTGATTCATTTTATCTATATTTCTGCTTTTGTGACTTTTTGTGAAAATTGCTGTTTTTCTGTGACTTGGCTCTTACCTAACATAATCGTTTGGTTTGCTTTAGCTGTAAAGCCTTTTTGAAATTGGACACTGTGGTGGGATTAACAAGAATTGTATCTTTAAAATGGTGTAAAAATACTTGTATGTTTGAGGAATTTTAATTATGGGATTTCTGTTGTTTTGAAGTTGGCGCCCTGCACTTTCACTGGCTATTGTCATATCGATCCCGTTAACGGGATCTCAGCCCAAAGAGGTTTTTAATATCTTTGAGCAAAAAGGTGCAAGAGAGGATTACGTTTACTGCCAATAAATGAATAACAAAGGCAAGCTAAAAAAAAGCCATAAAAACTGTGATTCACTGCTTTCTGATTTACCATTCAAGTCTGCCATCTAGTGTTATGGTAAAATCATTGCAAGATAGAGAACTACACAGAGCAACATTCTCAGAAATCAATCTTCCAGTAGTTCTTAAACTATTAAATGGGATAAAACCTTCACCTATCCTATGCTAACACCCATTCAATCAATACAGATATACGAGAGGTGTGGGGCTAATGTGTTGGTTTAATACAACAATGCTATCGGTCACTGACTTGAGTTTGGGAAGTTCCGGAAAAACCCCTCTTCATTTGAACAATATAATGTAAAGGGAATTAATGCCTGTGAAAGAGTGAGTTAATGTATGAATGCCTGACATAAGCCAAGGTTAGGTTTCTAGCTTGATAATCCTTTAGGACAGACTCCCTATTAGATCTCAGAGTAAAGCCTAGGTATCATGTGTCACAGTTTGTAGAGAAAGAGTGGAATCATTCACATCCAGGCATTTCCCCCCCAAGCCATGCAACCCAACCAAGGGTCATCTAGTCTCCATTACCAGACCTGGCCTACTGGCCCTGAACCACCAAACAGACCACCTGTCATGTGAGAGGAATTAAAGAATTCACTGAGGGCCACACCACATTGAACATTAGGCTGACAAGTCACTGCTTGATGGAAACTGAGATAGTTGAAGCTGTTCTACTGTCTGCGGCTAAACAGAGCAACAATAGGCTACATGGAACACTGAAGAACAGATAGTAGAGACATGCCAGACATACCAGTAGACATTCCATTCTATGATGGCATTTGCACAGCACAAACATTTTCAATGAAACCTTTATACTGGTACCTCTTAAAACTGCTAGAATGATTAGTCTACATAGGAAATAGGCCCAATTGTAGAGACAAACTAACAGTGGCTAATTCAGCTTCAAAGATACTCAGGTTGAATTACATTTCATAATGGCTGACTGTCTGTGAGACTTTGCGAGACAAAATAGCCTTGTCTGGAGCCAGCTGGGGAAAAGATTAGCCTACTGATAGTAAAATAATAACTGATCCCAACGCCCAGGGCATGGTTTGGGAAACACAGTTATCACTCTCAAATCATACAAATGAGTAACTAAACTATTGGGCTCATATTAAAGATCATAATGCATAAGATTAGGCTATACAAAACTGATCATAATTCAGCACACCTTCCCTGAGATCCTACGTGAATACAGGCCCTGATTTACAGTAAAGCCACATCATGACAACAGGGTGGCCAAACTGATGATGGACTGCCCTCTAGTGGTATCATCACTTGACGATGTGGTATTTTTTCTACAACTGAGGATAGCTATGTGCATAGCACAGCAAGCATTATTTTGATGTAGCTATTCATTTAGAATAATCTGACGCAGTACAGCTCTACAACATAAAACGACGTGATGGTGTGTAACGTAAAATGTGTGCTAGTATTAAAAAGGGTGATTATTTGTCATCTTTTTTTGTTTATGTCAACATGTCTTCCACGCAAACTGCATCTTTGATAAGTGCTGGCTATCAACAAAAGCGTTTTCAAGCCTGAAGCTACCATTAAATCTATTGCCAGCTAGACTAGCTAAAGATGCAACTGGGTTGGCAGCTGTATATCTAGCTAGCTACCACCACCAGCCACGTTAGCTAGCTAATTAAATTGCAAACATAGCTTACACAAGCAAGTTACTAAAATGCTTTCTAGCTAACTGGCTTACTTTTTAAAGTCGACGCTGAACAGGCCAAATCCAGCCCCAGCGTTGGAGGAGGTCGGGGTAGTCTCCTGCCCAACCTCCACCGCTGAATCAGTTCCTCCTTGATCGCTGTACGACAAATTGTTCGTCGACATACTCAACATTTGACGTTTCGCAAGTGTACAGAAATGTTTATTGTGAAAAGCTAAACTGTCGTAAAACAAAATTGCAGTCGTTGACAGTTTTATGATGCTAATTAGAAGGGGGAGCGATAAAAAAAAGTTTATCATGAACATGCAACTTTTTTCCCTCATCCATGCAGAACCGGAAGTATGAGTTGGATAAGTTTTAGTCACATGACAGGAGGGAATGATGAGGGAATGACCACCCCGTTACCACTGTAAATATGGTCGCAAGCCAATCAAATTAGCTGAGGGGCGTATTCAATGACGCGCGTGCGCGCTAAACGAAAGTGGGAGCATGCAGTATTTTTGTTGCCCGACTGTTGATGCCCCATTTAAGTTGAGAGCTTATGAGAACGTCTGTGATAGGGTTTTGTACATGCAGGAAGAGTCATGTATGCTTTTTTACATAATAATGTAGGCTAGGAAAAAATATAATGATATCAACATTATGTCAAATTGTCGATTGTAATAACCTATGGAACTCTCCTTGGAAGGAGTGAGGGAGTAGGTCTTTATAAACGTATTACTTGGTTCAGTGGTCTAAGGCACTGCATCTCAGTGCAAGAGGTGACACACAGTCCCTGGTTTGAATCCAGGCTGAATCACATCCAGCTATGATTGGGAGTCCCATAGGGCAGTGCCCAATGTCGTCCGGGTTTGGCTGGGGTAGGCCATCATTGTAAATAAGAATTAGTTACTTGCCTAGTTAAATAAAGGTGAAAATATATACATATATATATTACTAACCCAGAGCATGGTGTTACAGGCAGGCAGTCGCAGCTACACTGTGTGTCAGGTGGGCATTCCAACACTCTAACAAAGACACCAATAGATACTCAAGTGCTACACCACCAGGTGATGTGTATGTGTAATGACGTTAATACCACATTTCACATGTTCACAATAATTTGATTTTCAAATGCATGGGAAACTAAGTATTTAACACTAGAGTCTTTTACTCTGAGTCTTTCAGTTGTCTTTTAAAAACAATTTACATCACCATTCTTTTTTTTTCTTGTTCTGAGATAAAATTTGAAGCGGCTTGGAAGCTTTGCATGCCTCTGTGATCGACGAACACTTGGGGTAGTGTTCATTCTCAATGGTGGAAAAGCCACCAACTGTTCCTGAGCCGGGCTCTGAGTATGAAATTGGATTCTGCTCTTGGTGAACTGTTTCCTCTGTTACAGTCTCAGTCTGCAGAAGCTGCACCACAGAAGCACTTGGATAGCTAGAAAACAGCCTGTCATCACAACTGGTAACTAAATGGTTGTTCCTTCTATTCTGACAAGAATCCAATCAACATCTCTATGAAACATTTTATCATCTCCCAACATGACTTTGTAGGAGACAGGACCAGTCACTGAGTCTATGAATCCAGGAATCAATTTTTGCCCATGACTGAAATTTCTGGTCAGGACAGGGTCCGTGTCTCCAAAACTTCGGCCCTTGGTGAATTTGTCATTGTCCTCTTTCAGTCTGTTTTGTTTGGGTACAACTTTCATTTTCAGGTCTGGATAGACTAGGTACAATTTGGAGTGTAGTCTATACCTAATAACATCTCAGCAGGAGAAAGTCCTGTTGTGGATTGAGGAGTTATTCTGTAGCTACACAGAATACGTGATACCTTTGCTGCTATGCTCCCTTCTGCACTTTTCGTCATCATTTATTTGTTCGTCTGTACTGCGTGTTCCACCAGTCCATTTGGAGATGGATGATGTGGAGCAGATGTCACATGCACAATACTGTTGTTTCTGAACAATTCTTGTGTTTCTGTACTTACGAAACAGGTCGCATTGTCACTCACCACCATCTCAGGTATCCCTTGGTTACTAAAGCTTTATTGAAGGCCCTCTATAGTAGTGGTGGATGAAGCAGAACTAACAGGATACACATCCATCCATTTTGAATGTGCATTGGAACATTTTCCACATTAATGGCCTTGTGTAATCCATTTGCAATTTTTCCAAGGTTTTTCTGGAAACTCCCAAGGATGGAGTGGAGCTGTTGCCTTTATGTGTTCCTAACACGTGTTACATGTCTTGACTCAATTCTCCATCTCCTGATCTTTCATATGCAAGACCCCCAGGTGACTCTGATGTGCTGTAGGATATCCTGGCATGCTGGCTGTGGAAAATCACTTGTTCTCCCCACAAACACAACCATCCTTTATACTCGTCTCTGTTTTCCTGACACTGTGTGGTGTGAGTTCAGTTACTTCTGTTTGTTGTGGTCATCCCCTTACCACATATTCTCTAACTCTAGACTGCACTGGATCTTTACCTGTCCAGGTTCCCACTTGCTCTGCAGTCATGAGTGCTGTGTCTGTGTCCACCAACATCTGCACTCCTGAACTGTTATGATGGGCGTGTACGGCAGCGGAAGATGGCTCAAGGCATCTGCGTTGCCATGGTATGTTCCTGCCTTGAAAACGGTGACATACTCGTATGCCCGGAACATCACTACCCACCTCTGGATTCTCAGAGACACCATCTGTGGAACTGCCTTCGTTTCATTGAAAATTAACAGTAAAGGTTTATGATCTGTTCAAATGGTAAACTTCCTGCCATATACACTGTATGTATTTCTGGAACCTCTGAACCCCAAACATTACTGCAAACTCCTCTTTGTCTAATTGGGAATAGTTATTTTTTTCTGGGTTAAAAGTTCTCGACATAAACCTTATTGGTCTCTCAGTTCCATCCTGCATATGGTGTGACAGAACTGCTCCTACCCCGTAGGGTGACGCATCACACACGCGAATGAGGTCCTTCTCTCCATCGTAGTGAACCAACACATCTGATGACTGCATCAGTTTCTCTGATTTTGCAAGCGAAGCCTCCTGCTCTCGCCCCCACTGCCACTGTCTCTTTACACAGTAGTGTTTGAAGCGATGCTAACACTGTTGACAAGTTTGGCAAAACCCTGTTATAATAGTTTAGCAGTCCCAAGCAAGCTTTTAACTCAGTCACATTTGTAGGAGCAGGTGCGTTCTGGATTGCTTGGACCTTGTCATTGAGTAAATGGATACTCGTGGCGTCCACTTTTTGTCCTGGGAACACTGCCTCGTTCCTCATGAAGGTACACTTACTCCACTTGAGACTTAAGCCTGCACTTTCCAATCTCTGTAGTACCTCAGTCAGCGTGCACAGATGCTCCTGGTCAGCCCGCCTAGGATGTCATCCAAGTAAATGGCAACGTGGAATTCCTTGAAGTACACCCTCGTTGGTGCTCTGAAAATTAGCAGGACTACTGGAGACACCAAAAGGTAAATGTTTATACATAAACAACCCTTTGTGTGTGTTTACTTTACAATACTTATTAGATTCCTCATCCAGAGTGATCTGTTGATATGCATGGCTCATATCTAACTTTGTAAACCTCTGTCCACCAGACATATTTGCAAATAAATTGCCTGTTTTTGTAATAGGATAGTGCTCTAACTTGGATACTCTGTTAACAGTCAGTTTGTAATCCCCACAGATTCTCACAGTATTGGCAGGTTTCAAAACATGCACTATGGGAGCTGCCCATTCTGAGAATTTGACTGGTTCCATAATGTCCACTTTCAAGAGACGGTCAATCTCTGCCTCTACCTTTGACTTCATGGCATAAGGCACAGGTCTTGGTTTGTAAAACCTTGGTGTGTCCTCCTTGTCTACATATATTTTAGCTGGGCGGCCTTTCAATGTTCCAAGTTCCTCTTTGAACACATTCTCATGCTTTGTCAACACCTTTTTCCAATGTCCACTGTTGACCCTCATCAATCTGATTTACTGTTCCTCAGTTATTTTATTCAGCCCTGACCTAGCAGGTTTGGTCCGTTGCTTGATATGATTACTACAGGTAGCTGAGTCATTGTGTCTCTGTGCTGCACAGTTACATTAGATGCACCCAATGTGTCTAGTCTACTTGTGTATGTTTTGAGATGTAGAGAACAAATATTTAAGTCTGGAACTTTTGCACTGTCCCACAAATTTGAGTACTCTGATCTATTCATTATGATTACACTGCACCCTGTATCCACTTCAAACTTCAAATCTGATTAATTGACTTTATATTTTTATGTGCTAAACATGTGTATGTGGTCAATAACATTTTATTTTGATTTGATAGGAGCCACTTTTGGAATGTTCTCTGACATGCTGTTCATCTGTCAAGATCGTCGTAATCACATCAGACCAAAGCGCAGCGTGAAATTGGTTCGGCATCTTTTATTTGACGTGAACCGCACAAAACAATAAAGAACAAACGAAATGTGACGTTCTGGAGTGCTCACAGGCAACAACACAAAAACAAGATCCCACAAAACACAGTGGGGAAATGGCTGTCTAAATATGATCCCCTATCAGAGACAACGATAAACAGCTGCCTCTGATTGGGAACCATACCAGGCCAACATAGAACTAAACAACCTAGATAGGAACACCCCCCCTAGTCACACCCCGACCTAACCAAAATAGAGAATAAAAAAGGCTCTCTGTGGTCAGGGTGTGACAACATCAGCCAAACTCAACTGGCGGACCATTGTCTGGACCCAGACCATGGCCAATACGGACCCGGATAATGGCCAATACGGAGAACATCGCATTTTGTTATATAGAAGTCACTAAATTATTTTTAGACAGCTTTAAAAATTAAACCGAGTGCAGCGGCCTCTCTAACTCATCAACCTCTTTTTCGCTCTCTCTCGAAGCAACGCCTGCCTTTACTAGTGCCCAGTCTAATCCAATCGCATGGTTATATGCAAATATAACAGGCAGCATCTTACCCAATCACATCAATCCAAATTTCCTCTGCGGAACCTTGGGACAAGCAGGCAAAAAGAAACAGAAGGATTTGACCGCGGTTCAACTGTTAAATATCACAGATAAAAGGAGCTTAGTTACCAGTATCTTTGTTAATATGTCTGGTAAAAAATGTAAAAAAGTTCACGCTGAAAACGGTATATTCAAAGACGAGTGGACGGAACAGTATGTATTCAATCGCCCCGCAACTACTGCAGCACAAAACCAATGTGCTTGATATGCATCGAGTCCAATGTTAAGCGCCATTATGACACCAGGCATAGTAATTTCGACCAGACGTATATCCCCTGATCACAGAGGTGAGAACAAACAAGATTAACCAACTCAAATCCCAATATGAGAGGTCCTACAAAATCCTTGTCAATTCCCTGGCAGCCCAACAATGTGCAATAGAGTGTTCCCTGATGATAGCTTGGGTTTTGGGAAAACACACAAAAAAAAACATTTTCAGATGCTGAGATAGTAAAAAAAATGCATGTGTGAAGTTGCTGACACCTTCCTAGAAGTTAAAGAAAAAGATGAGCTCAGGAAAAAGATCAAACCGATCCCACAGATTCCAAAGCAATGAGTAGAACTGAAATATTAGCTGAAGATTTAACTTCACAACGTGATGAGGCCATTCAGAATGCAACATGCATAAGGAGAAAAGATGGTGCCGACAGACATGGCAGCTCTGCTTCTAGCTCCTAAGCAACTTTGCAGTATTATTATTTGTTTGTGTTATTTGTTATATTATTAGCCCAAAACGTTTTTTGTGTTATTACATACAGCTGGAAAGAACTTTTGGATACTGGAGCGGCGGTAAAACCAGCATTACGACCAGGAACACGACTTTCTACTGTATTTTAGTCAATGCCATTCCGACATTGCTTGTCCTAATATTTATATATTTCTTAATGCCATTATTTTACTTTTAGGTTTGTGTGCATTGTTGTGAATTGCTAGATATTACTGCACTGTTGGAGCTAGGAACACAAGCATTTCGCTACACCCGCAATAATTGCCCAGCTTCTGGTGATTGTCAGATTTTATAACGAAACAAAGAAGGAATTCTGTGAGGAACTGTTGGGCTTAACAAATCTAGAAGAAGACACACAGGGAGAGGATATCCATGAGGCCATCAAAGGGACTCTGACAAAAAGGGGGAGAGATCTGAAGTCAGTGGTCTCCACAGATGGAGCTCCATGATAGGAAAGGGAGGGGACTGGTTGCACTTTTGAAAGAGGACCACCCTGATCAGACATCATATCACTGCATCATCCATCAATCTGTCCTGTGTGCCAGTGGGGGAAAAGAGTATTCTGAAGTCATGACAACGATAATGAAAATGATCAACTTTTTGAGAGCAACATCATCCCTACAACCGCATGCTACGAGGCATTCTGAAAGAGGCCAATGCCAGTTTTGTTGAGATGGCTCAACAAAGGCAGGGTTTTGGGAATCTATTGGGCCATTCGGGCGGAAATCTAAGCTTTATTATCAGAGCAAAAGAGTGACAAGGCAACTCAGTTTTCAGAGTTTTTAGAAGATGAGGAGAAGATGGAAACAGTTGCATTTTTGACAAACATTACATCACATCTTAACCAACTGAATGTTTAGCTGCAGGGACGGAACAACACAGTGTGTTATATGATAACAGCAGTCCAGGCTTGTTGTAATTGGTATTTTATTAGGATCCCATTAGCTGTTGCAAAAAGCAGCAGCTACTCTTCCTTGAGTCCTCACAAAACATGAAACATGACATAATACAGAACATTAATAGACAAGAACAGCTCAAGGACAGAACTACATAAAATCAAAAATACAAAAGGCACACATAGCCTACATACTGTATCAGTACATACACACAAACTATCTAGATCAAATAGGGGAGAGGTGTTGTGCCATGAGGTGTTGCTTTATCTGTTTTTTTTGTAACCAGGATGACTGTTCACTTGAGCATTATGAGATGTAACGGAGTTCCATACAATAATGGCTCTATATAATAGTGTACGCTTTCTTGAACTTGTTCTGGATTTGGGGACTGTGAAAAGACCCCTGGTGGCATGTCTGGTGAGGTAAGTGTGTATGTCAGAACTGTGTGTAAGTTGACTATGCAAACAATTTTCTTATAAAAAGAAGAAGTGATGCAGTTAGACTCTCCTCAACTCTTAACCAAGAGAGACTGGCATGCATAGTATTTATATCAACAATTACATGATTACAATGAAGAGCAAGACATGCTCTGTTCTGGGCCAGCTGCAGCTTAACTATGTTATGGTGCGTGAATGAGGACCCAAAAGCGAATTAACAAAACAGAGTTACTTTAATGACGAAACACACGTAGGCTCAGATGGACAGGCAGATTCCGACAGGACAGGACAAGGTTAGATGAACAGGCAGATTCCGACAGGACAGGACAAGGTTGCAGCAAACACGACGATAGTCTGGTTCAGGCATGAGTAACACAAACGAGAATCCGACAAAGACAGGAACAAAAACAGAGAGAGATATAGAGGACTAATCAGAGGGAAAAAGGGAACAGGTGGGAAAAGGGGTGACGAGGTAGTTAGGAGGAGACAAGGAACAGCTGGGGGAAAGAGGGGGAGAAAAGGTAACCTAATAACGACCAGCAGAGGGAGACAGGGTGAAGGGAAAGGACAGAAACAAGACACAACATGACAATACATGACAGTACCCCCCCACTCACCGAGCGCCTCCTGGCGCACTCGAGGAGGAAACCTGGCGGCAACGGAGGAAATCATCGATCAGCGCACGGTCCAGCACGTCCCGAGAGGGAACCCAACTCCTCTCCTCAGGACCGTACCCCTCCCAATCTACTAGGTACTGATGACCACGGCCCCGAGGACGCATGTCCAAAATCCTACGGACCCTGTAGATAGGTGCGCCCTCGACAAGGATGGGGGGGGGGGGGGGGGGGAAGACGAGCGGGGGCGCGAAGAACGGGCTTGACACAGGAGACATGGAAGACCGGGTGGACGCGACGAAGATATCGCGGAAGAAGAAGTCGAACTGCGACAGGATTGATGATCTGGGAAATACGGAACGGACCAATGAACCGCGGGGTCAACTTGCGAGAAGCGGTCTTAAGGGGAAGGTTCTGAGTGGAGAGCCAAACTCTCTGACCGCGACAATATCTAGGACTCTTAGTTCTATGCTTATTAGCAGCCCTCACAGTCTGCGCCCTATAACGGCAAAGTGCAGACCTGACCCTCTTCCAGGTGCGCTCGCAACGTTGGACAAAAGCCTGAGCGGAGGGAACGCTGGACTCGGCGAACTGAGATGAGAACAGCGGAGGCTGGTACCCGAGGCTACTCTGAAAAGGAGATAGCCCGGTCGCAGACGAAGGAAGCGAGTTGTGGGCGTATTCTGCCCAGGGGAGCTGTTCTGACCAAGACGCAGGGTTGCGAAAAGAAAGACTGCGTAAGATGCGACCAATAGTCTGATTGGCCCGTTCTGCTTGACCGTTAGACTGGGGGTGAAAGCCGGAAGAGAGACTGACGGAAGCCCCAATCAAACGGCAAAACTCCCTCCAAAATTGAGACGTGAATTGCGGACCTCTGTCCGAAACGACGTCTGACGGAAGGCCATGAATTCTGAAAACATTCTCGATGATGATTTGTGCCGTCTCTTTAGCAGAAGGAAGCTTAGCAAGGGGAATAAAATGAGCCGCCTTAGAGAACCTGTCGACAACCGTAAGAATAACAGTCTTCCCCGCTGACGAAGGCAGTCCGGTGACAAAATCTAAGGCGATGTGAGACCACGGTCGAGAGGGAATGGGAAGCGGCCTGAGACGGCCGGCAGGAGGGGAGTTACCGGACTTAGTCTGCGCGCAGACCGAACAAGCAGCCACGAAGCGACGCGTGTCATGCTCCCGGGTGGGCCACCAAAAACGCTGGCGAATGGAAGCAAGCGTACCCCGAACGCCAGGGTGGCCGGCTAACTTGGCAGAGTGAGCCCACTGAAGAACGGCCAGACGAGTAGGAACGGGAACGAAAAGAAGGTTCCTGGGACAAGCGCGCGGCGACGGAGTTTGAGTGAGTGCTTGCTTTACCTGCCTCTCAATTCCCCAGACAGTCAACCCGACAACACGCCCCTCAGGGAGAATCCCCTCGGGGTCAGTGGAGGCTACTGAAGAACTGAAGAGACGAGATAAAGCATCAGGCTTGGTGTTCTTAGAGCCCGGACGATAAGAAATCACGAACTCGAAACGAGCGAAAAACAGCGCCCAGCGCGCCTGACGCGCATTAAGTCGTTTGGCAGAACGGATGTACTCAAGGTTCCTATGGTCAGTCCAAACGACAAAAGGAACGGTCGCCCCCTCCAACCACTGTCGCCATTCGCCTAGGGCTAAGCGGATGGCGAGCAGTTCGCGGTTTCCCACATCATAGTTACGTTCCGACGGCGACAGGCGATGAGAAAAATACGCGCAAGGGTGGACCTTGTCGTCAGAGAGGGAGCGCTGAGAAAGAATGGCTCCCACGCCCACCTCTGACGCGTCAACCTCGACCACGAACTGTCTAGAGACGTCAGGTGTAACAAGGATAGGAGCGGATGTAAAACGATTCTTGAGGAGATCAAAAGCTCCCTGGGCGGAAACGGACCACTTAAAGCACGTCTTGACAGAAGTAAGGGCTGTGAGAGGAGCTGCCACCTGACCGAAATTACGGATGAAACGACGATAGAAGTTCGCGAAGCCGAGAAAGCGCTGCAGCTCGACGCGTGACTTAGGGACGGGCCAATCAATGACAGCCTGGACCTTAGCGGGATCCATCTTAATGCCTTCAGCGGAAATAACAGAACCGAGAAATGTGACGGAGGAGGCATGAAAAGTGCACTTCTCAGCCTTCACAAAAAGACAATTCTCTAAAAGGCGCTGGAGGACACGTCGAACGTGCTGAACATGAATCTGGAGTGACGGTGAAAAAATCAGGATATCGTCAAGGTAAACGAAAACAAAGATGTTCAGCATGTCTCTCAGGACATCATTGACTAATGCCTGAAAGACAGCTGGAGCGTTAGCGAGGCCGAAAGGAAGAACCCGGTATTCAAAGTGCCCTAACGGAGTGTTAAACGCCGTCTTCCACTCGTCCCCCTCCCTGATGCGCACGAGATGGTAAGCGTTACGAAGGTCCAACTTAGTGAAAAACCTGGCTCCCTGCAGGATCTCGAAGGCTGAAGACATAAGAGGAAGCGGATAACGATTCTTCACTGTTATGTCATTCAGCCCTCGATAATCTATGCAGGGGCGCAGGGACCCGTCCTTCTTCTTAACAAAAAAAAACCCCGCTCCGGCGGGAGAGGAGGAGGGGACTATGGTACCGGCGGCAAGAGCTACAGACAAATAATCTTCGAGAGCCTTACGTTCGGGAGCCGACAGAGAGTATAGTCTACCCCGGGGGGGAGTGGTTCCCGGAAGGAGATCAATACTACAATCATACGACCGGTGTGGAGAAAGAGAGGTGGCCCTGGACCGACTGAACACCGTGCGCAGATCGTGATATTCCTCCGGCACCCCTGTCAAATCACCAGGCTCCTCCTGTGAAGAAGAGACAGAGGAAACAGGAGGGATAGCAGACATTAAACATTTCACATGACAAGAGACGTTCCAGGAGAGGATAGAATTACTAGACCAATTAATAGAAGGATTATGACAAACTAGCCAGGGATGGCCCAAAACAACAGGTGTAAAAGGTGAACGAAAAATTAAAAAAGAAATGGTTTCGCTATGATTACCAGAGACAGTGAGGGTTAAAGGTAGCGTCTCACGCTGAATCCTGGGGAGAGGACTACCATCCAAGGCGAACAAGGCCGTGGGCTCCCTTAACTGTCTGAGAGGAATGTCATGTTCCCGAGCCCAGGTCTCGTCCATAAAACAGCCCTCCGCCCCAGAGTCTATTAAGGCACTGCAGGAAGCTGACGAACCGGTCCAGCGTAGATGGACCGACAAGGTAGTGCAGGATCTTGAAGGAGAGACAGGAGTAGTAGCGCTCACCAGTAGCCCTCCGCTTACTGATGAGCTCTGGCTTTTACTGGACATGAAGTGACAAAATGACCAGCAGAACCGCAATAGAGACAGAGGCGGTTGGTGATTCTCCGTTCCCTCTCCTTAGTCGAGATGTGGATACCTCCCAGCTGCATAGGCTCAGCACCCGAGCCGGCAGAGGAAGATGGTAGTGATGCGGAGAGGGGGGCAACGGAGAACGCGAGCTCCTTTCCACGAGCTCGGTGACGAAGATCAACCCGTCGCTCAATGCGAATAGCGAGTTCAATCAAGGAATCCACGCTGGAAGGAACCTCCCGGGAGAGAATCTCATCCTTTACCTCTGCGCGGAGACCCTCCAGAAAACGAGCGAGCAAAGCCGGCTCGTTCCAGCCACTGGAGGCAGCAAGAGTGCGAAACTCAATAGAGTAGTCTGTTATGGATCGATTACCTTGACATAGGGAAGACAGGGCCCTGGAAGCCTCCTCCCCAAAAACAGATCGATCAAAAACCCGTATCATCTCCTCCTTAAAGTCCTGATACTGGTTAGTACACTCAGCCCTTGCCTCCCAGATTGCCGTGCCCCACTCACGAGCCCGTCCAGTAAGGAGAGATATGACGTAGGCGACACGAGCAGTGCTCCTGGAGTAAGTGTTGGGCTGGAGAGAAAACACAATATCACACTGGGTGAGGAACGAGCGGCATTCAGTGGGCTCCCCAGAGTAACACGGCGGGTTATTGATTCTGGGCTCCGGAGATTCGAAAGCCCTGGAAGTGGCCAGTGGATCGAGGCGGAGATGGTGAACCTGTTCTGTGAGGTTGGAGACTTGGGTGGCCAGGGTCTCAACGGCATGTCGAGCAGCAGACAATTCCTGCTCGTGTCTGCCTAGCATCGCTCCCTGGATCTCGACGGCAGAGTGGAGAGGATCCGAAGTCGCTGGGTCCATTCTTGGTCGGATTCTTCTGTTATGGTGCGTGAATGAGGACCCAAAAGCGAATTAACAAAACAGAGTTACTTTAATGACGAAACACACGTAGGCTCAGAAGGACAGGCAGATTCCGACAGGACAGGACAAGGTTAGATGAACAGGCAGATTCCGACAGGACAGGACAAGGTTGCAGCAAACACGACGATAGTCTGGTTCAGGCATGAGTAACACAAACGAGAATCCGACAAAGACAGGAACAAAAACAGAGAGAGATATAGAGGACTAATCAGAGGGAAAAAGGGAACAGGTGGGAAAAGGGGTGACGAGGTAGTTAGGAGGAGACAAGGAACAGCTGGGGGAAAGAGGGGGAGAAAAGGTAACCTAATAACGACCAGCAGAGGGAGACAGGGTGAAGGGAAAGGACAGAAACAAGACACAACATGACAATACATGACAAACTAGGTATTTCCTTGCAGCACTTGACCACGACTGGACAATAATCAAGATAAGACAAAACTAGAGCCTAGGGGACTTGCTTTCTGGAGTGTGGTGTCAAAAAGCAGATCATATCTTTATTACGGACAGACCTCTCCCCATCTTTACAACCATTGAATCTATATGTTTGACGATGACAGTTTACAATCTAATGTAACGCCAAGTAATTTAGTCTCCTCAAATAGTTCAACAGCTGCACAACTCACTACCAGATTCAGCTGAGGTCTAGAACTTAGAGAATTATTTGTACCAAATACAATGTTCTTAGTTTTAGAGATGTTCAGGATCAGTTTATTACTGGCCACCCATTCCAAAACAGACTGCTCTTTGTTAAGGGTTTCAGTGACTTTATTAGCTGTGGTTGCTGATAGGTGTATGGTTGAATCATCAGCATACATGGACACACATGCTTTGTTTAATGCCAGTGGCAGGTCATTGATAAAAATAGAAAGAGTAGAGGGCCTAGAGAGCTACCCTGCGGTACACCACACTTGACATTAGAGAAGCCTCCATAAAATAAAACCCTTTGAGTTCTATTAGATAGATAGTTCTGAATCCACGATATGGCAGAGGTTGAAAAGCCATACACACATACATTTTTTCAACAACAGGTTATGGTAAAAAATATCAAAGGCTGCACTGAAATCTAACAGTACAGCTCCCACAATCTTCTTATTATCAATTTATTTTAACCAATCTTCAGTCATTTGTGTCAGTGTTAGAGTGCCCTTCTCTATAAACATGCTGCAAGTCTGTTGTTAATTTGTTTACAGAGAAATAGCATTGTATTTGGTCAAACTTGGCTCTCTCATCCCTTCCAGGGTTCTGGGAGGGAGGGTGGACAATGAGCCTGTCAGCGTATGTAAGCAATGTCCCCACGCTCTCTGGCAGCTTTCATGGCTGGGATAAGTTCTTTCCTCTTCTGGCGCACAGTTTCAGGATAGTCCTCGTTGAGGAAGATACAGTGCCTTGCAAAAGTATTTATCCTGTAACAACCTGTAATTTAAATAGATTTTTATTTGGATTTCATGTAATGGACATACACAAAATAGTCCAAATTGGTGAAGTGAAATGAAAAAAATAACTTGTTTTAAAAAATTTAAAGAATTACAAATTGAAAATTGGTGCGTGTATTCACCCCCTTTGCTATGAAGCCCCCAAATAAGATCTGGTGCAACCAATTACCTTCAGAAGTCACATAATTAGTTAAATAGAGTCCACCTGTGTGTAATCTAAGTGTCACATGATCTCAGTATATATACACCTGTTCTGAAAGGCCCCAGAGTCTGCAACACCACTAAGTATGGGGCACCACCAAGTAAGTGGCACCATGAAGACCAATGAGCTCTCCAAACAGGTCAGGGACAAAGTTGTGGAGAAGTACAGGGTTATAAAAAAAATATCAGAAACTTTGAACATCCCACATAGCACCATTAAATCCGTTCTTAAAAAATTGAAAGAATATGGCACCACAACAAACATGCCAAGAGAGGGCCGCCTACCAAAACTCACAGACCAGACAAGGAGGGCATTAATCAGAGAGCCAATAAAGAGACCAAAGGTAACCCTGAAGGAGCTGCAAAGCTCCACAGCGGAGATTGTAGTATCTGTCCATAGGGCCACTTTAAGCCGTACACTCCACAGAGCTGGGCTTTACAGAAGAGTGGCCAGAATAAAGCCATTGCTTAAAGAAGAAAATGAGCAAACACGTTTGGTGTACACCAAAAGGCATGTGGGAGACTCCCCAAACATATGGAAGAAGGTACTCTGGTCAGATGAAACAAAAATGGAGCTTTTTGGCCATCAATGAAAATGCTGTGTCTGGCGTAAACCCAACACCTCTCATCACCCCGAAAACATCTTCTAAAATGAAGCATGGTGGTAGCAGTATCATGCTGTGCTGAAGTTTTTCATCGGCAGGGACTGGGAAACTGGTCAGAATTGAAGGAATGATGGATGGAGCTTAATACAGGAAAATTATTGAGGGAAACCTGTTTCAGTCTTCCAGAGATTTGAGACTAGGACGGAGGTTCACCTTCCAGCAGGACAATGACCCTAAGCATACTGTTAAGTAACACTCAAGTGGTTTAACTTTTTATGGCTGCAGGGGCAGTATTGAGTAGCTTGGATGAAAGGTGCCCATATCAAACGGCCTGCTCCTCAGTCATAGTTGCTAATATTTGCATATTATTAGTAGTATTGGATAGAAAACACTCTGACGTTTCTAAAACTGTTTGAATGATGTCTGTGAGTATAACAGAACTCATATTGGCATGCAAAATCCTGAGATGAAATCAAAACAGGAAGTCACAAATCTGAGCTTGTATGTATTCACCAGAGTCCCCAATGAAATCCCCTTGAGATATGAATGATGTTGCACTGCCTAGGGGTTCCACTAGATGTCAACCATCAATAGAAATTATAACGAGGCTTCTATGTTGTTGTGGGAGTGAATGAGAGCAGAATATATCAGATGTCCATCAAGCAGCCATTTTATGATCGCGCTTTTTCCTCATGGTAGTCACTTGCTCACGAAGACAAGAAGGAATACTCCGGTTGGAACTTTATTGAAGCTATATGTTAAAAACATCCTAATGATTGATTCTGTACTTTGTTTGAAATGTTTCTTCTACCGGTAATATCACTTTTTGAAGTTTTTGTCGGATATAACGCTGACCAGAATTAGCGTTTGGATATATATACCAAACGCGCTAACAAAAGAAGATATTTGGACATAAATAACGGACATTTTCGAACAAAACAAACATTTATTGTGGACCTGGGATTCCTGGAGTGCTTTCTGATGTAGATCATCAAAGGTAAGGGAATATTTATCATGTAATTTCTTGTTTATGTTGATGCCATCTTTGCGGCTGTGGTGTTTTTACTTTTGAGCGCCGTCTCAGATTATTGCATGCGTTTCTTTTTCCGTAAAGTTTTTTTGAAATCTGACACAGCGGTTGCATTAAGGAGAGGTATATCTATAATTCCATGTGTATAACTTGTATTATCATCTACATTTATGATGAGTATTTCTGTTGAATGATGTGGCTATGCAAAATCACTTGATGTTTTTGGAACTAGTGAATCTAACGCGCCAATGTAAACTCAGATTTTTTTTATATAAATCTAAACTTTATCAAACAAAACATGCATGTATTGTGTAACAGGAAGTCCTATGAGTGTCATCTGATGAAGATAATTCAAGGTTAGTGATTCATTTTATCTTTATTTTTGGTTTTTGTGAATGCTATATTTTGCTGGAAAATGGCTGTGCTTATTGTGGTTTGTGGAGACCTAACATAAATGTTTGTAGTGCTTTCGCTGAAAAGCCTATTTGAAATCATACACTTTGGTGGGATTAACAACGAGAATAGCTTTAAAATTATATAAGACATGTATGTTTTAGGAATTGTAATTTCTGTGGTTTGAATTTGGCGCCCTCTATTTTCACTGGTAGTTGTCATATCGATCCCGGTATCGGGATTGCAGCCACAACAGGTTTTAAGGGGAAACATTTAAATGTCTTGGAATGGCCTAGTCAAAGCCAGACCTCAATCCAATTGATAATCTGTGGTATGACTTAAATATTGCTGTCCACCAGCAGAACCCATCCAACTTGAAGGAGCTGGAGCAGTTTTGCCTTGAAGAATGAGCAAAAATCCCAGTGGCTACATGTGTGCCAAGCTTATAGAGACTTACCCCAAGAGACTTGCAGCTGTAATTGCTGCAAAAGGTGGCTCTACAAAGTATTGACTTTGGGGTGGTGAATAGTTATGCAGGCTTCTGTTTTTTTTGTCGTATTTCTTATTTTTTGCATCTTCAAAGTGTTAGGCATGTTGTGTAAATTAAATGATACAACCCCAAAATCAATTTTAATTTCAGGTTGTAAGGTAACAAAATAGGGAAAATGCCAAGGGAGTTGAATACTTTCGCAAGTGTCACGTTCTGACCTTTTATTTCCTTTGTTTTGTCGTTATTTAGTATGGTCAGGGCGTGAGTTGGGGTGGGCAGTCTGTTTGTTTTTTTCTATAATTTGGGGATTTGTATGTTTCGGCCTAGTATGGTTCTCAATCAGAGGCAGGTGTCATTAGTTGTCTCTGATTGAGAATCATACTTAGGTAGCCTGGGTTTCACGGTTTGTTTGTGGGTGATTGTCTATGTTAGTTGCTTGTGTCAGCACAGTTCTCATTATAGCTTCACGGTCGTTATTCGTTTATTGTTTTTGTATAGTTTGTATTCAGTGTTCAGTGCTTTCTTTAATTAATAAATCATCATGAACACATACCACGCTGCATTTTGGTCCGCTCCTTACGACGATCGTGACAGAATCACCCACCACAACAGGACCAAGCGGCGTGGTGACAGGCAGCGGCAGCAGGAGCAGCGCAAGGAGGACTGGACATGGGAGGACGTTTTGGACGGCAAGGGTTGCTACACTTGGAAGGAGATCCTGTCGGGAAAGGATCACCGCCCATGGGAACAGGTGGAGGCAGCTAGGAGAGCAGAGGCAGCCGGAGAGAGGAACCGGCGATACGAGGGAACACGGCTGGCAAGGAAGCCCGAGAGGCAGCCCCAAAAATTTATTTGGGGGCACACAGGAAGTATGGTGAAGCCAGGTAGGAGACCTGCGCCAACTTCCTGTGCTTACCGGAGGGCAAGAGAGACCGGGCAGGCACCGTGTTATGCGGTGGAGCGCACGGTGTCCCCAGTGTGGGTGCATAGCCCGGTGCGGTACATACCAGCTCCTCGTATCGGCCGGGCTAGAGTGGGCATCGAGCCAGGTGCCATGAAGCCGGCTCTACGCATCTGGTCTCCAGTGCGTCTCCTTGGGCCGGCATACATGGCACCAGCCTTATGCATGGTGTCCCCGGTTCGCCAGCACAGCCCAGTGCGGGCTATTCCACCTCGCCGCACTGGCAGGGCGACCGGGAGCATTCAACCAGGTAAGGTTGGGCAGGCTCGGTGCTCAAGAGCTCCAGTGTGCCTGCACGGTCCGGTCTATCCAGAACCACCTCCAAGCACCAGCCCTCTGGTGGCAGCCCCCCGGAACCAAGCTCTCTCTCCGTCTCATCCCTACAGAGCTCCTCCGCCCAGCGCTGCCAGAGCTTCCGCCCCAGAGGCGCCAGAGCACCTCAGTCCAGAGGCGCCAGAGCTCCTCAGTCCAAAGGCGCCAGAGCCCCTCAGTCCAGAGGCGCCAGCGCTGCCGGAGTCTCCCGCCTGTCCGGCGCTGCCGGAGTAATCCTTCACCCCGGCGCTGCCGGAATCTCCCGTCCATTCGGGACCCATTTCTAGGGTCCCCAATCCGAGGTCGGCGGCGAGGGTCGCCGTGTTTAGGATGCCACGGAGGCGGACAATGAGGCGGAGAAAGACTGTATTGAAGTGGGGTCCACATCCCGCGCCAGAGCCGCCACCGCGGACAGACGCCCACCCAGACCCTCCCCTATAGGTTCAGGTTTTGCGGCCGGAGTCCGCACCTTTGGGGGGGGGGGGGGGTACTGTCACGTTCTGACCTTTTATTTCCTTTGTTTTGTCGTTATTTAGTATGGTCAGGGCGTGAGTTGGGGTGGGCAGTCTATGTTTGTTTTTTCTATGATTTTGGGATTTCTATGTTTCGGCCTAGTATGGTTCTCAATCAGAGGCAGGTGTCATTAGTTGTCTCTTATTGAGAATCATACTTAGGTAGCCTGGGTTTCACTGTTTGTTTGTGGGTGATTGTCTATGTGGTATGTTAGTTGCTTGTGTCAGCACAGTTCTCATTATAGCTTCACGGTCGTTATTCGTTTATTGTTTTTGTATAGTTTGTATTCAGTGTTCAGTGCTTTCTTTAATTAATAAATCATCATGAACACATATCACGCTGCATTTTGGTCCGCTCCTTACGACGATTGTGACAGCAAGCCACTGTATAAGTTCCTCTCAAGTTCTTCACTCTTTCCAGAACAGCCACCTTGTCCTTGAAGCTCAGGAACCTGACAACTATTGGCCTTGGTCTGTCACCTGTTTTCCAGTCCTGTGGGTGCGCCCCACCTCAAACTTCCTGTGGTCCATCTTCAATTTCTCTGAGAATATTTCCCCCACTTTGTCCTCAGACTCCATCCAGGTCTCATGTGGAGAATCTGCAATTCCATCATCAACAATGTTATTCCGCCTTGATTGTCAGTTGAGTCTAATTTATCCATTATTGTTATCATGGATTCCCACACAGAACTGATGTCCTCTCTAAATTACTTAAAGATTTCTGTCATTTTGCCATTGTCATGTTTCAAATCATCGAGCTGACTCTGGGAGAACTGTAAGCTGTTATTCAGGTCCTGGACCTCTCTGGTCAGGTCATCCATTCCTTTATTAGCCGAATCCACCAGTATTTGGACAAAACACTTAAAGCTATTTTCTTGTTGTAACAACTGCTTGTAGAACTGTTTTTGATCGCCGGCTTTGGTCTTTGTCATGGTAGCTAGCAACGTTAGTTACGCTGTTACTCCTTGAAGTTCCAGACAGGGCAGGACATAGGGAAGATTGAAAACAACAAACAGTAGGGTTCTAGACAAACCCGGGACAATCCAAGGTCCAAGCCACAATGGCTAACCGCGTCGCGGGGTGCGTTCAAGACCTCAAGAAACCCCTTTGGCTTGATAGGCAGCTAGCTAGCAGCTAGGCTAGCTGGTACGCCAAATAGCTCCTCAGACCCGGCCTTGGTCGGCAGGATCACTGGACAGAGTAGCAGTCCCAGCAACTGATGCCAACTGCATGATCCAAACTAAAAAGTTATCTAGCTACTAAGAAACTTTCCAATACACTTTTAAAACAACAAACTTTCCAAAACAACAAACTGTGCTCTCCCTCATTCCACATTTCAGAGGAAATTGGAGCTTTTCAAGAATGATCTCCAGGGAGAACTTGTCCACTTCCCCAATCTTCTGGTACAAACGCAGGGAGAAAAACATGTTCCCAACCATGTTGATTTCACCCAGAAGCTGATGGATAACTTCAAGGCTCGCTTTGATGACTTCACTGTTGGAAGAAAAGTGCTGCTGCTCATCCAGAACCCCTTCTTGGTCACAACTAGGGCTGTTGTGAAAAAGTTGTTGTGGGCTGTTGTGAAAAAGTTTTTTTTGATGCCAGCGGTTGTATTAATTTGGGATGTATCGCATCCCACAACTGTCCCAGACTATACTTAGAATATTTATTTCTCGCACAGAATAGAATAGGTAAACTTTTGTACTATGGGGGATAGTAAATTGACATAGGCTAGTGCTTTTGCTGTTCCTTAGTCCTACTCATCTTGTTGGCTGAGAAAAAGTAAATGTAAACAGTTCTTCCAATGTTTTCAATATGCACCTCGGAAGGTAATTGAGGTAATATGTATATGTAGGTAGAGTTATTAAAGTGACTATGCAGAGATAGAGAGTAGCAGCAGGATAAAAACAAAAGTGGGGTTAATGTATATAGTCTGGGTAGCCATTTGATTAGATGTTCAAGAGTCTTATGGCTTAGGGGTAGAAGCTATTTAGAAGCCTCTTGGACCTAGACTTGGCGCTCTGGTACAGCTTGTCGTGCAGTAGCAGAGAGAACAGTCTATGACTAGGGTGACTGGAGTCTTTGACAATTTTTAGGGCCCTCTGACACCGCCTGGTATAGAGGTCAAGGATGGCAGGAAGCTTGGCCTCAGTGATGTACTGGGCTGTATGCACTACCCTCTGTAACGCCTTACGGTCGGATGCCGAGCTATTGCCATGCCAGGCAGTGATGCAACCGGTCAGAATGCTCTCGATGGTGCAGCTGTAGAAGTCTTTGAGGATCTGGGGATCCCTGCCTAATCTTTTCAGTCTCCTGAGTGGGAAAAGGTGTTGTCGTGCCCTCTTCACGACTGTCTTGGTGTGTTTGGACCATGATAGTTTGTTGGTGATGTGGACACCAAGGAACTTAAAAATATCGATCCGCTCCACTACAGCCCTGTCAATGTGAATGGGGGCGTGTTCGGCCCTCCTTTTCCTGTAGTCCACATTAAGCTCCTTTGTCTTGCTCATGTTCAGGGAGCGGTTATTGTCCTTGCACCACACTGCCAGGTCTCTGACCTCCTCCTTATAGGCTGTCTCATCGTTGTGTCGTCGGCAAACTTAATGGTGGTGTTGGAGTCATGCTTGGCCACACAGTTGTGGGTGAACAGGGAGTACAGGAGGGAACTAAGCACACACTCCTGAGGGACCCCGGTGTTGAGGATCAGCGTGGCAGATGTGTTGTTGCCTACCCTTACCATCTGGGGGCGGCCCGTCCGGAAGTCCAGGATTCAGTTGCAGAGGGAGGTGTTTACTCCCAGGGTCCTTAGCTTACTGATGAGCTTTGTGGGCACTATGGTGTTGAACACTGAGCTGTACATTCATGGCCAAAGGTTTTGAGAATGACACAAATATTAATTTTCACAAAGTCTGCTGCCTCAGTTTGTATGACGGCAATTTGCATATACTCCAGAATGTTATGAAGATTGATCAGAAGAATTGCAAATAATTGCAAAGTCCCTCTTGCAAATGAACTGAATCCCCAAAAAACATTTACACTGCATTTCAGCCCTGCCACAAAAGGTCCAGCTAACATCATGTCAGTGATTCTCTCGTTAACACAGGTGTGAGTGTTGACGAGGACAAGGCTGGAGATCACTCTGTCATGCTGATTGAGTTCTAATAACAGTCTGGACAGTCAGGAGGGTGGTGCTTGGAATCATTATTCTTCCTCTGTCAACCACGGTTACCTGCAAGGAAACACGTGCCGTCATCATTACTTTGCACAAAAAAGGGCTTCACAGGCAAGGATATTGCTGCCAGTAAGATTGCACCTAAATCAACCATTTATCGGATCATCAAGAACTTCAAGGAGAGCGGTTCAGTTGTTGTGAAGAAGGCTTCAGGGTGCCCAAGAAAGACCAGCAAGCGCCAGGACCGTCTCCTAAAGTTGATTCAGCTGCGGGATCGGGGCACCAACAGTACAGCGCTTGCTCAGGAATGGCAGCAGGCAGGTGTGAGTGCATCTGCACGCACAGTGAGGCGAAGACTTTTGGAGGATGGCCTGGTGTCAAGAAGGGAAGCAAAGAAGCCACTTCTTTCCAGGAAAAACATTCTGCAAAAGGTACAGGGATTGAACCGCTGAGGACTGGGGTAAAGTCATTTTCTCTGATGAATCCCCTTGCCGATTGTTTGGGGAATCCGGAAAAAAGCTTGTCCGGAGAAGACTAGGTGAGCGCTACCATCAGTCCTGTGTCATACCAACAGTAAAGCATCCTGAGACCATTCATGTGTGGGGTTGCTTCTCAGCCAAGGGAGTGAGCTCACTCACAATTTTGCCTAAGAACGCAGCCATGATTAAAGAATGGAACAGTTTGTTGATGAACAATGCCTTTTCCAGCATGATGGAGCACATGCCATAAGGCAAAAGTGATAACTAAGTGGCTTGGGGAACAAAACATCGATATTTTGGGTCCATGGCCAGGAAACTCCCCAGACCTTAATCCCATTGAGAACTTGTGGTCAATCCTCAAGAGGCGGGTGGACAAACAAAAACCCACAAATTCTGACAAACTCCAAGCATTGATTATGCAAGAATGGGCTGCCATCAGTCAGGATGTGGCCCAGAAGTTAATTGACAGCATTGACTATTGCATCAACTTCATGTAATTGTCAATAAAAGACTTTCACACTTATGAAATGCTTGTAATTATACTTCAGTATTCCATAGTAACATCTGACAAGAATATCTAAAGACACTGAAGCAGCAAACTTTGTGAAAATGTATATTTGTGTCATTCTCAAAACCTTTGGCCCCGACTGTAGTCAATGAACAGCATTCTCACATAGGTGTTCCTTTTGTCCAGGTGGGAAAGGGCAGTGTGGAGTGCAATTAAGATTGTGTCATCTCTTGGGGCGGTATGTGAATTGTCATATGATAGACATTATGATGAGAAATTACAGATAAAACATATCGGTGCTCATTGGCCATTGGACATAAACATTACACAATAAATTGGAAATCGCAAATTCAACAATGAATGGTTTGGAAGGAATCAGCTAACTGCAAGCATTGAAAAAGCAATCACTAGCCTACTATTCAGTGGAGTGGATGTATGGTCCAAGTCTGGGTTTAAGGGTCTCTTGTCCAAGCTTAAAAGGATAAACATTCAACGTTGGATATGCTGTCAATCCAGCATGACTTCTGCTGCTTTCAAAACAACTGGAAAATCGGAACTGGTAAATCTCAGACTTCAGTGTGGTCAAGACAACGGGGAACAAAACAAGCTCCAACTGGGAAAATACGCTTTAAACGGTCATCCAACTTGGAATTCCAAGTCGGGAACTCGGGCCTCTTTTTAGAGCTCCGACCTGAAGATCACTAACATAATGATTCAACCTTGTTTTTTTCTGAGTTCCCTGTTGTCTTGAAAGCACCATAAATACAGATAATGACAGACTTTGAAGACAAAGTTTGATGACAAAATTTGCCCACGAAAGATCTCCACGCCACCTTTCTGTTCAAGTGAGCACAGCACAACAAGGTGAGTCCAAAAATGTATTGTATGTTGCTGCATACATTATGTAATATGCCAGGGAGATATGGATACTGTAGCTAAGAAAGTAATACTAAGTGTATGTTGTGTAGTATAAGCTGTTAGTTACCTATGCCTCACCCTAACAATTTGGTCCCTTTTCCCCATATAATTTAGCCCACTGTTCTGATTTGGTGGTGCACATTTATTGTAAGATATTTAATTGTCTGCTTATATGCCCCTTTTATTTATCCTATGGTTCTGACTTGATGTACAGGGAGAACACTGTAAGAACGGCCCATGTTCTGAATTCTGTCGCTGTATATTTCAAAAGTGCTGAACAAATAGTTATATTGACTACGTCCGTCCTAGCTCGCTCAATGTCTTAATCTAAATTACGGATTGCCTCTTATCTGCTCGTCGTCCCCTTATGCCATAGTTTTTACATCTCAATTGTCAGAAGAAACCACATTTGGTTAAGCAAGTCAGCCATATCAGCTATGATTTTCTTAAAAGTCAATAAATGAGGCTAAATGAACTATTTCGCTGCCAGACAAGACTCCACTGATAGCCAGGTGTAGCATTGGTTAGGTGTTCGGACTGCTGTTGGGACTCTGCTGTTGGGACAGGTCTCTCTTTATGTAGTGTTGTGTTGTTTCTCTTGCCGTGATGTGTGTTTTGCCCTATATTTTTATTTGATTTTTAATCCCAGCCCCCGTCCACGCAGGGAGCCTTTTGCCTTTTAGTAGGCCGTCAATGTAAATAAGAATTTGTTCATAACTGACTTGCCCAGTTAAAGCAGTTTTTTTTATATATATATTTTTTTATGTAGGCCCTAACAGATGATGGGTTATGTTGTGGCTTTGCTGGCATGCAACTTAAAAAAAAAAAAAAAAAAAAAAAAAAAAGGTTTCCCCAGCAAGATTTACATCTTTACATTGCCACTGACCAGGACAAAGCAGATTTCTCATACGACTGTAGGTTTGGCTTCCCACTGAACTCAACAGAATGGCTATTTTCTTGTCATCATCTTCTATTTAGTTTGACCAAGTATTTCACAGTATTCCTCCCATGATTGATCATCGAATGCAAAAAGATATACCGATCCAACCATGGCAGCCATTTCTCTGTTAGCAACTAGCTTTAGCAGTCCAGCTCCTGAATACCTGGAACGTGAACTTTTCATGTTCAGCGGCTCCCAACTCCAGTACTTTAATACCCCCAACAGCACATATTTTTTGCTTGTAGCCCCGGAAAAACATACCTGATTCAACTCAGAGGGCCTGATGATTAATTGACAAGTTGAAATATGCATGGTTGTCCGGGGCTACAATAAACTGTACTGTTGGGGGTTCTCGAGGACCGGAGTTGGGAACCATGATGGCATTAGCCTTATGAGCATTTGCAATGCACCTCTTGACATTGTGCATCTGAAGCAGAGAATAGCTTAACTCACATTGTTTACATATTGTACATATTGTTCAGTTTACATATTGACTTCTTGGGTATGACGCTACAAGTTTGGCACACCTGTATTTGGGGTGTTTCTCCCATTCCTCTCTACAGATCCTCTTAAGCTCTGTCAGGTTGGATGGGGAGAATTGCTGCACAGCTATTTTCAGGTCTTGGTCATCTCCCTGACCATGGCCATTCTCCCCTGTTTTCTCAGTTTGGCTGAGTGGCCAACTCTGGGAAGAGTCTTGGTGGTTCCAAACTTCTTCCATTTGAGAATGATGGAGGCCACTGTGTTCTTGGGGACCTTCAATGCTGCAGACAATTCTTGGTACCCTTCTCCAGATCTGTGCCTCGACACAATCCTGTCTCAGAGTTCTATGGACAATTCCTTCGACCTCATGGCTTGGTTTTTGCTCTGACATGCACTGTCAACTGGGACTTTATATAGACAGGTGTGTGCCTTTCCAAATCATGTCCAATCAATTGAATTTACCACAGGTGGACTCCAATCAAGTTGTAGAAACATCTCAAGGATGGTCAATGCACTTGAGCTCAATCTCGAGTCTCATAGCAAAGGGTCTGAATACTTATGTAAATAAGGTATTTCTGTTTTTATTTTAATAAATGTGCAAAAAAGACTAAAACCTGTTTTCACTTTGTCATTATGGGGTATTGTGTGTAGATTGATGAGAAAAAATAAATATTAACTCAATTTTAAAATGAGTCTGTAAGGTAACAAAATGTGGAAAAAGTCAAGGGGTCTGAATACGTTCCGAATGCACTGTATACCAGTAGACAATTTATGAGGCTAATCATTATGCAAGATTTTGTACATGCCTTGTGCTGACATGAAATTGTTTAGTGCAAATCCAACCCTTGTAACCTAGGTAGTGAAATGTCTGGAGCAGGAGATGGGACCCTTCTCTTCAAACATACACACAACTACTACCACCAAGTTTAATGCCAGATACTTTTCTCCCAGAAGGTCTGAGCGGCACTTGGAGGTGCTACTATGATAATGAAGATGGTTTTCCTAAGACTACCATAACAATTACATTGTCTATGTTAAATATGTTTAAATTGTAAAAGAAAGAAAATAGTCAGGCTATAAGAAATATATTTTATTCAATGGGGGCTAGGCAAAGCAGAGATGACAATCCTTTTCATTTCACCCATACAACATTATAGCCTATTATGAAAGTATAGTATGTTTACAATATCATAAACAATAGTATTTACATGTTCCAGATTACATTTTATATATTCATATTGTTTAAGGTGGTACTTTTGTCATGACAACAAGGTGATGGTGCTTTCTACTCAAATGAATGATGTGACAACCATCTCGTATAACTGAGGGATGTTTCCTTTCATATCTGGAAAAGGACAAAGTAGAAGTAGAAACTGATGCTGCTGCAGCATTGCTCATCTTCACAGTGGGAATCCAGTCAACATGGGTGTCTTGATAGAGGTCATCTGGTGAGCCTACAGTAGAATATAAACAAACGAAAAACACACCTGATGTTGGAATAGCACTTTAGGTCACCTATACCATCTGGCTCTTAATTGTTTGGATGTGTTTAATTCATTCAGGTGTTGTGTTATATAAAGATTAAATCTATTGTTGGACTGGAACAACCAATAGTCAACACAGCAGGTTGTCCTATCCCATTGAGGTTTTTGTCCTCAAAATGTTGTAATGTCCAATGTTGTAATGTCCATACATTTTCCCACCTGAATAAAGTTCTCAATAGGTTATCGTATGACTATATAATAACCACTGGAGTTTTTTGGGGACAATAATGTCCTCCAGGCTATTTAAACGTCATGTTGTACAAATTGCTTCTCCCCTTTTCATGGTCATGGCTAGAAGGGATCCAGTTTTTGTCAAATTAACATCATATTCTAGATTACATGGTTGCATTCAAGACAAGGTTGTTTTTATTGATATGTTGTCAGTCTCAGTTGAGTAGGCCTACGCTAACATCGTATTAAAAAAGATTCTGCTAATGTCTCCAGTCATATAAAGTGTAATAGAATTGCATCAAATGTTTTTCAAAAGCTACATTTTTCCAGTGGAAAGGAAATAAATGTATCTATTATAGCATATAAACCTATGCCACTACTGTAACAGTTTTCCTCCTCTTCTGAGGAGGAGTAGTAAGGATCAGACCAAAACGCAGCGTGGTAAGTGTCCATGTTAATTTTTATAAATAAACTGAACACTGCAATAACCAAAAAACAACCAAAGAGAGAGAGTGAACGTTTCGAAACAGTTCTGTAAGGTGAAGACACACAAAACAGAAAACAACTACCCACAAATCATAGTGGGAAAACAGGCTGCCTAAGTATGGTTCTCAATCAGAGACAACGATAAACAGCTGCCTCTGATTGGGAATCAGAGACAACGATAAACAGCTGCCTCTGATTGGGAACCATACCAATCCAAACATAGAAATACAAAAACATAGAACAACACATAGAATGCCCACCCCAACTCACGCCCTGACCAAACTAAAATAGACAACTACGAGTTTATTAATAGCTTAAATATGGAATAGTAGGTTTACATAAATCTGCAAATGTGACTATATAGGCATGCAATCATTTGTTATAAAGGTGTCTTTTTATGGTAAAAAAATGTCTTCCCCAAAACTTGAAACTCACTCGACACATGCTAATAGCTAAACTACAAGCTATCGAACTAGCTAATATTGGTTTACTTAGTGTTGTTGTTAACACCTGGTTAGATAAACTAAACTCAAAATAATCTGTCAGATTTACCAGTGATGAAATTATCGTAGCAGACCCTGTACTGACAGCTGTCTGTGTGCAGGTGTTGATGGGCAAAAAGGTTTATTTGCTTTTCTGACTTGAGTCTTATCTCCTTGGTGGAATCTGTAAACATTTTTTTATTTTTCCGTTGTCTTTCCTGCCTTGTAAGAGCAGCCAAATAATCCACAGAAAATTACTGTGGCTGCCAGGAGGCATTGCATGCTGAAATGGAAAGGTATCAAACATATGGAAACGACATGTTAGACTCCAGTCCATTCATTCCACCTTCCACATTCCATCTCTTCCTGAAAATGGGACATTCCTGAAACCCCTTCGACTCCCAGCATTGCAGCAGACAGACAGACTTTACAGTAGCGGTGGCTACACGGTAGGATGACGGGGTCCTTGAAGATGTCACAGCACAGAGAATACATTTTCCTCTGGGAGAGATGATCTGGAACTGGAAGCCATTTTCTCAGTCCCACTCACCCCCTGAAAAATCTCATTTACATAAACATATCAATAAACACAGTGCCAAGAGTGTGCAAAGCTGTCAAGACAAATGGAGTCTACTTTGAAGAATCTTTAATATAAAATATATTTAGATTTGTTTAACACTTTCTTGATTACTTTTTTGATTCCATATGTGTTATTTCATTGTTTTGATGTCTTCAGTATTATTCTACAATATAGAAAATAGTAAAAAAATAAGAAAAACCCTTAATAAGTAGGTGTGTCCAAACTTTTGACTGGTACTGTATATAGTGCTATTTCCATTTCAATTGTTGTTTTTTTATTGCCATTTTCATTATTTTATTTCACTTCGTGCTGCATATTGGAGCTCGGGGCTAAGATTTTCATTGTACCCTGCAATCACACATGCAACCCTGTACATGTGACTATTAAACACTCAGAATCTGATAGGGCATTTATGGGTGAGAAAGTGAACTTGCCATTTCCAAAAATGAGTTCATTGGGGAATGGGGATTCCCTGCTTTGCGATCTGATGCATACATCTACATCCAGGGTTTCATTAAATAGGCATAGGCACTATACGTTTTTATTGCACATTTAACTAAACTGACGCATTTGGCAAAGTTCAACGGCACAAAACGTTCGTCAAACAAAAATATGTTTCTGTCTCTGGCTTGCATAGCACAGGTGGTGGTTACCTTCACTGTAGTAGGCCAGCCTAATAAACTCAGCTAAAAAATAAACGTCCGTTTCAGGACACTGTCTTTCAAGGATAATTCGTAAAAATCCAAATAACTTCACAGATCTTCATTGTAAAGGGTTTAAACACTGTTTCCCATGCTTGTTCAATGAACCATAAACAATTAATGAACATGCACCTGTGGAACGGTCGTTAAGACACTAACAGCTTACAGACAGTAGGCAATTAAGGTCACAGTTATGAAAATGTACGACACTAAAGAGGCCTTTCTACTGACTCCTAAAAACACCAACAGAAAGATGCCCTGGGTCCCTCCTCATCTGCTTGAACATGCCTTAGGCATGCTGCAAGGAGGCATGAGGACTGCAGATGTGGCCAGGGCAATAAATTGCAATGTCCGTACTGTGAGACGCCTAAGACAGCGCTACAGGGAGACAGGACGGACAGCTGATCGTCCTCACAGTGGCAGACCACGTGTAACAACACCTGCACAGGATCGGTACATCCGAACATCACACCTGCAGGACAGGTACAGGATGGCAACAACAACTGCCCGAGTTACACCAGCAATGCACAATCCCTCCATCAGTGCTCGGACTGTCTGCAATAGGCTGGGAGAGCCTGGACTGATGGCTTGTAGGCCTGTTGTAAGGCAGGTCCTCACCAGACATCACCGGCAACAACATCACATATGGGCACAAACCCACCATCACTGGACCAGACAGGACTGGAAAAAAGTGCTCTTCACTGACGAGTCGTGGTTTTGTCTCACCAGGGGTGTTTGTCAGATTCGCGTTTATCGTCAAAGGAATGAGCATTACACCGAGGCCTGTACTCTGGAGCGGGATCGATTTGGAGGTGGAGGGTCCATCATGGTCTGGGGCAGTGTGTCACAGCATCATCGGACTAAGCTTGTTGTCATTGCAGGCAATCTCAACGCTGTGCGTTACAGGGAAGACATCCTCCTCCCTCATGTGGTACCCTTCCTGCAGGCTCATCCTGATGTAACCGATGTAAAATGGCTAGCTAGTTAGCGGTGGTGCACGCAAATAGCATTTCAATCGGTGACGTCACTCGCTTCGAGACCTTGAAGTAGTGGTTCCCCTTGCTCTGCAAGGGTCGTGGCTTTTGTGGAGCGATGGGTGACGATGCTTCATGGGTGTCAGTTGTTGATGTGTGCAGAGGGTCCCTGGTTTGAGCCCGGGTAGGGGCGAGGGGACGGACTAAAGTTATACTGTTACACTGACATGACCCTCCAGCATGACAATGCCACCAGCCATACTGCTCGTTCTGTGTGTGATTTCCGGCAAGACAGGAATGTCAGTGTTCTGCCATGGCCAGCAAAGAGCCCGGATCTCAATGTCTGGGACCTGTTGGATCGGAGGGTGAGCGCTAGGGCCATTCCCCCAGAAATTACCGGGAACTTGCAGGTGCCTTGGTGGAAGAGAGGGGAAACATCTCATAGCAAGAACTGGCAAATCTGGTGAAGTCCATGAGGAGGAGATGCACTGCAGTACGTAATGCAGTTGGTGGCCACACCAGATACTGACTGTTACTTTTGATTTTAACCCCCCCCCCTTGTTGAGGGACACATTATTCCAATGTTAGTCACATGTCTGTCTCAGTTGTTGAATCTTGTTATGTTCATACAAATATTTACACATGTTAAGTTTGATGAAAATAAATGCAGTTGACAGTGAGAGGACATTTCTATTTTTGCTGAGTTCATATAGGCTAGTGTACGAATGGTGCATTAATAGTCCAGCCTATTAATTAATTTCTAATTTACACATCTGTCTTCACTGTTTCATTCTTGCACAATTTATGCATCTCTGTTGGCAGCTTCACTGGCCTCTCTCTCTTCCGTTTATAGCTCTTGAACCAGCAGCCTAGCCCAATGCGTTCCTAGAAATATATCAATATAATATATCAATACCTCTCTTTCTTGATGGATATAAAATAGGCTACAGTGTTCAAAATGAACTGGCAGGAACGTTTGAATGGCTAGAGCTTTGGTGTGATTGTGATCACATTGGCTGGTGGTAAAAATTAAATAAACGTGAATCCTCTTTTCTCCCTCGCCCAATTTTTATGTTTACAATTACATGTATTACGTCAGAATACGCCATGTTTAAATGTTTCCAATCAAATGCATGAATTAAACTTTAGAGTGTTTTCATATCAATCTAATTTGCATAAATATTGTGATTGGATGATAGCTGTGCGGGTAATATCAGGATAAAATCTTCTTATCTCTTCGAGCTCATTAATGATATAATGTTCATATTTGAAGATTGCGGAAAGGCAAGTCTCTTTGGAAATGGCAATGAGTGGCAAGAAGTGGAACGTTCGCTAAAGAGACTGGTATCCATGTTAGCCATTTTGTTGCCCAAGACCTGCTGTGAAACAAGCAAGAATAACTAAGTACTTCCAGGTGACAGATTTTTGGAATCATTCAGAATAAAAGTCCCATCCTGTAAACTTTGTAAATGAATAGTTTGGGCGAAAATTACGGAAAATGTGCACAATTATCAATATTTTATAGTAGTTATCATACAAAGAATAATTACAAGTATTTCTATAAGATATTATGTCATTCTAGTTCCTAATCCACAGAGGTTACTCCCAGAGGAGTGTCGCTGCTCATTTGGCGGCCCTTATTCGCCTTATTCTGGAACGTCACAGTAATCTCTATGCCAGTTAGCCCACTGGACACTGCATTCTGCACCTGTGATAGAATGATTGTTACAAAAAAGACATTCAGTGAAAATCCCATTACTAACAATTGTGTGACTGAGGACTATGTGATCAATTTAATCAAAACACATGCAAGTCTCATCATAAACTTACCTTGCTATTGTTCCCAATGAGATGAGACCACTTATACTTACCATACTTTAGGCATTACCGCCCAACTACAAGGATATTTTACAAACCTTATTCACCCAGAAAAACAATAACACTAGACACTAATAACACTAAAAAAGCATGATGCTTAAATACATGTTTAAATACATTTTATACCCTACTCACCTGGACTCCATAAACCTACCTTGCTTCACCAACATGAGATTTGACAGAATACTTACAGATTCCCCACATTAATACAGCAGTTCTGTTGATACACAAATACATGTTAACATACCCAATACATCATGACATTCTCAATTCAGCTTTCATCCAACAAAACGTTTGGTCTAACTGCTATGTTTGTTTGTTTTTGCAGAGTACTCTATTCAAGCCAATAGTTTAAGTTGTTTCGTCAAAACAACATGATATGATGGATGCCTGCAGTCATTTGATGTGTTTGATGTGCTGTTGTGAGGTCCTGAGTGGCGCAGTGGTCTAAGGGACTGCATCTCAGTGAAAGAGGCGTCACTACAGTCCCTGGTTCGATTCCAGGCTGAATCACATCTGGCCAATAACATTTTTATTTAACTAGGTAAGTCAGTTAAGAACAAATTCCTATTTACAATGACCTACCCCGGACAAACAATTGTGCACAATTGGCCCAGCGTTGTCCGGGTTTGTCCGGGGTAGGTCATTGTAAATAGGAATTTGTTCTTAACTGACTTACCTAGTTAAATAAAAATGTTAAGCCTGACTATTTTATCATTACATAAGGCAGTATTGCGCACTTTCATCTATACAAGGAACGAAGAAAATAGGCTACAATTACAAGACCAAATGTCCGAACTGAATTTGGTCAAAGGGCTTTTATGTACTCTGCGCCATTGGCTTGGAACGCCTTACAAAATACTTTTAAATTGGAAGAACTTGTCCCGATTGGTGTTTTTAAATCAATGATGCAGGATTTTGAGGCTGATTCATTCCCTGACCAGTCAATATTTTTAATTTGCTGTTTTACGATTTTGTTATACTCTTGTGAATTCTATGTTTTTTTACTAGATTACCTGTAGTTTTTCATGTTGTCTGTCTGTAATTGTGTAATGACTTGGTGCTGCCTATCTTGGCCAGGACGCTCTTGAAAAAGAGATTTCAAATCTCAATGAGCCCTTCCTGGTTAAATAAAGGTTAAATAGAAAAGTAATGCAGAGATTGATCATATCATCTAAGAACTCTATAATAACGTTAGCCTATGGATTATAGTAACTGTCACCACAACACATGTAGGCTGCTTGTATGCTGTAATCGCTTATGTTAAGTAATGTTAGATTTAGAACTGTAAGTGGCTTTGCTTATTAGCCTACCTTCCACAAAATTGAGGCTGCATGACTTTCCAAGGCCAGCGATGCAAGCGCATCCAGCCGTCTCTACTGATCCGTTGTTGGATACAAGTACACAAGCAGGTAAAAGCTAGTAAACTGAGCTGCTTGATTGGCTGGGCTGAACATCGGCCTTCAAAAATACCAATCCTTTTCCCTCCTCCTGTTGAAGCCCGTTGGGTGTGTTCCCAAATGTGAGCCATGTTTTGTTTCCTGAGTAGAATGGAACCCCCTTTTACTGAGACACAATGTAAAGGGAATTGTGTACAACGGTGTAGTATGTCCAATATGAAACCGCACTGAACATTGTGCAATACCAACAATGGGCTAATTGGGGATTTAAAAGTGTTTTCTAAAGTTGATTATTATAATTATAATATTATTATTACTATTGTTATTATTAGTAGCATTATAACAAATGTTTTTTATTTGTATTACTGTTACAGTGATAACTATCTGGTAATCATTACTTTTAATTATGTTAATAATGTAACAGTATAACTTTAGACCGTCCCCTCGCCCATACCCGGGCGCGAACCAGGGACCCTCTGCACACATCAACAACTGACACCCACGAAGCATCGTTACCCATCGCTCCACAAACCACTACTTCAAGGTCTCAGAGCAAGTGACGTCACCGATTGAAACGCTATTTAGCGCGTACCACCGCTAACTAAGCTAGCCGTTTCACATCCGTTACATTAACATTGTCAATGCTATAATGTTATTTGTTAAACAACATTATACGTCTGCTAACATTTCCTCATAAAATGTTAAGATTTTCGACCATTTGTATTATTTTTCACAATCTTCATTGTGGAACTTTTATTTTGAAGGGCAATCGCCGAGGTCACGGCTTTATTCTGGCTAGGTCTTGCTTATTCTTGCTGGTGGAACGGAGGTCAAAGCAATCCGCGACAAGACTAGCTGCAGCCGTTGTTTTGAAGTACAGCTGTTTATTTTTTACTACCACTTCGGTTTTTAATAATTGAAGACATCATCGAAGTACGATGTCAGATTTCGACCACAACCCGTTCGCGGACCCTGAATTCAATAATCCTTTTCAGGTAGGTGTAATACTCACCGGTCTGTCATTTGGCTATGCTAACTGGTTAGTCTGATTATTATAACTAGCAAGCTATGTCATCTCTGTTGAGTGCATGTTAGCTTACTAAGCTAACGTTAGCTAGTTTTCTAACGATAGCAGTGTCAGGTCGTTTCTCCTGGCATGACTGACAACATAGCAGCAGTAACGTCAGCTAGCTAGCTTGCAATACTTTCTAGCAAACGTTTAACATTAGCCTAGGTCGAACATATATTGTCATCTTCAACCTAGACGTTAACAGTACAGTAACTCGCAATTCGTTATTTGGAACAAATATAAAGTTGTACTATATCAGGCAATTATTTACAAACGATATTAGCTAGTAGAGTAAACTAGCTAGCTAGATGATTTAGCGTATTCTTGTCATGTGTGATGTTTTCAGTGTCAGTATGCTTGCTGCTACATCTAGCTAGCTAACGTTAACTTGCTTATGATTTGCCACCCATCTATTGTAGTGCGTCTTCACCTGAACTGTTTATCTCTGCAAGACCGGCAGCGTATATGGTCTAACACACACACACACACACACACTTATGTGGCCTCATCTCATGTTGATTCATTAAGCACTTGTGAGTTATTCATTTAGGACAACTCATTGAAATTGATGTTGGTAGGCAGTTAGTGCTTGGCGTTACACATGACAGCAGTGTTACAAACTTCATCGGGCAAAAGTGTTGCTTGTATTGGACTGTGTGTAGCATTGACCATTTTTTATGTTATGGGAAACAACATACCTTTATATGTCCAAAACACGCCCTTTCACAACTGACACAATGTAGGTTAATCTTCAATGGCCACACACTGATGCTTACTAATGTAAAGTCTGCACCGTAGAAGTCTGAGCACAACCCACATGCTATGAAAATGTGTGTCTGTGATGTATTTGGAATAAATAATCCAGGGGGTTTGAAGAGGGGGTGAATGGGAGCACTGTTGGGGCATCTTTTGTTGTCAGTGATTCTGGGAATGATAATCCCAGTCTTTGAGGGTGTCCATCGGCTCAGATCGCTTTGGACACAACAGTTTGGTCATCGTTCTGGTGTTTGGTGACGGAAAAAAACAATACCACAATATAACTGACATCACAAAAAAAAATGTTTCCTGACAACAAAAGCATATGTATAATTTCTAGGAACTGTATTTACCAGACATAAAGTGAAATGTCTTTTGCTATCAAATAAACATCTGAATCCAACTTTGTCCAAACTGCACCATATTCCTGCTGTGTAAACAGTGGTAGATTTTGTGGTAGGAAGTCTCGCATGAGGTGTGTGGTCTAATGGTAGCCCGCTGTCTCAACTGTTGTCTAGGAATTCAATCACCACATTGTGATTGACAGGTAGAATACTCTATTCAAGCCAATAATTTAAGTTGTTTCATCAAAACAACATGATGGATGCCTACAGTCATTTGATGTGCTGCTGTGATGTCCTGAGGGGCGCAGCAGTCTAAGGCACTACAGTCCCTGGTTCAAATCCAGGCTGCATCGGGAGTCCCATAGGGCGGCGCACATCTGGCCGTCCGGGTTTGGCCGGGGTAGGCCATCATTGTAAATAAGAATTTGTTCTTAACTGACTTGCCTAGGAAAATGTTAAAAGTAAAAAAAAATACAACAATTCTGTGACCCCATCACATTTGCTTTCCAGGAATTCTGCATTGATACCTGCTACTGTGGTTGTAAGATGAGATGTTGCATTGCTTTCATTATGATAATTGTAGCCTATTTGTTACGTACGCCTCTAGGAAGAGCGAACGCAACACCCTGCTACAACTCAACTCCCCGTGGAGTGAAAGGGATATGGGATTGTAGGTGCGAGTAAGGATGACAAAGGCAGAGAATGGTACCGTTTACATGGAATTTATTCCATCACACGGTAATTTTGGGGAAAAGGGGCTGGACGGAACCAAAGAAAGTAAATGTCAAAGCCCCCTCTCCTACCTTACCTGCCTACCCACTACTTACCTAACTTAGCACCACCACCTGGTGTGCTAACCAAAATACAGGGGGTGGTCCGCCCAGGTCTTACCTAGTGTGTATAGACAGTAAATACAACGGGTTATGTATGCCCACAGGTCTCTTGCCTAAGCACTCCCTAGGTCCCCCCTGGGAACAAATTAAACAGAAAAGTACAAACAAATCAAAACAGTCCTTTGGACATAAACATACCTCCGCAGGACAGTTACAAAATACTTAACAAAAACCAACATATGACATACTAATCAAATCTCTCCTAACAACAACCAACACAGGATATCTCCCTTCTGAGCAACAGAATGCTGGCTTATATAGCTGGAGAAGGAGTTGGTAATTGAAGACAGCTGTTTCTGACGAGAGGGCGGGGTCGGCACCAATCATCAATGGGGCAGACCAATCAGCTGCTTAGAGGAATCCGGGAAGCCATCCTGAAACACACACATGCATACAAACAAAACCACAACACAGAAACGGAGGAACATAACACTATTACTTAGATCTGTAGACTGTCAATGTAGAAGTGTCTCACCAGGGAGAAACTGTGTATTTGATCCTCACAGCACATTTTACCCTGTTTGCTTGGTGAACAGGTCCTGCTTTGTATTGTTTGCCCAGGTTGCTGCTTCCTAGCTAAGTAAAACTCAACTCGATGATGTAGCCAACTTCATATCAACAGAGTTGCGTGGCGACTAGTGTGGGCTGACTGGAGCTCGCAACATCACATGGACATTTACCCGTGTAATTGCGGGCTATTTGGTTGCTGAAATCTGTAGTTTTGATAACTTAATTTTATGTGATGTCGCGACCTGCAGTCCGCCCACACTAGGCGCCGCTCAACTCCGTTGATGAGAAATAGTTCAGTTTTACTTGGTTAGGTTACTTTCCAGGCTAGTTGTTCCTTGTTTTAGACACAAACCTCTTTCTTGCTTTCTTGCTTTCTTTCTCTCTCGCCTTTTCTCTCTCTGTTTTAATTAAATTATAGTTTATTCACTGCCACGGTTGCTTGCTAGCTCTCAACTCTGAGACACACACACACACTCTTGTCCTTTAATCATTGCTTTGTCAATCCTGGGAGCAGCAGAGTTACCCTCATTCAATTCTGTCCCCTCCTTGCTCTTTGAATACTGTGGCTTGGTCTGTAGGTTGATGCTTAGGCCTATGTGTAAGGATGATTGATAATTAATCGTAAGCATGGTTTTATTGTTAGAGAAGGTATGAATGGTGTACTTCCCACAGCTAACTGTGCTGTGTAGAAATGTGTGTAACTCAACACGAGTTGTGGAGTGGTGTGCTAACCACAGTGCCACAAACAGTAATTTATTTATTGGGCTATACATGATTAGTCCCTCTTTGAATTTCTCTGCTCTCACGTATTGCTGCAGATTGTGGACCCCAGGAAAAGTAGCTGCTGCTATTGCAAAAGCTAATGGGACCCTAAAAAATATATATAGTACCAGTCCAGTTTGGACACACCTACTCATTCCAGGGTTTTTCTTTATTTTTTAACTACATTGTAGATTAATAGTGAAGATATCAACTATGAAATTACACATGGAATCATGTAGTAACCAAAAAAGTTTGAAACAAATCAAAATATTTGAGCTTCTTCCAAGTAGCCACCCTTTGCCTTGATGACAGCTTTGCACATTCTTGGCATTGTCTCAACCAGCTTCATGAGGTAGTCACCTGGAATGCATTACAACTAACAGGTGTCCCTTGTTAATTTGTGGAATTTATTTCCTTAATGCGTTTGAGCCAATCAGTTGTGTTGTAACAAGGTAAAGGTGGAATACAGAAGAAAGCCCTATTTGGTAAAAGACCAAGTCCATACGATGACAAGAACAGCTCAAATAAGCAAAGAGAAACAACAGTCCGTTACTTTAAGACAGGAAGGTCTGACAATCCGGAAAATGTCAAGAACTTTGAAAGTTTATTCAAGTGCAGTTGCAAAAACCATCAAGTGCTATCATAAAACTGGCTCTCATGAGGCCTGCCACAGGAAAGGAAGACCCACAGTTACCTCTGCTACAGAGAATAAGTTAATTAGAATTATCAGCCTCAGAAATTGCATCCCAAATAAATGTTTCAGAATTCAAGTAACAGACACATCTCAACATCAACTGTTCAGAGGAGACTGTGTGAATCAGGCCTCCATGGTCGAATTGCTGCAAAGAAACCACTAAAGGGCCCCCATTAAGAATAATACAATATTTGCTTGGGCCAAGAAACACGAGCAATGAACATTAGATCGGTGGAAATCTGTCCTTTGGTCAAATTTGAGATTTTTGCTGCATTCTGCAGCGATACGCCAGCCCATCTGTTTTGCGCTTAGTGGGACTATCATTTGTTTTTCAACAGGACAATGACCTATAACACACCTCCAGGCTGTGTAAGGGCTCATTGACCAAGAAGGAGTGTGGTGGAGTGCTGCATCAGATGACCTGGCCTCCACAATTAACCAACCTAAACCCAATTGAGATTGTTTGGGATGAGTTGGACCGCAGAGTGAAGGAAAACAGCCAACAAGTTCTCAGCATATGTGGGAACTCCTTCAAGACTGTTGGAAAGAATGCCAAAAGTGTGCAAAGCTGTCATCAAGGCAAAGGCTGGCAACTTTGTAGAATCTTTAATATATTTAGATTTTTTTAACACTTTTTTTGGGTTACTACATGATTCCATGTGTTATTTCAGTTTTCTATTTGTATAGTTTTCTTCACTATTATTCTACAATGTAGAAATTTGTACAAAATGAAGAGAAACCCTTGAATGAGTAGGTGTGTCAACTTTTGACTGGTACTGTGTGTGTGTGGACATCCCAGGATTGGTCAGATTTCAGAGCTTGAAGGCTGTCGTGATTCCATCTGAAGTGCTCACATTTGTCACTCAGTCACTTGAATTGGGACATGAGTGCCTGCCTTACCCCAGTCCTAGTGGGCCGCTGTCCTGTTGTTTGGCTCCTCCCTGTCATGGATCAATAAATCACATATTGCACAGAGTGCACAGCACACACATAGTTTCTCAGTGATTTAAAAAGCTGTGCACCCCAGAATTAGGCCTAAGCTAACCTAACAGAACACAGGATTTCTAAGACCACTGTCGGTAATGGCATTGTTAGTTCAATCAATCAAATGTATTTTGACATCAGCAGATGACACAAAGTGCTATACAGAAACTCAGTCTAAAACCCCAAACAGGAAGCAATGCAGATGTAGAAGCACTGTGGCTCGGAAAAAACTCCCTAGAAAGGCAGGACCGTAGGAAGAAACCTAGAGAGGAACCAGGTTCTGGCTGGTAGTTAGTCCTCTTTATTTTTATTTAACCTTTTATTTAACTAGGAAAGTCAGTTAAGGACAAATTCTTATTTTCAATGACAACCTAGTCGACGCTGGGCCAATTGTGTGCCGTCCTATGGGACTCTCAATCCCGTCCGGTTGTGATACAGCCTGGAATCGAACCGGGGTCGGTAGGGATGCCTCTAGCCCTGAGATGCAGTGCCTTAGACCGCTGCACCACCCGGGAACCCTGGCTGTGACAGGTGGAGATTATAAGAGTACATGACCATTTACAGCCAGATTGTTCTTCAAGATGTTCATAGATGACCAGCAGGGTCAAATAATAATCAGTGGTTGTAGAGGGTGCAACAGGTTAGTACCTCAGGAGTAAATGTCAGTTTACTTTCATAGCCGCTTTTCATTGACTCCCCATTTCAGCCTGTTTAAGCCTTGAAGCCAGTAGCCTTGTGATTAATTCCCTGCAACTCCGGGCTCTCTTCAATAGTTCATGAAATCATATGGTGCTGTCATGGTGACAGCTGGTGCTTCGGGTATTTTTGGCTGCTTTCCCCTGACTTGCTTCCTGCTCTTTCATGGTAGTTTCTCTTATCAAATAATTTGCCTTCCTAAAACCCATCTACCAAAGAGCTGATGAAGAAGTCGTTGTTGCAATGTCTCCATGAGATTGATGTAGAGAGGCTACAAGTTATCCCTATCTAACACACACACACACACACCCACGTGTTTGTGTGTTTACATTGTGCGCGTCAGCGTCATTGTTGCTGTGGCAGTAGTGACTGCCTGTACGGCTGCTTTCTCTCTGTGAGATGCTCTCAGAAGGATAGGAATACTTCACCTTCTCGTGGAGCTATGTTAACGGCCCCTCATTTCTAATATTAACTGAGATGTTTTTTGTGTTTCACATAACCTAGATTGGTCCAACCTGTTGAATCTGTTGTACTGTAGGCTAACAAAAGCAGTAGCTTATCTTGTAGTTTTGAAGTTCCATGTGCTGTGCTTGAACTTAAGCGCTGTGTGTTTGTGGCTGTGCGTCAGGACCGTATTACAGATTCATCACTATATACCCTGAAATATTGATGACTGACCTGTCCTCGGGACAAGGAGCAGCCTACTTCTGTTAAACACAGACATGAGACTCAGTCAGAACAGAGGAGGAGGGTTGGACTGGGACAGACTGACTGATACTGGACTGTACCGGCTGTAACTGGCTATACTCCAATGCATTAGTCTGTAGCCAATAAATCCAGTATAAACTTCTATCTTGGACTGCACTGAACCTGAGTCTCATCTGAATTTATGCTGTATGAGTGAAACTTCTTGTCATTGTGAGCTGGCTACCTGAAATGCACCCTACACCATGCACACACACACAGTGATGATATAGACTACACCAAAGCACACCTTATTCTCTGTTTCAGAGCTGACCGCAGCACACACCTGTAGACACAGTGGACACACAGTAGTTAAACAATGCATCAGTCCTGGGAGGTGCACCTATAGGCCTACTTAGCACTTGGCAAATAGCCTAGCTGTTGCCTGCTGGATTTACAAGGAGACTGGAGAACAAAGTAGGCCAATGAAACTGAGATTTTAACTGACTGATACCAACATTGAATCTGCATAGCCTAAAATAAAGGTTGATGAAATATAATGATTAGCCTAGACTGTATCTATCTACACTGCACAGCATGCCAGCAGCAGTACCCAGTCTTTTTTTCTTAGCAGAGGAAGGCGTTCTCTTCTCTAACTAGTGGGCTCTGCCATATTTATAGCTGTCTGTGGTGGGGAAAATGATTGGAATCATCCTGTCTTTGCCAGTTTTGGATTATAGCCCTGGGTTAACAGTGAAGGGTAGCCTGCTGTTGGGGTCGGTCTGCAGCCTTGTAATTGTGGAGGAATTCTCTTCTTCAGATGAAAAGTACGTTCTGTTTGTTCTTTTGAAAACCTGAGGCCAGGTTAGGTAGATGAGGCTGGTGGTGCTGTTGATTTGTAAGCAGACATTCATAGATTGGGTTGAAGTAAGCTTAGGCTAGGCTAGCATCCACTACAGATGGTCTGTTCACGTCACACGAGTGGCTTTAGCGTTCATTCATCACACCATGGTAATGCAGCAGATATAGGCTAGGCAATTTGAGAGCCTGTTATTAAGGCCTGATTTACTACATGGGAGTGCAGTCTGTTGACTGCTTCTGGTGATATACTGTATGAACACTGACTTTGTTCTCTCTTTTCCTTTCCTCTCAGGATCCGTCAGTGACACAAGTAACACAAAATGCTCCTCCAGGGTTGGAAGAGTACAACCCCTTCACAGATGCCAAGCCGGTGAGAACTGCACAGTACACTGCACACTGTTAGACGTGTTGAGCTGTTGGATGTGAGATAGCGACACCATTGATGAGATAAATAGAAGAGCTGATATGGTACTGATGGTGACTACAGATGATTAGTGTTCGTTATGGTATTATATTCAGCGTTGACTTCCAGGAGGAGTGGTTGAAGATTCTGATTCCTGAATGTCTGCTTCTCAGCTAACACCCTATTCTCTCGTTAGTGATATATGACATTTAGCAGTCATATGTGCATACATTTTAAGTTGTCCCGGGAATTGAACTCACTATCCTGGGGTTGCAAGCACCATGTTCTACCAATAGAGGACCACTAGTACACTACCTTGTTTTGAGCTGAGCTACATGGTGTTCTTGTCAGAAGTAGTGTACTACATGGAGGATAGGGTGTGGGTTGACACTAAACCAGTGTGTGATGATTCTATTTTCTCCCAGGTCCCTCCTGGCACTGCACCCAAAGTACCTGCCCCCACCACCAACACACAGCCAGCCATCATGAAGCCTACGGAGGAACCGCCTGCATACTCGCAGCCTCAACAGACACAGGTACCCCCCCCCCCCCCCGCTCCCCCACACACACACACCTCACAACCTCTTCTGCCCTTTTACACCATGCAATTCCACCCCTCTGAAGAAAAGAGAGGAGAGCTCTACGGCTGCACCTTTTCGCGATGGAATGTATTTCCATATAAACACCATGCATGCCCCCCCTGGGGTGAGTGTGACAGCTCCTGGCTAGGAGGCAGCAGGCTCTCCCTCAGCATGTGTAGTGTTCTAATAAAAGCTGTTTGTGACAGTGTGGAGATAGCCTAGCTCTACACCTTGCCTCCTGAGGGAAAAGTCTAACTTAGTGTTTGCAAAAAGAGAGTGTGATAGAGACACAAGCAGACAGATAACACAGGAAAAAGAAAACGCCTTAATCTAAAGTTTTAGGAACTTTTTATACCTCTACTGACACAGTTTTGTCCTTGGTCATACACACAGAGTTTCAGAATGCTGCACCAGGAAGTTGGCAATAAGGCATGTGACTAGTATCCTTTCTCTTCACTGTTTAACCTGTTGCGACGACCAAACCCGGATCCGGGATTCTATTTATAGACCTAAGCTCATTACCATAACGCAACGTTAACTATTCATGAAAATCGCAAATGAAATAAATATGCTATCTCTCAAGCTTAGCCTTTTGTTAACAACACTGTCATCTCAGATTTTCAAAATATGCTTTTCAACCATAGGAAAACAATCATTTGTGTAACAGTAGCTAGCTAGCGTAGCATTTAGCGTTAGCATTAGCGTTAGCATTTAGCAGGCAACTATCACAAAAACAAGTAAAGCCTTCAAATAAAATAACTTACCTTTGAAGAACTTCTGATGTTTTCAATGAGGAGACTCTCAGTTAGATAGCAGATGCTCAGTTTTTCCAAAAAGATTCTTTGTGTATTAGAAATAGCTCCGTTTTGTACATCACATTTGGCTACCAAAAAAAAAAAAAAAAAGAAAATTCAGCCCTCAAAACGTGAACTTTTTTCCAAATTAACTCCATAATATCGACTGAAACATGGCAAACGTGGTTTAGAATCAATCCTCAAGGTGTTTTTCCACATATCTCTTCAATTATATATCCTTCGTGGAAGCCTGGTTTCTCCTTGCTCTCAAATGGAAAAATAATTGCACCTGGCTTTACGCTCCAATTTCGACGCAGGGACACCAGGCGGACACTTGGAAAATGTAGTCTCTTATGGTCAATCTTCCAATGATATGCCTACAAATACGTCACAATGCTGCTAACACATTGGGGGAACGACAGAAAGTGTAGGCTCATTCCTTGCGCAATCACAGCCATATAAGGAGACAATGGAAAACAGAGCTTCAGAAATTCTGCTAATTTCCTGGTTGACGCATCATCTTGGTTTCGCCTGTAGAATGAGTTCTGGGGCACTTACAGACAATATCTTTGCAGATTCTGAAACTTCAGAGTGTTTTCTTTCAAAAACTGTCAAGAATATGCATAGTCGAGCATCTTTTCGTGACAAAATATCGCGCTTAAAACGGGAACGTTTTTTATCCAAAAATGAAATAGCGCCCCTAGAGATCAGAGGTTAAATACAAATCCTTTGTACTTTAAAGATGCATTGTTCAGCATTCTTTTTCAGTAGATGGCTAGTGACTAGCGATGGCTAATGATGTCAAATGCAGATATTGCTTCACCTGCAGTTGTAGCATGCTACAGATGAGGCACACACGTTAGCGAGGAAATTGGCATTTTGTAAAGTAAGAAACAGAGCGTTAATTATTCTGACTTGCATGGAGAGAGCTGTTGGAGATGACGACTGGGACTGTGCTGTCATCTGTGCTGACACTGTAGGCTCTGCCAAACACACACACACAGATACAGTTGAAGTCGGAAGTTTACATACATCTTAGCCAAATACATTTAAACTCAGTTTTTCACAATTCCTGACAGTTAATCCTGGTAAAGATTCCCTGTTTTAGGTCAGTTGGGATCACCACTTTATTTTAAGAATGTGAAATGTCAGAATAATAGTAGAGAGAATAATTTATTTCAGCTTTTATTTCTTTCATCACATTCCCAGTGGGTCAGAAGTTTACATACACTCAATTTAGTAGCATTGCCTTTTAAATTGTTTAACTTGGGTCAAACGTTTCGGGTAGCCTTCCACAAGCTTCCCACAATAAGTTGGGTGAATTTTGTCCCATTACTCCTGACAGAGCTGGTGTAACTGAGTCAAGTTTGTAGGCCTCCTTGCTCGCACATGTTTTTTCAGTTCTACCCACAAATTTTCTATAGGATTGAGGTCACGGCTTTTTGATGGCCACTCCAATACCTTGACTTTGTTGTCCTTAAGCCATTTTGCCACAACTTTGGAAGTATGCTTGGGATCATTGTCCATTTGGAAGACCCATTTGTAACCAAGCTTTAACTTCCTGATGTCTTGAGATGTTGCTTCAATATATGCACATAATTTTCCCCCCTCATGATGCCATCTATTTTTTTTGAAGTGCAACAGTCTCTCCTGCAGCAAAGCACCCCCACAACATGATGCTGCCACCACCATCCCAACCGTGAAGCACAGGGTTCTTCAGCTTGCAAGCCTCCCCCTTTTTCCTCCAAACATAACGATGGTCATTATGGCCAAACAGTTCTATTTTTGTTTCCTCAGACCAGAGTACATTTCTCCAAAAAGTACAATCTTTGTCCCCATGTGCAGTTGCAAACCGTAGTCAGGCTTTTTTATGGCGGTTTTGGAGCAGTGGCTTCTTCCTTGCTGAGCAGCCTTTCAGGTTATGTTGATATAGGACTCGTTTTACTGTGGATATAGATACTTTTGTACCTGTTTCATCCAGCATCTTCACAAGGTCCTTTGCTGTTGTTCTGGGATTGATTTGCACTTTTCGCACGTTCGTCTCTAGGAGACAGAATGCGTCTCCTTCCTGAGCGGTATGACGGCTGCGTGGTCCCATGGTGTTTATACTTGCGTACTATTGTTTGTACAGATGAATGTGGTACTTTCAGGCGTTTGGAAATTGCTCCCAAGGATGATCCAGACTTGTGGAGGTCTACAATCTTTTTTTTGGATGATTTCTTTTGATTTCTCCATGATGTCAAGCAAAGAGGCACTGAGTTTGAAGGTAGGCCTTGAAATACATCCACAGGTACACCTCCAATTGACTCAAGTGATGTCAATTAGCATATTAGAAGCTTCTAAAGCCATCACATTATTTTCTGGAATTTTCCAAGCTGTTTAAAGTCAGTCAACTTAGTGTATGTAAACTTATGACCCGCTGGAATTGTGATACAGTGAAATAATCTGTCTGTAAACAATTGTTTTAAAAATTACTTGTCATGCACAAAGATGTCCTAACCGACTTGCCAGAACTATAGTTCGTTAACAAGAAATGTGTGGAGTGGTTGAAAAATTGTTTTTTTTCCAACCTAAGTGTATGTAAACTTCCGACTTCAACTGTACATTACAAAACAAGGTCAGCTGCCTCATTTTCAAGTTGACTTGAAGTTAACTGTCAGAGATCAATTCGGACTTGTCAGCCATATGGAGCCTCAGTCTGCATAACGTCCGCAACATCTCTGTGTACTGTAGTGTCAGTGCCCCCTGTTTGACTGTGTGTGTAGGAGCAAGTGAGGGCTTCAGCAGAGCTGCTGAGGAGACAGGAGGAGCTGGAGAGGAAGGCAGCAGAGCTAGACCGCCGGGAGAGAGAGATGCAGTCCCTCAACGCATCAGGAGGTTGGCACCAACCTTCATACAACATTCAATGTTTCCACATTAAAACATTGTTAAGCTTTGTCAGACCCAAAAGTTCAAACAAGATCTTAGCAACATCATTCAAGCATGTTTCTCCTCTCTCCTGGTTTAGGTAGGAAAAACAACTGGCCTCCTCTCCCAGAGAAGTTCCCTGTGGGTCCCTGTTTCTACCATGACATCACAGTGGACATCCCTGTAGATTTCCAGAAGACTGTCAAGATCATGTACTACATCTGGATGTGTGAGTGACTGTATCTATGTTCCATAAACCTCATAACCACATAAACCTAGCTCCAGTCTCTACCCAAGATCATGTACTACATCTGGATACGTTTGACCTCATATGTTAACTGCTCTGCTCCCTTGTCAAGTCAGACTCTACTATGGCAAATGTACACTTTTTAGAATTGTACTTTCAATATGCCTGAAGTTTTTTTGCAAGCTTAAATTTTTTTTTTTCTTCTCCAAATCTCCCAGCTGTCTTGTCTGACAGCATATCTTAGAGCTGAAAAGGCCATTGAGAAGTGGTACAAAGGAACACGTAAATGCAGCATGTATTCAATATGAGCCAATAGTACAGGGTGGAATTCCACTACCACATGATGCAGCTAGTCATGTGACTGTGGGAGGCTTTGGGAGTTCTAACCTGTCTTGGGCACTCCTCCTACCTCTCTCCTACAGTATCTCCCTTTCTGCATCTCTCTCTCTCTCACCTTCTCTCTTTCCCCACACCTTATGTGTTTTTCCCCGTCTCACCAGAGAGCATTATAGAAGTGTTAGATTCCTCAGTATGGTTCAGAATCCTGCCGCTATAGTTATGACTGTCCATGCCAATGTGACTGTAGACTACAACACACCAGACTCTATACAATGCCCAGAGTCATGCCATTATTATAGCCCCAAGGTAGAGTTCTGCTCATTGTGAATTGACTGTGTGTGTGTATGCCGTGTGTGTGTGAACACTGTTTAGTTTATTAAGATCCCCATTAGCTCCTGCTCAAGCAACAGATACTCTTCCTGGGGTCCACATAAAACGTACAAATACATGACAAAGTACAGATCAGTAATAGACAAGAACAACAAAAATAGTATTTACACAGTATTCATACTACAGTTAAATGAGAGCTTTAGAAAGAGGCGCTGTGATAAAATATGTTTTTAAAGCTAAACTTGCTGCTTTTTTATAAATAAAAAGCAAGTTTAGCTTTAAACATATTGTATCACAGCGTCTTTATTCACCTTTATTTAACCAGGTAGGCTAGTTGAGAACAAGTTCTCATTTACAACTGTGACCTGGCCAAGATAAAGCATAGCAGTTCGACACATACAACAACACAGAGTTACACATGGAATAAACAAACGTACAATCAATAATACAGTAGGAAAATCTATATACAGCATGTGCAAATGAGGTAGGATAAGAGAGGTAAGGCAATAAATAGGCCATGGTGGAAAAGTAATTACAATATAGGAGTGGTAGGATGTGCAAAAGATGAATGTGCCAGTTGAGATACTGGGGTGCAAAGGAGCAAGATAAATAAATAAATAAATAAATACAGTATGGGGATGAGGTAGATTGGATGGGATATTTACAGATGAGTTATGTGCAGTGATCTGTGAGCTGCTCTGACAGCTGGTGCGGGAGATAAGTCTCCAGCTTCAGAGATTTTTGCAGTTAGTTTTGCCTGAGTAACATCTGGCTCTATACATAACTGAGCAGTGCATTGAATCTGTTTTGGGTTTGAGTACCATGAAGAAACCCATATTGGTGTGTCGGGTATGTACTGTGTATCTCTTTTGGAGTGTATACAAATAGATTATACAAGTGGTTAGGCATTTTTAAACACAAAAGTCTTAAAAAGACTAGAAGAGAAGTAATTTTGTCCTCAACCATGAGACTGTCATGCATGTTGTTGATGTTAGTTCTCTGTGCAGTTTTTTTACTAGTTAACAAAAAATGATGTATGTCATATAAAATATATTTACCCCACCCAGTATTGTAATCAAAACTTACCAGAAAGCATGTCGTCCTTGGCTCAGACAGTGTAGTAGTGTGGGCTCCGTAGCATATCATTAGTGTGAAAGATCTTGAGCATCAGCTGTACATGTGATGGAAGAATGCACTGTGCATGCAGAGGGTTGCAATTTCATTGATAGTTTAACCAAAATATGCCACAAGACCAAGAATTGCCTTGTGTATCCCATAGAAAATGTTCACTGTTATAAGCTGACTTTTTTTGATGAATGTAAGCAAAACTCCAGGGCTTAACTTCCCATGGAAAATTCCCAGAAATTTCCTAGAAAGTAGACCATTTGCAACCCTTTGATGTATAAGTGGCATACTAATTATATCTATACTATGACCAATAAGCTCACTATATACTCAATTCATGTCACAAATGGTATGGTTAGTGTGGGTAGTATGAGTATTCAAACAGTGTTAGTCCTTTTAGCTTCTTGTAAGACAAGTGTAAAAATAGTAGAAGAGTAACAGCCCAAGGAAACTGCCCAAAGGGATACCGCACTGTACATACAGTGGGGCAAAAAAGGTATTTAGTCAGCCACCAATTGTGCAAGTTCTCCCACTTAAAAAGATGAGAGAGGCCTGTAATTTTCATCATAGGTACACTTCAACTATGACAGACAAAATGAGAAAAGAAATCCAGAAAATCACATTGTAGGATTTTTTATGAATTTATTTGCAAATTATGGTGGAAATTAAGTATTTGGTCACCTACAAACAAGCAAGATTTCTGGCTCTCAGACCTGTAACTTCTTCTTTAAGAGGCTCCTCTGTCCTCCACTTGTTACCTGTATTAATGGCACCTGTTTGAACTTGTTATCAGTATAAAAGACACCTGTCCACAACCTCAAACAGTCACACTCCAAACTCCACTATGGCCAAGACCAAAGAGCTGTCAAAGGACACCAGAAACAAAATTGTAGAACTGCACCAGGCTGGGAAGACTGAATCTGCAATAGGTAAGCAGCTTGGTTTGAAGAAATCAACTGTGGGAGCAATTATTAGGAAATGGAAGACATACAAGACAACTGATAATCTCCCTCGATCTGGGGCTCCACACAAGATCTCACCCCGTGGGGTCAAAATGATCACAAGAACGGTGAGCAAAAATCCCAGAACCACACGGGGGGACCTAGTGAATGACCTGCAGAGTGCTGAGACCAAAGTAACAAAGCCTACCATCAGTAACACACTACGCCGCCAGGGACTCAAATCCTGCAGTGCCAGACGTGTCCCCCTGCTTAAGCCAGTACATGTCCAGGCCCGTCTGAAGTTTGCTAGAGAGCATTTGGATGATCCAGAAGAAGATTGGGAGAATGTCAGATGAAACCAAAATATAACTTTTTGGTAAAAACTCAACTCGTTGTGTTTGGAGGACAAAGAATGCTGAGTTGCATCCAAAGAACACCATACCTACTGTGAAGCATGGGGGTGGAAACATCATGCTTTGGGGCTGTTTTTCTGCAAAGGGACCAGGACGACTGATCCGTGTAAAGGAAAGAATGAATGGGGCCATGTATCGTGAGATTTTGAGTGAACCTCCTTCCATCAGCAAGGGCATTGAAGATTAAATGTGGCTGGGTCTTTCAGCATGACAATGATCCCAAACACACCGCCCGGGCAACAAAGGAGTGGCTTCGTAAGAAGCATTTCAAGGTCCTGGAGTGGCCTAGCCAGTCTCCAGATCTCAACCCCATAGAAAGTCTTTGGAGGGAGTTGAAAGTCCATGCTGCCCAGCAACAGCCCCAAAACATCACTGCTCTAGAGGAGATCTGCATGGAGGAATGGGCCAAAATACCAGCAACAGTGTGTGAAAACCTTGTCAAACGTTTTCTGTAAGTCTTCACCTCTGTCATTGACAACAAAGGGTATATAACAAAGTATTGAGAAACATTTGTTATTGACCAAATACTTATTTTCCACCATAATTTGCAAATAAATTCATAAAAAATCCTACAATGTGATTTTCTGGATTTTTTTCCCTCATTTTGTCTGTCATAGTTGAAGTGTGCCTATGATGAAAATTACAGGTCTCATCTTTTTAAGTGGGATAACTTGCACAATTGGTGGCTGACTAAATACTTTTTTGCCCCACTGTATCTGATGTTAGAGAAGCTTCCATTGAATAATACGCTGAGTTCTATTGTATAAGTAACTCTCCATCCATGTGGTGGCAGGTGATGTAACGCCATAACAAGTGAGGTTTTTCAATAACAAATTATGATCAATAACATTGAAGGCTGCTCTGAAATCCAACAAACCAGCTCCAACTATCTTATTATCCATTTCTTGTGTCTGTGTGTGTACACTGTGTGTGCTGGTTCACGCTCCACTTGGCACGGCACCACCAGGCTCCTCGGTGTGTTAAATTATTTAGGAGCCATCTTTCCTAATCCTCCTCCTGTTCCTCACATCCTGTTCTTCATTAACATGACTTGGCAGGACAGTAAGGTAGCTTGAGGTCCTCTATCAAAGTCTTTCAGATAGAAATGTAATGTTTTAGAGTTGATTTCTACACCTTTATTCTGCACATCAAAGATTTATATCAGCTCTATACTTAACATTAAATACCCTGCAGATAGTTTACATTTCTAACCAATGATATTGTGTGTTTGGTTCTGCTCCAGTCCACACGGGGACACTGTTTGCCAACATGTTTGGCTGTTTGGCCTGGTTCTGTGTGGATGCGTCCAGAGGAGTGGACTTCGGCCTGTCCATGCTCTGGTTCATGATCTTCACTCCCTGCTCCTTCGTCTGCTGGTATAGACCCCTCTACGGAGCCTTCAGGTTGCTACATACACAATTACACACACACGTGCACACACAGTCGTCTTTGTCAACATTAAACAGGAAACTTTCTCCACCTCTCTCTCCAGGAGTGACAGCTCTTTCCGTTTCTTCGTCTTCTTTTTCGTCTACATCTGTCAGTTTGGTGTTCATGTGATGCAGTCCATCGGCATCTCCGGCTGGGGTGCCAGGTAAGGACAGGAAGCGATCACAGATATTGACAGAAAGTGACACGGTCACAATGTTCTCTGAGAATAGAGGGTGCAACATAATGAACTTTGATTGCACATAGAAATACAAGTAATAAAGGTTACATGTTACTCACCCTTTAATCTTGTCTATGGTTGTTCTTTTTCCTTCAGTGGGTGGATCTCAGCTCTGACTGGTCTGAATAAGAGCATCCCTGTTGGCATCATCATGATCCTCATCGCTGCTCTATTCACTGCCCTTGCTACCATGTCCCTCATCATGTTCAAAAAGGTACCCCACACACACAATTCTTCATCATATTCATAAAGGTATGAATGAGACTCAGCCTTTCACTGTTAGAGACAATGAGACTTAATGGAACCAGAACACCCACACGGTCTCTGAGATGATGAACATGGGGGTATTTATAGACATGCTCAAGTAGATAATTACCTCTTCTCACTGCTCTCTGTCTCCTTCCTCCCTCCCTTCCTCTTATCTTCCTTCCCTCTCATCCCTCTACTCCCCTCCCCCCTAATTTCTTCAGGTACATGGTATGTATCGCACCACAGGGGCCAGCTTTGAGAAGGCCCAGGCAGAGTTCGCCACGGGCGTCATGGCCAACAAGACGGTCCAGACAGCCGCCGCTACTGCAGCCTCCAACGCTGCCAGCGGAGCATTCAAGCAACAGATCTGATTGGTCCACAGACACCCCTAGAGCTCGCCCTCTTTCTTCTATCTGTCCAATCCAAGCTCCAGAGCGAGCTGGAGTTTCCCTGCCCTCCTAACCTATCTCTACTGACATGATTAGCATGACACCTAGAAGGATGAGACCTATGATGTCATAGTAGATGAAAGCAGGAAGTAGAAATGAGGCTCGTTTGAATCGTTTCATTCAGTTCAATTTGTCTCCCAGTGCAGATGTACTTCCTATAGAGTCTTTGAGCTTTATGACATCCCCGTCTGATCCCTCTCCTTCTCATTCTGCTCACATGGCGACACCCAAATTCCACCAAGCCCCGCCTCTCACATGCCCTGAGGGCTGTAACTGCGCCCACCCCAGTGACTTTATTAATGCACTCCTGTCCTGTGTCTGTCTTACCCCATACCCTTTAGTCATGTCACTAAGTGTTTGCAAACTTTCCTTTTGAGTGTATGATTGTGCAGCTGTGTGTATGTATGGGTGTACAGCTGTCTGTATGCGTGTGTATATGAATATTAGTGTCTCCATATGTTGATGCTGAGGCCTATATACTATATTTCTCTCATTCTCTAAAGCATTGTACCAAGTCAATTCACTGCACCAAGACTATCTTATCTGTAGCTATCCATTCACTTCCACGACTGTTTTATTAACTGGATTTAGCCAAGTACTGTTAAAATGTAACACTTAATAAAATCAACACTTGTTTACTTCTTTTGAACCCTGAGCCGGTCAGGCTGAGATGGTCACTAGTCAGTGAGGTGTGTCCTCTGGTGGTGATACTGGCTAGTGTTGATGATGAATGCTGTGCATTCCACAACATTGTTTAATACCTCGGAATGATCACATCTAAATGGTTTAATCTCAAGAAGCGAGTGTAAACTGATCAGAACTCTAAATCAGGAAGGAAGGGTACTATTATGTCTGTACAGTTCATACACTATGGCAGTCACGCGACATGTTATTGTTCAGTTGACGTTATGGTTAAAAGAGAGCAGTTAGCTCTGACACCTGTGGTTGCATCTGTCCAACTTAACAGGTACGAGTCTCAGAAATCAGGATTCTGTCTTCTACTGTCTTTGTTATCCTTTTCATAACCGTGCTTTTCTCACAGCCTTGTAGTCTTGCCTTTTGATAACGTTTGATCAAAATACCTTATAATATAAACAAAGAACCAGATGACATGAACCTAAATGTCATAGCCTCTATCCTCTAGCCTTGTCCCTTGCTTTAGTGGTAAAGTTGCACTTCATGTAGACACTCCTTCACACACAGACACATCCACCCAACAGCTGGATTCTAGGCCTTGAGACCTGCACAGACACGTGTATGCTAGCTAAACTATATGCTAACAAATGACTCCAGTGTGTGAGAGAGCTAGCTCGTCTCCAGCCTTGGTTTTCTGGTGGAGACATACCTCAGTTGCAGTTGGTACTATTCAGGATTATATCAAGATGTACTCTACGTGCATGACAAAGCTTGCAGATCAGCTGGACACTACTCTGGTCTAGGCATCTGTGTGTATAGAAGTCCATGGTTACACTCCAGTGAGTGGGTGAACTGATGAAAAGGAGGATTCTGTCTGTTTGAAGTTGATGCTGTGCATTAAAGTGAATCACTCCAGTAGTCCTTCTTTCTCCAAACACCCCTTCAGAACAGGAGATATCATTGTTTATATCCCAGTTATATCATTGGTCTGTGCTGTGTAGATGCTGATCGCCTGAGTATTCATTATTGTATCTTCATGGTTGAGTGAAAGGAGAGATTCTTCTATTCCCAGAGGCTTGTTTATTGGTATGTCTGTTCTGTGTCTTCCCCTCAGTTCGATTGTATTCATCATGCTAGATAGAAAGTACTGAATAAGTTCTGATTCCATTCAATTTATTAACTTGTCTTGTTTTGAGTGTTTATAACTGAACCTACCTGTGACTTTCAGCCTTTGAATGTGACATGAAGAGAGGTTGGGGATGTTTGAGGGGTGTGTGCGTGTCCATGTGTGCTGAAATATCATTGCCGTGTGTGTTGTGGGGTGTCAGTCAAAGTGAAGTCTTAACAAGGATAACTGGTTGTTCAGTTGAACACTGTGGGCAGAGACAGGCTGGCATCCTCCTTTTTATACTTTCCTTAATAGTCATTCATCTCTCTGTGGTCTTGAGTATGAGTGAATGTGTGTGTGCTGAGCTACTTTGTTATTCTACATCTTTTGAAAATCTGAACGAATGGCACCTGAATGTTCCTGTTAAATATGTGTTGGCTTGAAAACAATAAAAAAAAATGCATCAACTGGGAAATGTGAGAAAGTCAGTAGGTGAAACTAAGCGATGTTTGTGTTTTGAGATGGACTGTGGCTTTAACTTGTGCTTTTTAATCAATGTACCAAGTATATAGTAAAGTACTGAGAATGAATATGACATTTGTCTTGCTCAACTCTGACAATGAAATAAATTGAAGTTATTTAAAAAATTAAGCAAACTTTAAGGGATGTTTGTAGATTTTGTAAAGTTTGACAACTTGTCGGCTGGTATCCTGAATTTCATTGTACTGTACAGAAACTCTCCTCTCCTTTTTAGTCGCATGTTGAGTAGTTTAAGTTTTGTATATTTATTGTATTAACACAAAATAAAATTCAGAAGTCAACTCTACCTCCTCTTTTCGCGTTGGTACTTTCTGATATGGTGTTAAAAGCTGCACTACTAGTTGATGCCAAGCAGAGGTCAGTAGAAACTTAAGGATCTGGAGTACTGAAAAGTGGTTGATCAGCTTGTCATGGATTGTGACACTACATTGATCCTTCAACTAAAATTCTAGACGTCCTTGTGATTGACTCATGGTTGGTAATCTTTAATAAACAGATACCGGGGACCGACTGGAAGATATAGAAAGGAACAAAAAGACGGGGACAGAGGGGATCAGATTGCCTCATGCCAAACTTCATGCAGGATTCCTCCTTCCTCACAGTGATCATATGCTCCATTTTTACCCAGTGAGGGGATACGATTAAACTGTCCAGGGCACCTGGTAGGCGGTTTACACCAGTTGAAAAGTGATTGCATTCGTTTTGGAAACGGTCTGCCTCCAGAAGTTCAGTGAGGATCTCTGAATGATCCAATGTTGACCTAAATGACTAATGATGATAAATACAATCCACCTGTGTGTAATCAAGTCTCCGTATAAATGCACCTGCACTGTGATAGTCTCAGAGGTCCGTTAAAAGCGCAGAGAGCATCATGAAGAACAAGGAACACACCAGGCAGGTCCGAGATACTGTTGTGAAGAAGTTTAAAGCCGGATTTGGATACAAAAAGATTTCCCAAGCTTTAAACATCCCAAGGAGCACTGTGCAAGTGATAATATTGAAATGGAAGGAGTATCAGACCACTGCGAATCTACCAAGACATGGCCGTCCCTCTAAACTTTCAGCTCATACAAGGAGAAGACTGATCAGAGATGCAGCCAAGAGGCCCATGATCAGTCTGGATGAACTGCAGAGATCTACAGCTGAGGTGGGAGACTCTGTCCATAGGACAACAATCAGTCGTATATTGCACAAATCTGGCCTTTATGGAAGAGTGGCAAGAAGAAAGCCATTTCTTAAAGATATCCATAAAAAGTGTTGTTTAAAGTTTGCCACAAGCCACCTGGGAGACACACCAAACATGTGGAAGAAGGTGCTCTGGTCAGATGAAACCAAAATTGACCTTTTTGGCAACAATGCAAAACGTTATGTTTGGCGTAAAAGCAACACAGCTGAACACACCATCCCCACTGTCAAACATGGTGGTGGCAGCATCATGGTTTGGACCTGCTTTTCTTCAGCAGGGACAGGGAAGATGGTTAAAATTGATGGGAAGATGGATGGAGCCAAATACAGGACCATTCTGGAAGAAAACCTGATGGAGTCTGCAAAAGACCTGAGACTGGGACGGAGATTTGTCTTCCAACAAGACAATGATCCAAAACATAAAGCAAAATCTACAATGGAATGGTTCAAAAATAAACATATCCAGGTGTTAGAATGGCCAAGTCAAAGTCCAGACCTGAATCCAATCGAGAATCTGTGGAAAGAACTGAAAACTGCTGTTCACAAATGCTCTCCATCCAACCTCACTGAGCTCGAGCTGTTTTGCAAGGAGGAATGGGAAAAAATTTCAGTCTCTCGATGTGCAAAACTGATAGAGACACACCCCAAGCGACTTACAGCTGTAATCGCAGCAAAAGGTGGCGCTACAAAGTATTAACTTAAGGGGGCTGAATAATTTTGCACGCCCAATTTTTCTGTTTTTGATTTGTTAAAAAAGTTTGAAATATCCAATAAATGTTGTTCCACTTCATGATTGTGTCCCACTTGTTGTTGATTCTTCACAAAAAAATACAGTTTTATATCTTTATGTTTGAAGCCTGAAATGTGGCAAAAGGTCGCAAAGTTCAAGGGGGCCGAATACTTTCGCAAGGCACTGTACATGGTTAGCAGATGTTAATGCGAGTGTAGCGAAATGCTTGTGCTTCTTGTTCTGACAATGCAGTAATAACCAACGAGTAATCTAGCTAACAATTTCACAACCGCTACCTTATACACACAAGTGTAAAGGGATGAAGAATATGTACATAAAGATATATGAATGAGAACGGCATAGGCAAGATGCAGTAGATGGTATCGAGTACAGTATATACATATGAGATGAGTAATGTAGGGTATGTAAACATTATATTAAGTGGCATTGTTTAAAGTGGCTAGTGATAAATTTTTTACATGTATGGCAGCAGCCACTCAATGTTAGTGGTGGCTGTTTAACATTCTGATGGCCTTGAGATAGAAGCTGTTTTTCAGTCTCTCGGTCCCTGCTTTGATGCACCTGTACTGACCTCGCCTTCTGGATGATAGCGGGGTGAACAGGCAGTGGCTCGGGTGGTTGTTGTCCTTGATGATCTTTATGGCCTTCCTGTGACATCGGGTGTCCTGGAGGGCAGGTAGTTTGCCCCCGGTGATGCGTTGTGCAGACCTCACTACCCTCTGGAGAGCCTTGTACTTCCGGCGCCGACAGAGATGACCGCCTCGCTTTGCGTTTCTAGGAAACTATGTAGTATTTTGTTTTTTAACGTGTTATTTATTACATTGGTACCCCAGATAATCTTAGGTTTTATTACATACAGTCGGGAGGAACTACTGGATATAAGAGCAACGTCAACTCACCATCATTACGACCAGGTATACGACTTTCCCGAAGCAGATCCTCTGTTTTGCCCACCACCTGGGACAAAGGATCGGATCCCAGCCGGTGAACCAAAACAATGAAGCCGTAAAAGGGGCAGATGAAGCGGTCTTCTGGTCAGGCTCCGTAGACGGGCACATCGCGCACCGCTCCCGAGCATACTACTCGCCAATGTCCAGTCACTTGACAACAAGATAGATGAAATCCGAGCAAGGGTAGCATTCCAGAGAGACATAAGAGACTGTAACGTTCTTTGCTTCACAGAAACATGGCTCACTCGAGACACGCTACCGGAGTCGGTACAGCCAGCTGGTTTCTTCACGCATCGCGCCGACAGAAACAAACATCTTTCTGGTAAGAAGAAGGGCGATTATGATTAACAAGACGGGGTGTGATCATAACAACATACAGGAACTCAAGTCATTCTGTTCACCTGACTTAGAATTCCTCACAATCAAATGTCGGCCGCATTATCTACCAAGAGAATTCTCTTCGATTATAATAATAGCCGCATATATTTCCCCCCAAGCAGACACATCGACGGCCCTGAATGAACTTTATTTGACTCTATGTAAACTGGAAACACATATCCTGAGGCTGCATTCATTGTAGCTGGGGATTTTAACAAGGCTAATCTGAAAACAAGACTCCCTAAATTCTATCAGCATATCGATTGTGCTACCAGGGCTGGTAAAACCCTGGATCATTGTTATTCTAACTTCCGCGACGCATATAAGGCCCTCCCCCGCCCTCCTTTCGGAAAAGCTGGCCACGACTCCATTTTGTTGCTCCCTGCCTATAGACAGAGGCTAAAACAGGAAGCTCCTGCGCTCAGGTCTGTTCAACGCTGGTCCGACCAATCTGATTCCACACTTCAAGATTGCTTCGATCACGTGGATTGGGATATGTTCCGCATTGCGTCAAATAACAACATTGATACACTGATTCGGTGAGAGAGTTCATTAGCAAGTGCATTGGCGATGTTGTATTCACAGCAACTATTAAAACATTCCCCAACCAGAAACCATGAATCGGTGGCAGCATTTGCGCGAAACTGAAAGTGCAAACCACTGCTTTTAACCAAGGCAAGGTGACTGGAAACATGACCGAATACAAACAGTGTGGTACTTCAGGTGTGGACCATAATAACAATATACATTTTTTCGCTAAGTAAACAAGGGTATTGAACAGATGTTCAGAGTCAGGGTCAAACACAACGTTACAATCAAAGTAGAGCAAATATAAATTTGGTGAAAAAGCTCATTGTCTACCCAATATTTTCTGGATGTGTAAATTAATATAATTCCAATAAGACTGGATTCTGCTACAGTACCAAAAAACATGCATGAAGGTGCAAGTCTACTGTTTACATTTGAAACATGAATGTGATGCATTGGAACACATTCTGTGAAGGCGGACAGGTGTAAAGTAGGTTCTATTAAAATATTTAGTTATTGTATGCTTACGGAGGTGAATTTGGGTTAGACCCTTTCGTAGATAGAAGCCCATTCTTTCTTCCTCACCGAATGCATCTCCAATGTCTCTCTCCCAAATATGTCTCAACACGTGAATGAATGAGGCACTTCTGATCAACAAAATTGAATATAAGTTGGAGAATAAACCTCTGCGAACAATAGGATTCATAAATTGTTTTTAACTTCAGTAATTTGAAAACGTAGTTTATCGACTTTCTTCTGACCCTCTATGAAGTGTCTAAGTTGTAGGTACTTAATTAAAAAATATATTTGTTGGGTAAGTCAAACTCAGTTTTTATCTGTTGGAACAATTTAAGTGTTCTGAGAAATGAAAGGCATAAGGTCAGCAACACCCTTCGTCTTCCAGTCCAATACACTCATTTAGCCGAGGAAAGATATTCATCCTGACGACAGGAGTTTGGTAGGGTAGACCAGTTAACCAGGTCCTGTTTAATCTTTGTGAGCAAAGGCAAATCATTTGAAGTGAACAGGTCTTTAAGATTTGGAGTAACATATGCTCATGTATTTTAAGCCTGTTTCAGTCCATTGGAATGGAGATATTGTTTCTAGGTTGATTGTAGAGGGGATATTCAAAGGTAAAGCCATATATTTGTCCATGTTAATTTTGTACCCTGACAGGTTACCATATTCAGATATGATGTCAATTACTGCAGTGACAGATGTCTCAGGTTTAAATATGTATAAAATCACACCAGGGGCCCCTCAGGGGTGCGTGCTTAGTCCCGTCCTGTACTCCCTGTTCACACACGACTGCGTTGCCAAGCACAACTCCAACACCATCATTTAGTTTGCTGACAACACAACTGTGGTAGGCATGATCACCGACAATGATAAAACCGCCTATAGGGAGGAGGTCAGGGACCTGGCAGTGTGGTACCAGGACAACAACCTCTCCCTCAATGTGAGCAAGACAAAGTAGCTGATTGTGGACTACAGTAAAAGGAGGGCTGAACATGCCCCCATTAACATCGAAGGGGCCACATCACCAACAAACGATCATGGTCCAAACACACCAAGACAGTTGTGAAGAGGGCACGACAACACCTTTTCCCCCACAGGAGACTGAAAAGATTTGGCATGGGTACCCAGGTCCTCAAAAAGTTCTACAGCTGCACCATCGAGAGCATCCTGACCGGTTGCATCACCGCCTGGTATGGTAGCTGCTCGGCATCCAACTGTAAGCCGCTACAGAGGGTAGTGTGTACGGTCCAGTATATCACTGGGGCCAAGCTTCCTGCCATCCAGGACCTATATACCCAGGCGGTGTCAGAGGAAAGCCAATAAAATTGTCAGACTCCAGTCACCCAAGTTATAGACTGTTTTCTCTGCAACTGCACGGCAAGCGGTACCGGAGCGCCAAGTCTTGGACAAAAAGGCTCTTCAACAGCTTCTACCCCCAAGCCATTAGACTGCTGAACAATTCATAAAAATCGCCACCGGACAATTTACATTGACAGCATAGCAGGTGGTATCTTCTTATTTTCTTTGAAAAACAACAACAACGTAACATGGCTTGCAAATGTACAAGACGTACTACAGCAACAATAGTAATTGATACAACTGGGAGAAAAAAAGTACCTGAGGGTGATGCCATGGGGACATGACAGAGGTGGCCGGTGGAGCTTTTCTCTTCCTTTTCTGTGCTGCAGTTGGGAGAGAAAGACGTGTTAGACAGAGAATGTTTCATTAAACCATTTTCAACTTTTTTACATCAATATCACTGGAGGAAGCTGAAGAAAATATGTAGGAGGTGGACATGCCTTGTGGGCTGGTGCTATGGACTGTAGATATGTTAAGAGAGAAAAAAAGAATTAGTTAAATATAGCAGTTTTATAAAATACATAAACAGTGGAGGTGGCTGTATTCAAATTGCAAGGGGCAGGGACACCAGATGAGGCTGCTGTGGTGGTGTGACCAGAGCAGCCTGAGGAGGCAGTTGGTCCAGAGGAGGCTGCTGTGGTGGTGTAACCAGAGCAGACTGAGGAGGCAGTTGGTCTAGAGGAGGCTGCTGTGGTGGTGTGACCAGAGCAGACTGAGGAGGCAGTTGGTCCAGAGGAGGCTGCTGTGGTGGTGTGACCAGAGCAGACTGAGGAGGCAGTTGGTCCAGAGGAGGCTGCTGTGGTGGTGTGACCAGAGCAGACTGAGGAGGCAGTTGGTCCAGAGGAGGCTGCTGTGGTGGTGTGACCAGAGCAGACTGAGGAGGCAGTTGGTCCAGAGGAGGCTGCTGTGGTGGTGTGACCAGAGCAGACTGAGGAGGCAGTTGGTCCAGAGGAGGCTGCTGGGGTGGTGTGACCAGAGCAGACTGAGGAGGCAGTTGGTCCAGAGGAGGCTGCTGTGGTGGTGTGACCAGAGCAGACTGAGGAGGCAGTTGGTCCAGAGGAGGCTGCTGTGGTGGTGTGACCAGAGCAGACTGAGGAGGCAGTTGGTCCAGAGGCGGCTTCTGTGATGGTGTGACCAGAGCAGACTGAGGAGGCAGTTGGTCCAGAGGAGGCTGCTGTGGTGGTGTGACCAGAGCAGCCTGAGGAGGCAGTTGGTCCAGAGGAGGCTGCTGTGGTGGTGTGACCAGAGCAGACTGAGGAGGCAGTTGGTCCAGAGGCGGCTTCTGTGATGGTGTGACCAGAGCAGACTGAGGAGGCAGTTGGTCCAGAGGAGGCTGCTGTGGTGGTGTGACCAGAGCAGCCTGAGGAGGCAGTTGGTCCAGAGGAGGCCGCTTCAGTGGCGACAGACGTGGGGCTGATGTTTATCATGGTGGTGGTGGACGAAACCGCAGACAATGGCTTGGAGGAGCTGGTGTTAGTAGTGGTAGGGATGAGGGGCCGACGATGGTGTGGCCGAGAGAGCAGGCACATGGCCTTCTTCGGCAGCTGGGGGATCCAGCAGCTCCTACAAGGGTTTCAAACTGGGAGGCACTGGCGGTAGTGAGGAGTTTCAGCAGCATTAAACAGGACCCTTCAATGGATGAAGGGTCAATAGGGAAGAGGCCCCACTTCTTAAACCCTTCCACCACATAGCGCATGTCCTTGCAACGCTGGTACCGGTAGCTGAATATTCTGGCAAATTGTGATTTGTTTACCAGGAGTGGTGAAAATGGCTGAGGACTCCAGCTACCTTGGAGTGGGCCTTTAAAGCGCAAAAGTATGCCGCGACCAGTGGCTGCAGGACCTGCGTGCAATGTGGTGTAAGATAAATATTTCACATCACGCACCAGCTGTTATTGACAAATAGACACACACCACCACCCCTCGTCTTACCAGACGTAAGCTGCTCTGTCCTGCCGATGCACTGAAAACCCAGCCAACTGTATGTTATCCGTGTCGCCGTCCAGCCACGACTCGGTGAAACATAAGATATTACAGTTTTTAATGTCCCGTTGGTAGGATAGTCTCCAACGGAGATCATCCAGTCAATTCTCCAGTGATTGCATGTTGGCCAATAGAACAGATGGTAAAGGAGGGTTACCAACTCGCCAACAAATTCTCACAAGGCACCCCGATCTCCGCCCCGTGTATTTCCGTCTTTTCTTCACACGATTGACGGGGATTTGGGCCTGGTTTTTCCAGTTTGAGGTAATCACTGTTCTGATATCCAGAAGCTCTTTTCAGTCATAAGAGACAGTAGAAGCAACATTATGGACAAAATAAGTTACGAACAATGTGAAGAAACACAAAAAAAAACACAGTTGGTTAGGAGCCATCCCCTCCGGTGCCATTATCCTTTTCATTATATGTATCATCTAACACTTACAATTTCTTTCCTTTTTGGTTACTAAGCAGTTCTATCAACATTTAGCAACTAAGCTAGCAACATTAGTAAATCCGTTAGCTATATTTCAGAGGTTAAAAGTTGGATATTAAATGATGTGTCCCACAAAATGTATATACATAGCTTCTTTTTTTTACTCTAATAACCTATCTTAACCTACATAAATTGTAATGAAAATCGGTGGTCTTCTAGCCAGAAGGGTGTATTTAGTCGCAAAAATTACTGTTGTTTTCCAGTCCATTTAAATGTTAAGCCTGAGTTAATTTAGTCCTCCAACTGCTAGAGAGCGTCTGCAGTTAGGGGAAAATTAGCTACAGAAAACTGTAAATACTATAGTCATGTCTGCAAGACTACAGTAAATACTACAGTATTCTTTGGTTCGCAAAAACAGTGAAAACAGTGAATGCTACAATAAAGTCTGCAAAAACACATACAGGGTCTTCTATAGTATTTAAACCATAATATACTGTAATATTTTTTCATGTGGGCAATTTAAAAAAAGTATTTCATGACCTGACACTTGCACTTGACTTTTTTCCCCCTTACTTGTTCTGACGTTGCTGATAGCTACTTTATTGAGGAAAAATGTACTTACTATGACTGTATTATCATCAATCAATCAAATGTATTTATAAACCCTTTTTACATCTGCCGACTTAGCAAAGTGCTGTACAGAAACCCAGCCTAAAACCCCAAACAGCAAGCAATGCACGTGTAGAAGCACGGTGGCTAGGAAAAACTCCCTAGAAAGGCCGGAACCTAGGAAGAAACCTAGAGAGGAACCAGGCTATGTGGGGTGGCCAGTCCTCTTCTGGCTGTGCCGGGTGGAGATAATAACAGTACATGGCCAAGATTTTCAAACGTTCATAGGTGACCAGCAGGGTCAGATAATAATAATCACAGTGGTTGTAGAGGGTACAACAGGTCAGCACCTCAGGAGTACATTTCAGTTGGCTTTTCATAGCCGATCATTCAGAGTTCGAGACAGCAGGTGCGGTAGAGATAGAGTCCAAAAAAGCAGGTCTGGGACAAGGTAGCACGTCCAGTGAACAGGTCAGGGTTCCATAGCTGCAGGCAGAACAGTTGAACCTGGAGCAGCAGCATGACCAGGTGGACTGGGGACAGCAAGTAGTCATCAGGCCAGGAAGTACGGTCCTCCGAGAGAAAGAGAGAGAGGAAAAAGAGAAAGAGAGGAAAAAGAGAAAGAGAGAGAATTAGAGGGAGCATACTTAAATTCACACAGGACACCAGATAAGACAGGAGAAATACTCTAGATATAACAGACTGACCCTAGGCCTGCGACACAAACTATTGCAGCATAAATACTGGAGGCTGAGACAGGAAGGTTTTGGGAGACACTGTGGCAGGGCCAAACAGGCAGGATATAACCCCACCTACTTTGCCAAAGCCCTAACAACACTAGAGGGATATCTTCAAGCATCAACTTACTACCCTGAGACAAGGCCGAGTATAGCCCACGAAGATCTCCCCCACGGCACGAACCCAAGGGGGGAGCCAACCCGGACAGGAAGATCACGTCAGTGACTCAACCCACTTACGTGATGCACCCTTCCTAGGGACGGCATGGAAAAGCACCAGTAAGCCAGTGATTCAGCCCCCGTAATAGGGTTAGAGGCAGAGAATCCGTGGAGAGAGGGGAACCGGCCAGGCAGAGTCAGCAAGGGCTGTTTGTTGCTCCAGTCCCTTTCCATTCACCTTCACACCCCTGGGCCAGACTACAGTACATTCATCATGCTTAAGCCATGTTTCAATCAGGCCAATCACATCATGATTATGATCAGTGATTACTTCATTGACTATAACTGCCTTGGAAGTGAGGGATTTAACATTAAGTAGCCCTATTTTGAGATGTGAGATATCACAATCTCTTTCAATAATGACAGGAATGGAAGAGGTCTTCATTCCAGTGAGATTGCTAAGGCGAACACCGCCATTTTAAGTTTTGCCCAACCTAGACACGGTCTCAATGAGGATTGCTGAGCTGACTACACTGACTGTGCTAGTGTCACACTCCACTAAGCTGGCAGGGTGGCTAACAGCCTTCTGCCTGGCCTGCTCCCTATCTCATTGTGGAGCGAGAGGAGTTAGAGCCCTGTCTATGTTGGTAGATAAGATGAGAGCACCCCTCCAGCTAGGATGGAGTTTGTCACTCCTCAGCAGGCCAGGCTTGGTCCTGTTTGTGGGTGAGTCCCAGAAAGAGGGCCAATTATCTACAAATTCTATATTTTGGGAGAGGCAGAAAACAGTTTTCAACCAGCGATTGAGTTGTGAGACTCTGTTGTAGAGCTCATCACTCCCCCGAACTGGGAGGGGTTCAGAGACAATTACTGGATGCCGACACATCTTTCTAGCTGATTTACACGCTGAACCTATGTTGTGCTTGGTGACCTCTGACTTTTTCATCCTAACATCGTTGGTGCCGACGTGGATAACAATATCCCTATACTCTCTACACTCACCGGTTTTAGCCTTAGCCAGCACCATCTTCAGATTAGCCTTAACGTTGGTAGCCCTGCCCCCTGGTAAACAGTGCATGATCGCTGGATGATTCGTTTTAAGTCTAATACTGCGGGTAATGGAGTCGCCAATGACTAGGGTTTTCAATTTGTCAGAGCTAATGGTGGGAAGCTTCGGCGTCGCAGACCCCGTAACGGGAGGAGTAGAGACCAGAGAAGGCTCGGTCTCTGACCCCGTAACGGGAGGAGTAGAGACCAGAGAAGGCTCGGCCTCTGACCCCGTAACGGGAGGAGTAGAGACCAGAGAAGGCTCGGCCTCTGACCCCGTAACGGGAGGAGGAGAGACCAGAGAAGGCTCGGCCTCTGACCCCGTAACGGGAGGAGTAGAGACCAGAGAAGTCTCTGACCCCGTAACGGGAGGAGTAGAGACCAGAGAAGGCTCGGCCTCTGACCCCATAACGGGAGGAGGAGAGACCAGAGAAGGCTCGGCCTCTGACCCCATAACGGGAGGAGGAGAGACCAGAGAAGGCTCGGCCTCTGACCCCGTAACGGGAGGAGGAGAGACCAGAGAAGCCTCGGCCTCTGACCCCGTAACGGGAGGAGAGACCAGAGAAGGCTCGGCCTCTGACCCCGTAACGGGAGGAGAGACCAGAGAAGGCTCGGCCTCTGACCCCGTAACGGGAGGAGTAGAGACCAGAGAAGGCTCGGCCTCTGACCCCCTAACGGGAGGAGTAGAGTCCAGAGAATGCTCAGCCTCTGACTACGACTTGCTGCTTAATGGGGAGAACTGGTTGAACGATTCTGTCGGCTGAATGAGCGACACCAGTTGAGCATTCCTACAGCATTTCCCTACAGAAGCCATGAGAAAGTTGTCCGGCTGCGCTGACTGTGCGAGGGGATTTATACTAACGTTACCATCTGTACTTACTGGTAGCACAGACGCTGTTTCATCCTTTCCTGTACTTAAATGACCCTTGCCTAACGATTGCGTCTGAATCTGGGCTTGCAGCACGGCTATCCTCGCCATAAGGTGATCGCTCTCCTGTATGTTATGAGTACAGCGACCGCAATTAGAAGGCATAATGTTAATGTAACTACTTAGCATCGGCTGGTGGTGGTCGTGTAGAGCCATGTCCAGATAAAGCGTCCGGGGTGAAAAAAGTTGAGCGAGGGAAAAATATAAAACGGTAATTAAAAAGTAAAAAACGTAAAATTGTCAGGTAGCAAAGAAACGTTCATCAATCAAAGTTCACAGACAGACATACAAGTTCTCACAAGAATAGTAAACCAACTAAAATTCACAGAAGTGAGGACATTTTGCCGGTCCTCACTTGTAAAATGTCTGTTTAAGGCTTAGGTGTAAGTTTAGGTTTAAATATATTTTGAATGGGAATCAATTGTTTGTCACCTAAAAGGTAAGACATGCCTGTGTGTGCCGTTTTGTGATTCCTATCTCTGTGATTCTCCAGGTCTTAGAATAACTGGTAAATATGATGGATAAATACGTTTACTCAGGCCATTTACCACTGAAAAAAATGGTCAAGGTTGCTGGCTGTGTAAGTGGGAGTTTCCTCTCTCGCATGAGCACGCTTTTCCCGCGTGAGCACACTTTTCCCACGTGAGCACACTTTTCCCGCGTGAGCACACTTTTCCCGCGTGAGCACACTTTTCCCACGTGAGCACACTTTTCCCACGTGAGCACACTTTTCCCGCGTGAGCAGACTTTTCCCGCGTGAGCACACTTTTCCCGCGTGAGCACTTTTCTCACGTGAGCACACATTTCCTCCATAATGTCTGGCATACTCATGCTGAGAGGGAACAGCTGGCTCTGGTCTACTTATTGTCCCCTCCCGCTCGCCCCGATCAGGGGTGCCAGCGGCAGGAGTTTTCTCTGTGGTGGAAGGCAGACTCGCACGCACACACACACTCTCGCTCTCTCTCTCACTGGCAACTTCACCCCACAACACCCTCCACCCCAAACTAAGGTCTCACACTTCTTTCCCTCCCTCCCTCCCTAACCCCCCTCCTCACCCATCCTCCCCCACATTACATAGAGCACCAAAGAGATTTATGTTGCTGGAGGAAAACTCAGACCAGATATTCTTGTGTTTTTCTTTCTGTTTTTATTGGTTTGGCAGAGAGACAGACTGGGGAGCTGTGATAGTCAGATGATGACGCAACAACACAAGTCTCAACAGTTTCTCTCCAGCACTGTGGCTGGTGTTGTAGGAATAACTGACCTGCCTTGGTGTTGCAGGAATAGGAGTCCTTCCTGAAACAAGACACTAAAAGGAAGACACTAATAGGAATACTTGTGTGTATCGTTGACCAAATTGTCCAAGTCTTTCTTAGCTAGATCATGCAGTCCGTGTGTAACCGTGGCCTGTGTAGGTGTCCGTCCCATCAATACATTTCAAGGGTCCAAGAAGACATACATTGGTCATTTCAATTGACAGTACATTCTGTAAGCTTTACGGACATCATGATTCCATGCTAAACTAAGGCCATGTCTGTGAGTAGTTTACTTGACTGAGTAGTGGTTCCCTTGTAGAGTTACTCACACCTGGTTTAAGCTGGAGCTGGTAGAAGTTACCTCTAACTGCGGGTCTGGTATACGATACGATATTATTTTATCCTTCTCGTGGTTCAGGTTATGATTTGGGGTTGGGTAATGTGATACTAGATCTGTAGTTAGGGGCAACTTCTACCTGGCGTTTTATGGTACAACAGAAGATTAGCACCAGGAAGGCTGGTCTTTAGGTGTTGTCCTCATCACACCAGTATTCAAAGCAAGAGTGACACTAATTTAAAACACAGCCTGAACAGAGCTGAGGACCACCATTCTCAGATCATCATCATCATCATCACTATGTACAGTATATACACACTTATTTACAATACACACATACTGGTGTCAGGGTAGCTGGTACTGGCGCACATTAGAAATAACAACATACAGAACACAGACAGACAGCACCTCTGGTGGCGGAGAGAGGAAATACATTGAAACACAGGTTTGTGAAAAGCTTGGCACTGTAGATTTCTCCCACATGAACAATAACAACAATACAGGGTCAAAGGTCAGAGAGTCCGTCTTAGTGGTAAACAACATGGGGGCTTCCGTTTGATTGACAGCTGGAACCCAGAGTGGAGAAGAGGGGGGTGGGACTTGACATTCCTCTCCTTCTCCCCTCCTGGTCCATCTCAGAGCAGGCAGATTAGGCTCTTGCCTTCCTCGATCTCCTCCTGCACCTTGTCTGAGGACGTGGCGATCTCGGCCTGGGCTGAGAACACAGCGCAGATGAAGGTGAGCACGGTGCCTCCCATGGCTGTGTAGAAGGCCCAGCCCATGGTACACAGCCCTGCCTGGTAGGGAGCTGCATCCTGACCACAGTACAGCTGCACCTTGTCTGAACCCCAGCCTGCAGGGTACAGCATCAGACCCAGGATCAGAAACAGACCTGGACCAGAGAGAGGGGAGAGAAAGGCACTGTTAGTTCATAATAGACCTACACGCAGCAAACATATCAACGGTTATAATGTGTCACTGATTGAATTGTGTGTTTGAAAGGTAGCTTCAAAAAATAGTGGAATAATGACAACAGCACATTGTCTAAAGTCAATCCACAGAACATTCTCCGGTATCAAAACATTGTTTCAAGAATACGTTAGCGTTCTAAATTTCCCGTTGGTCAAAAATACTATACTGGCTAAAAAATATTATACTCTCTTTTCAAATGGGACTCTCCTTTGCTCCATTCCAATAATACACCTGGCAAGAGTCAAGTCTCTTGACGCAAAAAAATCTTTCCCCAAACATGTCCCCATGTCACGACCCTCAGGTTACAGCACAATGCAACCCTGGGGTTATGGCACAATACAACCCTGGGGTTACGGCACAATACAACCCTACTGTCAGCTCTGAATCCCTGGGGGTATCGCACAATGTGTGACCTAGGAATACAGCAGGTCAACAACAGGAAAGGGTAGCCAGGGGGGTTTCCTCAGTCACTGAACTAACCGACTAATCCTGTGTCTCAGCTTCCTGTGTCTCAGCTTCCTGTGTCTCAACTTCCTGTGTCTCTCTCTGCTGAAGGATGGAACCACTTCCAACAGCCCTGCACTGGGAAACCCCCCTGGCTACCCTTTCCACTTCTAACACCACACTGATTATGTTCCAACAGCCCTGCACTGTACAATATTCCACTTGTAACAGCAAATGGATTCTGTTACAACAGCCTTGTACAACACCAGAACCTATAGGACAGCCTAATAGAGGTCTGCTCAGGAGGAGCAAGAGAAACCTTCACCCAATCCCTAATATGACCTAGTAAAGTAGAGACAATGCATGTAGTCTGTGTTCAATATCACCGTATCCTTGTACAGGCCCATGGTACTTCTTTCACCATCACCATACTCAAGAATGACCTTACAGGAAAAGGCAGTGAGTCTGTTTCTAGTTCAGGCTTTGACACACACCAGGAGACGCTCTAGAACTACAATATTAGAAGTCTACTACTAGACGACTGGGAGCTCCGTTAGTGAAACTACAATAGCAATACTGGAAGTCCACTAGAGTCTAGACTGGGAGCTCTGGAACTACAATAGTAATACTGGAAGTCCACTAGAGTCTAGACTGGGAGCTCTGGAACTACAATAGCAATACTGGAAGTCCAATAGAGTCTAGACTGGGAGCTCTGGAACTACAATAGCAATACTGGAAGTCCACTAGAGTCTAGACTGTGAGCTCTGGAACTACAATATGCCTACAGGCACATATTACGAGAGAGCGAGGGAGAGACAGACAGAGAGAGACAGACAGACAGAGACGAATAGAGAGAGACAGACAGACAGAGAGACAGACAGACAGACAGAGAGACAGAGACAGACAGAGACAGACAGATAGATTGTTGTTTGTTGTTTATTATTGTTTATTTCACTTTTGTTTATTATCTACTTCACTTGCTTTGGAAATGTTAACATAGGTTTCACATGCCAATAAGGCCTGAAATTGATTTTGAAATTGAATAGAAATTGAATAGAAATTGAATTGAGAGAGAGGGAGGGAGATACAGAGAGAGAGAAAGAAACAGAGACAGAGCTCCTGCACCTCTACACTAGACCAGCACACTAACCCTCCTTCCCTCCATCTGCTCACTTGCTCCTTCAGGAGATGAAAAACAAAAGTGCAATGCCGACACCAGCTTTCTCCCTCTCTGTCTCTCCCTCAGAGCAGACCAATATTGTATTAAACACGGAAATGAAAAGTAGGTCATACATTCTTTCCACATGTTGCTGCCAGAGCAGCTCTGGTGATGGACTGGAGGTATGGTTTCAATTCTACAACCCCCCCAATACACACACACACACACACACACACACCCCTCTAAAGACATCCCCCTACCCAATGGACCCCTAACCTAATACCCCAGTCCACTTCAACTGAGTATCCTGCATCCTCTTTGAATATGAACTACTTTCCTCCTTCTGCAACCTGGCCTGTCTATTAACCATTCGCCTCCAACTGTCTCCGTAGTCTCCTCTCTTTCTGTACTCGCTTCCTCTACATCTCTAGGTGGGGTAGCCCTGCATTCTCTCTCTACCCCGCCCGTACCCCTCCTCTCCCTGACCCAGGTTCCCAGAACATCTGACTATCCACCTCCACTCAGTTTCAGGACGCCAGCCGTATGTCACACGCCACTACTTCACAGGGGAGGCAATTGAACCTATTTTTATAATTTTTTATCAAAACATTTTTTGGCCAGCAATGCCTTCTGGAGCATGTGAACTTTTATGTGCCTTAATAACAAACTTGTACTCCATGTGTAAATATAAATCAAATGGGTAAATTACGAGCTGGTTTAGTCACGGAAATATACATGAACCTTCCTGCAGCCTTAGACCGCTGCGCCATTCAGGAGGCCCTGAAAAAGTGTACTTTAATCTGGAGTTTTTCCTTATTGTAGTCTACTACTTTTAGTCTTGAAATCTTTGGTTGTTTACTACACTCCTCACTCTGTTTAGCACAAGACCTCACATGGGAATCCTTAAAGAGATGGGCGGGGCTAAGGCTTAAGAGGGTGTGAACGATACTGAATGGGTGTAGACAAAGAAGAGCTCTCCAGTAGGTGTACCAAGACATTAAAAGGCAATTTTCTCAAAAGTGGGATTACAAATCTATCAACTTTCAAAGCAGAATTACTTTCTCATTGTTCCTCAACTGCAGCATTTCATTTTCTCTACTTTTATCCAATGTAAAAAACACCATTTCAAATTTTGCTAGATATGACCGAATCCAGGTGGTGGCTCACATGTTAGAGTGTGATGGAAAAAGAGAGGAGGGAGAGAGAGGAGGAGGTGTCTCACTGGAAACATCCAAACTGATATGATTGTCAGGTAGGACCGTAAGCCAAGAGAGTCTCGGTCTGGGTCTCCTGGCTTCTAAAGACACTCTCATCAACAACTAAACTGACTTTACTCATCCGCTGCTCCTCTGAACCAATCAGGTGTGTTAGAGCAGGGCTGGGGAAAAAGTCTGCATACCCAGTATTTCTGCAGGAGGGTTGGCCACCTCTGCACTATAGAGTTAAGAGAATGGTTTCAACAGTTAGAGAGTGGGTGAGACAGAGAGGACATGTTGTTTCTATGGGAATCCTGGGGGAGGTTTGTGCTTCTTTCTGTTTGGCTTCACTGTCCCACAGAGGACTGTAGTGTAATAGAAGAACAGGGAATAATATAATAATCCTGATTTCTTCCACACAGTCATTCTGTTCTGGTACTGTTCTGTTGGTAGGAAGTCCTACAAGCCTGATTCAGGATTACAGTAATATGTACCGTGACCATGGATTGGACTTTCCATTCATATCTATCAGCCTTACCTACACCGCACTTCCTTTTACCAGACTCTCCCTCTCTCTCACTCTTTCTCTTACTCACTGATTCTCTCTTTCTATGCCTTTAATTCTTATACATCCACACTACGGTTGTAAACACTCTCTCTCTCGCCATATCTCTCACCCACATACCTCTATTGTCAACACTGGTTGTGATTGACCAACATCTCAGACCTTTGTTTTGGTAATCAGATGAATTTCCAGTCACACCCGTCCCGACCCTATACTGTACTTCTGCTCTCTCTGTTTGCTCAACAATAGTAACATCCAGGCCTAGACTATTCACCATGATCAGACTGGTCCAATACAGTCATGATCATCTGTCAATCAGACCTGTAACAGTTATAGTCACGCTGTATCATTATTGCATCTGTTTACTGGATCACTGTCACATTCCCATCTGCCATCAACCCACAGCTAGAGCCCAGGTCAAAGGCCATCTGTGTGACAGTCCTATAACTCATCATGGCTAAATTTGGCTCATCGTCTGGTTGGCTGGCTGGCTGGTTGGTTGGAGCTAGGAGGGAGAGTTTATGGCCACAATGAAAGGATATTATGACACTCCCAGCTGTAGACAGTTTAACTACCTGCTGTTTCTTACTCTTCTCGTCTGTGTTTCTGAAAAAAACCCTGCCTCGGTCTGGCCTTAAACACTTGGCTAGTTATATTGCATATCCAATTGATTTCTATTAGAGATAAAGCCTTCCCAATATGACATCAGTGTGTATAAATGTGTTTAATAGAATCAGGACCACTCTGATGACTCCAGTGAGATGACGTGACCACCGCTGGCTACAGAAACACAATCTCTCCCTCTGAGGTAAAGTATTTCCCAAAACATCTGCCACCTGATCCCAGTTACGGTCACATTACGGGAACATTACGGTCGGCACACTTAGTGGAAATGTTGATTGGAGGAACATCAAACTGGCAGAAAGGAGAGAGGAAGAGAGGGAGAGAGAGAGAGGTGGAGAGAGGAAGAGAGGGAGAGAGAGAGAGGTGGAGAGAGATGATAAAGTCATATAGGGATTAGAGGTCGACCGATTATGATTTTTCAACGCCGATACCGATTATTGGAGGACCAAAACAGCCGATACCGATTAATCGGACAATTTTTTATTTATTTATTTGTAATAATGACAATTACAACAATACTGAATGAACACTTATTTTAACTTAATATAATACATCAATAAAATAAATTTAGCCTCAAATAAATAATGAAACATGTTCAATTTGGTTTAAATAACACAAAAGTGTTGGAGAAGAAAGTCATATGTGCCAATATGCAATACAGTGGGGCAAAAAAGTATTTAGTCAGCCACCAATTGTGCAAGTTCTCCCACTTAAAAGATGAGAGAGGCCTGTAATTTTCATCATAGGTACACTTCAACTATGACAGACAAAACGAGAAAAAAAATCCAGAAAATCACATTGTAGGTTTTTTTATGAATTCACTAGGTTGTGCAATTCTTACACTAGGTCCCCCCGTGTGGTTCTGGGATTTTTGCTCACCGTTCTTGTGATCATTTTGACCCCAAGGGGTGAGCGAGACATGATGTCCCAAATGTGCTCAATTGGATTCAGGTCTGGGGAACGGGCGGGCCAGTCCATAGCATCAATGCCTTCCTCTTGCAGGAACTGCTGACACACTCCAGCCACATGAGGTCTAGCATTGTCTTGTATTAGGAGGAACCCAGGGCCAACCGCACCAGCATATGGTCTCACAAGGGGTCTGAGGATCTCATCTCGGTACCTAATGGCAGTCAGGCTACCTCTGGCGAGCACATGGAGGGCTGTGCGGCCCCCCAAAGAAATGCCACCCCACACCATGACTGACCCACCGCCAAACCGGTCATGCTGGAGGATGTTGCAGGCAGCAGAACGTTCTCCACGGCGTCCAGACTCTGTCACGTCTGTCACATGTGCTCAGTGTGAACCTGCTTTCATCTGTGAAGAACACAGGGTGCCAGTGGCGAATTTGCCAATCTTGGTGTTCTCTGGAAAATGCCAAACATCCTGCACGGTGTTGGGCTGTAAGCACAACCCCCACCTGTGGACGTCGGGTCCTCATACCACCCTCATGGAGTCTCTTTCTGACCGTTTGAGCAGACACATGCACATTTGTGGCCTGCCGGAGGTAATTTTGCAGGGCTCTGGCAGTGCTCCTCCTGCTCCTCCTTGCACAAAGGCGGAGGTAGCGGTCCTGCTGCTGAGTTGTTGCCCTCCTACGGTCTCCTCCACGTCTCCTGATGTACTGGCCTGTCTCCTGGTAGCTCCTCCATGCTCTGGACACTACGCTGACAGACACAGCAAACCTTCTTGCCACAGCTCGCATTGATGTGCCATCCTGGATGAGCTGCACTACCTGAGCCACTTGTGTGGGTTGTAGACTCCGTCTCATGCTACCACTAGAGTGAAAGCGGTCAAAAGTGACCAAAACATCAGCCAGGAAGCATAGGAACTGAGAAGTGGTCTGTGGTCACCACCTGCAGAACCACTCCTTTATTGGGGGTGTCTTGCTAATTGCCTATAATTTCCACCTGTTGTCTATTCCATTTGCACAACAGCATGTGACATTTATTGTCAATCAGTGTTGCTTCCTAAGTGGACAGTTTGATTTCACAGAAGTGTGATTGACTTGGAGTTACATTGAGTTGTTTAAGTGTTCTCTTTTTTAGCAGTGTATATACCCTACCTTTCATAATATTTCCCCTAATGTTATTAGCCTACATCCTCTTTCTCTCTCTATTGTTGCATCATTCCTTCCTCGCTTTCAACTGTTAAATGAAATAAGTTTCGTTGTCCTTATCTTCATCATTCTAATGACACCTTGAATAGTACTAGAATTAGATGCAGAAGGCTTTCTCTTCTTTTCACAAAGATTGAATGGTTATGGGTCTGAATAAATCACTGCTATAGCCTACCACCGCCGCGCGAGCGTTCGCTCTTCTTTCAAACCACCCATGAGTTCTATTGGCTGCTGTATTTAACATTCATCAAACAAGAGCTTGCGTCCCTCTTTGAATAGTCTATTGGTATAAAAAATAATGTCCAGCAAGCTATTGTAGTCCAGCTTTTCCTGCATGGGACTCCAAGATCTAAGAGTGTTTTTTGAGGAGAGAAGCCAGCTGAGCACATAGAAATGATGCATAACCCATCACTAATTAGCTAACTATATGGCTAATACTGCACTAAATATATTACCTGAAAGAGGTAGGCTAGAAAATCTACATATCAATCTAGAACAGGATTATCTACTTTGGATGCAACTTGAACGGATTTGATGGAGAGACAAAGACTGCGAGAGAGTGCTCGCGCGTGCTCTGATTGAAAGCAATAATATTCAAGTGATAGGCTGTTTTAAAACTCTGCTGCTGCAATTTAAAAACGAACATCTTTACAATAAAAAAGTAAGGTGTCCTCCGAAAGCCACATGGAGATTAGACGTGCATTCAGTCTTTATATTACTGTAGCATAGACTATGCTGCCTTACCTGTCATAAGACAAAAAGTTACCATGATAAGATGATAGGTCTACGTGCATTGTGAACTGCACTCCATACTGGGATGCGCTGTCTGTCCCCAGCCTGACCATTGAATATTCACCATGCAGAGGCAGTTGAGAAGCCAGATTAGACATGACATATAATGGAACACTTCCATTTCACGCCATGCTGTTCATAGTTTATTTTATTTGACTGGTTTCTCGCAGTTATATATCCCGAGAAAAGGGAGTGGTTTTGGGTGGTAAATCTCAGTAACCTGGTTCCCGCCATTCAACCCTAGGCTGAGGGCATTAAAGAAACATCCCCCTGCTATTTCTGGTTTCCCCTAGGCCCCTTTCCTCTTCCTTATTCTCATCCCCTTCCTCCCGGCAACCCACAGACCCTTAACGAGCAGTTCTGCTCTTTTTTTATCTGTTATTTTACCAGGTAAGTTGACTGAGAACACGTTCTCATTTGCAGCAACAACTTGGGGAATAGTTACAGGGGGGAGGAGGGGGATGAATGAGCCAATTGTCAACTGGGGATTATTAGGTGACCGTGATGGTTTGAGGGCCAGATTGGGAATTTAGCCAGGACACCGGGGTTAACACCCCTACTCTTACGATAAGTGCCATGGGATCTTTAAAGACCTCAGAGAGTCAGGAAACCTGTTTAACGTCCCATCCGAAAGACAACACCCTACACAGGGCAGTGTCCCCAATCACTGCCCTGGGGGATTGGGATATATTTTTTTTAGATCAGAGGAAAGAGTGCCTCCTACTGGCCCTCCAACACCACATCCAGCAGCATCTGGTCTCCCATCCAGGAACTGACCAGGACCAACCCTGCTTAGCTTCAGAAGCAAGCCAACAGTGGTATGCAGGGTGGTATGCAGGGTGGTATGCTGCTGGCTCTTCTAATCAGTCCAGTTGTGGACGTCCTCTGACTACGTTCAATAACAACACAATAAAAATGGACCGTATTTGACACGTTCACTAGGTCTGGATATGCTTTACATTGTGGTAACTGTCCAACAGTGTAGCAATCACTAGATTCTAACTTTAACGACTAATTTGAAAACGTGCGATCTCTTACAGTAGATCAGTGTCTGTAGGGCAACTCGTTTCTGACTACTCCTGATAGAGTCTAGAGAACTAGTACAGGGAGGAGAGAAGAGAGGGATGAGAGCTCAGAGACATTCAGGCGGAATAACTTCCCTCTCTCCAATGACCACCTCCTGCCTCCCATAATTCACCACAGCATGTCAAAGCGGCTTGAGAGTCATACACAGATACACACGCATGCGGACACACCACACAGGTCACATAACATCATCCCCAGCTGACCCAAGAGGACAAATATTTGGGCCCTTGTTGCTGATGGCAACGACCTCAGAGGGAGGTACAAGGCTGCCGTGGTTCCCTGACCCTTGATCAATAGGGTTAATGCTCACCTCAAACACACAGAGAGTGTGTATGTATGTGTGTGTATGTATGTGTGTGTGTATGTATGTGTGTGTGTGTGTGTGTGTGTGTGTGTGTGTGTGTGTGTGTGTGTACACGTGCATGTGTTCGTGTGTGGTCAGTGGGGTCTGATTGCTCTTGTTAGTGAATGCTTAAACTCTGAAGAGGTGGACAGTAGCACTAAAGGTTAGCTGGATGGTGTTGAATGTTGGCTGTTCAGACAGAACACAACCCTCTCCATTCCAGGGGTTTAACAGTCAGTCAACTGTATCTAACTACTGAACAGCACAGACAAAACTACAACCAATCAACAGGCAATACAATACTGCAAGCAGCAACACTACAACAAGAGGGTCTGTGGATTTCCTGCATGAGTTAAAGTCAGCACTGTACCTACATGTCAATAACTCAATGTGAAAGTTAGTGTGCAACTCTGCTGTGTATATGTGTGTGTGTGTGTGTGTATGTGTGTGTGTGTGTGTGTGTGTGTGTGTATGTGTGTGTGTGTGTGTGTGTGTGTGTGTGTGTGTGTGTGTGTGTGTGTGTGTGTGTGTGTGTATGTGTGTGTGTGTGTGTCTACATGTGCGTGTATCCCTCTATTAGTCTCACCTGCGATGGCCTGCAGCAGTCCACACACGTTGAAGATGCTCTTCTTCATGATGCTCTGGAAGCACATGGTGAAGACAGAGATGAAGGCCACGGCACACAGCAGCAGGATGCCCGCCGCCAGGAAGATGGCCGCCGCCTGCCAGAACCCGCTGGCGATCTCCCCAAAGTGCACGGCGTACGGCCCACACAGCACACCGCGCCGCAAGTGGGGCAGCTTGATGCAGCGGCCGTAGATGCCCAGGGTGGGCCGGTAGGCCTCGCCAGCCGCTGTGGCACCGTGAGGGCCGAAGACGGCGTCCGGAGTCCGGGGGAAGCCCACCAGCCAATCGGTGCTCATGAAGGCGATGAGCTCTCCGAAGGCGACCACGATGCTGAGTAGAGTCCACAGCATGGAGCGACAGGTCACGATCACGTGGCACATGGTGATGATGATGTTTGAAGTGGTTCTGAAGTGTTCCTGGTGATGTCTTTTCCCGCCCAGTGGTTACACAGGTGGGGTCAAAGGTGAAGGTTCAAGTCCTCAGGGTCTTCAGGAAGAGGGGAAAGGGTGAAGGATGGGGTCCTGTTGTGACGGAGGTGTGAGAGAGGGTAAACAGTTCCAGTGCAGGGAAAGGAGGGAGGAGAAGGAGGGAGGGAGAGGTTGTTTGGAGGCAGGGTCTGAGGTCAATGATTGAAAGTCTCTCTCTCTCAATCTCTCTTTCTTATCTCCCCCTGCTGTTGTTCCTCTTCCTTCTTTCTGGTTTGTCTCCCTATCTTTCTTTCCGATTCCTCCTGCAATGTCTTACTCACCCGCTTTCAGTTTCTCTTCCAGCCGGAGTGTCTGTTGTTCACACACTCTCTCTCTCTTTCGTCTTTATCTCGCTCTCTCGTTCTCTCTCTTCTGGCCTCTACATCGTAGTGAAGGAGTGTCTCCAAGGCCAGCCAGCTGGCTTCTCACCAACTACACACCTTGAGACAGAGGGGGGGGGAGAAAGAGAGCAGGGAGGGCGGAGAAGGGAACAGAAGGTGAGTGTGTGATCATTATTTATGGCAGTTGAAAGGGCAGACCATGGTAGAACGCTCGGTTACATGATGTACTTCTTTTTTATTTAACTCTTATTTTAGCAGGTAAGTTGACTGAGAACACATTCTCATTTACAGCAATGACCTGGGGAATAGTTACAGGGAAGAGGAAGGGGGATGAATGAGCCAATTGGAAGCTAAGGATGATGGTATGATGGCCAGATTGGGAATTTAGCCAGGACACCGGGGTTAACACCCTACTCTTGCAATAAGTGCCATGGAATCTTTAGCGACAACAGAGAGTCAGAACACCCATTTAATGTCCCATCCGAAAGACGGATTAGCAGTGTTGGAATCAAACGTTTCAGAAGCAGTGTTTTCCCCTCCCAACTCAGGCAACATTTAACTTTAATCAGCAAAGAAACTTGGTCATTGACCAACACAGCAGTTTAAAATAACCAACCATACACTAACAGTAAGTGGCATAGCACAGCCATGGTAAATGGGAGTAATAGTGGATGAAACGTACAGGGAGAACCTTATGACAACAGGGCTGCAGACAGGGAGAGGGTTTGTCTAAAACGAACCAACAACCTCTTGTTTACATAAAGCCAGGCCTGGAGAGGAAGAGAGGGATGGGAGAGGAGGGAGAGAGAGAGAGGGCAGTCCTGGTCAGCCAGCCTGGAGGAGCCTGACTCCTCTGCTCTGCTCTCTGTTTTGGTTTCCCCTGCAGAGCTCCCTGACTGACAGGGTCAGCTCCTCCCCTTTCCCCTTCCCAGGGGAGTGTGTGTGTGTGTGTGTGTGTGTGTGTGTGTGTGTGTGTGTGTGTGTGTGTGTGTGTGTGTGTGAGAGAGAGAGAGAGAGAGAGTGAGAGGAGTTACTCTGGGTCCAATACTGGTGTCTGTGTAGTGTCGGTCCCAGAGGAAGCAGGGTGAGATGTGGAGGGGAGAAGGAGAGAGATGTGGAAAGAGGGAATGAGGGATCCTTTGACAAACAGACACAGACAGAGGGAAAAACAAACAATCTCAGATGAAATAGCCCACGCCACTGATGTAGGGCTGATAGCTCTGTGGTGGTTGGACAGCCAGGCTGCTAACACATAACTGACCTAGGGTCAGCCTGGCCGAGATAACCCTGCTATTTCATAAACACCACCACTACAGAACTCACAGAACCCCAGTGTCACCATCACATCACAGCTATTTCACGAACACTACTGTCCTATTTCACGAACATACCTTCTAAAGAAAGATAACCCCAGTGACAAGAACATGTCATTAACACCATCAGTACTGGGGGAGAAGGAACCACATCCATCTCAAAACAACTCTGTCTGTCGCTTGCTGGAGAGTTGAATAGATAACCTTCTGACGATCTGACTGTCTCCATCTAACAACACACCATTCACTATCATCACTATCACTAGAAGGCTGTGGGATAACAACCCATGACATCATTTCACAACTCGGCTACCCCACACACTAGACAATACAGAAATCTGACCCTCAGGGCTTGGTTTCACAACATGGCCTTCTAAACTAATAAACAATAAATACTGTGAAACGCCAGGGCTCGGAGAGATAACCCATGGCAAGAACATCAATTTTAAAAGATTTTAGCTACAGGAGGAAATCATATACCCAATCCCAAGGGCTTTACTTCAAAAGGCCTTTCACAAACATTTGTCTTCTTTATCTAACCCTCAGTTTACCTGAAAACACATTTAATTTAATTGATAACTTGGCACAAAGACGCTCTACCACGGCATTAATGTAATAAAACATGGCAAGGCAACGGAGATCTTGCTACAGAACATTAATGCAGCAGTAAATTACTGCAATGTAAAAGCTGCTAGGTTTTAAACCACAAGCTGTATTAAACAGCATAACCAGGCGACGGTTGATGAGATCATCGACTAGGCAGTCACTTGTTGATGACTTCATTCTCAGGTCAGGCTGAGGTCTCTCAGTGGGCCTCTAGATCTGAATGAAGTATCTGGGTCTACAGGAATGTTTCTACCATTCCCTCCCTCTCTCTATCCCTTTCTCCGTCTCTCTCTTTCCATCTCCCTATCTCGTTCTTTCTATCACACATACCTAGAGGGACGTAAAATCTTCTGTATTAAAATTATCTATCTGGATCCTGTATCTTGGAGTCGTAAACACAGTCCTCAGTGTGCTGAAACACAGTCCTCAGTGTGCTGAAACACAGTCCTCAGTGTGCTAAAACACAGTCCTCAGTGTGCTGAAACACAGTCTTGATTGTACTGAAACACAGTCCTGAGTGTGCTGAAACACAGTCCTGAGTGTGCTGAAACACAGTCCTGAGTGTGCTGAAACACAGTCTTGATTGTGCTGAAACACAGTCCTGAGTGTGCTGAAATACAGTCCTGAGTGTGCTGAAACACAGTCCTGAGTGTGCTGAAACACAGTCCTGAGTGTGCTGAAATAGTCCTCAGTGTGCTGAAACACAGTCCTCAGTGTGCTGAAACACAGTCCTGAGTGTGCTGAAACACAGTCCTCAGTGTGCTGAAACACAGTCCTCGGTGTGCTGAAACACAGTCCTCAGTGTGCTGAAATAGTCCTCAGTGTGCTGAAACAGTCCTGAGTGTGCTGAAACACAGTCCTCAGTGTGCTGAAACACAGTCCTGAGTGTGCTGAAATAGTCCTAAGTGTGCTGAAACACAGTCCTGAGTGTGCTGAAACACAGTCCTGAGTGTGCTGAAACACAGTCCTGAGTGTGCTGAAACACAGTCCTGAGTGTGCTGAAACACAGTCCTGAGTGTGCTGAAACACAGTCCTCAGTGTGCTGAAACACAGTCCTCAGTGTGCTGAAACACAGTCCTGAGTGTGCTGAAACACAGTCCTCAGTGTGCTGAAACACAGTCCTCAGTGTGCTGAAACACAGTCCTCAGTGTGCTGAAACACAGTCCTCAGTGTGCTGAAACACAGTCCTCAGTGTGCTGAAACACAGGTTCCATCTTCTCAGCAGGCTCACTTGAACTAGTGTTGCGTTTTCCATCTAACATTTCCAGTCATGAGTTCAGACTCATGAGCACAGCGGTGAATAGTTAAACTGTGTCTGGTATTGTGGATCATTGTGACTGGAGAGATGGGCACACACTCACACAATTTTTCCATTTATTCTCTGAACCACCACCCTCCCTTTCTCCTATTCAACCTCCCTTCCCAGCTCATGGGAATCCCTAAGCCTGGACAGTGTGTGGAGTCTGGTTGGGAGGGAGGGAGGGGTGGTATGGGAAAGTCTAGGCTAGAGGGACATGGGGCCAGTCTTCCAGTCTGGGGAGCTAGGCGAGGAGCGAGGAGCGCCTGGAGCAGCCTGGAGTAGAGTAGGGGGCCAGTGGTGACCTGTGCCGCCAAAAATCTGAACCTCCTGGGGGTCGTTCCTGTCACTTGGCACCCGGGCACCACGGAGAGGGATAATAGTTAAAGTCGACTCTGCTATGAGGTCACACTCCCTTCTAGGAGGGATCAGTGTGTGTGTGTGTGTGTGTGTATGTGTGTGTTTAATTAAGTATGTGTGTGTGTGATAGGGAGATGATACAGTGACAGCATTACTGAAACCTTGACCTCGGTTATCCTGTTGAAATATCAACAAACCCTAGCTTTCCTCCCTTGTTTCTTTCCCTCTCTTTCCCCTCTCCCCTTGTTCCCTCTTCCCCCTCTCCTCTTTTTCCCCTCTCCTCTTTTTCCCTCTCCCCCCTCTTCCCCCTCTCCTCTTTTTCCCTCTTCCCCCTCTCCTCTCTTCCCCCTCTCCTCTGTTCCCCCTCTCCTCTTTCCCCTCTCCTCTCTTCCCCCTCTCCTCTTTTTCCCTCTTCCCCCTCTCCTCTTTCCCCTCTTTCCCCTCTCCTCTCTTTCCCCTCTCCTCTCTTCCCCCTCTCCTCTCTTTCCCCTCTCCTCTTTTTCCCTCTTCCCCCTCTCATCTTTTCCCCCTCTTCCCCCTCTCCCCCCTCTCCTCTCTTTCCCTCTTCCCCCTCTCCTCTCTTTCCCCTCTCCTCTTGTTCCCTCTTCCCCCTCTAATCTCTTTCCACTCTCATCTTTTTCCCTCTTCACCCTCTCCTCTCTTTCCCCTCTCCCCTCTTTCCCCTCTCCTCTTTTTCCCTCTTCTCCCTCTCCTCTCTTTCCCCTCTCCTCTCTTTCCCCTCTTCCCCCTCTCCTCTCCTCTCTTTCCCCTCTCCTCTTTTTCCCTCTTCCCCCTCTCCTCTCTTCCCCCTCTCCTCTTTCCCCGCTCCTCCTTTTCCCTCTTCCCCCTCTCCTCTCTTTCCCCTCTCCTCTTTTTCCCTCTTCCCCCTCTCCTCTCTTTCCTCTCTTTCCCCTCTCCTCTCTTTCCCCTCTCCTCTTTTCCCCTCTTCCCCCTCTCATCTTTTCCCCCTCTTCCCCCTCATCTTTTCCCCCTCTTCCCCCTCTCCTCTCTTTCCCTCTTCCCCCTCTCCTCTCCTCTTTCCCCTCTTCCCCCTCTCCTCTCTTTCCCCTCTCATCTTTTTCCCTCTTCCCCCTCTCCTCTCTTTCCCCTCTCCTCTTTTTCCCTCTTCCCCCTCTCCTCTCTTTCCCCTCTCATATTTTTCCCTCTTCACCCTCTCCTCTCTTTCCCCTCTTTCCCCTCTACTCTCTTTCCCCTCTCCCCTCTTTCCCCTCTCCTCTTTTTCCCCTCTTCCCCCTCTCCTCTCTTCCCCCTCTCCTCTCTTTCCCCTCTACCCCCTCTCCTCTCTTTCCCCTCTCCTCTTTTTCCCTCTTCCCCCTCTCCTCTCTTTCCCCTCTCCTCTCTTCCCCTCTCCTCTCTTTCCCCTCTCCCCCTCTCCTATCTTTCCCCTCTCCTCTTTTTCCCTCTTCCCCCTCTCCTCTCTTTCCCCTCTCCTCTTTTCCCCTCTTCCCCCTCTCCTCTCTTTCCCCTCTTCCCCCTCTCCTCTCTTTCCCCTCTCCTCTTTTCCCCTCTTCCCCCTCTCCTCTCTTTCCCCTCTTCCCCCTCTCCTCTCTTTCCCCTCTCCTCCTTTTCCCTCTTCCCCCTGTCCTCTCTATCCCCTCTCCTCTTTTTCCCTCTTCCCCCTCTTCTCTCTTTCCCCTCTTCCCCCTCTCCTCTCTTTCCCCTCTTCCCCCTCTCCTCTCTTTCCCCTCTCCTCTTTTTCCCCCTTCCCCCTCTCATATTTTTCCCCTCTTCCCCCTCTCCTCTCTTTCCCCTCTCTTTTTCCCTCTCCCCCCTCTCCTCTCTTTCCCCTCTCCTCTTTTTCCCCTCTTCCCCCTCTCCTCTCTTTCCCCTCATCTTTTTCCCTCTTCCCCCTCCCCTCTCTTCCCCCTCTTCCCCCTCTCTTTCCCCTCTCCTCTCTTTTCCCTCTTCCCCCTCTCCCCTCTTCCCCCTCTCCTCTCCTCTCTTTCCCCTCTTCCCCCTCTCCTCTCCTCTCTTTCCCCTCTCCTCTCCTCTCTTTCCCCTCTTCCCCCTTTCCTCTCCTCTCTTTCCCCTCTTCCCCCTCTCCTCTCTTTCCCCTCTTCTCTCCTCTCTTTCCTCTCTTTCCTCTCTTCCCCCTCTCCTCTCTTTCCCATCTCTTTCCCCGCTCTATCCTTCCACCAGACAGAATGACATAGATCTGTGGGCGGCTAGCGATTGTGTGTGAATGCGTGTTTGTGTGGTGTGTGTCCAAGTCTAGTGAGGTCATAAAAACAGGCACAGACAGCCGTCCCTGTGGTGTAGGATAGGATCAGAATAACTTTTATGAAACACAAATATCTGTATTAACTAAACACACAGATGTCAACTGGACCATTGAAGAACAGCCAAGCTTATGGCTCAGTCACTGTCTTGATGCAGAACAACTTTTCAAGTAACTTCTTCAACTTTGGGACTCCCACCCACCCATGATGTTCTGTAGATCCTTGTAGATGACTTCTGACACCAGTGATATTTCACAGACTCCAGTTCAAACACCACTAGAGGAAAAGCTCTGGCTCAGAGTCACTTTCTGGTCAGTTGCAGAGACTAATGTATGTGAGAGTGAGAGTGAGATTGAAAACACTTAGAAAGCAGAAACAATCTAAAGCAGCTGGAGGAAGGAGCACAGAGCCGGGTCAACTGACCACTTTTATGTTTAGGCCACTTGGCCTTTGACCCCAACAGGCAGGGGTGCCTGATTGCAGAATTTGCGTGTGTTTGCTGGAGAGAAAGAGAGAGAGAGAGAGAGAGAGAGAGAGAGAGAGAGAGAGAGAGAGAGAGAGAGAGAGAGAGAGAGAGAGAGAGAGAGAGAGAGAGAGAGAGAGAGAGACAAGGAGACAGACTGGTCAAGGGGAGTATCTGTAACTAAGGTAAAGCTTGCTTACAGTCAATAAATTTGCTAGTGTATGATAAGATTGTGTATACTTTGTTCTGAGGTAATATTAGGACATGGCCTACTTCATTATTCCCCCTAGAGATAGAACACTAAACAGGCAGAGCTTCAAGTGGTTTGTTACCATGAGCAGAACTTTCCCAGCACTCTGTGAAGCACAGCAGACCAGACCATAAACGTGTTAGGCTATGACTGGATTTATGATGTCTATCTCACACACACACACACACACACACACACACACACACACACACACACACACACACACACACACACACACACACACACACACACACACACACACACACACACACACACACACACACACACACACACACACACACACACACACACACACACACACACAAATAAGAGTGAACCAGTGACCATAGACTTAAAAACCCTAGGGTGTGTCTGTGTGCGAGTGTGTGTACACATTACCACCCCCATTAGTTCACAAACACTTTGCTCCACTTCATCTGCACTACAAGGTACACCAAGATGTCTGAGTCACACAGTGATATGCAGTCTCAACAGCAGGTCCCTCAGCACACTAACATTGACCGGAAATATGGAAATACAACGGCTACGGTAAACGTCGGAGACGAGGTGGTTAGTGGCGGGTGGTACATGGTGGTCTCTCAATCTCTCTCTTCCTCTCTCTCCCACTCACTGGGGGCAACTGCAGGTCAAACACCCATATATACTGAGGCTATGGAGGAATGCCTATACTGTACAGTTAGATCTACACATCAGGTTTTCATTAAGAAGAACCAAATCAAGTCATTCGTCCATCCACTCGGGGCAGGCAGGGGAACAAATGTATGGACGTTTCTAGACGTTCCGCTAACTAACTTTCAAAGTCTTCACTTTTGAAACCTGCCCTGAAAACCACTTTCAGTTGCTATCCTATTTATGGCAAAGCAACTTCAGAAACATATGCAGAGTTTAATTCCAAAACGCTATATCATCAGAAATGATTGCTTATTGGTACCTTCATGTGTGTGTGTAAAATATTACTGTTATTGGTACCTTCATGTGTGTGTGTAAAATATTACTGTTATTGGTACCTTCATGTGTGTGTGTAAAATATTACTGTTATTGGTACCTTCATGTGTGTGTGTAAAATATTACTGTTATTGGTACCTTCATGTGTGTGTGTAAAATATTACTGTTATTGGTACCTTCATGTGTGTGTGTAAAATATTACTGTTATTGGTACCTTCATGTGTGTGTGTAAAATATTACTGTTCTCTGATTTTATATTCATAGATTTTAGATGTGAATGAAAATGTGTTTTTTGTGTGAAATGCTTTACATCCATTGTTTCACTGGAATGTTCATATCCTGTACATCTGACTGTGATATGTGGTTGTCCCACCTAGCTATCTCAAGATGAATGTACTAACATCTGACTGTGATATGTGGTTGTCCCACCAAGCTATCTCAAGATGAATGTATTAACATCTGACTGTGATATGTGGTTGTCCCACCTAGCTATCTCAAGATGAATGCACTAACATCTGACTGTGATATGTGGTTGTCCCACCTAGCTATCTCAAGATGAATGTACTAACATCTGACTGTGATATGTGGTTGTCCCACCTAGCTATCTCAAGATGAATGCACTAACATCTGACTGTGATATGTGGTTGTCCCACCTAGCTATCTCAAGATGAATGTACTAACATCTGACTGTGATATGTGGTTGTCCCACCAAGCTATCTCAAGATGAATGTATTAACATCTGACTGTGATATGTGGTTGTCCCACCTAGCTATCTCAAGATGAATGCACTAACATCTGACTGTGATATGTGGTTGTCCCACCTAGCTATCTCAAGATGAATGTACTAACATCTGACTGTGATATGTGGTTGTCCCACCTAGCTATCTCAAGATGAATGTACTAACATCTGACTGTGATATGTGGTTGTCCCACCTAGCTATCTCAAGATGAATGTACTAACATCTGACTGTGATATGTGGTTGTCCCACCTAGCTATCTCAAGATGAATGTACTAACATCTGACTGTGATATGTGGTTGTCCCACCTAGCTATCTCAAGATGAATGTACTAACATCTGACTGTGATATGTGGTTGTCCCACCTAGCTATCTCAAGATGAATGTATTAACATCTGACTGTGATATGTGGTTGTCCCACCTAGCTATCTCAAGATGAATGTACTAACATCTGACTGTGATATGTGGTTGTCCCACCTAGCTATCTCAAGATGAATGTACTAACATCTGACTGTGATATGTGGTTGTCCCACCTAGCTATCTCAAGATGAATGTACTAACATCTGACTGTGATATGTGGTTGTCCCACCTAGCTATCTCAAGATGAATGTACTAACATCTGACTGTGATATGTGGTTGTGCCACCTAGCTATCTCAAGATGAATGTACTAACATCTGACTGTGATATGTGGTTGTCCCACCTAGCTATCTCAAGATGAATGTACTAACATCTGACTGTGATATGTGGTTGTCCCACCTAGCTATCTCAAGATGAATGTACTAACATCTGACTGTGATATGTGGTTGTCCCACCTAGCTATCTCAAGATGAATGTACTAACATCTGACTGTGATATGTGGTTGTCCCACCTAGCTATCTCAAGATGAATGTACTAACATCTGACTGTGATATGTGGTTGTCCCACCTAGCTATCTCAAGATGAATGTACTAACATCTGACTGTGATATGTGGTTGTCCCACCTAGCTATCTCAAGATGAATGTACTAACATCTGACTGTGATATGTGGTTGTCCCACCTAGCTATCTCAAGATGAATGCACTAACATCTGACTGTGATATGTGGTTGTCCCACCTAGCTATCTCAAGATGAATGTACTAAGTCGCTCTGGATAAGAGTGTCTGCTAAATGACTCAAATGTAAAAAGTTCATGAATTTAATTATCATATCGATATCACAAACGTATCACTTGTATATTTCTTCATAAAAAAATGTAGTTATTTGTTACATTTGACTGTGTAAAACCTAGCAGTACGACTTATTTCTCTGAGAGTGAGGTGGATATACTTTAGCATTTAGCAAAAAGACATGATTATTTTTCTCCCTGAAATGAAACCATCAAGTGATAGATTTTAAACAAATACTGTACATGTCTGTCATTGAACAACCCCATGTCATGATTACATAGTGAAAAAATACACCAATCTCTTTCATCATTTCTTAAAACAATAAAAGCACATTTCTGAAAATGGATATATAGCGTTTTGGAATGAAACTCTTCACGTTGCCTCTTCAAACACATAAAGTATGAACATATAACACAACAACATTCCCATGGCCTCCTTCCACAGACCAACTGGAAAACAACTTAGTATGACTGAGTCATCAGAGTCAGGATGATGAAGAGTAAACACAAGATCAGAGGACACACACACACACAGCCTTGTCGTCCGGTATTAATTGTTAAGAGTATAATATGACTCTTAACAATTGTAGTTGTGTCAGTGCTGTGTGACAAATGATTGTAGTGCTCAACATTTCCACAGTGAGAGTGCCATCATTTCCCAGGGCTACTGTGTAACCTGCTCAACACTGGAGTTACATTATGATTAATATGAGGAGCATAATATGTACATCCTCTAGCGTTAGTCACCCTCTTTGTTAGGCCTGGGAAACATTTCCAATCAGGGAAAGTAATACTTGAAACTGTCTTCTAAACACTATGAGGTAAATGTGAGCTTTGAGCACTCTCACTTGCTAAATGAATCAATGTAAACCTTACAACAAGTCATGTTGTTATATTCTGTCATGAAAGAGTAGCACAACTAACGCAAAACCAAAGAGAAGAAGAGAAACAAAATGATCCAACCTGTTGGCCATATTCTCCTCCTTCAATGCAGCTCTGCTGTATGTCTTGGTGGTTCTACCACTGGTCTCCTCACACCCAACCGCTAACTAACTCTCACCGAGACCCCAGTCTGTAGCTCTTCCCCGAACCCCTCCCCCTGGACTCACAGCCTGCAGTGATTTGCCAGACAGATGACGAGGCCACACCCCTGGGAGGGTGCACATGGTGACCATAGCTGAGCCCAGAATCTGGGTTAAAACAACAAACGCTGCAGCCAGCTGCACAGGGCCACCCTCTGTGGTGTGTGTGTGTGTGTGTGTGTGCTCTCTCTCATACACATGCACAGACTGCTAGCCAAGCTGCTGCTGCTAAAAAGCAATATACGACCCTGGACAATCCCAGGTTACATCACCTTATGGCCTCCAGTAACATAACTCGGCCAGAGAAACAGACTGAATGACTCACAGGCAGACGGGCGGCCGGACTGAAGGGTGGATGGACTGACAAAGTTTTGTGTGTTGGTGATGGGAACCCCCATTCAGCCAGCCTAATGTTCCAATGGGTGGACATTAAAGTGAAAGCTGCTCTGTTTTCTGTCACAGTGGAAGAAATTAGATCCATATGAGAACCCACACACACACGACCAAAGACTTTCCTATTGGCCAGTTTAATAGGGGCGTCCTTCCTATGGTTGGGGTTAGGTCAGCGGTTCTTCTGATCCATCTGAAGCTTCTGGAGATTTTTTATCCAACACATGAAAAAAATGATGGATAAGAGCTTCTTTCAGAGTGGAGCAGAGAAGGGTGTTAGAGAAACCATGCATTGATCCACTTGAGATAGCAGAGCCACAGAACAGTTCACAATGTCTGCTACTATAATCCATCTGCTTTCATCTCCAGCCCAATATAGACCCCTCTTTTACCCTGCCTCTATAAATACTACAGACCTAGATCTACTGTGTGTGTGTTAGAAAGGTGAAAGGTCTGTTTTAAAGGCCATGCAGCATGGTCTCAGTCTAAAGTAGCACACTGATGATGATCTGCTTTTATTGCTGCTCTCAGCAGAAAAGAGCTCATTCTAAAAGCCTCTTCAACTTCCCCCTCTGCTCGTTTTATTTTAGCTTGTTGACGTTAAAATGTCCATCACACACACACACACACACACACACACACACACACACACACACAGAGGGCGGGTCGTTTGTCTTTCCTGACACAGACCAATCAATAGTATCACATAGATCTATGCAGACCAGGAGAGAAGGGATGAGCTCTTAGGAAAGATAGGAAAGAAAAAAAGAGAAAACAGGTTGCTAGACAACAGGCTGACCAGATCAATGCAGTTTTCTGACTTTGCTCCCTGGAATAACTATATAGCAATATAGTGAGACAAAGAAAGGAAGCAGTCAATGTAGACCCGGATTTCCCAACCCTCTCCTTGGACCCCCCGACACGCCAGATCTCCAGACGTGCTTCACATATGACTCCATGCAGTTTATACCCGTCCACATGTGTTTTAGATCAGTGTAGTGCCTGTGTGTGTGTGTGTATATGTGCGAGTATGTGTGTGTATGTGCGTGTGTGTATGTATGTGCGTGCATGTATGTGTATGTCCAGCCAGCGTGATGAGGTTATCCAGAGTTCCCCCCCCCCCCCCCCCCCCCCCCTCATAAAATCCCAGTGGAAACTGATGGACAGACACACGGAAAGAATCTGGAAAGATGGGCAGATGGAAAGAAGATGGAAAGACTCTGATATGGAGTCTATGGAGTTTCCAGTCAGGAAAAGAAATACTAATGACAACCAACTCTACTCTGAGACTATTCTATTACACTGGTGCTCCTGGGGGGCCACAACACTGAGGTCTGGACTGAGTGTTGATATCTCCAATAGAAGCAGCCTATTCAGGATAGTATACAGTACTGTCTGTTAGCAGTTGAGAATTATTGGGGCCCAAAGTAGCCAAATATACTGTACAATGATAAATGGATCCACTGGCATCCTCTACATGCAACCAGACCTCGACGATTACACACACACGGATCATACTCTTGGGAGAGAGCAAATGGCCATCTGGCCCTTCCAAGGCCACGCCTGCATGTCTGAGTCCACACACAGATGGAGGAGTAATATGGTAAAGATGTACAAGCATACACACACACACACACACACACACACACACATACACATACACACACACACACACACACACACACGTTAAAGATGCTCTGGGGCAGGGTTTCCGTTATGAAAATGTGGCGCCGGACATTTGACCAGCAGCTTTTTAATCTACCGGACATTTGAGAAATTTGCGGACCCATATGCATTTAGTGTATAACCTTATACGGGTGTCCATTCACGTTGCTCAGAATGACATAAATCACATTTAGATGATGGCAATTCATCTTAACAGAACATGCAAGTCGAGGATGCAATGACGTGTGTCCTTACTGCGCACTAACTGTCCATTTGTACTTTTCCTCAGCCAACAAGATGAGTAACAAAAAGCAATATCTCTAGCCCAAGCATAGGCAGCGTGTCAGTTTCAAGTTTGGGGAAGCTCATTTTCACCAGAAAAATGCACCTTTATAATAAAGCATTCCATGCTTCATCACATTTTCAGACTTATGTAAGACGGCCTACTATTCCTTATGTGATGAGTAGATTGGATAGTCATATTCAGGCTAATAATGTAACTCAATCCCTATTCTCCAAAAAGACGGTTCAATGCATGGATAGAGGCCTAGACTCTGGGCTATATCAGATAGGTTTCTTCTTTCTTTGGTTGGAAAAACACATTTCATGCATTTCTACTACACTTTATATGACTGGAGACAGCAGAATCTTTTTTCATAGGAAAAATTACAGGGAAGCCTACTCTGCTGATACTGACAAAAAGATCAATAAAAACGACTTTGTCCATATAATAGGCGAGAAGGGGAGACACCAATATAATGTGACATCCATCTAAACTGGAGGAGGAAATTACTGTCCAAAAACAAACTTTTAAGTGGCACTGACCCAATAATAATAAAGAGTGAATATGTGCAGTGTGCACTCACCGGAGATATGGCCAATGCTCTCCGCTGGCGCCAATAAGATAGGCTATATGCCTACTATTGTTTGCTCAATTAAGCTGAGAATGTTGATAACTAAAAGACAGATTAGAGTCTTTTCATTGTCAAAGCCATTTGCTAGTGCAACACTGATAGAAAAAGGCCTAGAACAGTAAATATCTGGAACGATCTTTCAGTCATGAAGAAGGGACAGCGAGAGGAGCTTATGCAGAAGTTAGATAACTGAATGTTATCCTACAGAGCACGTCTGCAATAAAGCTTAGGATTACCTGAATGATTCCTTCACTAGTAGACATTCCAGCATTACATAACGACAGCCTCGAAAAGCCATCGGAAGGACAAAACAAACTTCCCCTGAAAAATAAACCATCCATCTATCCATCTGTCCATCCGTTTAGCACCTCTTAGGTTCCTTGTCTTCAGGACACCTAATAGGCCTCTCATTCCTGTTGGAATTTAAAACTGCTGGACTCACAATGCAAACTAAACAGGCAAAAGCAATACTTCAACTTCAGCAGTCGGCAACTCCATTAGCACCTAAGATAGTTAGGTGTCCTGGGCTGAGTGTAGTGACTGTCTAGCACTGTTAGGAGCAGAAACAGTGTCATGGGTGTATCTGTTAATGTACTAAGGTCTGAGGAGTCGTAAACACAGTCTCTGTACTGCTTCAGACCGTGGGAAACAGAAGAAAGAGAGGAGGAAAGAGGGAGAGAAAGCGATGGGGAGCTCAACTCGCCCAGGTGTTTTCTCAGCTGACGGGCAGCGGTGGGATCCACCCGTCACAGAGGTCTCAACACCTTTCCTTTTCTCTTCCTCCCCCTCTTTCCTCCCTCGTGTGTATATGTGTTTGAATTGTATGAGGGCAAGGGTGCCAGGCCTCAATACTAAAACCTAGTACAGGAAAGAGACTTGGAGGGTGGTCCGGGTGTGTGTGTGTCTTCTTATATTGACAGTAACACTGCCAGCCTGTCGAGCCCAGCGCTTCGGAGGTTAAGAGTCTGTTGGAAAACAAAGACCATCTGACATATCGGATGTTTCAAGTTTTAATGTCACATGCATTAGTACAGTGAAATGCTTTTCCTGCAAGCTCTAACCTCAACAATGCAGTAATCAATAGCAATGTAGTATTACAAATAACAAGGTAGAACAAAAACACACAAGATCTAGAAATAAGAGCATGATAAAGTACACTATATACAGGGTCAGTTCCAGTACCATATTTACAATGTGCAGGGATACTGTCTCGATGGAGGGGGAGCGGAGCGCTGTAAACACGGGCTTACTTACACTACGTCGCCACCTCGATAACCAAAATAAATATTGTTTGTGGACTTTAGCTCTGCGTTCAATACCCTCATCCCAGAACTGCTACATGATAAACTCTCCCAGCTGAACATGTCCAGCTCCATCTGTCAGTGGATCACTGACTTCCTGACCAACAGGGCGCAACACGTGAAGCTGGGAAAACACCTTTCGGACTCTTTATCCCTCAGCACCGGAGCGCTGCAAGGATGCATGCTCTCACCTCTACTCACTCACTCTACACCAATGACAGCACCTCCAATATCGCATCTGTCAAACTACTCAAGTTTGCAGATGACACCACTCTGGTCGGTCTCATCACCGACGGCGATGAGTCAATGTACCGTGGAGAGATCGACCGACTGGTGGCCTGGTGCAGTCGCAATAACCTGGAACTCAACACAGACAAAACCATGGAGATGGTGGTTGACTTCAGAAAACTCCTCCCACCATCTCTCCCCCTGGAGATTAATGGCTCAACTGTTAGCACGGCTGAATCCTTCAAATTCCTGTGGACCATCATCTCCCACAACCTCAAGTTGGAGGACAACATCACAGAGGTCACCATCGAGGTCCTGCACAACTCCAGGGCAAGGAAGCGTGCAGGAAAGATCATCGCCAACCCCTCCCACCCGGTCCCCACCTCCAGAAATTCACTCATGACCAAAACCTCCCGCTACCTGAACAGTTTCTTCCCACGGGCTGTGGTCCTCACTAACCAGCCATCTGGCCCATAGAGACTAAAGGACTATGCTGTGGTCCTCACCAACCAGCCATCTGGCCCATAGAGACTAAAGGACTATGCTGTGGTCCTCACCAACCAGCCATCTGGCCCATAGAGACTAAAGGACTATGCTGTGGTCCTCACCAACTGACCATCTGGCCCATAGAGACTAAAGGACTATGCTGTGGTCCTCACCAACCAGCCATCTGGCCCATAGAGACTAAAGGACTATGCTGTGGTCCTCACCAACCAGCCATCTGGCCCATAGAGACTAAAGGACTATGCTGTGGTCCTCACCAACTAGCCATCTAGCCCATAGAGACTAAAGGACTATGCTGTGGTCCTCACCAACCAGCCATGGGGTGGGAGAGACAATGAAAACAGCCCATGAACTTATATACTCCCCAACGGCTGGAGTACATTAGGCTACAATATGTTTTGGCCAGTGATGTAGTGGTAAAAAAATGGGTGGGTAAACCCTGATCGCCATTCACAGTGAATAAAGTAAGGTTTCCTATGCTTTCAATGAATATTTTGGCATAGGTGTGTAAATGCTTTAGCTCCAATGCCCGCCAATGGGTTTAACCAAGTCTGCAAGTCATTTGAATATGGGTTGTGAAAAATCATTGGGGTTTATAATTTTCATTTCTTTTGATTTGGTACATTGAAAATGTGATAATATACATCTTGAACCTTATGTCTGCTGCATTGGTGGAGTCATTTACTGTTTAATTGAATGCATGGGAAAGCATATCCTTACAAAATAAAACAATCCATAATCATTCTATCTTAAATGAATCCCCTAGTTGTCATCACGGCTAGCGAGTTTACAATAGATTCTTATTGGAGATGTCCTTCTCACCTAATATCCCGTGCTGTTCAGATATTCAAAGTAAGGTAATATCGTGAGAGTCAAATTCAAGCCTGGTGAGAGTGTTACATACAAATCTGAGTATGTGTAAATATACTTGGTGAAGGTGATACTGATTCTCATTGGAGAGGATTATAGGACCACACACACACACACACACACACACACACACACACACACACACACACACACACACACACACACACTCTAAAGAGGTGGAGAAAAGCAACCAAACAAACCCAGATAACATCCTCCGCAGTATACAGCAGCTCTCACAAAGACCAGTAGAGATCAGGAACCTATTCAACACCCAGACACTGACAATCAAAACACTGCTTTTTGGTAAGGTCTTAAAACCCCATTTCCCACTGACCAACAGGCTCTGTAGGCCTTAACACTGTTCCCATTATACTTAACCATTTCCAGCCCCACCTTAGCCCTTCACATGACCGCAGAATGGAATGGGGAAAGGAAAGTCCAAACCCTCTGTGAAGGCCTGTTTTCCCTACAGGGAGTCAGGGTAGATTAATATTGTTCTGGAGGGGTTGTGTCCTGACCAGGGGGTGACAGCAGTTTAATCCAAACAAACTGGCCTGAGGGTAACCAACTCTCCCACTGAGCTCCCCAGTACAGAACACTTTGGACTTCCTGCTAGCTGGAAATCTGGCTGGATGCTTTACACCAAAGGCCCTCAGGTCGGACTTGGGATGTGCGTATGTGTACTCCCAGGAAAACCTTATACTCTGTTCCAATCAACAGTAAGCACTCCCTGGTCCGCAGAGGTATGGGGGAGTACACTGGCTAAGAATCTCAGCTTTCCTAGAGTAATTAGAGTATCAAGTGATATCACCTCTGATCCCAGCAACCCTTCCCGCTCACAGCTAAACACATTAAAGGAGGGGGGGGGGGGGTAAAGCTGTAGAAAGATGAGGAGGGAGGTAGAAAGAAAAGTGGAACTGAGGAGAGAAAGAGAAGCTGAGAAAGTGAAAGATGTAGACGTGTGTAGGTATTGTCTGGCTGGTTTCGGGGGTAACTTAGATGTGACAGGGTTTTCACCTGGAGACAGTGTTACAGTCACACCCTCGGGCAAATACTTCTACTGCTCTCATTCTAGTGTCTGACACATGCACACCCACCTGTCCCATCCATGTTACACTACACCAAAGCATCACTACTCTGGACGGTTCTGACTTAGAATATGTGGACAACTATAAATACCTAGGTGTCTGGCTAGACTGCAACTCTCCTTCCAGACTCACATTAAGCATCTCCAATTCAAAATTACATCTAGAATCGGCTTCCTATTTCGCATACAAAGCATCCTTCACTCATGCTGCCAAACATACCCTCGTAAAACTGACTATCCTACCGATCCTCGACTTCGGCAATATGTCATTTACAAAATAGCCTCCAACACTCTACTCAACAAATTGGATGCAGTCTATCACAGTGCCATCCGTTTTGTCACCAAAGCCCCATATACTACCCACCACTGCGACCTGTATGCTCTCGTTGGCTGATCCTCACTTCATACTTGTTGCCAAACCCACTGGCTCCAGGTCATCTACAAGTCTCTGCTAGGTAAAGCCCCGCCTTATCTCAGCTCACTGGTCACCATAGCAACACACACCCATAGCACTCGCTCCAGCAGGTATATCTCACTGGTCACCCCCAAAGCCAATTCCTTGTTTGGCCGCCTTTCATTACAGTTCTCTGCTGCCAATGACTGGAACGAACTGCAAAAATCACTGAAGCTGGAGACTCATATCTCCCTCACTAGCTTTAAGCACCAGCTGTCAGAGCAGCTCACAGATCACTGCACCTGTACATAGCCTATCTGTAAATAGCTCATCCAACTACCTCATCCCCATACTGTATTTATTTATTTATCTTGCTCCTTTGCATCCCAGTATCTCTACTTGCACATTCATCTTCTGCACATCTACCATTCCAGTGTTTAATTGGTATATTGTAATTACTTCGCCGCCATGGCCTATTTATTGCCTTACCTCCCTTATCCTACCTCATTTGCACACACTGTATATAGACTTTTTCTACTGTATTATTGACTGTATGTTTGTTTATTTCATGTGTAACTCTGTGTTGTTGTATGTGTTAACTGCTTTGCTTTATTTTGGCCAGGTCGCAGTTGTAAATGAGAACTTGTTCTCAACTAGCCTACCTGGTAAAATAAAGGTAAAAAAAAATATATATATTTTTTTACCTTTATTTTACCAGGTAGGCTAGTTGAGAACAAGTTCTCATTTACAACTGCGACCTGGCCAAAATAAAGCAAAGCAGTTTTTTTTTTAAATGTCCTCTCCATTGTGACCTCTAATACTGCGCATGAGGATCAACTTCTACCTACTCCTCTAATACTGCACATGAGGATCAACTTCTACCTACTCCTCTAATACTGCACATGAGGATCAACTTCTACCTACTCCTCTAATACTGCACATGAGGATCAACTTCTACCTACTCCTCTAATACTGCACATGAGGATCAACTTCTACCTACTCCTCTAATACTGCACATGAGGATCAACTTCTACCTACTCCTCTAATACTACACATGAGGATCAACTTCTACCTACTCCTCTAATACTACACATGAGGATCAACTTCTACCTACTCCTCTGTTTTTTGTCTTTTACCCCACTTTTTCTCCCCAATTTCATCATATCCAACCAATTAAGCTCTTGTCTCATTGATGCAACTCCTCAACGGGCACAGGAGAGACGAAGGTTGAGTCATGCGTCCTCCGAAACACGACTTGCCAAACTGAACTTCTTAACACCCGGAAGCCAGAAAAACCAATGTCGGAGGAAACACCGTTCAACTGACGATCAAAGTCAGCCTGCAGATGCCCAGCCCCCCACAAGGAGTCGCTAGAGTGCGATGAGCCAAGTAAAGTCCCCCGGGCCAAACCCTCCCCTAACCCGGACAGCGCTGGGCCAGTTGTGCGTCGCACTATGGGACTCCCGGTAACATCTGGTTGTGACACAGCCTGGGATCAAACCCGGGTCTGTAGTGACGCCTCAAGCACTGTGACCACTGCACCACTCGGGAGGCCTCTACCTACTCCTCTCCTACTGTACACATGAATGATCCACCAGTGAGAGGTACTCATACCTACTTACCTCTTTGGAAGATGCCACGGTACATAAAAACATGCACGAGCACACACACACACCAAATACATAAAAACAGTTTCTGTGGTGCTCCTGGGGTGAACCACTGAAGAACCCACATCGATGTCATTGCAAAAAAATCACCCAGATAATAACTAAGACTAAAAAGATAACATTCCACCCCTATAGAAACCTACAGGCTGTATCTCCGATCCTGTATGCAGAGAGATAGGAAGTCAGCACCAAAACAGGCTCCAGATAACAGGAAGTGAACCCCTGACACCCTCTGAAACCTCCCTATCCTCTTCTCTCCTCTGTCCTCTCTGCCCAGGCCAGTGACAGTCAACGATGATTATTGTGCTTATTGTTTCAGAGGTTTTCCCCTTTTTAGACGACCTACCCAGGTGGTCCAGCCATGCAGGCTAGAGCAGTATCACTTACCCCATGGTTTTTCCTCCATATTGGAAAAACATTGCCCCCCCCCAATCCTGCCAGTTCCACTTAATAAATAGACTGGACTGATCCTTCATGTCAGGGGGGGGGGGGGGGGGGGGGGAGACAATGAAAACAGCCCATGAACTTATATACTCCCCAACGGCTGGAGTACATTAGGCTACAATATGTTTTGGCCAGTGATGTAGTGGTAAAAAAATAGGTGGGTAAACCCTGATTGCCATTCACAGTGAATAAAGTAAGGTTTCCTATACTTTCAATGAATATTTCGGCATAGGTGTGTAAATGCTTTAGCAAAATAAAAAAAGGGGTGTAAACTGTTTACCATGCACTACGCTAGTTTTGGCCTGGGTACTGGGGTTATTAGCCCCTAGCATATGTAACGCTTACATGGTGAGTAACCTTACCTTAGACCCAAACTAATGCCTCCTCAGGTTTAGCTCAGAGGCTAACACAGTCTTGTGGCACTCAGACAACTTGGTTTCAAAATCCAGTGTGTCATATCAGCTGACACCTGCTTACAGTAGGACAATAGGACCTTGGGGACAAGACTGTCATTGCACCAGGTCAAGACAGGTGCCAGGAACCCAATACAATACCAACATAGACAGGAAACTATGAATCTCTTTGTTTGAGAGGACAAGGTTAGCTACAGTGTCAGGTATTATTATTTCTCCTAATCTGATTTGTTCTAAATAACATGGAAAAGCAGCATGTGGCAGGTTGTGCAAGTTAAGTTGTAGAATGAATGTCACACATTTTCCTAAGAGGAATCTCTCCTACTATTTCCTGAGTACTTTATTATTTTGCACTTTGGGTTTCGTCCCGCTTTTATATATATAGTGCTAGAATAAACTCAATAGTTCTAAACCTGTGTCTGCCTCTTTCCTACTCCTCTCTACACACAATGACCGACCCTAGAGAACAGGAAGCAGCAGGACATCCCAACCTTTCTGCTATAGGAGTGAAGCTCCACCACAACTCGTGCCTGGAGCACCTCGGGTTAGCCAAGGATGAGGTGCTCGGGACCGTACGCCAGCTGCAGGCTACACCATCACCTTCCCAGCTCCCCGCGGTCGTTCCAGCCACCCCACTACCATCTACATCACCTGGTCAGATCAGAAACATTCACCTGCCCCTTCCGGAGCGGTTAGACGGGACCCCAGCTCACTGTAGGGGGTTTCTCCTGCAGTGTGACCTCCACCTTGCCCGTCATGCCGGGACAGCCTCCGAGAGGAACAAGGTGGCCTTGGTGATCTCGGTGCTGGCAGGCTGGGCTCTGGAGTGGGCGCACGCCGTCTGGGAGAGGGAAGGTCCAGAAGTGCAGTCCTATGAGCGCTTCACCCAACTCTTCCGTGCCGTTTTCTACTACCCTACAGAGGGCCGAGAGGGAGGATAGCATCTCCTCCGTCTACACCAGGGGTCCAGGACAGCGTCTGAGTACGCTCTGGATTTTCAGACGGTGGCTGTGTCCACAGGCTGGAACAACCAGGCCCTGTTGATGGTTTTCCGGAGTGGACTACAGGCGGACGTCCAGAACTCACACTGGACCAGCTCATCGCCATGGCTATCTGCCTGGATAATTTCCTGTGTGCCTGTCGTCGCCCATCCCGGGGGTTCGGGTCTCTCCCAGAAACCTCCAGTGAGACTGAGCCCATGGAGGTGAGCATGATGCACCTTCCTCAAGAGGAAGGTCAACACCGCAGGTCAACAGGGTCTCTGCTCCTATTGCGGGGACACCTGTCCCAGTAGGAGAATCAGGCGAGGAAGCGACAGGCCGATCTTAATCTACTTGGCTGGAAAATGTTTGTATGTTTTTGTAAGCGTGGCGCTGTCCTCAGATAATTGCATGGTATGCTTTCGCTGTAAAGCCTTTTTGAAATCTGACAGAGCAGCTGGATTAACAAGAAGTTAATCTGTAAGCCGATGTATAACACTTGTTATTTTATGAGTGTTTATTATGAGTATTTCTGTATTTTGAATTTGGCGCTCTGCAATTTCACCAGATGTCGTCCAGATGGGACGCTAGCATCCCATATGGATTTTATTTAGATTTTTCTTCTGTTCACTCAATTTGCATTCAGTTAATTGATAAATATAATCTATTAACATGTCTATTTTTGAAAGCATTCTTACTTTACAGCATTTTTTCATACCTGCCTAAAACTTTTGCGCAGTCCTATATATACAGTGGGGAAAAAAAGTATTTAGTCAGCCACCAATTGTGCAAGTTCTCCCACTTAAAAAGATGAGCGAGGCCTGTAATTTTCATCATAGGTACACTTCAACTATGACAGACAAAATGAGAATTTTTTTTCCAGAAAATCACATTGTAGGATTTTTAATTAATTTATTTGCAAATTATGGTGGAAAATAAGTTTTTGGTCAAAAACAAAAGTTTATCTCAATACTTTGTTATATACCCTTTGTTGGCAATGACAGAGGTCAAACGTTTTCTGTAAGTCTTCACAAGGTTTTCACACACTGTTGCTGGTATTTTGGCCCATTCCTCCATGCAGATCTCCTCTAGAGCAGTGATGTTTTGGGGCTGTTGCTGGGCAACACGGACTTTCAAGTCCCTCCAAAGATTTTCAATGGGGTTGAGATCTGGAGACTGGCTAGGCCACTCCAGGACCTTGAAATGCTTCTTACGAAGCCACTCCTTCGTTGCCCGGGCGGTGTGTTTGGGATCATTGTCATGCTGAAAAACCCAGCCACGTTTCATCTTCAATGCCCTTGCTGATGGAAGGAGGTTTTCACTCAAAATCCCATACATGGCCCCATTCATTCTTTCCTTTACACGGATCAGTCGTCCTGGTCCCTTTGCAGAAAAACAGCCCCAAAGCATGATGTTTCCACCCCCATGCTTCACAGTAGGTATGGTGTGCTTTGGATGCAACTCAGAATTCTTTGTCCTCCAAACATGACGAGTTGAGTTTTTACCAAAAAGTTATATTTTGGTTTCAGCTGACCATATGACATTCTTCCAATCTTCTTCTGGATCATCCAAATGCTCTCTAGCAAACTTCAGACGGGCCTGGACATGCACTGGCTTAAGCAGGGGGACACGTCTGGCACTGCAGGATTTGAGTCCCTGGCGGCGTAGTGTGTTACTGATGGTAGGCTTTGTTACTTTGGTCCCAGCGCTCTGCAGGTCATTCACTAGGTCCCCCCGTGTGGTTCTGGGATTTTTGCGCACTGTTCTTGTGATCATTTTGACCCCACGGGGTGAGATCTTGCGTGGAGCCCCAGATCGAGGGAGATTATCAGTGGTCTTGAATGTCTTCCATTTCCTAATAATTGCTCCCACAGTTGATTTCTTCAAACCAAGCTGCTTACCTATTGCAGATTCAGTCTTCCCAGCCTGGTGCAGGTCTACAATTTTGTTTCTGGTGTCCTTTGACAGCTCTTTGGTCTTGGCCATAGTGGAGTTTGGAGTGTGACTGTTTGAGGTTGTGGACAGGTGTCTTTTATACTGATAACAAGTTCAAACAGGTGCCATTAATACAGGTAACATGTGGAGGACAGAGGAGCCTCTTAAAGAAGAAGTTACAGGTCTGTGAGACCCAGAAATCTTGCTTGTTTGTAGGTGACGAAATACTTATTTTCCACCATAATTTGCAAATAAATTCATTAAAAAAATCCTACAGGCCTCTCTTATCTTTTTAAGTGGGAGAACTTGGTGGCTGACTAAATACTTTTTTGCCCCACTGTATATAGTGCTTTAAGAAACTCAGTAGTTCTAAACCTGCAACTACCTCCTGCCTACTCCTCTCTACACTTGTAACTATGAAGTTCTTCATGAGGTCAATAAATCTATTTTGGAATCGGAATCAGATTCAGAATTCTTTCACATCTACTGTTCTGCATATTTTTGACCATGCTGTGTATGCTGAATGTACTAACCTTTTGTGTGGATTCTTGAAGAAGAGTCCGAGACAAACGGTCCCCTTCAGGCCTGGTTACACAAGTCTTCTCTTCAGGATCTGTAGAAGGAACAGAGATGATGCATTATAGAGAATAACACACAAACACGTACATGCACACACACACACACCAAGTGAACAACCTGCTTAAATCATAAAACCACCGCATCTCCAGAGAGACCACTGGTTAACCAGCCAGGAGCTCTGTCAGTTTTGGCTCCCAGACAAAATGTTATGGTATTTTCCACCCAAGAGGGAGCCATGTCACCTGGAGAGATAGGGAAACTGTTCAACAGCGCGTACTGTCTAATAAAATCTACATCTGCACTCCGCATCATGTATCCAAGATGGCGTAACAGTCAGACATCTGTTTTTGTTTTGTCCCGTCCAGTCCCCTGTATATACATTGTTTTCTTCGTATATATTTTTAATCCTAATTTCTATCTACGGACTGAACATACTCTCCTGCAACCCGCCTCACCCAATGTGGTACGGATCTGCTATTTTTTATACTTTAGAACCGGAACCCTCACTAGAAGCTAGCCAGCTAACTAGCCACTGCTAGCGGTCATCACCGTTAACTCGGACATCAGTCAGCCTCAGCCCGGTCAATTCCTGCCAGTCTGCGCAGCGCGATATAATCCCAGAGCATATCGGTCTGCTTTTTCTCAACCACATCTCCGGATTCCTACCGCAAGCTCTGAACCTTTACACCGGGTCATCGGAGCTAGCTAGATGCTATCTGAGTGGCTACTCCTGGCTAACGTCTCCGTCCCGAAGCAAGCACCATTTAGCCTGGAGCTAGCCTCAAGCTAGGCCCATCTCCCGGCTAGCCAATTCAGCCAATTCTTGGGCTACAATACCTTGTTTGCCAATTGGCTTGGAGCCTTTACTGCTGACACGAAGAGCCGCCGATCCATCACGACTGGTCTGCCAAAATAACTGTCTGAGGTGGTTTCAACAGGCTCTTCTGTTGCGACGTCCCCGGAGGCCCATCTGCTAGCCCCGGCCCGCTAGCTGTCTGAATCGCCATGTCTCCAGCTCGCCTAGCGCAGTAGCACTACTGAATTGGCTCCCTGACTCATTTTTGCTACTCACTGGACCCTATGATCACTCGGCTACACATGCTTCTCCCTAATGTCAATATGCCTTGTCTATTGCTGTTTTGGTTAGTGACTGTAGAGCTTCCAGCCCTGCCTAATATGCCTTAAATAGCCCTTTCGTTCGACCCCCCACACATGCGGTGAACTCACCTGGCTTAACTGGTGCCTTTAGAGACAAAATCTCTCTCATTGTCACTCAATGCCTAGGTTTACCTCCACTGTACTCACATCCTTCCATACGCTTGTCTGTATATTATGCCTTGAATCTATTCTTCCGCACCCAGAAATCTGCTCCTCTGTTCCGAACGCACTAGACGACAAGTTCTTAGAGCCTTTAGCCATACCCTTATCCTACTCCTACTCTGTTACTCTGGTGATGTAGAGGTTAACCCAAGCCCTGCAGCCCCCTGCACCACTCCCATTCCCCAGGCGCTCCCATTTGTTGACTTCTGTAACCGTAACCGTAGGACAACCGCCAACTCGGATGTCCTAGCCATGCCTGAATCCTGGCTTAGGAAGGCCACAAAAAATCCTGAAATTTACATCCCTAACTATAACATTTTCTGACAAGATAGAACTGGACAACTGTTAGCAGTGGCTGTGGACTTCAGGAAACAGCAGAGGGAACACCCCCCTATCCACATTGATGGAACAGTAGTGGAGAGGGTAGTAAGTTTTAAGTTCCTCGGCGTACACATCACAGACAAACTGAATTGGTCCACCCACACAGACAGCATCGTGAAGAAGGCGCAGCAGCGCCTCTTCAACCTCAGGAGGCTGAAGAAATTTGGCTTGTCACCAAAAGCACTCACAAACTTCTACAGATGCACAATCGAGAGCATCCTGTCGGGCTGTATCACCGCCTGGTACGGCAACTGCTCCGCCCACAACCGTAAGGCTCTCCAGAGGGTAGTGAGGTCTGCACAACGCATCACCAGGGGCAAACTACCTGCCCTCCAGGACACCTACACCACCCGATGTCACAGGAAGGCCATAAAGATCATCAAGGACAACAACCACCCGAGCCACTGCCTGTTCACCCCGCTATCATCCAGAAGGCGAGGTCAGTGCAGGTGCATCAAAGCTGGGACAGAGAGACTGAAAAACAGCTTCTATCTCAAGGCCATCAGACTGTTAAACAGCCACCACTAACATTGAGTGGCTGCTGCCAACACACTGACTCAACTCCAGCCACTTGAATAATGGGAATTGATGGGAAATGATGTAAAATATATCACTAGCCACTTTAAACAATGCTACCTAATATAATGTTTACATACCCTACATTATTCATCTCATATGTATATACTGCACTCAATACCATATACTGTATCTTGCCTATGCCGCTCTGTACCATCACTCATTCATATATCTTTATGTACATATTCTTTATCCTCTTACACTTGTGTCTATAAGGTAGTAGTTTTGGAATTGTTAGCTAGATCACTTGTTGGTTATTACTGCATTGTCGGAACTAGAAGCACAAGCATTTCGCTACACTCGCATTAATATCTGCTAACCATGTGTATGTGACAAATAAAATTTGATTTGATTTGAACTGCCAAAGGAGGCAGAGTTGCAATCTACTACAGAGATAGCCTGCAGAGTTCTGTAATACTATCCAGGTCTGTTCCCAAACAATTTGAGCTTCTACTTTAAAAAATCCACCTTCCCAGAAACAAGTCTCTCACCATTGCCGCTTGTTATAGACCCCATTCAGCCCCCAGCTGTGCCTTGGACACCATATGTGAATTGATTGCCCCCCCATCTATCTCCAGAGTTTGTACTGTTAGGTTACCTAAACTGGGACATGCTTAACACCCCGGCCATCCTACAATCTAAGCTTGATGCCCTCAATCTCATACAAATTATCAAGGAACTGACCAGGTACAACCCCAAATCCGTAACCATGGGCACCCTCTTAGATATCATCCTGACCAACCTGCCCTTCAAATACACCTCTGTTGTCTTCAACCAGGATCTCAGCGATCACTGCCTCATTGCCTGCATGCGTAATGGGTCCACGGTCTAAAGACCACCCCTCATCACTGTCAAACGCCCTATAAAACACTTCAGTGAGCAGGCCTTTCTAATCGACCTGGCCCGGGTATCCTGGAAGGATATTGACCTCATCCCGTCAGTAGAGGATGCCTGGTTGCTCTATTAAAGTGCTTCCTTCACCATCTTAAATAAGCATGCCCCATTCAAAAAAGTAGAACTAAGAACAGATATAGCCCTTGGTTCACCCCAGACTTGACTGCCCTAGACCAGCACAAAAACATCCGGCGTTCTGCATTAGCATCGAACGAATATACCCCGCGATATGCAACTTTTCAGGGAAGTCAGGAACCAATATACTCAGTTAGTTAGGAAAGCTAAGGTTAGCTTTTTCAAACAGATATTTGCATCCTGTAGCACTAATTCCAAAAGGTTTTGGGACACTAAAGTCCATGGAGAATAAGAGCACCTCCTCCCAGCTGCCCACTGCACTGAGACTAGGAAACACTGTCACCACCGATAAATCTACAATAATCTCTAATTTCAATAAGCATTTTTCTACGGCAGCCATGATTTACACCTGGCTACCCCTACCCCTACCCCGGTCAACAGCTCAGAACCCCCTGCAGCAACTTGCCCAAGAACTTAAAACTTACTACCCTCTCCATCATGAATGACTCCTATGCTGAGTGATGACATGAACAAATAAATTATTGATTGTTACAGTAGCCTATATAAGTATTGAAATATAGGCCTAAGTAAGTTTACGGCATCAGTGGTGTATATTCATGGAAGCCAGGCTTCCCCCAATTTGTTTTTACAAGATTTAAAAAAAAATTAAAACATGTAATAAAAATGTTTTTGTCTCTGTGTTTCATAATTTTCCTTCAATTCCCAAGAGGCTGAATGTATCTCACCTGAGAAAGCGTCCGAGTGAGCGAAACAGCGCCCCTCTGTCTCTCTACGTGTAGACCATCTATCTGATGCTGTCTGGTACAAAGAAGAATGACATTGTTGACGCCGTAGCATTGAACGCAAGGGAAGCCAGCGAGCATTTTGGCCATTTTGGCCTTCACAAAAAAGTATAAAACATTAGCCAATCAGCGTTGAGCTAAACTGAGCGAGCTCAACTGTGAATGGTCCTAGTGCACCAAAATAAAGTATCAAGGGAAGTCAGATTGGATTTGTCTTCCCTTGACAAATTGCATTGAGAGCATACGTCATTGACAGAAATGACTTGAATTGTTGCATCTCATTGTGTTGTTATCCTCCAGTGGCTAGCTAGCTAAAATTGGTCCTTTCCTAAATTAGCCATCGATGGAGATAGGGATTTGAACTTGTGGTTTAACTTAATTCTCTGTGCTGGCCAATGATTACAACATCGATGCTGATCGAACCATTAATTAATATGTTGTGACCCTGGCCTGAAAGAATGGAAGTTCAGTATGTAGCTAGATGTAGAAGGATAATGTTAACTAGCTATCATTGCCCATGAAGTTAGGCTTGTGAGCAAGCATTTTAGCCAGGTAGCCTAGGACAACAAAAAATAAAAGTGTGTACTGTATGACAGAGGGATAGACCGTTTCGTCAACGTGGAAGAGAGGAGGATGGCATTGGTGTTTCTCTACAAGTAGGGTGAGTCAACATGTTTTTCTACTTGCACGAACACGCGCACGCACGCACACACACACGCACGCACACACACACATAAATCAGAATCGTGGACAGCCACATCATATTTACATTATGTTGATTGGACTAAATTGTTTGTGGTATCTTTTAGTTGTCGCTGTAATGGACTAAAGCAGAGATGATTTGATGATGTTGAAGTTGACATGGTGCTGAAATAGTGGAGGCAGCTCACGTTTTCTTTGTAACTTGAGGTTAACTCAGCGTTGTTCTAAATCAATAGTTGTTTAGTGGTCCAAAAATGTGGGAAACATTAACTTACTTGAACATGCTGTAGGTCATGTAACTCTCTGTTAAATGCAATATGCTTTGTGGACTTCACCGGTCGGAGGTTGCTATCCGTTTTTGTGATAAAACTGTAAGGACCGACGCTGGAGTAGAAAAGCAGATACGGGGAGTCAACATGTAATAAGGAACAGACATGGAACAAGACAGGAACAGCGTCAGCACACGGGTAACACAACGACATACGACAATTAATGCAGAAGCAGGGAACAGAGCTGGGGAACAGACAGATATAGGGAAGGAAATAACACAGGTGATTGAGTCCAGGTGAGTGCAATGAACCGCTGATGTGCGTGACGAGGGAAGCAGGTGTACGTAATGATGGTGGCAGGAGTGCGTAATGCAGGGCAGCCTGGCGCCCACGAGCACCAGGGAGGGAGAGCGGGAGCAGGCGTGACAGTACCCCCCCCTCTAAGGGCGCCACCCGGCTTCTCACCTGGACTAGCCTGATTTGCCGGCCGAGGCATGTGCGCTGGACCAACTGGCTGGGGTGTAGAAGCCAGACGAACTAGCAGAGGCATAGGAACCTGGTGAACCGGCTGAGGCGTGGGAGCCTGACGATCCGGTTGAGGCGTGACAGCCTGATGATCCCGCTGAGACGTGGGAGCCTGATGAGCCGGCTGAGGCGTAGACGCCTGGCGAGCCGGCTGAGCGGTAAAACCCTGACGATACAGCAAAGGCCTGATGTGGGATGGGCGCCTGCCGAGCCAACCGGGGCAAGGAATTTCTCGAGCCAGCTAGGGTGTGGAAGCCAACTAAGGCACCCCCAGGTTCCATCGGCGGCAGCCCCCGGACCTGACGTCACCACCAACCGAAAAGCCATCATTCTGTGAGAACCAATGCTGGAGTAGAGAAGCAGGTACGGGGAGTCAACATTTAATAAGGAACAGACATGGAACAAGACAGGAACAGCGTCAGCACACGGGTACAGCAGGGAACAGAGCTGGGGAACAGACAGATATAGGGAAGGAAATAATAAAGGTGATTGAGTCCAGGTGAGTGCAATGAATCGCTGATGGGTGTGACAAGGGAAGCAGGTGTGCGTAATGCAGGGCTGCCTGGCGCCCTGGAGCGCTAGTGAGGGAGAGCGGGAGCAGGTGTGACAAAAACAAAGGTGTGGTTGAATTGGTATTTCTTATTCTTATTGTCTTGGCCCTTAGGCCTATATATATATATATCATGGTCGCAAGGCATATGAATTAACAAATTATAGAGCAAACAACGCAATTATCACAACACATAGGTTGTTGTATGGCTTTTTTGGGTGGGGGGGGCTTTGCTCCCCAATGATTTTACCCACGCTACTGTGCGGTATTAAGACTAAACAGGATGTGCTCTTAGGCCTACAGCTCGATGGTGGTTATACACCACCATCGATATATACACTACTATACACTATATACACTACTATACACTATACACTACTAATGATAATGAAATGACCTATTATTATATTCATGATCATAATAATAACAATAAGAAGGAGATCAAGGAAAAAGGAGGGTTATTATTATTATTAGAATTTTTCTGAACATTTGGAACAGTGTAAACACTAAATAAATTATAAATAATACCAGAGAGGCTGGTCAAACGAGAAAAAAAGCATACTGCCTTTATTACAACATAGAAAAGATTAAAAACAGACGCATTTGTGAAATTGTTGCATGAGGCTTGGTGCTCACAGAATCAGTAGGCTATTAAACAAACACTAAAACAGAGAACAGAATCAGTAGGCTATTAAACAAACACTAAAACAGAGAACAGAATCAGTAGGCTATTAAACAAACACTAAAACAGAGAACAGAATCAGGAGCTGTCTTATTTATGTAGATATACACAACCATTGAAAAGTTTGGAGTCACTTAGAAATGTCCTTGTTTTTGAAAGAAAAGCACATTTTTTGTCCATTAAAATAACATCAAATTGATCAGAAATACAGTGTAGACATTGTTAATGTTGTAAATTACTTTTGTAGCTGGAAACAGCTGATTTTTAATGGAATATCTATTTCAGTAGCACTGATTGTTTGGTCGATAGGCTGTTGGAGGACCGAGATTTCTTTAGTAGAGCAGTAGCAAAATATTTTTATTTTCTATAAAAATCATGGTGTACAAGACAACTGTCTTCGACTGATGGACTGTGCCATCCCCACAGCCTCAACAATGGTTCCATCCACTCAGACAGGTGCGAATCAGTCAGTTGTCTTGTACACCATGATTTTTATTTAAGAAATCTAATATTTTGCGACTGCTCGACTAAAGAAATCTTGGTCGACCAACAGCCTATCAACAAACAATCGACCAGTCGACTAAATTGGGTCAGCTCTAGTGTGCCTGTGTCATTTCAGACATTATTAGACCTCAGTTGATCCCTAACAATGTAGATTCTAGATTCATTCTGAATATTTTCCAATGACAGAGCTGAACACACAAGTTACATTAAATAACCCTGTTCAAGGGGGTTTTCTCCACTATTACAACCCCAGTTACCCAGTCACACAGTCACTACAAGCTGACTCATATCTTACACTGTTTCTCTCCTGATAGCGGTCCATAGAAGTGTGTGACTGTTTCTCAAATGACACCCTATTCCCTGTATAGTGAACTGTTCAAATGTAGTGCACTATAATATAGAACTGGAAATAAGGTGTCATTTGGGATTTCCTATATATGTCTACTGTGGGGTCTTTTTTTTTTTTACAGCGGTTAGGGGGGGAAGTGGTGGGGGGTTTGGGGAAGTGAAGTGAAGGGAGAGGGGTTGGGGGGGGGGGGACTGGGGAACTCTCTGGCCCTAAACGTTTCTCAAGCTGTGACTGAATGGCTGGATGATGGAAGCCAAGGTCAGCACTAATTCACACACGCCACACCACAGACTACCCTCAATGGGCTGTGTGTGTGTGTGTTTGATAGACCAAGGGGTGAGAGAGCAAGAGAAAGAGAAGGGCCTGAAAGGAGGAGGTAGGGAGACAAAGTAAGGGATCAAGATGTAGATTGGAGAAGGGGAAAGATAGAGAGCCAAATATCAGAATGACAAAGCTTCCTCAGAAGATTTTCTCTCTCTCTCTCTCTCCCTCTCTCGATGAATGCTTGCTTACATTCATACTACATGATTTCATAGTTTTGATGTCTTCTCTATTATTCTACAATGTAAAAATAAAGAAAAATGCTTTTGACACTACTTTACATAAACTGTAAAGAATGTTTATCTACTTATCGCAATGACTGGAAGTCTATGGGTATCTGCTAGCAGTCATTGCGTTAACGCTAGTTCGCATTGTCTCGCGAAACTACCTCTAACTTCTTTCATATTGGACAGAGACATAAAAATGTGACAGACCGACTCGATTTATCAAAATAGATAAAGTAGAGACTCAGAGGTAGAAAAAGGTATATCATACACTACAGTTGAGGAACAATGGGAATGTAATTCTACACCTACTGGAGAGCTCTTCTTTGTCTACACCCATTCAGCATCGTTCACACCCTCTTTAATCCTTAGCCCCGCCCATCTCTTTAAGGATTCACGTGAGGCAATGTACTAAATCACCAAAAATGTCAAGACTAAAGGCTGGTTTATACTACGTCTATCGACAGTTGTCGCAGTGACATCATGACCATTCTATTGTCGCCCGAAATCAAACACTTTTTGAAAAATGTTAAGTTATCTGGCTAGCCAGTTCAAATAATGACCATATCATATAGCTGACAAGGTCTTAACTGTAACACATTTTTATTCATTATTACAGGAAAATAAACTCACAACAAGATCCTTATTTACAAGTTAATGGCGAGCCACTTACGGTTCTGAGTGTGATGAAATAAAAGCAGGGCATTCTACCGGAGAATTTTTGAACTTGGACACTGTCTCGTTGGCCAAACGTTATATCCCGATTTGACTTTGGAGCAGGTCATGTTGTTCTTCACATTACCGTCTCTGGTAAACACATACTCTATCAAATAAAATCTAAGTTTATTTGTCACATGCACAGAATACAGCAGGTACAGTGAAATGGTTATTTGCATAGTGGAGTCTTTTATTTAGACATGTAGCTAGCTAGCTAAACAATGAACCATAATCCCAACTCATAACGTTACTACCCTGCATGAATCTGCAGGTAGCAAACCAGCCAGGTTCAATGTTAGCTAGCTAGCTAACATTAGGCTATAACTAGCAATGCAAACGGCTCTGAGATATGAATAATATTACAACACAGATCATACACGTAATGTTATCTAGTGAGCCAGCCAGCTAACATTAGCTAGCTAGCTAACAGTACGCTTTAACTTGCAATGAAAATGACTTTGACAAAATTTGAAACGTATAGTATCTGAAAATGTAGCTAGCTAGACTCTCTTACCTGTATACATGGATGAACGATTCTCACTCTCTGTCACAGATTCCATGGTTGCCTTCGGTTCTCCAGAAAGTGGAGAGCAACATGCAGTTCTACTATGTGATATATTAAAAAAAAGATTAGAAAGGATTATCTACATATACTGACCAGCTCATGTTACAGACAGAAGTGTGCTACTTGGCAGCCCAATCCGAACTCATCTCTCGGCATATCCAGCCCATCCATTATCTCAGCCCATCCATTATCATGGCTAGTGGGAAGGTTCTTGACTTTTTCTGTGGCTAAACCAACAAGGCTCGTAATTTTATTAATATTTACAGATGGCATACAAGTTTGTTATTTAGGCACATGAAAGTTCACATGTTCCAGTCACAAATGGTATCCACGAGTTCATCTAACTCTGGGGAAGTAGACAAATGGCCTCATTGCCAAAATTCCGAAGTATCCCTTTAACCATTGAAACCTTTAGGGGTTGTGAATAATGTCTTGCTTTTTGCGATATTTGTGAAATGCTCTTTAAATAAAGTTTGATTTGATTATTCTGACTCCACTCTATGAGAAACACCTACAGACATTGATGGGACAGTCACAGTAAGTTAGCATGATAAGCCACACTTCCACACACAAGCACAGACAGGTATACACTGTATATAAGAAAAATGCAGAGACGACAAACACAACCAATTATATTTCTACAGAATAATAACCAAGCTATCCCTGGTCAGTTCTGTTATGTTTTGTTTCCACTCTGCAGGTCAGCTTTTTTACATTTAACACACATTTTGTTTGGAGACCAGCATGAAGACCAGAGACTTTTAAAGCCTTTCCAGGAGCTCTTCAAAGAGACAATCAGAGGAAAAGGAAAAACCTTTGGGTTTGTGGTGCGGCTGCAGTTTCCGTTTTCGTATCAGAGCTATCCAGCTGCCTCAGAGAGAGAGAGACAGACAGAGAAAGTGGGACTGAGGCTATATCACTCTTTGCTCCTACCTCAGGATGTGTGCTTTATATTAGGACTGCTCTACAGGAAAACATATACTTAATATTACTGGTCAATTGCACACAGGGTCCAACCAAAATTTGATTTCCGCTTTTAACCAAACCCCTCCGAAAGACACACATACATTAAGGGAGAGGTGCAGGGGGCTGCCACACTGGGCACCCGGGGAGCTGTTGTGGGGGGTTAAGTGCCTTGCTCAGGGACACAACAGCAGGCAATGACATCTAGGATTTGATACCAGCGACATTTGCCAACAGAATTTTCCAGTCGGACCCAGGATTCGAACTGGCAACACTCCAGTTGCTGGTCCACCTCTCTAACCGCTAGTCTACCTGCCGCCTATACTGCCACTAAGTCACAGTCTCAACCGAGCAGCAAAAACAGAGGAACAAACCAGTTGTGAGAGGGAGATAGAACTCTGTCCCGTTATAATGTCATCATCACATCCAAGAGCACTTAGTTGCCTCTGCAAAATAAACCTAGTTCTCCTGATGACACTCACGCCTTCACTTCACTGCTTTGTAACTTTGGCCATTTAGACAGGACACCAGCTGTAACGTTAAAATACAAGGTGTGTAAAACCACCCTTAGGCAATGCGTACAACTCAATGATTACACACACAGTCTCTCATTTCCTCTCTGTCTTTATTGAGGTGTGTGTATGTTGTATGTGTGTGTAAGTTGTATACACGCGTGCATTCGTGCACTGTACTTGTGTGTGTAGCTGGCTGGCATGTGCAGTATGTGTGCGTGTGTATATTGTGTGTCTGTCCGTGTGTGTGTGTGTATTGCCCGCAGACCACCAACGAACTCACACAGAGACAGATGACGTCAACTTGCAGTGATTACTTTAATAGCTGAGTAGAGTAGAGGCTGTGGAGCAGCACAGATGGCTGGAAAGCATCAACCTAACAATGAGGACCTGTCACTCTGTCTGTCTGCTCGGCCAGCTACAAATGTAGGATGTTCATTTGGAACCAGCTTGCTACAGCAGGAAAATAATCCTGCAACAACAGGAAATGTGAATTATTATGTGGATTATCATTAATGGACATTTTTGTAGGGGTTTGTTGGAAACTGACTAATTGACTCGAGCATGTTTTAGTTTGTTTAAAAAAAATCACTGTCCTATAACACTGCCTTATATCTTAAGATGTTTTATATCATTATATTGTATAAATATGTTTTATATCACTTTATTCTCTTAAGATGTTTTATGTCATTATATTTTCTTAATATGTTTTATATCATTATATTTTATTAAGATGTTGGTTATCATGATTTCTTAGAATAGAAAGAAGTGTTCTCTGGGTATGAGAAGAGCAATTATGTAGTGGATTGACTCCCTAACATCAAGGCCTCTCCTGACTGATAAGGATACCGGTTGAGACAGTTTTAGTTACGGCAAATCAAGTCTGACATTTTAAAGCAGAATTTACAAACTTTAAAAGCCTTTTTAAACCTTGAATACACTACAAGTTCCAATTTCCTGTTTTGTGGGAAATTCTCAGCAACAAAAGAGTGATCAAATTAAGATACTACATCTGTACTGCCTGATGTAAAATACCTGAACAGAAACACATCTGTAACAAAGACACAGCATCTTCCAGCAGTAAACTACTCTACTGGCCAGTGCAAGAGAAGATAATTATGACCTCAATGACTGGGGGCTTCTGGTCAGTGTGCTGCTGTGTTGACTTAATTGTTCCAACTGAGAGAATGAGCTGAGTTTCCTGACTGCATGCAGCCAAGACAGGAGAACAGAGCAAAATACAACAACAGAGGTACGCAAAGACACACACACACACACACACACACACACACACACACACACACACACACACACACACACACACACACACACACACACACACACACACACACACACACACACACACACTGGTGAAGACATTTGGCCTGCTGATTTAAAGAGTGCTGTGAATGTGGGAATGGGGTGATTCATAATAACTTCATGATGTCTGTTTTCAGACAGACTTAAGATAGATCTATGATGCCTGGGAGTCAGAGAGAGACTACTGTGTTCTCTGACAGACTTAGCATGGAGACTGAGGAGATATGTAGGTCACACACAGACACAGACACACATACACACGGCTAATAACAGTCTGGTAACAAGGGATGGGATGTTAATACTCCTGGTCTGGAACTCGGCCAGGAGAAGACATCCACTTTTGGATCAGAAACATGCCCTCCTTCCTCTCTTCCTTCCTGGTTCAGACCAATCCTGTTTCTGTTCTTCCTGAGTATTGACTGTGATCAGTTTCTATTGTACTGAGGTATTCAATACTTCTCAGCAGTATAGAAGCCACTCCTAGCCTCCCCCTTCAGTAACACAGGCCATTTTCCTCCAGGAATCTGATGACTTTACAATAACAAGGCTATAATGGAGCCTGTAATGTCTGCCTACAGAGCAGAGGATCACACAGTGTTTACAGAGAGGGACGACAGCTAACTGCCTACCACTAAAACCCTTTCTTTACAAACCCCTAGAGACTAGAGGGATGATGTCAGAAAGCAGAAAGCAGAGATGGAGAGGGCTGGAAGAGAGGAAGAGGGAGAGATAAAAGGAGGGCTGAGGGAGATAGAGAGACAGCCAGACGAGAAGGAGACAGAAAGGGAGAGTGAGCGAGAGGGAGAGAGAAAAAGGTGAGGGCGGGTGGAGGGTGAGGGAGGACGGGGGATAGAGAAAAGGCAAGGGCGGGTGGAGAGAAGAGAGAGAAAAGGCGAGGGTGGGGGAGGGGAGGAGGCTGAGAGAGAAAAGGCGAGGGCAGGTGGAGGGTGGAGGCTGAGAGAGAAAAGGCGAGGGCATGTGGAGGGTGGAGGCTGAGAGAGAAAAGGCGAGAGCAGTTGGAGGGTGGAGGCTGAGAGAGAAAAGGCGAGGGCTGGTGGAGGGTGGAGGCTGAGAGAGAAAAGGCGAGGGCAGGTGGAGGGTGGAGGCTGAGAGAGAAAAGGCGAGAGCAGGTGGAGGGAGGAGGCTGAGAGAGAAAAGGCGAGGGCAGGTGGAGGGTGGAGGCTGAGAGAGAAAAGGCGAGGGCAGGTGGAGGGTGGAGGCTGAGCGAGAAAAGGCGAAGGCAGGTGGAGGGTGGAGGCTGAGAGAGAAAAGACGAGAGAGAGTGGAGGGTGAGAGCGCCAGAGTGTAGGGTTCCAGACTGGGAACTCTGGGAGATGGATCACAGATGTCTGACCTTCACTGCCGCCCCTGGGCTGTGCAGGATAATTGTGAAACAAAGCATCTCCCTCCCTCCCTCTCCCACCCCTCTTTCCCTACCTCTCTGCATTTTTAAGTCCCTCTACCTTCTTCCTTTCCCTCTCTACTTTCACTCGCTGCTTTCTCTCTCTCTTTATTCTTCCTCTCTCCTTCTCATGCTTCTCTCTATTCTTTCTCTATCCTCCCTCAATCTTCTCTCACTTTCTCTAATGACAGCAAACACACAACCCTTATCTTCTGCAATCAGCCTGGATAACTGCAGCATACAAGCACATGAGTCTTCTGTCTCTAAAGGTAACCCTACACAAACAAACACCCCGTCTCAAGACCAGCCTCCTTGAGGAAGAGGCAACCATATGCAAGCAGCAAGCATTGTGAAGAAGCCTGTGTAAAAGCCCTTAGTAAGAGAAGAGGCGATGAGAACCAGACTGAGAGATAACAAGACAGAGATAGTCCTCCTTACTCAGACAGGGAACAGCAGCACTCATTTACCTGAGGCAATATGTAAGCACGTCTGATGGCTGCAGATAGCAGCATGCACACATACAGTCTGAGGTTGCAGATACACTACATCACCAAAAGTATGTGGACACCCCTTCAAATTAGTTGATTTGGCTATTTCAGCCACACCCGTTGCTGAGAGGTGTATAAAATCTGGCACACAGCCATGTAATCTCCATAGACAAACATTGGAAGTGGAATGGCCTGTACTGAAGAGCTCAGTGACATTCAACGTGGTACTGTCATAGGATGTCAACTCTCCAACAAGGCAGTTTGCCAAATTTCTTCCCTGCTAGAGCTGCCCTGGTAAACTGTAAGTTCTATTATTGTGAAGTAGAAATGTCTAGGAGCAACAATGGCTCAGCCGCAAAGTGGTAGGCCACACAAGCTCACAGAACGGGACCGCCGAGTGCTGAAGCGCATAGCTCGTAAAAATAGTCTGTCCTCGGTTCCAACAAGAACTGTTCATTGGGAGCTTCATGAAATGGGTTTCCATTTGCTGAGCAGCCACACGCAAGTCTAAGATCACCATGCGCATTGCCAAGCGTAGGCTGGAGTGGTGTAAAGCTCACGGCCATTGGACTCTGGAGCAGAGGAAACGCGTTCTTTGGAGTGATGAATCACGCTTCACCATGTGGCAGTTTGCTGGACAAATCTGGGTTTGGCGGATGCCGGAGAACGCTACCTGCCCGAATACATAGTGCCAACTGTAAAGTTTGGTGGAGGAGGAATAATGGTCTGGAGCTGTTTTTCATGGTTTGGGCTAGGCCCCTTAGTTCCAGTGAAGGGAAATCTTAGCGCTGCAGCATACAATGACATTCTAGACGATTCTGTGCTTCCAACTTTGTGGCAACAGTTTGCGGAAGACCCCTTCCTGTTTCAGCATGACAATACCCCCGTGCACAAAGCAAAGTCGATACAGAAATTGTTTGTCGAGATCAGTGTGAAAGAAATTGACTGGCCTGCACAGAGCCCAGACCCCAACGGACACCTTTGAGATGAACTGGAACGCCGACTGCGAGCCAGGACTAATATCAGTGCCCAACCTCACTAATGCTCTTGTGGCTGAATGGAAGCAAGTCCCCGCACCAATGTTCCAACATCTAGTGGAAAGCCTTCAAGGTTGTTATAGCAGCAAAAGAGGTACTAACTCCATATTAATGCACATGATTGATTGTGGAATGAAATGTTTGACAAACAGGTGTCCACATACTTTTGGTCATGTAGTATATCTTTGAGCCAGCCAACAGGCAGGCCCACTGAACTAATGTAGCCTCCCAAGAAGCCTCCCTGACATAAGTAGACCAGGTTTAAAGACAATGGAAGAGGGAGGTGAGCTGGAGGTGAAGCTGAAACTGTGTCAGTTCTTTCAGTGTTTGTTTACTTACTGAAAGTGTGTCAGTGTCCGGCTGCCCGTACAACACCTGAGATTTCATCAAACAGGATACATCTGCCGATTAGGAGAGGAGAGGCAGTGTGGTGGTGAGATTCCAGCTAAGTTAAATTAGTCCTGTATTCATATGAGACTGAGAGGGATATGAGTTCTAGGGGCCTTGGGACACAGTGGTGTTTTATGTGGGTTTAACTAGGCTTATGGCCATTGCTAACAATCAGACTGCATCTGTCTCTGTCTGTGCAGCATCGTCTGTCTCTTAAAATCTCCCAGTTTGTCCTTGGGCAGTCTGACATGAAGAATTAGAGATAATAAAAACAAGCTTCAAATTTTTGTGAATCATATTAGGCATGGTCATGTGTGAGTGCATGTAAGTGTATGTGTGTGACTCTAGTCCTCTGGTATTACAACGCTATATCTCGCCCCTGTCCGGTCCAGTATGAGTGCTCTCCAGTCACCTGCAGCAGCAGGAGCAGCAGCCAACCCTGGAGACTCTTTCTCTCAACTACAAATCCATTCACCGCTGCACACACCATTAAGATAACCTCATACATTACATACATTACACAGAGAGAGCCTGGTACACACCATTACTATGGCCTTTACACAGAGAGAGCCTGATACACCCCATTAAACTGGCCTATATACAGAGAGGCCTGGTACACACCATTACCCTGGCCTACACACAGATAGACCTGATGCACACTTTTACCCTGGCCTTATACACAGAGAGAGCATGCTACACACCATTACCCTGGGCTATACACAGAGAGAACCTGGTACACACCTTTACCTTGGCCTATACACAGAGAGACCTGGTACACACCATTACCATGGCCTATACACAGAGAGACCTGCTAGACACCATTACCCTGGCCTATACACAGAGAGATGATACACACCATTACCCTGGCCTATATACAGAGAGACCTGCTAGACACCATTACCCTGGCCTATACACAGAGAGAGATGATACACATCATTACCCAGGTCTATATACAGAGAGATCTGCTACACACCATTACCCTGGCCTATACACAGAGAGAGACATGGTGCACACCATTACTCTGGCCTATACACAGAGACCATAGATCAGGGCTTTAGGTTTCCAGTCAATATGAGTGGAAACAGTGGGCCTTATTCAAAAACACTTTCTAAACACTAGCTCTCAGGGATTATTTTATTGCACTATGAGAATTTCCATTTGGATTGATTAGACATAATCAATGGAAATCAATAGAAACATATTTACTATGTGAAACTACACAAAACCTCCTGCAGGGCCCAGGCCACTCACTCACAATGACTGAACTGTCCCCCTCTGTTTAGGACCTGGCCTTCTCCGTCTCCATGACTACCCTACCATAGTTTATCACCTGCAGCTAGGACCTTGTGCCGATGTCATAGCGCAAGTCACCAACTGTAATTTCATATAAAAACAATAAAACAAGTCTCAAATATTAGGAAAATGTCTATACATTTCAGCTGTCTGAAAAACATTGCTCTGCTATTACAACTCATACAGAGGAGTGCTGGGTTGAACGTGATAATTCAGTTTACACTAAACTGCCCTGCTAGGAGGTGGGCAGCTGTTGAACAAGACGTGAGACATTTGCAAGTTACAGTCAAAGGCAGCGTGTGAGTTTCAAATTAGGGAAAGCAACAACAGAAAAAATCACAAAGATATTCACCTTCATGATTAAGTATTGGATGCATCTATCATCAAATTTTCAGACTTATGTAAGATAGTCTACTATTCCTAATGTGATGAGTAGATTGGATAGTCATAAATTATGCTAATAATATTACTGACTCACTGTTCGTAAAAAAGACCATTCTGCTTTTCTTCTCTTTTCTTTGCACATATCCAGAGCTCAGCCCCAGCTAGAAAAGGCTGAGAAAAATGTGCCCTTTTATAAAGACATTTCATGCAATTCAACCCACTTTACTCTCCACGACTGAAGCCAAAAGCAGACTCTTCAATACCACAAAAATGACAGAGTAAGCTAATCTGCTGACACTGACAAACAGAGATGAATAAAAACAACCGTATCTTGATTGGAACCATCAAATCAAGGCCTATGAAAAGAGGAGGCATATCTAGCTGGAGGAGGAAATGATTGTCCCAAAAAAAACTTTCCAGGAGCATGGACCCAATGATAGACAGTGAATATGTAAACTCAACAGGGATATAGCCGATGCTCTCTGCTATAGTGCCAATAAGATAGGCAACTGTTCGCTCAATAGCCTATTGGTAGTTGCACATTTTCATAGCCTAACTAAAGACAGGTTAGACACTTTATACTGACAGTCACAAATCAACAATCTGTGCGTTTCCCGACTGTGTGCTTCCCGGATTGTAGGTTATGTGCTGGCCTACAATCGCTGGCCTACGATAAACGATTTATTAAAATAAGCTAATGATCCTCTGTGTATAAATCATGCTCTCTGGTGTAGTGATTTTATGGATTGTATAAACATTTTTATAGACAGGAGTAATTGTAATTTTAGCAAGTTCAATTTAATTTACTTTAGGGGAGGCTTAGCTATTGGATGCGCCGCCTATGATGACGATGATGTGTCTGGAGAATCTCCTTAACTCTCGTCAATGTGAAGGGAGCATAGCTAGTAGACCCTGTTTTACAGTTGGACATCACTCATACAGCTCTCACACTGAAATACTATTCAGTTTGAATGAGTCATCTAACACTAGACTGGAAGAAGACAGCCTGTCTTTTGAGCGAGAGAGAGAGAGAGACCGAGAGAGAGAGACCGAGAGAGAGAGAGACCAAGAGAGAGAGAGAGAGAGACCAAGGGAGAGAGAGAGAGAGAGAGAGAGACTGAGAGAGAGACCGAGAGAGAGAGAGACCGTTATGGCAGTTGGTTTGTGATTGTAGTGCTATGACATCGACACTAGGCCTAGCTGCAGGTGATAAACTATGGTAGGGTAGTCATGGAGACGGAGAAGGCCAGGTCCTAAAAAGAGGGGGACAGTTCAGTCATTCTGAGTGATGTGTCCTGGGCCCTGCAGGAGGTTTTTCACCGAGGCCCTGCACGAGTTGTCAGAGCTTGATTAGACTTCTTGACTTCGACAGCAGGGTGGAGTTGATTTCTGTATCAACAGTGAAGCAGTTCTATCTTTCAGATATAAACCAGTAACAAAAGACAACACAAAGCATTCATATCCCAAAGTCTGACTAACAACTACAATCATGTAGCCTGTCATCTTCAACACCAGTATAAAACCTGACACAAAGCATATTTTTCATAATCAGACACACACTATATGATAATCTCTTTACCGCCAGGCACAGAGGGCCAGGTGTCGCTGATTGGCTGTAATCTCTCTCCTCATTAGCATACAGCTGTGAGGCTGTATGAGTTCCAGACTTGAGTTCCAGCCAATCAATACCCATAAACCCCAGACAGAAAATCTGCTACCATGGCAACCTAAGGATGGCTGAAAGGATCATTCTACAAGGAACTCAGAATTCAAAAAGGAAAGAATTTGCATTGTTATTAAGTGTCACAGTCATATTGGAAATAAGGAAACCAGTTTAAGTGGACCACAGGACTCCCAGTTGTATACACTGAGCATGTTACATGCAGAAATAACATAGCCGCACAGTTTTTGCCACACCAAGTGGAAATACAAACAACTAATCTGAAACTAAATTCTATGATAGGTCAGCTGAGAAAGGCTACTGTCTGTCTATTGTGTGATCACCACCCTGCTGGTTTCCCAGTAAAGGCAACAGGCTGGGGGCCAGCAGGGGCCAGGAAGAGGTCAGGAGTGTTGTACCCCCAGCAGAGCCTCATCTCTGGGAGCCACGGAACCCAAAGGACAGCGGGAGAGGAGGAAAACTTTGTCAGACAAAAGAGTGAAAAGTAAAGTACACTCAGGGAGAGAGAGTAAGAGAGGAAAAGCGAGTGATTAACACAGACGCTGCCTAATCTTATCAGTGTGCATGACTGCCCTAGAGAAGAGAGAGAGAGAAGGGAAATACCTGTGTGCCATCCCAGCAGCAAGATTTGTGACCTGCTGCCCCAAGAAAAGGGCAACCTGTGAAAAACAAACACCATTGTAAATTCAACCCATATTTATGTTTATTTATTTCCCCTTTTGTACTTTAACTATTTGCACATCTTTACAACACTGTATATACCCATAATATGACATTTGAAATGTCTCTATTCTTTGGAACTTCTGTGAGTGTAATGTCTACTGTTAATTTTTATTGTTTATTTCGCTTTTGTTTATTGTCTATTTCACTTGTTTTGGCAATGTAAACATATGTTTCCCATGTCAATACATCCCTTTGAATGGAATTGAATTCAGAGAGAGGCTGAGACAGAGAAAGAATGTGGCATTCACTCATCTACACAGTTATTTTCATTACTATGATCAAGTGAACATGGCTCTGAGCAGGATGGTTGTGAAATCTATAGAGAAACTCTTCATCTTCTCTAGGCCATCATGGAACATTTCATCACTTGAGCTGCTTCCACTCCTTTGACCTTTCACATTGCACTGGCCTGCCATAAGACCACTGTAACACATTCACACTGTACACACGCATACACACACACAAACACGCAGACGCATGCACATACACACACAAATAAGGAGAGAGGACAATAGTCTTCCCATTCTACTGCTCTCCTTTTCCACTCTGCTCTGCTGCTGAATAACAGTGAGAGAGACTTTTCCAGAGACACTTGTATGAGGTAGGCCACCTCATCTCCCAACCCTCCCAACTCTCTGTGGGTCTATAAAGCCATCGGATAGACAGACGCTTTTAATTCAATCACAACTGCTCCTTTTGGGAGGCTAGGACGGAAAACGTCCTAACGTAATGTGACCCAGTTAGAGTCAGTCAGTAGGTCTGCCTGCCTGTGTTCCAAAGCAGCCCTCCTCAGAGGCAGTATGGCGGTTGTATTGCCAATTAGCGGATCTTCGGGAAACAAGACACGCTGAAAACGATTAACTTCACGTGTTGGATTGATTAGAGCACTTCCTGGGGTTTGTTGTTGAAAGACTTCTAGCCGACCAACTCTCACACAAAAATCTAAGAATATAGAGGGGGGGGGGGGGGGGGGGACAATGACGATGTCAAAAACAGATGTAACAGTGAGTCAGTGAAAGTGAAAATGATCATGTTTGTTACTGTCCCCCTCCTGCATCTGGAACACTTTAGTTTGAAGCAGTATAATGCAAACAGTGGTTGAAGGGGCTGACCAGTACTGAAAACCAGAACTTCTCTACAGCTTGAGTAACAGCATCTTATAGAACACCAGCTAAACTTGAAACCCTGGTGTGGTAAAATAGGAGTAAAAAAAATGGAGTATGGAGTATTAATGGTTCCTTTTTAATTCCCCTTCAGGCAATCTGATACAAACCAAACAGCCTTGTTATCAGGACTATCTCCTCTAGTAGTGGGTAGTGGGGTCCTGTGGTGCCAAACAGTACACCAGATGTTGGACCTTGCCTCCACACTACTGCCTGACCCCTGACCCCACAGACTCCATTTAATAACCCAATTTTACAGGCCTGTCACACCAAGCCTGTGGTCCGGCCTCGGGTTTCACGCACACACTGATAGAGGCGGGATCAGATTTCGGCTAAGAGCCCGCTCCAAATATTGATGTTAACATATTCATCATAGCAAATGTTTATATTTGGAAAAGGCCCGATCACTGTGGGCTTTGAGGTGTGTATGTGTACCACTGCACCAAACCCTCCAATTGAAAGTTGCTTTAAGCGTCGCCATGCCAAAGGGGAACATATTGACGAAAACTATAAAGTGAGGTCAGGGGCCTGGTCTAATGACAAACACACAGACGATATCATCAAAGAGCAGAAAAGCTGAAGTTTGGAGAGCAGACTATGTGGTCTGTATGGAGCAGACTATGTGGTCTGTATGAACTGGTTGCCAGTCAAAGACGAAGAGGTTTTATGTGACGTTAAAAGAATCGCCAACTGCACCCACACAGCACCAAGCAGGCCGGGAAAAAAGAGCAGAGGCTGGTAAGATTTTTTCCACTCTTTGATAATTTACCATTCTGTTTAGGAAAAGGAAGAAGGACAAAAAAACAACATTAAATAACTTTTCTGCACTCCTAGCCTGCACTCCTAGCCTGCACTCCTAGCCTGCACTCCTAGCCTGCACTCCTAGCCTGCACTCATAGCCTGAACTCATAGCCTGCACTCATAGCCTGCACTCATAGCCTGAACTCATAGCCTGAACTCATAGCCTGAACTCATAGACTGCACTCATAGTCTGCACTCATAGTCTGCACTCATAGTCTGCACTCATAGTCTGCACTCATAGTCTGCACTCATAGTCTGCACTCATAGACTGCACTCCTAGACTGTACTCCTAGCCTGTACTCCTAGCCTGCACTCCTAGCCTGCACTCCTAGCCTGCACTCCTAGCCTGCACTCCTAGCCTGCCAAGGCATCCAGCAGTAGGATGCTTGTATTTTCCCCTTTTCTTGAGGTCAGAGCTGAACAGAGCTGACCAGAGGAACATTCTCCAGCCTTCTCCAGCAGGCCTGTAATGATTGAAGCCTGTTTTATTCTGGGGTTTTTTATTGGTCCAAACACGGAACCCTGAGGGACACCACGTGCCTCGGCCCTCCAGCTCTAGCCACTGCCAGTGGTCCAACAACCAGCCGGCCTGCTAACGGCTGTCATTTTTATTCTTAGATACTGTAAAGTCACCCATTCAATGATGCCATTAAACTTCTAAACCACAACTGGGTGCCCGTTAAAGATGGTGATAAAGAAATTGCGTCAAACATACCAGGAAGGAAAGTGTCAACTTGAGATCGAGACCACACAGTGACTGTGCTGCAGCCAGAGACTGCCACGCATCCACGGTTGGCTATAATGTGACAATGAATGGTAGCATATTTAGCAATTCACATTAAAGGTCCTGTCTTTCTAAATGTGTTTTGTGTATTCATGCAAGTACAGTGACGGGAAAGAGAGAGAAGAAAAATAAAGTGCAGCACAGCGAATTCAAACTTAACACCGGGACTAGAACTGCTCTCTTAGGTGAATGGCTATTGATTACCTACTGACCGTTGCTATACAGTACACACTCCATCAATGCCTTGAGCCTTGGGACAAGAACAAGCATTCTCATTCAACACATTGCCACATCCATTATTCATACAAATCAGTATTTCACTGCGGCATTTCAGTTTGGATTCTTTAGACAATTGTATTGGCTGCCAACTCCCCCTGCAGAGTTATGGGCTGGCTAACAAAGGAAAGGGGAGGGGGTCAGGCTGGCCTATAAATGAGATCTCATATATGGGATGTTTTTTTTTATGTGACACAATCTCTATATCCTGACTATTATAAGGTTGACAATGCAGGGGTCCAAAAGCTTCACCTTAGTTGGTAATCTAATATTTCTTACCCCCCAGGGCTCTCGCACACTAAGGTTTACACAAGTGTGTACGAGCACACACACAGGTGGAATCTGTTTTCAGGTTGCTGGTTTGAAGTGGGGGAAGGGGGAGTAAGGTCAGAAACTTCCATCTCATGAGCCCCTCTAGGAAAGATCTTTAGACTTCCTCAGTTTGTCATGAGCTAGTCATTCAGTTTGACCAGTCAACAGTCTAAATGCAGGTTTAGATACTCAAAATCACAGTTCAGGGAGTTGCCTCTGGACCATTTTGAGATCCGCCAAACTGTCCATTCACTAGGTCAGAGAGAAAAACAGCTACATCTGCCTCAGTCACAACCACGTCTGCTTTGTTTACATTATGAGTTCACTGTTAGTTGTATATAAATAGGCTAATGTGTTTTGTTCATGAAATGTCATTCATTGTGAAGGCAATTGACTTTCCTTTGTGTCATATTACTGATGTGTCAATAATTAATTTGACAGTTCATTTGACAGGAGAGAAGCTCTGCTAAAATAACTATTATACATAGACCTATTACTAACATAAATAACGTGATAACTGCAACAGCTGATTGTATTCGTGTCAGAAAAAAAAAGAATGGAAAAGTATGCTAGAATGTGCAACGTTGCCTGGCAATCTATTCGTCATTCTGGTCGGCTTTCCTGCCACGAGTTTCCCCTTCAGTGACTGGGGAAAACGCCGAACCAGCAGCTCTCAGACAAATGAAAGTAATTAGACCTACATTTACAATGAAATTAACATAGCTCAAAAGTAGGCTGAGCGTTGTTGGAAATTTGAAAAGTGGGAAACGAAGTGAATAGGAAATCTGTGTAGAGATATAAGGGGAAGAATAGACGAAAAGCGTATTGAAATGCAGAAGAAATCCTTCCCCTTACTTACGAATAGGTTTTCCAAGTTGTGCAAAACGTCCGGCGTTCAATATGCTCGCTTTCCAATAAAAAATCCAACTAGCCTAAAGATTTTTTTGAAAACCGCTGTCTTTGGGTTAGAAGTTTTCCTTTTGGATAACGCCGGTGTGTTTCTTCTACCCGCAAGACTCCTTGGTCCAAGTGTCTTCCTCCCCCACGCTCTCTATGACCACGGATAACAGAGCTGCGAGCCTTTTTCTCCAGACCAGCATGCCTACATTTGGGAGCTAGTGACGTTATCCTCCTGTTAGCATTTAATGTCTCTGTCTCGCTCTCTCTCTCTCTCCCTCCCTCTCCCTCTCCCCCCCTCTCTCTCAATTAAATTAAATTCAAATGGTTTTATTGGCATGGGAAACACGTTTACATTGCCAAAGCAAATTGCTCTATCTCAGCCCTGTATTATCTGCCCTACATCCCCTATATTTGCCATAGAGCCCCTATATTTTTTTACCTTTTTTAACTAGGCAAGTCAGTTAAGAACAAATTCTTATTTTCAATGACGGCCTAGGAACAGTGGGTTAACTGCCTGTTCAGGGGCAGAACGACAGTCAGCTCGGGGGTTTGAACTTGCAACCTTCCGGTTACTAGTCCAACGCTCTAACCACTAGGCTACCCTGCCGCCCCATATCTGTTCTATATGCCCCATATCTGTACTACAAAATTAAATATAGAATCGGCTTCCTATTTCACAAACAAAGCATCCTTCACTCATGCTGCCAAACATACCCTCGTAAAACTGACTATCCTACCGATCCTTGACTTCGGAGATGTAATTTATAAAAAAGCCTCCAACACTCTACTCAGCAAATTGGATGCAATCTATCACAGTGCCATCCGTTTTGTCTCCAAAGCCCCATATACTACCCACCACTGCGACCTGTATGCTCTCGTTGGCTGGCCCTCGCTTCATATTCATCGCCAAACCCACTGGCTCCAGGTCATCTAGAAGTCTTTGCTAGGTAAAGCCCCGCCTTATCTCAGCTCACTGGTCACCATAGCAGCACCCACCCATAGCACCGCTACAGCAGGTATATTTCACTGGTCACCATAGCAGCACCCACCCATAGCACCGCTCCAGCAGGTATATCTCACTGGTCACCATAGCAGCACCCACCCATAGCACCGCTCCAGCAGGTATATCTGGTCACCCCCAAAGCCAATTCCTAGTTTGGCCGCCTTTCCTTACAGTTCTCTGCTGCCAATGACTGGAACGAATTGCAAAAATCACTGAAGCTGGACTCATATCGCCCTCACTAAGCATCAACTATCAGAGCAGCTCACAGATCAGCCCATTTGTAAATAGCCCACCAACTACCTCATCCCCATATTGTTATTTATTTTATTAATATTTTTTTGTTACTCCTTTGCACCCCAGTATCTCTACTTGCACATTCATCTTCTGCACATCTATCACTCCAGTGTTTATTTGCTAAATTGTAATTATTTTACCACTACGGCCTATTTATTGCCTTACCTCCCTCATCTTTTGCACACACTGTATATAGACTTTTCTATTGTGTTATTTACTGTACGTTTGTTTATTCCATGTGTAACTCTGTGTTGTTGTATGTGTTAACTGCTTTGCTTTATCTTGGCCAGGTTGCAGTTGTAAATGAGAACTTGTTCTCAACTGGCTTACCTGGTGAAATAAAGGTGAAATAAATGAAACAAAAAACATCCCCTATATCTGCCCTGCATGCCCTATATCTGTCATGCATGCCTTATATCTGCCCTACATGCCCTTTATCTGTTCTACATCCCCTATATCTGTCCTACATACTCTATATCTTCCCCACATGCCCTATATCTGCCCTACATGCCCTATATCTGCCCTACATGCCCTACATCTGTTCTATATACCATATATATGTCCTACATGCCCTATATCTGCCCTACATGTCCTGTATCTGTCCTACATGCCTTTTATCTGCCCTATATCTGTCCTACATGCCCTACATCCGCCCTACATGCCCTAAATCTGCCCTACATCCCCTATATCTGTCCTACATCTGCTATATCTGACCTACATGACCTATATCTGCCCTACATGCCCTTTATCTGTCCTACATAACCTATATCTGTCCTACATGCCCAATATCTTCCCTACATGCCCTATATCCTCCCTACATGCCCCATATCTGTCCTACATGCCCTATATCGCCCCTACATGCCATATATCTGTCCTACATGAGCTTTATCTGTCCTACATACCCTGTATCTGCCCTATATGCCCTATATCTGCCCTACATGCCCTATATATTTCCTAAATGCCCTAAATCTGCCCTACATCCCCTATATCTGTCCTACATCTGCTATATCTGACCTACATTACCTATATCTGCCCTACATGCTCTTTATCTGTCCTACGTGGCCTGTATATGTTCTATATGCCCTATATCTACCCTACATGCCCTATATCTGTCCTACATGCCCTATATCTGTCCTACATACCCTATATCTGCCCTACATGCCCTATATCCTCCCTACATCCCCTATATCTGCCCTACATCTGCTATATCTGACCTACAGTACCTATATCTGCCCTACATGCCCTATATCTGACCTACATGGCCTATATATGTTCTATATACCCTATATCTGCCCCACATGCTCTATATCTGTCCCACATGCTCTATATCTGCCCACCAAATGCCCTATATCTGTCCTACATGCCCTATATCTGCCCATCAAATGCCCTATATCTGCACTACATGCCCTTTATCTGTCCTACATCCCCTATATATGTCCTACATGCCCCATATCTGTCCTACATGCCCTATATCTGTTCTACATGCCCTAATCTGTCCTCCATGCCCTATTTCTGCCCTATATCTGTCCTATATGTCCTATATATGTCATATTTGCCCTATATCTGCCATACATGCCCTATATATTGCCATCAAATGCCCTATATCTGCCCTACATGCCCTTTATTTGTCCTATTTATCCTATATATGTCCTACATGCCCCATATCTGCCCTACATGCTCTATATCTGTCCTACATGCCCTATGTCTGCACTACTTCCCTTATATCTTGTATCTGCCATGCACACTTATATCTACCCCAGCCTACGATTATCAACAGCTAAACAAGGTTGAATAATGGACACAAGTTATAATGTCATTTAGGCTGAACAATTTACATTGTTTAGACAAGACAGAGGATTTAGATTAGAGGTAGCAAAATACCCAAGACCCGGTCAAGGACCGGAGCAGATCCGGATCCCAAATTCAAAATAATGTCAGGGATCTTGGTCGGGACTAATATGATTGTCACGGGTCTCAGTTATGTGTAATTTCAGGGGCGCAACTTTCACTGGGGATGCCCCCCATGTCCCCCCACATTCTGAAATTGTATTTTTGTCCCCCACAGTTTTATCATTGGAATCTGATTCAAAACGAGGCAACGGTGTGCTTAAGGACCATGCGGGCGCCTCCGAGAGGCCGAGTAGGCTGTTTGGAGTGTTTATCCGATTGGATAAAAACTGAAAAAATTATAATAATTATGTCCCACCCACTCCTAAAACCCAAAGTTTGCATCCCTGTGTAATTCTAACTGTCCGGAATGGCCCATACAGATCCGAACGCCACTGCGCAGTAGAAAGAGAGACATTTTATTATTACTGCGTTTGTTCTTGCTTTTCACAAGAGTGAAGCGTGGCGGGTGTAGTTAGTTGTTGGCCAATTATAAGTCATCAAAGACGCGATAGGCTACAGTCATAGAGCTTCGCTCTATGTGTGGCAAAAGTTAGGCAATATGTAATCAATGGAAGATGAAATGAACATTACAGAATTAAAAGTTAAAGGAAAATGATAAAAGGAAAAGTTAAAGGAAAATGACCAAGAGCCAACAGGTAGGCTGCTACTTAATATTCTGAATGGAGTTGTTGTTATTTGTAACTGTAGGAGGAGAAAGCACATGCACTGTAGGCTCAGTTAGCTAGCTTAGCTAGCTTCTCCCAGTTTGATGCAGTCAAGACAGGAACTACGTCATCATATTTGATGATAAATAACCTAGCTATGGCAGCTATTAGTCTACTATAGCGGAAGTCAACTTGATTGCTGTCTCTTCTCTTTCCCTCCCCCCTCCCTACTCGTAATCACCATGTCACTAGCTCACAGTCCGTCCCCTCCCTGCCTGCTAGAGCGGCACCTCTCTCCCTCCTCTCGCACTTTATCAGCTTCTGGGTCCAATCGGAATGGGGCTCTATATTAAAATAAAATAGTTATGCATATCGGGTCTGGTTGGGAAAGTCCCAGGTCAATTTTGGAACGGGTCCAACATTTTGAGTGAAGACCTACAATTTAGAGGTCATACTGAAATCTTAGTTAAACATAATTTACTTATGTGAATGTTTGTATTGTCCCATTCTAGTACTTATTGTCTGGTGTGTTTCAGTTTGAATGGAGAGAGCTGGTGCCCATTCATAGCAGATATCTCAGTATAGAGTTGTGCATGTGTCCCATTGGAAAACAGGAATAGGGAGAAACAACAGCTTTTGTGTATGCCTTGACATTGTGTTTAGGTTACACTGCAGGGGATCAGGCTGAATGGACTGCTGTGACTGAGGAAGGGGACAGCTGGTGCCAGGAACTCTCTGACTTATAATTGTGCTTCTTGGTAAATTGAATGAGATTTGAATGAAAATGAGAAACAGTTATTGGTACTTCCTAAGTGCATTCAACCAAGGAGGTTTGCAGAAAACTATCATTAACAGAGTGCAATGTTTGACAGGTTTTTATATATTTTTTTATAGCTTGGAGTAGTTTCTTTCGAAAAAACTTTGACTTTTAATGCAGAACACACATACATCAAGGGCATTCTTGACACAGTTCCCGTGACAGCAGAGAGATAAGGGAAGTGGGCTGTCTCTAGCTCTGTTTGTTTATCGTAGAGCAGAGCTTTGTGTCTTTATTATGACTACACACACACATACACACACACACACACACACACACACACACACACACACACACACACACACACACACACACACACAAGCGCGCGCATGTGCACACACACACACACACACACACACACCAGGAGGGCATGGGCGACCTAACACTAAGCACGTACCTCCTCCTAAAGGCTGACTGTGTGTGTGTGTGTGTGTGTGTGTGTGTGTGTGTGTGTGTGTGTGTGTGTGTGTGTGTGTGTGTGTGTGTGTGTGTGCGCACGCGTGTGTGCGTGCGTGCATGCGTTTAAACTAGTTGATGGATCTGTAGGATAATGTTTTCTGAGGGTTGGGTGTGATGAGCACTTGTATTTCCACTGGCCTGCGAGCGAGCGAGGCTCAAGGTCCAACACATTCCTGACTGCATTGGTCAGTAAAGGATCTCTGATATGTTTTCATAGGCAGGCAGGCTGCACAGACACACACACACATAAAGACACAATCTTGTTTGGAGTTCCTCTACCAGACAGACTTCACTATGTGAGAGAGACAGAGAACTTCCCCAGGCCAGTGGATTCCATCCGTGTGGACATTCCAGAATGGAATCAAGGGGTTGCGGGAGAGGTCTGACACTGGCGAGGACGACAAGGGGCATCAGGGCTGAAGAGGGCCACTGTCATATCCATCTGTCTGTCTGTCTATCTATCTATCTATCTATCAGGGCTGAAGAGGGCCACTGTCATATCCATCTGTCTGTCTGTCTGTCTATCTATCTATCTATCTATCTATCTGGGCTGAGGAGGGCCACTGTCATATTCATCTATTTGGGCCTTCGAGGCTGAGGAGGGCCACTGTCATATCTATCTATCAGGACATCAGGGCTGAGGAGGGCCACTGTCATATCTATCAGGGGCATCAGGGCTGAGGAAGGCCACTGTCATATTTATCTATTTGGGGCATCGGGCTGAGGGCCACTGTCATATCTGTCTATCAGGACATCAGGGCTGAGGAGGGCCACTGTCGTATCTATCAGGGGCATCAGGGCTGAGGAGGGCCACTGTCATATTTATGTATTAGGGGCATAGTGGCTGAGGAGGGCCACTGTCATATTTATGTATTAGGGGCATAGTGGCTGAGGAGGGCCACTGTCATATTTATCTATCAGGGGCATTGGGCTGAGGAGGGCCACTGTCATATCTATCTATTTGATAAGTTATATGAATGAAAATAACAATGTTTCAAAATGTGACATTTTGGAGAGATTTTTGGACACTAAGGGACGCCTAGGCCTTGTTATGGATAAATGTCTATAAAGACAGATTGGTATAAGATATCTGCTTCATTTTTGTGGCACATGTTGACAAGATGTTGGGGAATCACTAGAATATTTATTTTATTGTATTTATTTTTTATTTCACCTTTATTTAACCAGGTAATCTAGTTGAGAACAAGTTCTCATTTGCAACTGCGACCTGGCCAAGATAAAGCATAGCAGTGTGAACAGACAACAACACAGAGTTACACATGGAGTAAACAATAAACAAGTCAATAACATAGTATAATTTTTTTTATCTATATACATTGTGTGCAAAAGGCATGAGGAAGTAGGCAATAAATAGGCCATAGGAGTGAATAATTACAATTTAGCAGATTAACACTGGAGTGATAAATGATCAGATGAACATGTGCAGGTAGAGATACTGGTGTGCAAAAGAGCAGAAAAGTAAATAAAATAAAAACAGTATGGGGATGAGGTAGGTAAATTGGGTGGGCTACTGTATATACCGAATAGCCACCTCAGTGTACAGCTCAATAAACACACTAGCCGTTTTGTTATATTTAATTATTCTGTGATGTATTTAAGTGTCATATTGGGATGCAAACTCAAAATTGAATAAATATACACTGTATATCTGATATGGTGTAGGTATCTTATTTTTTTAGGCCCCTAACTACGTGTGTGAAGTGTATAATTTTGTTTCAAAGTAGATTTGTTTAAGACTAACACGAAACACTGTGTGACCCTGATTTAGCCCACTGCAGTAAAAGGTTAGGGGATATCTAGTTCCTGTATTAAAGTCTGCTGTCAAATGTTTTCGTACCTCAGTGGTTTGAAGTTGACTTGAACTAAAGTTTGACATCATCTACTAGATGGACTATTCTGTTCACATCAGAAAATAGAGCAAACATTGAGTCAAATGTATAGATAATGCTGCAGACGATTTAGGAAGACTAGGGTTATTAGCTTCAGTAAGGTTATTAGCTCCAGTAAAGTTATTAGTGATTTCCCAGGAACAAACCTAGCATACAGTAACAAACTACACTGTATCTCACGAGGTGAAATCAGACCAAACTAAGGAACTCTTTGTAACTATATTCACTTAGTGAGTCTGGTACGATCAGGGTCTACTTTAAAATGTTATGTCACACGTCAACTCTGCAGTCCCGAGCTAGCTACAGTATGTCAACTGTGCAGTCTCTAGCTATTAGCTACAGCATGTCAACTCTGCAGTCCCTAGCTATTAGCTACAGTATGTCAACTCTGCAGTCCCTAGTTATTAGCTACAGTATGTCAACTCTGCAGTCCCTAGTTATTAGCTACAGTATGTCAACTCTGCAGTCCCTAGCTATTAGCTACAGTATGTCAACTCTGCAGTCCCTAGCTATTAGCTACAGTATGTCAACTCTGCAGTCCCTAGCTATTAGCTACAGTATGTCAACTCTGCACTCCCTAGCTATTAGCTACAGTATGTCCACTCTGCACTACCTAGCTATTAGCTACAGTATGTCAACTCTGCAGTCCCTAGTTATTAGCTACAGTATGTCAACTCTGCAGTCCCTAGTTATTAGCTACAGTATGTCAACTCTGCAGTCCCTAGTTATTAGCTACAGTATGTCAACTCTGCAGTCCCTAGCTATTAGCTACAGCATGTCAACTCTGCAGTCCCTAGCTATTAGCTACAGTATGTCAACTCTGCAGTCCCTAGCTATTAGCTACAGTATGTCAACTCTGCACTCCCTAGCTATTAGCTACAGTATGTCCACTCTGCACTACCTAGCTATTAGCTACAGTACGGTGGTTTGTATTTAGAGGAACCGTGAATATGACCTGTGACCTCTGTGAGAGCAGCAGACCGCTCCACATGCAGTACATTTTTCACCCTCATTCTGCCAGTCGTTCTCAGTAATTAGTGTCGGTCATGAAAAGCAGGCACACACTTTGACACTCTACCCCTTCACACACACACACACACACACACACACACACACACACACACACACACACACACACACACACACACACACACACACACACACACACACACACACACACACACACACACACACACACACACACACAGGCACACCACCAAACCATAATTCCCCACAGGAAATGGCAGGAGAGAGCTACAGTTAAAAGGCTCTTAATAAATGAAGTGAGAAAGAGATGAATGGGAGAGAGGGGGAATGAAGGAGGGGAGGGAATAAGCCATGAGTAAACAGCACAGTTGTGAGTGAGAGATAGATGTATATTACTGACTGTGTGAGAGAAGGGGGTTGTTAGTGTTGTGGTTAGTGAGATCACAGGCCTGCTGCTGATGTGTCAAAGGTGACACCAGAGAGAGAGAGAGAGAGAGAGAGAGAGAGAGAGAGAGAGAGAGAGAGAGAGAGAGAGAGAGAGAGAGAGAGAGAGAGAGAGAGAGAGAGAGAGAGAGAGAGAGAGAGAGAGAGAGAGAGAGAGAGAGAGAGAGAGAGAGAGAGAGAGAGAGAGAGAGAGAGAGAGAGAGAGAGAGACCATATTGGAGGAATGGGAATGTGGAGGAGGGAAGCGGGAGGACTATATTCTAAACTAAGGGCTATATTCAATCAGTTCCCCTTTAACCGACATCCACATAACGTCTGTTTCAGTGTTGTAGGTGGTGGAACTGCATTAGAGCTGTCAGATCCACAAGCGGATCCTGGCATTATACCTAAAGCGAACATTGCCAGTGGCTGCACAGAGTATCACTCAGAGAAACCCATGCAGCCTTATTTACAAGTTCGAACACTGGAATGTGAGATGCAATCTACATTTTCTCGTTCTGAACTTCTAACGTGAGTGTGACAGGTGTGGCTTCATGACAATGATCAACAGCAGCTGCTCACCGATTTGTCAGCTCTAACACAATTACAGTATTGTCATGCCCTGACCTTAGTTATCTTTGTTTTCTTTAATACTTTGTTTAGGTCAGGGTGTGACAAGGGTGGTTGGTTTAGTTTTTGTATTGTCTAGGGGTTTTTGTCCTGTCTAGGGTTTTTGTATCTATGGGGTTTTAGTATGTCTAGGTATATGTAGGTCTATGGTGGCCTGAATTGGTTCCCAATCAGAGGCAGCTGTTTATCGTTGTCTCTGATTGGGGATCCTATTTAGGTTGCCATTTTCAATTTTGGTTTTGTGGGTTATTGTCTATGTGTAGTTGCATGTCAGCACTCGTGTTTATAGCGTCACGTTAGTTTGTTTAGTGTTCTTCGTGTAAATAAAGAAGAATGTATTCTTACCACGCTGCGCCTTGGTCTCATAGTTATGAGGAACGTGACAAGTACACTCAATCAATGAATCAAATGTATTTATATAGCTCTTCTTACATCGGCTGATGTCACAAAGTGCTGTACAGAAACCCAGCCTAAAACCCCAAACAGCAAGCAATGCCTGTTTAGAAGCACGGTAGCTAGGAGAAACTCCCTAGAAAGGCCAGAACCTAGGAAGAAACCTAGAGAGGAACCAAGCTATGAGGGGTGGCCAGTCCCCAGGTGGAGGTTATAACAGAACATGGCCAAGATATTCAAATGTTCATAAATGACCAGCAGGGTCAAATTATAATAATCACAGTGGTTGTCGAGGGTGCAACAGGTCAGCACCTCAGGAGTAAATGTCAGTTGGCTTTTCAAAGCCGATCATTCAGAGTATCTCTACCGCTCCTGCTGTCTCTAGAGAGTTTATAACAGCAGGTCTGGGACAGGTAGCACGTCCGGTGAACAGGTCAGGGTTCCATAGCCGCAGGCAGAACAGTTGAAATTGGAGTAGCAGCACAGCCAAGTGGACTGGGGACAGCAAGGTGTCATCAGGCCAGGAAGTCCTGAGGCATGGTCCTAGGAAAGAGAGAAAGAGAGAAAAAGAGAGAAAAAGAGAGAGAGAATTAGAGAGAGCATACTTAAATTCACAAAGGACACCGGATAAGAGGAGAAATACTCCAGATATAACAGACTGACCCTAGACCCCCGATACATAAACTACTGCAGCATAAATACTGGAGGCTGAGACAGGAGGGGTCAGGAGACACTATGGCCCCATCCGACGATACCCCCAGACAGGGCCAAACAGGCAGGATATAACCCCACCCACTTTGCTAAAGCACAGCCCCCACACCACTAGAGGGATATCTTCAACCACCAACTTACCATCCTGAGACAAGGCCAAGTATAGCCCACAAAGATCTCCGCCACGGCAGAACCCAAGGGGGGGTGCCTTCCCAGACAGGAAGATCACTTCAGTGACTCAACCCACTCAAGTGACGCACCCCTCCTAGGGACGGCATGGAAGAGCACCAGTAAGCCAGTGACTCAGCCCCTGTAATAGGGTTAGAGGCAGAGAATCCCAGTGGAGAGAGGGGAACCGGCCAGGCAGAGACAGCAAGGGTGGTTTGTTGCTCCAGTGCCTTTCCGTTCACCTTCACACACCTGGGCCAGACTACACTCAATCATAGGACCTACTGAAGAGATGAGTCTTCAATAAATACTTAAAGGTTGAGACGAGTCTGTTTCTCTCACATAGGTAGGCAGACCATTCCATAAAAATGGAGCTCTATAGGAGAAAGCCCTGCCTCCAGTTGTTTGCTTAGAAATTCTAGGGACAGTAAGGAGGCCTGTGTCTTGTGACCGTAGCGTACGTGTAGGTATGTACGGCAGAACCAAATCGGAAAGATAGGTAGGTTAGCAGTAAAACCTTGAAATCAGCCCTTGCCTTAACAGGAAGCCAGTGTAGGGAGGCTAGCACTGGAGTAATATAATCAAATTATTTTCTAGTCAGGATTCTAGCAGCTGTGTTTAGCACCAACTGAAGTTTATTTAGTGCTTTATCCGGGTAGCCGGAAAGTAGAGCATTGCAGTAGTCTAACCTAGTAGTGACAAAAGCATAGATTAATTTTTCTGCATAATTTTTGGACAGAAAGTTTCAGATTTTTGCAATGTTATGTAGATGGAAAAAAAGCTGTCCTTGAAACAGTCTTGATATGTTCGTCAAAAGAGAGATCAGGGTCCAGAGTAACGCCGAGGTCCTTCACAGTTTTATTTGAGATGACTGTACAACCATTAAGATTAATTGTCAGATTCAACAGAAGATCTCTTTGTTTCTTGGGACCTAGAACAAGCATCTCTGTTTTGTCCGAGTTTAAAAGTAGAACATTTGCAGTCATCCCCTTCCTTATGTCTGAAACACAGGCTTCCAGGGAGGGCAATTTTGGGGCTTCACAATGTTTCATCAAAATATACAGCTGTGTGTCCTCCACATAGCAGTGAAAGTTAACATTATGTTTCCGAATGACATCACCAAGAGGTAAAATATAGTCCTAAAATGGAACCTTGAGGAACACCGAAATTTACAGTTGATTTGTCAGAGGACGAACCATACACAGAGACAAACTGATATCTTTCCGACAGATAAAACCTAAACCAGGACAGAACTTGTCCATGTAGACCAACTTGGGTTTCCAATCTCTCCAAAAGAATGTGGTGATCAATGGTATCAAAAGCAGAACTAAGGTCTAGGAGCACTTAGACAGATGCAGAGCCTCGGTCTGACGCCATTAAAAGGTAATCTACCACCTTCACAAGTGCAGTCTCAGTGCTATGATGGGTCTAAAACCAGACTGAAGCGTTTCGTATACATTGTTTGTCTTCAGGAAGGCAGTGAGTTCCAGCGCAACAAACATTTTTGAGAGGAATGGGAGATTTGATATAGGCTGATAGTTTTTTATATTTTCTGGGTCAAGGTTTGGCTTTTTCAACAGAGGCTTTATTACTGCCACTTTTAGTGAGTTTGGTACACATTCGGTGGATAGAGAGCCGTTCACACCACCAACCTATGCGGTTGTCAGCTATCGTTGGTTAACGCTTGATCTGATCTAGGCTTAAATCATTTTTGGGCCACACAAAAGTACCTCTCTCCCCTCTGACACACATAATATACATTTGAGAATGTCTTTCTTCTAATAACTCTTTGACAAAGGATGTATTGACATGATTCAAATCGTTACCGTGTAACTAGTATTTTGTTATTTCTAAAAGTAACTAACGTTGCGGTTTGTTTTTCTCCTGCTGTCAGCCATCTCAAATGACTGGCCAAGGGTTAAAGTTCATGTGACCCACATTAGTGACCAGGTCATCAGCCCTCTGCAGGGGGCATTTCCTGTAATTACCCAGCATGCTGCTTGCCGGAGGGGGGGTCAGAAAGCAGAAGTCATTTTAAGCATTATAAAGAGGAAATGTGTTTCTTAGAGATGGAAATGGTCACTGGGGGAATGTTTTTACTTCTGTTTGTTATTCTGCACTAACAAGTGTACTACATTAGTATGATATTATGTTTAGGGATTCAAATGTTCACATATCACTGGCTCGCTGAACCAAAAGGTCATGAGACCGATCTCTTAATACACCTAAAAGCATACAGAGTTAGAACTTTAAGTGAATCCAAAAATCACATGCACACATGCATGCAGACACATACTATATACGGCCTCTCTCTGATAATGAGATAGACAGTGTGTGCGATTGGGGTGTGGGTATTATGTCTCTGGCCATGATAACAGGGAGAGCAGCAGGGCCTGGGACATTCCTCATGTTTCTAACCTCTGACCACTAAAATACTCCTAACCCATTTAACACCTATTCAGAAACTCTTAAAACAACCGCAGCAGGAGTAAGTGACCTTAATCACATAGGTGTTATAACATGGTAAGTAAAGTTATGAAACTAACTCTACTATACAGTATATTTACTGTATTCAAACCTACTTACAGGTAACACATATTCAAGAAGTAGCCGAAGTCAAACATTTAGAGATAAGTGGAAACCAAACCCACAACCCTGCTGTTTCTGCTACAATCCATGTGAGTCATGAAGCTGATCCTATGGGCTGCTCTTTCTGTTAACATCCCTGTTTGACACACACTCAGGAGGGGACTAGAGCTTCAGAATGCAGAATAAATTAAGTTTAACCTGATGCAGAAGGAGGAAATCAGCAACAGGTATAGCCAGCTCTGTTTACACAACTGCTCTAACTCAACTTACCTAACACAGTGGTTGAGGGATAATAAACAATGATGTCACAGTCATTATGTAAACTAACGATGTGTTACAAACCATTTATTCACCCTTTTCATGTGTTTTATTGCATGCATAATGGCATAGTAGAAGCTTTATTTCAACTGGCATAGAACAATATCACATAGAATCTACAATATTAAATAATGATCTGTTTGGGCTGCCCATGAAGTACCTGGAAAAAAGGCTGCAGGTAGTGGCCCAGTCTGCTGAGGAGGTTGTCTACTACGTGTTGGTCAGACACCTCACCCCTCTCCTCTGGGTCTGCCTCCACATCAAAAAGCATCACTAGCTTCAGAGGATTATCAGAACCAGCCTTAAAACTGTTGGTTCCAGAACTGTTCTCCAAGCCAGGATGGGGGAACCATCGGTCACAGCCTGGAGGGCAGAGAAATATGAAATGTAGCAGGGACATGTGTGTTTTTGTGTGCACATGGCTGTGAGCATACAATTTGTAAATATACTGCCCTCATGCTATAGCGCTTCATGCTGCAGATCCAAAGTAATAAAAACCAAGTCAGGAGTCACACTTCACTTTCTCTACAGACTTAACAGACACAGCAGTTAGGATGTGTAACAACTGACAGAGACAGAGAAACTTAAGTTACCTGGGTAGCGAGCCAGCAGCTTTCACTGCATGGTGCAGAAGGCAGCGTGGATAGACATTGTCAAGCTTGAGTTAGACCAGGAACAGGGGCTGGAGCATCAGACACAAACCACCCCTGGAAACACCTGCCTTGAACTGGGAGGAGAGAGGAGGAAGGGGAGAGGAGGGAGGAGGGAGAAATAAACAACATTAGAAGCGAAATAGGAGATAAATTATAATGGAGACCAATCAAAATGTACCAAATAAAATAGAGAAAGTGGAAATTGCTGATAAATGTAGTATTGGTCGACTGCTGGACACAAAACGTTCTCTGTAGAGAGACTAAAGTGAAGTAAAGAGTGCCAGACACTGAGCCCTGCAGCATACCTGAGAATCACAGACGAGGGCTAGGCAGCCAATACAGAGAGAGGTGTGAAAATAAACAGAGCAATGAGAAAGAGCTCTTTCTTCCCGCAGGCCAAATGATGAAGCAGCAGGAATGGAGAAGGGTTTTGTATTTGAACGTTGGTTAAAATGTGGAATTCAAGGTGTAGGATTTCTCTGGACTTGCACAATTTCTGGGGTCGGACTCGGAAGAATTCACCCTTCGATGCCAAGGTCAGCTACTGGTTAGAGCAGAGTGGAGCGACACGAAGTCTGACTGCCAGCTTTGCTCACTTAAACCAAAAGGACAACTTGTTTTAATTCAAATGACAAAAGACATGTTGTAATGTTTGCCTGTTAAGAGGATTCAGACCAGAGAGTATTTTTATGACACAGATAACGGATTTACTGCTACTCAAGTTAATGTCTAAAGGTTTTTACAGCCCTCTGACTTATCAGATTCACAACATCAGCGGTAGGCCTACTTCACCCACTGAGGCAAATCCACATTAGGCCAGTAGCTAGCTCTGTTGCTGCTTTAACCAGAGGCAGACGTTTCACTTCAGGGAGGGTCAAAGTAGCTCAGGCCAGTACTTCTTTACCTCTATAGGAAGATGTCTGCCTAAGGAAAAATACCCATTAGGCTGGTAGTCAGATCTTTAGCTGCTTCTGGGATGGTGTAGTAGCCTTGAGGGCATCCCAGGGTTCAGGCAGAGGTTGACCCCAGCAATGTGCTACTAATTAGACTTAGATTGAAAGTAATTACAGGTCGGTTTTAAGCTGCCGAATACAACCCTTCTCACATTCATTGTGTAACTAACACAGGCCCTTGTTCTCCTCTCTTTGACATACATGGAGCACATAGACTAATGTCTTGTTTCGTGACTCTCTCTCTGCTGTAGCATGACAGAGACATTAAAACACTTCCCATTCCAGACCACATGACTAGCGTTGCAACATTAGACTCTATTGATCCGCTTATGAATGATGTGTGGGTTTTCCTCATAAGCTAATTGTTATCACATGCATTTGGTTATACAACTGCTGAATCCCCCACCCAGATTCTTAAGTGTGCTATATTGCAGATTTGATTGGATCCAGCCATGAGGACGTTAAGTGAATGTGAAAGGGTTTGGGGAGAGTTTTATGCTTTTGTGCCAGACTGCCAGTGCTTCACAGGCAGACAGAGGCCCGTAATGCCCCAAATCAACCCCTATTCTATACCCTAAAAGGATCGGATGGGTTTAAGCAATATCGTGGAAACTGCATCTAGCCTATCCTAGTCTATCACCATGTTAGAAGTGAAGGTTGGTGAGAAAGGGTCATAGGTAATGGGCTTGGGGTTGTATAAAAGAAGAGATGAATATGCATGATTGGCCTGAATCATGTATAAGAGAACATCTAAAACACTGAGAACAGAGAAGCTTGTTCTAGACTGTTCTGTTCCCTCCTCCTCCTCTCCTCAAAGCTAGGTGCCTCAGCCGTCTTCCCACCACTCTCTGTTCTCCCTTCACACTCTGTTCTCCCCTCACACTCTGTTCTCCCCTCACACTCTGTTCTCCCCTCACACTCTGTGCTCCCCTCACACTCTGTTCTCCCCTCACACTCTGTTCTCCCCTCACACTCTGTGCTCCCCTCACACTCTGTGCTCCCCTCACACTCTGTTCTCCCCTCACACTCTGTTCTCCCCTCACACTCTGTTCTCCCCTCACACTCTGTGCTCCCCTCACACTCTGTTCTCCCCTCACACTCTGTTCTCCCCTCACACTCTGTTCTCCCTTCACACTCTGTTCTCCCCTCACACTCTGTGCTCCCCTCACACTCTGTTCTCCCCTCACACTCTGTTCTCCCCTCACACTCTGTTCTCCCCTCACACTCTGTGCTCCCTTCACACTCTGTTCTCCCCTCACACTCTGTTCTCCCCTCACACTCTGTTCTCCCCTCACACTCTGTGCTCCCCTCACACTCTGTTCTCCCCTCACACTCTGTTCTCCCTTCACACTCTGTTCTCCCCTCACACTCTGTTCTCCCCTCACACTCTGTTCTCCCCTCACACTCTGTTCTCCCTTCACACTCTGTTCTCCCCTCACACTCTGTTCTCCCCTCACACTCTGTTCTCCCCTCACACTCTGTTCTCCCCTCACACTCTGTTCTCCCTTCACACTCTGTTCTCCCCTCACACTCTGTTCTCCCCTCACACTCTGTTCTCCCCTCACACTCTGTTCTCCCCTCACACTCTGTTCTCCCCTCACACTCTGTTCTCCCCTCACACTCTGCTTCATTCTTATTTTCCCTTTCTCTGCAGGAACGACAGACGACAACTGCAGCTGACGGCCAGGGCCTCTACATCTGGATCCAACTGCACAGCGGGACCAGTACCAACTGGGACAGGGGGAAAGAGGGAGGAAAGGGGGAGTGGAGAGGAGGGAGGAGGAATAGGTAAAGAGATAAGGAGAGCAGGGGGAGAGGGAGAAGAGAGAGAAGGAGGGAAGAGAGTGGGAGGAGGAGAGGGGGTGAGGGAGAGAGATGGTGAGAGTAAGAGGGGAAGAGAAAAGCGAGGTAGGGGTGAGATAGAAGGAGGCAGGGGAGAGAGAGAAGGAGGTAGGGGGAGAGAGGAGGGTGAGAATGAGAGATGAGAGGGGAAAGAGGAGAGCAGTGGGAGAAAGAGGGCGTAAGGCAAGTGGGGGAGAGTGTTCGAGAAGGAGGCGGGGGAATCAAGGGGATTGAACTGCAAAGTCTATCTCTCTCTCTCTGCCTAGATGTTTAGAGAACCCCCTCACTCTCTCTGCCCAACTTAAAGACGGAATATCTCTGTCAGATAGAGAGACAAAGGGGAGAGAGGGATTGAAAGATGTAAGGGAGAGAGAAGGATTGAAAGAAAGACACAGGACTGAATCTTGCCAGATAAAGAAAGACTGGGAAAAGAAGTTTGGACAGAGGAAAAAGTGGGAGAAAGAGGAAGAAACTCTCTATCAGACAGAGAAATAGAGAGGAAAGGTAGAGTAGAAGAAGTGAGGAGAGAGAGAAGGGGGGTGGGAGATTGACAGAGGTATGAGAGACTGAAAAAGGAAGACAAAATCCCTTGTCAGATAGAGAAAGAAAAGGGGAGAGGGGGATTGAAAGAGAAGTGGAATGAAAGATAATAAATAAATCCCTAGAATGTGATGAAGAAAGCAGAGTGGGGTCTCCTGCTAGAGACAACCCCGGAAGAATGGTGCTGGTCACTATGGTTACAGTTACAAGGGTTCCAACTTGATGAATGAATACATAAAGACATGAATGTATGGGACACAGGAGTTCTTATGGTATGAGAAGTTCACTCCTTCAAGAAGTTTTCCAGTGTTGAGGCCCACATGAAGCTGGCTCGCTCCGCTCACTCGAAAGCTCCTAGAGAATGAGAAGGAAAGATTCAACAACATGGAGAGAAACGAAGAGGACCAAGGCACTCTTGGTATAAATAAAATGCCTTTATTTTTTAATGGCATGTTCAATGGAACAAATATTTAAAAATTGACAAGTTTCTCCAGCATGGCCTTTGTCAGTGAGTAACAACATGGATAGGTTTGAATCTCTGATGAAGGACCAACCAGATCTCATGTTTATTTTGCCACATAAGTTTTGATCAACTGTATCATGATGGCTACTAACTCTCACTAGTTACTTCACATCTACTACCTGTCTGCTGACTTGACTTCTCTGAACAAGTCACAGTCTGAAGTGTTGCAGCGTAAAGGCTTTCTTCTCTATCATAAACTCCATCATTTATTTTAGGGTCAGTCAGTGAGGAAGCCCAAACTCCACAAAGTCAACTAGCTTATGTTATGTCAGTATGGCTGCTCCCTCCCAGGCACATCAGTGCTGTAATTTTTAGACTCAAGATTGGTATAAACCAATCATGTACCAATTACATGAGGCCTTGCCTGGCTGGCTGGCTAGGACTCCCTGGGCCAAGGTAAGCAGTACTGGCTTTTAACCGGTTGCCTTTCAACAGATCTCTGTTCTGAAAACAATAAAAGCCTATTAATAACAATCAGGGGTTTGAAAGTTGGCTGGTTTCCTGTAGAACCACAAAGAACCAATGATCTGAGCCAATACATCTCCATGGAAACACCAGAAAAGGGTTCAACTCCAATGATGTCATACATACACATACGTCACAGTCATATTAGGATGTTTCTGGTTAACTCACACTCTCTTGCGAAGGCAAATTTCCTTAGTTGACCAATTGATAAAGTTGGCCCATCAGATCAAAAAGATGATGTACATGTGGCATTAAGCCAAGGCATCCCCCTTGTTGAGTAACTTAGTGGAGAAGAAGAGAGTATGATCTCTCACTCCACCGAACAGCCCTTTGTTCAACACACGGTCAGACACGCTGACCTCTGACCAGGGGCCCCCACACCCCTCTGAATGGGAAGTGGTTTGCTCCACCAAATATTAAGTGGTTTAGACGAGAATGAGAGGGCTCCACTGTGTCTCACAGCAGGGGGGGTCGGGGGGGGGGGGGCCTCTGGTAGTCACAAGACCCATTTCCTGGAATCGCCCCCCGAATTTCCTTCTCTTTGAGGTCTTATCGTCCTGGTAACAAAGAGCTTATTGAAAGACAGGAGACAGATCGCTCAGGGGGGAGGGAGGAAGGGGGAAAGGAGGAGAGGAAGGAGAGGATGAGGAAGAGGAGAGGAGGAGGGGGAAAGGAGAAAGGAGGGGGAGGCTGTCAAACACAAGGAAATATTTTCCCTCATCTGAGACGTGAGAAACTCCTGGGGTGTCTGTCCAGAGCAGAGTAGGACAGACACATAAACAACTCAGGAATGATGACATACATATCTGATAGTGTTCCACACGTTACAAGCCATCCAGCGGCTTTGTACGATTGGTCGACCCCTCTGCCAGGCCCAACCGTGTCAGAGATGTGTATGACCTGGCAGGTTGTTTTAACAGCAGGCTGGTCACAAAGCTGATGCCCCTAACCCCTCCCTCCCACAGTGACCACTTCCTGCCTCTCAGAGGCCAGTTAGAACCCCCCGACAGAGTCTAACCATCGTTATCTAGAGAGAAAGAGCGCACGAGAGAAAGGTACTGTAAAGTGTATTGAGGTGTTAACCTAAATGCATTTAAAATGAAGTTGGATTTGATTCTGATTCCATATCACTGATCAGAGGGTAAGAAAGAATCCCTCTCCCCTGATGAGAGCCAGGAAGCCATTTTGACACTGAAGACAGGTGAGGGGAACAGATTATGGATATGTCATTTCTAAAGAACTGGAGAGCCCAACCAAAGATACCTTCCAACTCCTCTACAAAAAAGCACTGTCTGTTCTTTCCCTTTCCACTGACTGGCACACAAATGATAAATACATTCAAATGATACATCAATTCAAATAATACAGCAATTCAAATTATACAGAATTTCTAATAATATATCAAATTCACCATGAGAGTAGAGCATGATTGGCAAGCACTACTAACCAACATGACTGGATCTATGAGGTCTGAGGTGATTCATTCATCGAGGTGTAACAGTGACTCCAAGTGAATTGATCCCATTAACAATACAACGGTTAGACCTCTGAAGCACAGAAATAGAAGAACTCTCTCAGAAGAAGGGAAACAGTAGAGAGGTGGAGATGAAACAACATGCCTACTGTCTCTCAAAAAGAGGAAGGCTGGCCGTAAGCTTTTAGTTATGGTGGGTTGTTTGACCAATGGCTCTTGGGGTTAATGGAGTTGGTCCATTCACAAAAGGTTGGTTAAAACTCACCTGAAGTGGGTGGGTGGAAGAAGCAGAGTGAGGCGGGTGGAAAGGACAGGACAAGCAGAGCAGTGACCATATGGTAGAAGGATAGTCCATGTCTCTGATCATCTACGCTTATAGCAATATTGTGTTTCCATAAGTGGATGAATTGGTCTAATTTGGCATGTATGGTAAAGCCTCAACCCTTAGTTACCACATCCAATTCAAATGAGCTTGAAAAAAGCGAGTAACAACAACATTTATATTGCTTTGTGTGACTACAGCACCAGTGATAAAATGCAAAAATAGAGAAACGTTCTAATTGACCGAGGCGTCAAAGCAGACAACCTGCCCTCCCGGCTGGGTCATTATAATTCAAAACAATGCATTCTGAAATAAATCACACACATCTCGCACGCTCGCCTTTGATGAGTTTAGGCCATAATTTCTAGCTTTGCAGAAACAGGACAAAGTGTACATTTTTTTCGCCTTCTTTGTCTTTTCATTTGTCTATGCTTCTCAAACAGACAGAGGGAGTCAGACAGTGACAGACAGAGACCCTACCCAGAGACTAGTCCAGTATAAACAGACCAGTCGTCCTGGGCTCCTTCTCAGCTAGGGAGACATGGAGAAGGAGAGGGGGAGGAAGGAGGAGAAGAAGAAGAAGAAGAAGAAAAGTGCCATGGGAGTTCAGGAAGTAGTCTATGCAGCTTCCAGGCTGTTCCTGAAAAGGCGCTCCTGTAAGCTCCTCTGCTCACTAATTCATTTTCAACCTGCTTTTGCTCCTTCTCTATGCCAGCTCTCTCTCTTTTTCTCTCTCTCTCCCCAGCTCTCACTCAGACACTCTCTCCTATCCTTTCTCTCTCTCTCTCTCTCTCCCCAGCTCTCTCCCCCATTTGGTCTCTCTCGCTTACAGTAAGGCTTCAGTAGCTAACAGAGGGTTTCATCGCTAAGGAATCTCAGAGTGCTCCTCCAAATCTTCTAAACTGTGTTTGTTTGAACAGGGCTGGACTAAGACATACTGTGTGAAGCTGAAACTTACAATGAGAGAAAAAGGAAGATCCTTAAGGAAGATCCTTAAGATTTCGTTAAAAAACGAAATCCTTAAGATTCATTCATGGCTGGTGTGTATTCCAGACTAGAGAGAAAAAACATAAATGTAAGGCTTTATCACGTTGACTTTGTCATTGTATTTGAAAGCTTTGAGGGAACAGACAAAGACATAGTCACTCACATTCTGTTTAATGGTAAGGGTTACGTTTAATGGTAATGAGTTTAATGGTAAGGGTTAAGATGAGAACCAGTGAAGCAGGCCACCTACCTCAGCCCACCACAAGCATAAACCTCTCCACTTTACTCTCACATAATTGTTCCTGACTTGTAATTAGCCTGTAAAACCCTGCTAGTCCTAAAAATAACGTTATCCTCCTCAACCTTCAAAGCTGCTTTTACCTAGAAGCTTCGGATGCAAACCATTAACAGGCCCAGATGTCAAGGTTTAGAGGGAACCAACCACCATCTCTAGTGTACTGCACATTCAAATGGCAACATGTAATCAATGGGTGACATAAGCATCCATTGATTGTTATATATCAACCAAAACCTAGGGCTGGGAACAGTGGTATGTATTGACAACTGTTCCTCCTGCACCATTGAGAGCATCTTGACTGGCTGCATCACCGCCTGGTATGGCAACTGTTGGCATCCGACTGCAAGGCGCTACAGAAGGTAGTGTGTATGGCCCAGTACATCACTGGCGCTGAGCTCCCTGCCATCCAGGACCTCTAAAACAGACGGTGTCAGAGGAAGACCCTAAGAATTGTCAAGAATCCAGCCACCCAAATCATAGACTGTTATCTCTGCTATAACACGGCAAGTGTTACCGATGCCCCAAGCCTGGAAGCAGCAGGACTCTGAACAGCTTCTACCCCCAAGCCATAAGACTGCTAAATAGTTAATGAAATAGTTAAAGGAGAAATCAACCCAAAATCACTAATTCCTGTAATTTACAGTGTTAAATAAGACTAATATGTGAGAACCACATTATTTGTGAACAAATGTTTCATTTTGGTGATATAATAAGGTTGGCAGCTACATGGAAAATTGTTGTGGAAATCTGTTGCAGCTCAAGCTGACTACAAAATACACAATGCTAACTCCATGGGCAGGCTGGCTAGCAGTGTTGTGTTCGAGACAACCTAAAGTGAGACCGATTCAAGACCAAGAACGGAGGGGTGTGGGGGGGGGGGGGGGGGGGGGGGGGATCGAGACCAGAAAAATGTGAGTCCAATTCAAGACCATGATTGTAATTTTGTCAAATCACCACCATAAGAGTTCAAATTGTCCAGTATTTCTGTTGTGAAGGACCGTTTTATGTTTGTGATTTTCTAATAACCAATTTGTTTGAGTTCATTCAAGTGACTGATTGATTGTGCCAAGCAGGAATAAGCAATTTGGCAGTACGCCCAGAATATTGCTTTGAGAACCGAAAAGGGGTATCTCAGTTTCAAGGTCTCAGCTTAGGAAGGGAAAGCCTTGTTAGGTATTGGTCAGTCACATGCATGAACCAAACGTTAATGATGAATTCATGATGAATTAATGATGAATAATGAATAATGTAAATCATGCAAATATAACTTGTCTGTGTAAGCAGTATATAAGAGAACTAACGGGATTGCCCCGGTGACACATTTTATGAAGCGTGAGGGAAATTCCTTTCTGACCAAAAGATGACGAGACCAGACCCTTACTGCCCTGGATACACATCATCCGCAAACTATTGAGGGACACAGCAAATGGATTTCAGCAAGTGTATTTAAATTAATTTAAATTAATTTGTATAAAAATATGAATGAAACATAAAAAAGTACCACTAGTCTTAAGTTATGTTATTCTATGTGTATGTGGCAAGACTATAGAGTCTATAGAGACTATAGCTTCTATGACTACTACTGAGACTATTGACATTGAGGGAATATAGAAATGTGAGACTATAGATACTGTAGATACTATAGAAGAACGGCAGAAAATACCTTAAATCAAATCAAATTTTATTTATCACATGTGCCAAATACAACAAGTGTAGACCTTACCATGAAATGCTTACTTACAAGCCCTTAAATCAAATCAAATCAAATCAAATGTATTTATATAGCCCTTCGTACATCAGCTGATATCTCAAAGTGCTGAACAGAAACCCAGCCTAAAACCCCAAACAGCAAGCAATGCAGGTGTAGAAGCACGGTGGCTAGGAAAAACTCCCTAGAAAGGCCAAAACCTAGGAAGAAACCTAGAGAGGAACCAGGCTATGTGGGGTGGCCAGTCCTCTTCTGGCTGTGCCGGGTGGAGATTATAACAGAACATGGCCAAGATGTTCAAATGTTCATAAATGACCAGCATGGTCGAATAATAATAAGGCAGAACAGTTGAAACTGGAGCAGCAGCACAGTCAGGTGGACTGGGGACAGCAAGGAGTCATGTCAGGTATTCCTGGGGCATGGTCCTAGGGCTCAGGTCCTCCGAGAGAGAGAAAGAAAGAGAGAATTAGAGAGAGAATATGTGGGATGGCCAGTCCTCTTCTGGCTGTGCCGGGTGGAGATTATAACAGAACATGGCCAAGATGTTCAAATGTTCATAAATGACCAGCATGGTCGAATAATAATAAGGCAGAACAGTTGAAACTGGAGCAGCAGCACGGCCAGGTGGACTGGGGACAGCAAGGAGTCATCATGTCAGGTAGTCCTGGGGCATGGTCCTAGGGCTCAGGTCCTCCGAGAGAGAGAAAGAAAGAGAGAAGGAGAGAATTAGAGAACGCACACTTAGATTCACACAGGACACCGAATAGGACAGGAGAAGTACTCCAGATATAACAAACTGACCCTAGCCCCCCGACACATAAACTACTGCAGCATAAATACTGGAGGCTGAGACAGGATGGGTCAGGAGACACTGTGGCCCCATCCGAGGACACCCCGGACAGGGCCAAACAGGAAGGATATAACCCCACCCACTTTGCCAAAGCACAGCCCCCACACCACTAGAGGGATATCTTCAACCACCGACTTACCATCCTGAGACAAGGCTGAGTATAGCCCACAAAGACCTCCGCCACGGCACAACGCAAGGGGGGGGGGGGGGTGCCAACCCAGACAGGATGACCACACCAGTGAATCAACCCACTCAGGTGACGCACCCCCTCCAGGGACGGCATGAGAGAGCCCCAGTAAGCCAGTGACTCAGCCCCTGTAATAGGGTTAGAGGCAGAGAATCCCAGTGGAAAGAGGGGAACCGACCAGGCAGAGACAGCAAGGGCGGTTCGTTGCTCCAGAGCCTTTCCGTTCACCTTCCCACTCCTGGGCCAGACTACACTCAATCATATGACCCACTGAAGAGATGAGTCTTCAGTAGAGACTTGAAGGTTGAGACCGAGTTTGCGTCTCTGACATGGGTAGGCAGACCGTTCCATAAAAATTGAGCTCTATAGGAGAAAGCCCTGCCTCCAGCTGTTTGCTTAGAAATTCTAGGGACAATTAGGAGGCCTGCGTCTTGTGACCGTAGCGTACGTGTAGGTATGTACGGCAGGACCAAATCAGAGAGATAGGTAGGAGCAAGCCCATGTAATGCTTTGTAGGTTAGCAGTAAAACCTTGAAATCAGCCCTTGCTTTGACAGGAAGCCAGTGTAGAGAGGCTAGCACTGGAGTAATATGATCAAATTTTTTGGTTCTAGTCAGGATTCTAGCAGCCGTATTTAGCACTAACTGAAGTTAATTTAGTGCTTTATCCGGGTAGCCGGAAAGTAGAGCATTACAGTAGTCTAACCTAGAAGTGACAAAAGCATGGATTAATTTTTCTGCATCATTTTTGGACAGAAAGTTTCTGATTTTTGCAATGTTACGTAGATGGAAAAAAGCTGTCCTTGAAATGGTCTTGATATGTTCTTCAAAAGAGAGATCAGGGTCCAGAGTAACGCCGAGGTCCTTCACAGTTTTATTTGAGACGACTGTACAACCATTAAGATTAATTGTCAGATTCAACAGAAGATCTCTTTGTTTCTTGGGACCTAGAACAAGCATCTCTGTTTTGTCTGAGTTTAAAAGTAGAAAGTTTGCAGCCATCCACTTCCTTATGTCTGAAACACATGCTTCTAGCAAGGGCAATTTTGGGGCTTCACCATGTTTCATTGAAATGTACAGCTGTGTGTCATCCGCATAGCAGTGAAAGTTAACATTATGTTTTCGAATAACCCCCAAGAGGTAAAATATATAGTGAAAACAATAGTGGTCCTAAAACGGAACCTTGAGGAACACCGAAATTTACAGTTGATTTGTCAGAGGACAAACCATTCACAGAGACAAACTGATATCTTTCCGACAGATAAGATCTACACCAGGCCAGAACTTGTCCGTGTAGACCAATTTGGGTTTCCAATCTCTCCAAAAGAATGTGGTGATCGATGGTATCAAAAGCAGCACTAAGGTCTAGGAGCACGAGGACAGATGCAGATCCTCGGTCCGATGCCATTAAAATGTAATTTACCACCTTCACAAGTGCCGTCTCAGTGCTATGATGGGGTCTAAAACCAGACTGAAGCATTTCGTATACATTGTTTGTCTTCAGGAAGGCAGTGAGTTGTTGCGCAACAGCCTTTTCTAAAAATTTTGAGAGGAATGGAAGATTCGATATAGGCCGATAGTTTTTTATATTTTCTGGGTCAAGGTTTGGCTTTTTCAAGAGAGGCTTTATTACTGCCACTTTTAGTGAGTTTGGTACACATCCGGTGGATAGAGAGCCGTTTATTATGTTCAACATAGGAGGGCCAAGCACAGGAAGCAGCTATTTCAGTAGTTTAGTTGGAATAGGGTCCAGTATGCAGCTTGAAGGTTAACCAACAATGCAGTTCAAGAAATATAGTTAATAAAATATTTACTAAATAAACTAAAGTTTAAAAAAATCTGTCAAATAGTATGTTTCTTTATTTCTATGTTTTGGCCGGGTATGGTTCTCAATCAGGGACAGCTGTCTATCGTTGTCTCTGATTGGGAATCATACTTAGGTAGCCCTCCTTTCAGTGTGGGTAGTTATCTTTGTTAGTGGCACTATAGCCCTGTTAAGCTTCAAGGTTGTTTTGTTATTTATTGTTTTGTTGGCGACATTTTATATAATTAAAAGAAAATGCACGCTCACCACGCTGCACCTTGGTCTCTTTCCAACGACTGCCGTGACAGAACTACCCACCACCAAAGGACCAAACAGCATGGCCAGGAGGAGCAGGGATCCTGGGCCCAGGAGAAGAGAGAATGGAGACATCTTGGACATGGGAGGAGATTATGCCAGGGGACAAAACCCTGCCATGGAAACAGGCGGTGCATTCTTGGTGATTCTTGGACAAGGACCGCTCTCCTTGAAGGAGTGTGGGAGTATGGGAGTCTATTGGAGCTAGCTCAAAAACCCAACATTAGCACAAATTACATCAAGAAGAAGTGCAACATTACAAATATTTTCCAAGATGTGAGATACTTAACTTGTTATCTGTAGTATCGTATAGTTTTGGAATCGTGCCATTACTTACTTTAGAGGAAAATAGATACGTTTCTCGACATATACACTGACTTTGAGAAGGGATTGCTTGATGATCAGCTTAGCAACAGCGTAATGCAGCATGACAACGTGAACGCGATTGGTCGACAGTCGACGTTCCTTATTTCACTGGATTCCAATCTCCTTTCTATAATATCTTTGGCAACTGCACCATGCAATGCACCCTGGACTAAAGTGGAAGACAAACAGGAAAAATGTGCTAGACCATCCGTTAAGTTAGACATTTCTCGAGGTAGGAATATCGCAAAATTATGATCAATGGCTCATTCGAGAGAAGACATCCTTCCAAGTTATGACATCAGCCAGTATTGAAATCTGACATGTATGACAGATGTTTTCACAATTTAAATGTATTCCTATTAACTTCCAGTGTAGTGAGAGCGACTTTATCACGGTGCTACGTCATATTGGCCAGATTTCTGCCTGCGTGAACGGCAATAACTCAGATACACATGAAAACTGAAATTACCCGGGGAATCGATAGAACATCACTCAGAGATGCACAAGAACAATATAACTTTAAAAATGGGTGAACCTTTCCTTTAACCAAATAGCTACAAGACACGGACTAGCTGCACTGAACCTTTCTTGACTCATAACATCCTTACGCTGGTGCTACGGTTTATCTGTCGCTTTATTCTTAGTTATATTTACATATCTACCTCAATTACCTTGTACCCCTGCACATCGACTGTATATAGACTGTATATAGCTACTCGTGGTGTATTTATTGTTTATTTTACTATTACATGTTTTACTTTTCTATTATTTCTCAATTTTTCCTTTCTGCATTGTTGGGAAGGGCCTGTAAGTAAGCATAATGTTGTTTACGAAGCATGTGACCAGTACAATTTGATTTAATTTGATTATTATGTTAAAGGAGACCTCCACACTGGTAAATTAGAACCATTTTGAATTTATAATGATCTGCCTTTAACAGTAGGCCTACACACCTTACAGACTTTTTCTTTAAATACATGTTCAGGAACTTTAGGGGCTACGAATTTGCCTCGCTTTGGGCTGGATGTGTCAATGTGTAGTTCATACATGCCACATCTATGAGCAGAATTACTATTTTACCTCAATTAGCCACGAAATCCCTAGTTTGAAAGCGACTGTTTACTGGAAGCTGTGCAGCACCATTTCCCCTATATTTTCCCCCAAGTGGTCCAGTCCCTTAGCAATTTGAGTACCAGCCAATGAGCTTCAGACCCTTGCCATTTGAGTGACAGCTAGCAAGATGCACACACAGCAGAGCGAGAGAGAGCAATGAGGTGGTGCACATACAGTATGTGACATAGTATGTCATGTTCGGGGACCACTTTTGGCTTGTGAGCGCTACATTCAGAAGTACTGGCTTAAAGTATAGTCTTACGGACTATTCCTTTTATCGGTAAGCCTACTAGAGCACATCTTACAGACTGTTCCTTTAACGGTAAGCCTACCACAGCACATCTTACAGACTGTTCCTTTAACGGTAAGCCTACCACAGCACATCTTACAGACTGTTCCTTTAACGGTAAGCCTACCACAGCACATCTTACAGACTGTTCCTTTAACGGTAAGCCTACCACAGCACATCTTACAGACTGTTCCTTTAACGGTAAGCCTACCACAGCACATCTTACAGACTGTTCCTTTAACGGTAAGCCTACCACAGCACATCTTACAGAGCGTTCCTTTAACAGTAAGCCTACCACAGCACATCTTACAGACCGTTCCTTTAACAGTAAGCGCACACAACTACAGTCAGCCTCACAGCACGTCTTGACTTCCCATGCCCACAATTGTCTGTGGCTGCTGAGAACCTTTCAACTCAGGGCTTTTTCCGTTTCCTAATAGCTCCCATCTGTGTGATAATGATCTCTATACCACAGGTGTAAAACTCATTCCACAGAGGGCCAAGTGTTTGCAGGTTTTGGCTCCTCCATTGTCCTTGATTGATGAATTAAGGTTACTAACTAGTAAGGAACTCCCCACACCTGGTTGTCACTGGCTTAATTGAAAGGAAAAAACTAAAACCTGCAGACATTAGGCCCTCTATGAAATTAATTTGACACCACTACTCTATACAGAGAGGAGAGGTGTGGGGCTGACAGAGGACTAACTAGGGTCAGATACAAGGACCTGCTGACCTCTAGTGGATACTCTGTGTGTTACTGAAACTGTTTACAACTCTATTCCTTCAACTTGGTATGTATATCAACTTGGTTTGTATATCTTAATGAAACTGTGTTTCTGATGAGAATCTGATGTTACTCAGACTTGTAGCCAGGCATAGCCACATCCTGATGAATACATAACAGATGAGATGGTAATGATGTAAACATTTCTGCAAGAATAATTTTCATCATTGATGATCAAGTGATGTTTCTTATTCCCAGCCACAGTCATAATTATGGCAAAACCTAGCCCAAAGGCCAGCAGATGGCGATATTGAGTTGTTTCATCTTACCGTCCAAACGCATTGTATTCGGCCAGCAATACATTTGTATCCCCTGTGGACCGGTTCGTACTTAAAACATTCTCCATTCAGGCTGCAAAGGCGACGATTTTCTCCTTAAATTGATTTAATGGTGAGAAGGCAGAGAAAATTGGGAAAATATGCATACTTTCTTTATGGAAGACCATTTTCCACCACCATGCTAGAGTTGCTAATACTGCTTCCTAATGTTGCGCCCTTCGTTCAGCCGGGGGTAGACTCTAAACATCCGACTGTTGAACGTGAGACACAATGTCCAAGACTAGTTTCTTCGGCGTTAACCACTCTAGCGTGTGGGTGGAAAATGGTGTTTCATAAAGAAAGTATTAATATTTTCCCTGTTTTATATATCGATATATTATATATATTTAATAATAACGCCTTGTGTTCCTTTAATGGTAAGCCTACCACAACCCCCACATTACCAGGCAAATCGTTTTTTTCTATATTTACAATTTAGGTCAGCTATGCTAGCCTATGGAGGCCCTTGGGAAACCCAAGTACCAAACCATCCAATGATGGATGGAGACATGTTGACTGGGTGGGGTAGGGGGTATGGGATGAAAGGTTGGGGGTGGAGGCCCACTTCTTTTTTTGTTTCCTTTTCCTTTTATACTGAATTTATTATCACTTAAACTTGATGTTTTTCTTACAGTTTTTCTTTTCAGTGGCATGGGTACACGTTTTATAAAATTATAATTTGAAATGGATATGCCTAAATCAGATCAAGAATGGATATTTATTGGTTTAACACACGTCAGTGTATTGTCTATAGTAAGGCTAATCAAACCTGGACCTCAATGTCTACTAAATACAACACTGCTTCAAGGCAAGCAACACTGAACCATGCATGAGAGCATAAGCTGTTCTGAACGACTGTGTGATCTCGCTCTCCGTGGCCGATGTGAGTAAGACCTTTTAAACAGGTTGACATTCACAAGGCCGCGTGGCCAGACGGATTACCAGGACACATACTCAGAGAAAGCACTGACCGGCGAGCAAATGTCTTTACTGACGTTTTCAACCTCATCCTGACCCAGTCTGTAATACCTACATGTTTCAAGCAGACCAGCATAGTCCATGTGCCCAAGAACGCTGAGGTAACCTGTCTAAATGACTATCGCCCCATAGCACTCACATCTGTATCCATGAAATGCTTAAAAGGCTGGTCATGCCTCACATCAACATCATCATCCCAGACACACTGGACCCACTCCAATTCACATACCGCCCCAACAGATCCACAGATGACACAATCTCTATTGCACTCCACACTGCCCTCTCCCACCTGGAGAAGAGGAACACCTACAGTGTATTCAGAAACTATTCAGACCCCTTCACTTTTTCCACATTTTGTTACGTTACAGCCTTATTCTAAAACAAATTAAACATTTTCCTCATCAATCTACACACAATTCCCCATAATGACAAAGAGAAACCATTTTTTTTGAAAGAATAAAAAATAAAAAACAGAAATACATTATTTACATAAGTATTTAGACTCTTTGCTATGAGACTTGAAATTGAGCTCAGGTGAATCCTGTTTCCATTGATCATCCTTGAGATGTTTTTACAACTTTATTAGAGTCCACCTGTGGTAAATTCAATTGATTGGACATCATTTTGGAAAGGCACACACCTGTCTATATAAGGTCCCACAGTTGACAGTGCATGTCAGAGCAAAAACAAAGCCATGAGATCGAAGGAATTGTCCGTAGAGCTCAGAGACAGGATTGCGTCGAGGCACTGATCTGGGGAAGGGTACCAAAAATTGTCTGGAGCATTGAAGGTCCCGAAGAACACAGTGGCCTCCATCATTCTAAAATAGAAGAAGTTTGGAAACACAAAGACTCTTCCTAGTGCTGGCCGCCCAGCCAAACTGAACAATCGAGGAAAAGGGCCTTGGTCAGGGAGATGACCAAGAACCCGATGAGCTCCAGATTTCCTCTGTGGAGATGGGAGAACATTCCAGAAGGACAACCATCTCTGCAGCCCTTTATGGTAGAGTGACCAAACAGAGGCCCTTCCCCAGTAAAAGGCACATGACAGCCCACTGGGAGTTTGCCAAAAGACACCTAATGGACTCTCAGACCATGAGAAACAAGATTCCCTGGTCTGATGAAACCAAGATTGAATTATTTGGCCTGAATGCCAAGTGTCACGTCCGGAGAAAACCAGACACCGCTCATCACCTGGCAAATATCATCCCTAATGTGAAGCATGGTAGTGGCAGTTAAATGCTGTGGGGATGTTTTTCAGTTGCAGATTTTGGGAGACTAGTCAGTATCGAGGGAGAGATGATCGGAGCAAAGTACAGAGAGATCCTTGATGAAAACCTTCTCCAGAGCACTCAGATCCTCATACTGGTGTGAAGTGTGAGAGAACATGTAGGTATTTACCTGATTTGTTTGATATTAATAAACTCAGCAAAAAAAATAAACGTCTTCTCATTGTCAACTGCGTTTATTTTCAGCAAACTTAACGTGTAAATATTTGTATGAACATAACATGATTCAACAACTGAGACATAAACTGAACAAGTTCCACAGACATGTGAACAACAGAAATTGAATAATATGTCCCTGAACAAAGGGAGGGGGTCAAAATCAAAAGTAACAGTCAGTATCTGGTGTGGCCACCAGCTGCATTAAGTACTGCAGTGCATCTCCTCCTCATGGACTGCACCAGATTTGCCAGTTCTTGCGATGAGATGTTTCCCCACTCAGAATGCTGTTCATTGACATACGCTTCTGCTACTGTTTATTATCTATCCTGATGCCTAGTAACTTTATCCCTACCTACAGTACCAGTCAAAAGTTTGGACACATCTACTCATTCCAGGGTTTTTCTTTATTTTTAATATTTTCTACATTGTGGAATAATAGCAACACATCAAAACTATGAAATAACACATATAGAATAATGTAGTAACCAAATATTTTATCTTCGACATTCTTCAAAGTTGCCACCCTTTGCCTTGAAGACAGCTTTGCACATTCTTGTCATTATTTCAACCAGCTTCATGAGGTAGTCACCTGGAATGCATTTCAATAAACAGGTGTGCCTTGTTAAAAGTTAATTGGTGGAATATCTTTCCTTCTTAATGCGTTCGGAGCCAATCAGTTGTGTTGTGACAAGGTACGGGTGGTATACCGAAGATAGCCCTATTTGGTAAAAGACCAAGTCCATACTTTGGCAAGAACAGCTCAAATAAGCAAAGAGAAATGACAGTCCATCCTTACTTTAAGACATGAAGGTCAGTCAATGCAGAACATTTCAAGAACTTTGAAAATGTCTTGAAAGGCAGTTGCAAAAACCATCAAGCGCTATGATTAAACTGGCTCTCATGAGGACCGCCAAAGGAAAGGAAGACCGAGAGTTACCTCTGCTGCAGAGGATAAGTTCATTAGAGTTATAAGCCTCAGAAATTGCAGCCCATATAAATGCTTCACAGACTTCAAGTAACAGACACATCTCATCATCAACTGTTCAGAGGAGACTACGTGAATCAGGCATTCATGGTTGAATTGCTGTAAAGAAACTACTACTATAGGACACCAATAATAAGAAGAGACTTGCTTGGGCCAAGTAACACGAGCAATGAACATGAGAAGTATAGAAATCTGTCCTTTGGTCTGATGAGTCCAAATTTGAGATTTTTGGTTCCAACCTCCATGTCTTTGTGAGAAACAGAGTAGGTGAACAGATGATCTCCGCATGTGTGGTTTCCACCATGAAGCATGGAGGAGGTGTGATGGTGCTTTGCTGGTGACACTGTCAGGGATTAATTTAGACTTCAAGGCACACTTAACCAGCATGGCTACCACAGCATTCTACAGCGATACGCCATCCCATCTGTTTTGCGCTTAGTGGGACTATCATTTGTTTTACAACATGACAATGACCCAACACACCTCCAGGCTGTGTAAGGGCTATTTGACCAAGAAGGAGAGTGATGGAGTGCTGCATCAGATGACCTGGCGTACACAATCACCTGACCTAAACCAAATGGTGATGGATTGGGATGAGTTGGACCGCAGAGTGAAGGAAAAGCATCCAACAAGGGCTCAGCGTATGTGGGAACTCCTTCAAGACTGTTGGAAAAGCATTCCAGGTGAAGCAGGTTGAGAGAATGCCAAGCATGTGCAAAGCTGTCATCAAGGCAAAGGGTGGCTACTTTGAAGAATATAAAAGATTTTTATTTGTTTAACACATTTTCTGTAACTACATGATTCCATATGTGTTATTTCATAATTTGTATGTCTTTATTATTCTACAATGTAGAAAATAGTGAAAATAAAGAAAAACCAATGAATGGGTAGGTGTGTCCAAACTTTTGACTGGTACTGTATATGTACATACCTTGTATCCCTACACATCGACTTGGTACTAGTACCCTGTGTATATAGCTAAGTTATTGTTATTTTTCTATTATTTCTCTTTTTTTCTCTCTGCTTTGTTGGGAAGGGCCTGTAAGTAAGCGTTTACTGTTAGTCTACACCTGTTGTTTGCGAAACGTGACAAATAAAATTGGATTTGAAATGGTTTGTCTGGTTTTTATCTTTCCCCTTTAATCATGGACTGATTCAGACCCTGTCAGTGGATTCTCTGGCCAATCAATACCATGCTTGTTGTCACGTTCTGACCTTTATTTCCGTTGTTTTGTCATTATTTAGTATGGTCAGGGCGTGAGTTGGGGTGGGCAGTCTATGTTTGTTTTTCTATGATTTTGGGATTTGTATGTTCCGGCCTAGTGTGGTTCTCAATCAGAGGCAGGTGTTATTAGTTGTCTCTGATTGAGAGTCAAACTTAGGTAGCCTGGGTTTCACTGTTTGTTTGTGGGTGATTGTCTATGTTAGTTGCTTGTGTCAGCACAGGTCTCATTTATAGCGTCACGGTCGTTATTTGTTTATTGTTTTTGTATATTTTGTATTCAGTGTTCCGTGCTTTATTTTATTAAATATTCATCATGAACACATACCACGCCGCATTTTGGTCGTTAAGCGCACGGTGTCGCCAGTACGTGCCCATAGCCCGGTGCGCTATAGGGCAGCCCCCCGAAAGTGTCATGCGAGTGTAGGCATCGAGCCAGGGCGTATGGTGCCTGCTCAGCGTGTCTGGTCGCCGGTACGCAGTTTCGGTCCAGGGTATCCTGCGCCGGCTCTGTGTACTGTGTCTCCGGGGCGCTGGGAGGGTGCAGTGCGTCCTATGCCTGCGCTCCGCTCGTGCCGGGCGTATGTGGGAGTGGAGCCTAAGGGAGAGGTGCGCGTAGTAGGCACTAGATCTCCCGTGCTTACCCACAGCCCGGTTCAACCTGTGCCTGCACTCTGGAGGGTCCGGGCTAGAGTAGTGATCCAGCCTGGGGGAGTGGTGCCAAGGCTGCGCACCAGAGCTCCAGTGCTCCCCCACAGCCCTGTCCTTCAGGTGCCTCCTCCTAACACCAAGCCTCCTGGCGGTCTCCCCAGCCTGGTGGGTCCTGTGGCAGCCCCACGCACCAGGCTGTCTCTGCCTCCTCCCTACAGGTGTTCCCGCCTGTCCGGAGCCCCTCGCTCCAGAGGCGCCAGAGCTTCCGCCCCTCTGTCCCGAGCTGCTCCCCAGTCCAGTGGGGCCATTTAGAAGGGTTGCCGTGTTCAGGAGGCCACGGAGGCAGACATTGAGGCAGAGAAAGACTGTGGTGAAGTGGGGTCCACGTCCCGCGCCAGAGCCGCCACCACGGACAGACGCCCACCCAGACCCTCCCCTATAGGTTAAGGTTTTGCGGCCGGAGTCCGCACCTTTGGGGGGGGGGGGGGGGGGGTCACGTTCTGACCTTTATTTCCGTTTTGTCATTATTTAGTATGGTCAGGGCGTGAGTTGGGGTGGGCAGTCTGTTTGTTTTTTTTCTATAATTTTGGGATGTGTATGTTTCGGCCTAGTATGCTTCTCAATCAGAGGCAGGTGTCATTAGTTGTCTCTGAGAATCATACTTAGGTAGCCTGGGTTGCACTGTTTGTTTGTGGGTGATTGTCTATGTTAGTTGCTTGTGTCAGCACAGTTCTCATTATAGCTTCACGGTCATTATTTGTTTATTGTTTTTGTATAGTTTGTATTCAGGGTTCAGTGCTTTCTTTTATTAAATATTCATCATGAACACATACCACGCTGCATTGTGGTCTTCCGATCCTTCTCGACTCTCCTCTTCAGATGAAGAGGAGGACGTCCGTGACACTTGTTCTTTCAGGGTCTAGACCTGGTTACTGTTAAGCACTTTGACGTTTTTGTAAAAATTAATTAGAAGGGAGTGACACCCATAGAAATAAAGTTATATTTCTATGCGGACACCTGCCCACAACAACCGGACGACAACAAGCTCACCAGAATGACACAGTCACCTTTGATCCAGATTAAAATGGCTGCAGCAGGGATGTAGTGGAGCGGAAGCACACCTAAACAAGGACTACACCACTGGTTTATTAAATAAAGTGTTAACACACCTGACTGTTACACCAACTTAGCATTGTTACCCATAGTGTTTATGTTACGCTCTCTTATCTCAACCAGCTACAGTGTTCAGCCACCGTTATGTTTTTAGCTTGTAACCTTAACATTGAGTTTGTTCAAATGTATAAACACTGCCATCTTCTGGCTGTCTTGATAAATATCCCCAAGGTAAATCTTTGATATCCAGGAAGTAGCCTTGTCATTTTTGAAAATTTGTAGGGTTTTTGGATGGTATTCAATGGGCAAAAATGTAGTGCAATAGTCTTCAGCAAAAACACTTTATAAAAGGCATCTGGCAGAAGTAAATTAATCCACAGACATTTGACATATCTTAAATGTCTGCATTTTCAAAAGATTATGGGACAGGACCCGGAAGCATGACGTAGGACGACGTCACTTGCACATCGTGTTGGCTGGGACTGGGAATGGCTATGGACCTATCATTTGTATGACAAGACAACAGATTCATTCACATCACTTATTACAAACGGGTGTACAATAAACAAATACACTACTCTTCAATCCTTACTGTAGGAGGGTCATTCCACGGAATTAGTATATTTGGAATCCCTTTGATATTTTAAGTAATTAAAAGGCTGTTATATTAAAATGTTTTAATTGTGGCAGGATTTTATGTAATCAACCCGGGATATGGTGTATTTTGTTGGTCCCGGGGTCATCCTGATAACATTTTAAGCCGACAGTCGACCTCTCCTCTCAGGTGGGGATGAAGACCAGGACAAATTTCATTCCTTGACCGGAATGTAACAAACCTCAGCATGGCACTCTTCCTCATCACTGGATTGTAACAACAACCTCAACATGGCCCTCTTCCTCATCACTGGATTGTAACAACAACCTCAACAGGGCCCTCTTCCTCATCACTGGATTGTAACAACAACCTCAGCATGGCCCTCTTCCTCATCACTGGATTGTTCCACATCGGTTGTCTCTTGGTCTGGATCATATTCTGTGTTGTCTTCAACTTCTGACACTTCCTCCTCTAATGCATCTTCACTGTCAGTTTCCTGGCCTCTCTCCTCCTCACCAGTGTCATGATCAAAGATATGATCAAGAGCCTCTCATACAGTATTTCATTTGGACATTGTGCTGCCACAGAATGAATTGTGAGCAAGGCCTCAAAAAAGCTTTATATACCAGAGCTGCGAGAAAAGTTCTAGGCATTATTGAAACAATGTTGCGTATGTTTGTGAGAACAGTCACCCACGAAGCATCTTTACTCATCGTGCCACAAAAGCCACAGCTCTTGCAGAGCAAGGGGAACAACTACTTCAGGTCTCAGAGTGAGTGATGTCACCCGATTGAAACGCTATTAGCGCGCACCACCGCTAGCCATTTCACATCGGTTACACTCACCCCCCTTTTGACCTCATCCTTTTCTGCAGCAACCAGTGATCCGGGTCAACAGCATCAATGTAACAGTTTAACTTCCCGTCCCCTCGCCCTGACCTGGGCTCGAACCAGGGACCCTCTGCACCCACTGACAACAGTCACCCACGAAACATCGTTACCCATCGCACCACAAAAGCCATGGCCCTTGCAGAGCAAGGGGAACAACTACTTCAGGTCTCAGAGTAAGTGACCCGATTGAAACGCTATTAGCGCGCACCACCTCTAACTAGCTAACCATTTCACATCGGTTACATGTGCACGCTCAAACACACATGCATGTGGGGGTCTGGGAGAGGAAGTGTGTCCATCTGATGAATGGGCATGTGCCTCCAAAGATTTTCTATGGGGTTGAGATCTGGAAACTGGCTAGGCCACTCCAGGACCTTGAAATGCTTCTTACGAAGCCACTCCTTCATTGCCCGGGGCGGTGTGTTTGGGATCATTGTCATGCTGAAAGACCCAACCATGTTTCATCTTCAATGCCCTTGCTGATGGAAGGAGGTTTTCACTCAAAATCTCACGATACATGGCCCCATTCATTCTTTCCTTTACACGGATCAGTCGTCCTGGTCCCTTTGCAGAAAAACAGCCCCAAAGCATGATGTTTCCACCCCTATGCTTCACAGTAGGTATGGTGTTCTTTGGATGCAACTCAGCATTCGTTGTCCTCCAAACACTACGAGTTGAGTTTTTACCAAAAAGTTATATTTTGGTTTCATCTGACCATATGACATTCTCCCAATCTTCTTCTGGATCATCCAAATGCTCTCTAGCAAACTTCAGACGGGCCTGGACATGTACTGGCTTAAGCAGGGGGACACGTCTGGCACTGCAGGATTTGAGTCCCTGGCGGCGTAGTGTGTTACTGATGGTAGGCTTTGTTACTTTGGTCTCAGCTCTCTGCAGGTCATTCACTAGGTCCCCCCGTGTGGTTCTGGGAATTTTGCTCACCGTTCTTGTGATAATTTTGACCCCACGGGGTGAGATCTTGCGTGGAGCCCCAGATCGAGGGAGATTATCAGAGGTCTTGTATGTCTTCCATTTCCTAATAATTGCTCCCACAATTGATTTCTTCAAACCAAGCTGCTTACCTATTGCAGATTCAGTCTTCCCAGCCTGGTGCAGGTCTACAATTTTGTTTCTGGTGTCCTTTGACAGCTCTTTGGTCTTGGCCATAGTGGAGTTTGGAGTGTGACTGTTTGAGGTTGTGGACAGGTGTCTTTTATACTGATAACAAGTTCAAACAGGTGCCATTAATACAGGTAACAAGTGGAGGACAGAGGAGCCTCTTAAAGAAGAAGTTACAGGTCTGTGAGAGCCAGAAATCTTGCTTGTTTGTAGGTGACCAAATTCTTATTTTTCACCATAATTTGCAAATAAATTCATAAAAAATCCTACAATGTGATTTTCTGTTTTTCTTTTTGCATTTTGTCTGTCATAGTTGAAGTGTACCTATGATGAAAATTACAGGCCTCTCTCATCTTTTTAAGTGGGAGAACTTGCACAATTGGTGGCTGACTAAATACTTTTTTGCCCCACTGTATGTGTATGTATGTGTGTGTGTGTTTGTGTGTTTGTGTGTGTGTGTGTGTGTATATGTATGTATGTATGTATGTATGTATGTACGTGTATATATGCAGTGTGTGTGTATGTATGTACAGTTGAAGTCGGAAGTTTACATACATCTTAGCCAAATACATTTAAACTCAGTTTTTCACAATTCCTGACATTTAATCCTAGTAAAAATTCTCTGTCTTAGGTCAGTTAGGATCACCACTTTATTTTAAGAATGTGAAATATCAGAATAATAGTAGAGAGAATGATTTATTTCAGATTTTATTTATTTCATCACATTCCCAGTGGGTCAGAAGTTTACATACACTCAATTAGTATTTGGTAGCATTGCCTTTAACTTGTTTAACTTGGGTCCAACGTTTCGGGTAGCCTTCCACAAGCTTCCCACAATAAGTTGGGTGAATTTTGGCCCATTCCTCCTGACAGAGCTGGTGTAACTGAGTCAGGTTTGCAGGCCTCCTTGCTCGCACAAGCTTTTTCAGTTCTGACCACAGATTTTCTATGGGATTGAAGTCACGGCTTTGTGATGGCCACTCCAAAACCTTGACTTTGTTGTCCTTAAGTCATTTTGCCTCAACTTTGGAAGTATGCTTGGGGTCAATGTCCATTTGGAAGACCAAATTTGTGAAGTGCACCATTTTGTGAAGTGCACCCGTCCCTCCTGCAGCAAAGCACCCCAACAACATGATGCTGCCACCCCCCGGCTTCACGGTTGGGATGGTGTTCTTTGGCTTGCAAGCCTCCCCCTTTTTCCTCCAAACATAACAATGGTCATTATGGTAAAACAGTTCAATTTTTGTTTCATCAGAACAGAGGATTTCTCAAAAAAGTACCATCTTTGTCCCCTTGTGCAGTTGCAAACCGTAGTCAGGCTTTTTTATGGCGGTTTTGGAGCAGTGGCTTCTTCCTTGCTGAGCAGCCTTCAGGTTATGTCAATATAGGACTCATTTTACTGTGGATATAGATACTTTTGTACCTGTTTCATCCAGCATCTTCACAAGGTCCTTTGCTGTTGGTCTGGGATTGATTTGCACTTTTCGCACCAAAGTACGTTCATCTCTAGGAGATAGAATGAGTCTCATTCCTGAGCGGTATGACGGCTGCGTGGTCCCAAGGTGTTGATACTTGCGTACTGTTGTTTGTACAGATGAATGTGATACCTTCAGGCGTTTGGAAATTGCTCCAAAGGATGAACCAGACTTGTGGAGGTCTACAATTTTATTCTGAGGTCTTGGCTGACTTCTTTATATTTTCCCATGATGTCAAGCAAAGAGGCATTGAGTTTGAAGGTAGGCCTTGAAATACATCCACAGGTACACCTCCAATTGACTCAAATTATGTAATTTAGCCTATCAGAAGCTGGACAAAAGGAACACCTAACACAGGGGCCCATGCTCAGTCCCCTCCTGTACTCCAGGCACGACTCCAACACCATCATCGAGTTTGCCAAATGACACAATAGTGGTAGGCCCGATCACCACCAGACTTGAACCCGATCGAACATCTCTGGAGAGATCTGAAAATAGCTGTGCAGCGACGCTCCCCATCCACCCTGACAGAGCTTGAGAGCATTTGCAGAGAAGAATGGGAAAAACTCAGTTCCCTCCTGTACTCCCTATTCACCCACGACTGCGTGGCCAGGCCCGACTCCAAAACCATCATTAAGTTTGCAGATGACACAACAAATCATTAAAATCCAGACAGAAAATATTTACACAAGAAGCAATCTAATATCACACAGTCAAACTCAGTCGTTTAGTAAGTTCACCATTCTGCGATTCTCGCTGTTAATAACAGTCTGATCACCGACAACGACGAGACAACCTATAGGGAGGAGTTCAGAGACCTGGCCGTTTGGTGCCAGGACAAAAACCTCTCCCTCAACGTGATCAAGACAAATGAGATGGTTGTGGACTACAGGAAAAGGAGGACCGAGCACGCCCCCATTCTCATCGACGGGGCTGTAGTGGAGCAGGTTGAGAGCTTCAAGTTCCTTTGTCACCAACAAACTAACATAGCCCAAGCACACCAAGACAGTCGTGTAGCTACCTCATACCCCTGCACATTGACTCAGTACTGGTACTCCCTGTAGCCATGCTATTTTTACTTGTTATTGTTATTCACTGTGAATTTATTCCTTGTCACTATTTACATTGTTTTTTTATCTAACAGAATTGTTGGAAAAGTAAGCATTTCACTGTTAGTCTACACCTGTCGTTTACAAAGCGTTTACAAAAATTGATTTATGTAGTAGTAACAGATTTATGTGTTGTGTTACCCATACCAGGGTTCTGATCAAGAAAAACTTGTTCATTATAAATTACCTTATTTTTGCTTTTTATAAAAAATAATTGTATGATGCAATACATTCATTCCATTCTTGTGAATCTTCTATTGTTGGTTGCTCCTGGATATTGTGTTGTTGTGTAGTGGTACAGTGGAGTGACACTTGTCATACTCAAAGTTCAAATAGCCAATATGATTGATGTTGCGCCATTCAACGAGAAGGATTAATTCTAGTGTTTGAAATACCTAGAATCATTACAAAAACACACAACACAGGACCAAGCTTGGCATTGGATTTCATTAACCAATGTTTAAAATGTACAGACAATGACAAAATAATTGAAAAGATAGACATTGTGCTAAAAAAAAACAGTTCTCTTAGCTTGTCCTGCCTTGTGCATAATTGATTATTATCTGCAATTATGCCCGCCCTGCTTTCAAGACTAAAGTTTGTGCAAAGCATTATCATAGTTAATTGTCTCTTCCACATAATGTAGAGACTACAGTAGGAAGTAAAGCAGCATCTATTTGGCCCATTCTTCTTGTGATAGTGTAGCTACAATAACACTTCTACCAAGACTCTGCTTTTCAACCCCATAATAACCCTTAATACCTGGAATTTAAAAAGCCATTCAAACAGATAACACTGCAAAACTGAGACATTAAAATGCCACCTAAGAGTAATGATTGGCTCTGTTGCTAAGCAGTTAAGGTATTTTCTAAGGGTTGGATGGATTCAAGACTTAAGCCAAAGGTATCATGACTTAAGGCTCAGTATTTTATATACATTTCCACACTACGAGGTTAGAACAAAACTGTGAAAATGATAATGCCCTTTTAGCTGTTTGAAAAGACCACCTGAAATTTCAGCCTCTTTTGGTGGGATGGAGTTTTGGCCTGCCTGTTGAAATCACCAGGCAGTAAATTAGTTAATAGACCAATAAGAAAGAGTTCCAAACCTCTCTGCCAATAACAGTTAGTATAAGACCACTCCCATACAGTCCTAACAAAATTCTTGCTTGAGAAATTGCACATTTTTCCCGTTTTTCTTAGGGGTGATTTTTTTAAACAATCACAGTTGGGTACTTAATTGTTACCAAGAAATGATTTGATATCAAGATAAAAATGGCTGCATTGGACCTGTAATACTATGAATACTGAGACGAATACAAGTATAGGTCTACGTTCCAATATGTCCATAGGTCCACATTGGAACCTAGAGTTAAGCTCTTATATGCACATTCTAGGTTGCTCTAGCTGATTCTTCCTCACCAGATGACCAAACAGGAAAGTATTTTTTATTTTACTTCACAGTCAGTCTGTCTCAAATGATACCCTATATAGTACACTACAAACAGTGCACAAAATAGGAAATAGGGTGTCATTTGAGTACCATTCATCACATTTCAGTCTTTTTCATAAGTAACTTTGTCAGCCAGCATAGTTCACTTCACAGTGTAGTTGCTTGGTTGGTGTCAGCTCTACCGTTTGCGGACCTTGGTCGAACCTGGGTTGAAATTAGCACCAGGAGCATACTGTAAATATTTGAAAGAAAACATCCTATTTTCGACCCAGGTCTGGTACCCTAGTTCTAAGCTGGTTCTCTGCCTGTCCCCAGTGTCTATGCCTTGCTCTTCTTCTGCAGCCGGGTCCTGGTTGGTTCTGTGAGGACCAGTGGCTCCTGGACCACCATGGCAGGGTACTTCCTCCCCAACATCTCCACTTCCACCTTCTGCCCTACAGAACACAGCTCCACTGGCAAGTAGGCAAACGCCAGGCTCTGCTGCGTGGTGTAGCTGTAGGCCCCAGATGTAGTGTTACCAACCACCTAGGAGAGATAGAGAAGGTTGCAGGAATGCAAAAGGTGGGTGGAAGTGTAAGCCTCTAATGTTGTGTTGCCTCTATACTCCCCCCCCCACACACACACGTTAACCCCAAACCTTAACCCCAAACCCTAACCCTTAAGCCTAAAATAGCATTTTAACAAATTCATTTAACAAAAACACAGCTCTGTTACTACTACAAAATCAAATCAATTTTATTTGTCAAATGCTTTGTAAACAACAAGTGTAGACTAACAGTGAAATTGTTTCTTACCTTGTCAGAACATTCTGGTGACTTGTCAGGACACTGTGGTCTTGATAAGGTAGGAAAACAATGTACACACACACACACACACACACACACACACAGCTCACCTTGCCATTGAGCCAGATAGTCTCGTTGCCCTCGGGGTCAACATCATCCGTTTCCATGGTGATGTATGACAGCTTCCTCTTCAGACCTTTAGCTTTTATCTCCTGCAGCGCTGCCTTACCGATGAAGTCAGCATGCTGGAGACAGACAGGGAGAGATTTGAGAGTGTTGGTATGTGTCCTTTATTTATAAGTAGAATAAATAACCCCAAAAGGAATACAGGACTGTAGGAGAAAATGTTAAGTAGACGTAGTAGGCCACAATTTCATAACATCTAAAAATAAGCTACACGTTTGAATATGACACCAATATTTGAACACAGTGGTTGACTGGTGAAACAGCAGTAGCTAGTAACAATGTCTACCTTGTTGAGTTTGATGAAGTAGTCCAGACCAGCTTCCAGGGGGTTGGTGTCACAGTTCATCTGATGAGACAAAAACATCAGTCCAACAGCCACAAACAACTTAAAAAGGTGTGTGTACGTACCTCTGCACCCCAGCCTCTGAAGCCTTTCTCCAGTCGTAGTGATGACATGGCGTAGGTACCAAAGTTGTCGATGCCCTCGTCCTCTCCTGCTGCCATGATAGCCTGGTACACAGCTGCCATGTCCTTGTGAGGAATGTACAGCTCCCAGCCCAACTCACCTGAACCACAGTCCGTTAGTTGAGCTGTACATGCACTCACATGCCACACATACTCTTAAAAATGTTTAAGCCCACAAACACACCTGTGTAGGAGATCCTGATAGCTCTGAGGTTGATGCCACCCAGTTGAATGGGTTTGCAGTGGAGGAACTTAAAGCTTGCATCGCTCATGTCCTCCTGAGTGAGTTTCTGTAGAACATCTCTAGCCTTTGGTCCAGCCACACCCAACACCCCAATTTCCTCTGTCACGTTGGAAATATCTACATCATACGCCCCCTCTGCTACCTCCTTCTCCATCCACCTGGGGTTAGGGAGGGATCCATGGGGTTAGATTTACAACTTCAAGGAACTCAAAAGGAAAGGAAACACTGGCACAATGTTGATTCAACTAATAAAAGTCTTCAATATGAACTTTGATTAGTTGAATCATGTATATTAGTGCAGGGCTGGAGCAAAACCCTGCACACACATGGCCCTTGGAGGTCACCACTAGGGGGTGATATACAACACCAGCAGACTGTGTTGTATAAGGCAAGGGCTGATTTCAAGGTTTTACTGCTAACCTACAAAGCATTACATGGGCTTGCTCCTACCCATCTCTCTGATTTGGTCCTGCCGTACATACCTACACGTACGCTACGGTCACAAGACGCAGGCCTCCTAATTGTCCCTAGAATTTCTAAGCAAACAGCTGGAGGCAGGGCTTTCTCCTATAGAGCTCCATTTTTATGGAATGGTCTGCCTACCCATGTGAGAGACGCAGACTCGGTCTCAACCTTTAAGTCTTTACTGAAGACTCATCTCTTCAGTGGGTCATATGATTGAGTGTAGTCTGGCCCAGGAGTGTGAAGGTGAACGGAAAGGCTCTGGAGCAACGAACCGCCCTTGCTGTCTCTGCCTGGCCGGTTCCCCTCTTTCCACTGGGATTCTCTGCCTCTAACCCTATTACAGGGGCTGAGTCACTGGCTTACTAGAGCTCTTTCATACTGTCCCTAGGAGAGGGTGCGTCACTTGAGTGGGTTGAGTCACTGATGTGATCTTCCTGTCTGGGTTGGCGCCCCCCCTTGGGTTGTGCCGTGGCGGAGCTCTTTGTGGGCTATACTCGGCCTTGTCTCAGGATGGTAAGTTGGTGGTTGAAGATATCCCTCTAGTGGTGTGGAGGCTGTGCTTTGGCAAAGTGGGTGGGGTTATATCCTTCCTGTTTGGCCCTGTCCGGGGGTGTCATCAGATGGGGCCACAGTGTCTCCTGACCCCTCCTGTCTCAGCCTCCAGTATTTATGCTGCAGTAGTTTATGTGTTGGGGGGCTAGGGTAAGTTTGTTATATCTGGAGTAATTATCCTGTCCTATCCGGTGTCCTGTGTGAATTTAAGTATGCTCTCTCTAATTCTCTCTTTCTCTCACTCTCTGAGGACCTTTTTTATTTTTTATTTCACCTTTATTTAACCAGGTAGGCTAGTTGAGAACAAGTTCTAATTTACAACTGCGACCTGGCCAAGAGCCCTAGGATCATGCCTCAGGACTACCTGACATGATGACTCCTTGCTGTCCCCAGTCCACCTGGCCGTGCTGCTGCTCCAGTTTCAACTGTTCTGCCTGTGATTATTATTATTATTTGACCATGCTGGTCATTTATGAACATTTTACCATCTTGGCCATGTTCTGTTATAATCTCCACCCGGCACAGCCAGAAGAGGATGGGCCACCCCACATAGCCTGGTTCCTCTCTAGGTTTCTTCCTAGGTTTAGGCCTTTCTAGGGAGTTTTTCCTAGCCACCGTGCTTCTACACCTGCATTGCTTGCTGTTTGGGGTTTTAGGCTGGGTTTCTGTACAGCACTTTGAGATATCAGCTGATGTACGAAGGGCTATATAAATACATTTGATTTGTCTCAGGGTGTATGAGAGACAGAGAGCTGAATGAATAGTTAGAATAGAGATTCATTTGTTTTTAATGTGCTGTTTGCCTATTGGAGCAAAGAGAGGGGCCGTTAAAGTAGCAGCTGCTGTAACTACCAGTGTTTCTAAGTGGGATAGAATAATGTTATATAATGGATTACTGAATCCTTTTATATGGGACGGCTAGACTCTACACCTTGTTAGCTGGCCTGGGATGCTTAGAGTCTTTCTGCCTGTGTTACCTGAGGTCATGCAGCTCTGATCCAGATCCTGTGATGAGGAGGAACTCTCCAGGTGTGAGCTGGGTAATGGTGACCTCAGCGTAGACTCTCCCAGTGGGGGTCAACATGTGGCTGATGTTAGTCAGGCCCACCTGACAGGGGAGAGAGTGAAACATAAATATAACCTAAACCTCTGCCTGAGCAGCAAACAGATCACTGCCACCTGTTGGCAATAGTGAGTTATATAGGGACTTATACAGTGGTGCAATGAGCTGTCTATGAGAGTCAGTGAGTTTTGCCTGGTGTGATGCAATGATACATTTAGTCCCTCTCGTTTTGGGCCTAGCGTTGGTGAGATACAGTAAGATGTAATATAAAAGCACAGTGAGTTGTGTACAGAATATTTGTAATACAGTGAGTTGTGTACAGAATATTTGTAATACAGTGAGTTGTGTACAGAATAGTTGTAATACAGTGAGTTGTGTACAGAATATTTGTAATACAGTGAGTTGTGTACAGAATATTTGTAATACAGTCAATTGTGTATAGAATAGTTGTAATACAGTGAGTTGTGTACAGAATAGTTGTAATACAGTGAGTTGTGTATAGAATAGTTGTAATACAGTGAGTTGTGTATAGAATAGTTGTAATACAGTGAGTTGTGTATAGAATAGTTGTAATACAGTGAGTTGTGTACAGAATAGTTGTAATACAGTGAGTTGTGTACAGAATAGTTGTAATACAGTGAGTTGTGTATAGAATAGTTGTAATACAGTGAGTTGTGTATAGAATAGTTGTAATACAGTGAGTTGTGTACAGAATAGTTGTAATACAGTGAGTTATAATACAGTGAGTAGTTGTGTGTAGTGTTATCCTTACCTTGGGCATAGTGTTGGCGAACAGTCTGTCCAGCAGTTTATGAGAATCTTTCCCTTTAACAATGAACTTGCCGAAGGGTGTCAGGTCAACGACCCCAACCTTCTCCATCACCAGCTTACACTCCCTCCCCACCGGACCGAACCAGTTGGTACGCCTGAAACTGGGCCTGAGGAGTAAAGACAGACACTTGTGGGTTAGTTACTTGGTTAATTTAAAATGTAATGGCAAAGTATTGGCTGAGACAGACCTGCACAGTTGTGAAGAGGGCATGGCAGTGCCTCTTTCCATTAAGGAGGTTGAAAAGATTTGAATCCTCAAAAAGTTAGAGCTGCACCACCGAGAGCATCTTGACTGGCTGCATCACCGCATGGTACAGCAAATGCCCCGCCCTCGACTGCAAAGCGCTACAGAGGATGGTGCGGACAACCCAGTACATCACTGGGGCCGAGCTCCCTGCCATTCGGGGCTATATCAGGCAGTCTCAGAGGAAGGCCCAAAAATGGAGAAAGTCTCCAGCCACCCAAGCACATAGACTGTGCACACATAGACTGTGCGAAGCTGTCATTTTTTATTAACCTTTATTTAACTAGGCAAGTCAGTTAAGGACAAATTCTTATTTACAATGACGACCTAGGAACAGTGGGTTAACTGCCTTGTTCAGGGGCAGAACAACAGATTTTTACCTTGTCAGCTTAGGGATTCGATCTAGCAACCTTTTGGTTACTGGCTCAACGCTCTAACAAATGAGGACAGAATTTTACCACGCTATGCGCTTCTGCACGCAGAGGTCCCGTTCTGTGAGCTTGTGTGGCCTACAACGTTTTCACTCTTAGACGTTTCCAGTTCACAACAAAAGCACTTACAGTTGACCGGAGCAGATCTAGAAGGGCAGAAATTATACAAACTGATTTGTTGCAAAGGTGGCATCCTATGACGGTGCCAAATTGAAAGTCACTGAGCTTTTCAGTAAGGCCATTTGACTATGGAGATTGCATGGCTGTGTGCTTGATTTTATACACCTGTCAGCAACAGGTGTGGCTGAAATAGCCGAATCCACTAAGTTGAAGAGGTGTCCCCATACGTTTGTATATTTAGTGTATTTATTGGGTAGAGTTAGTTGCCAGACTTAACACTTTGTTATAAAATAAGTCAAACAAAGACATGGTGTTAGGAAGGAGACTATTCACTGCCAGTACTTACATAACGCTGCATCACTGAGTCCTTATACAGTAGGTTTTATAGTTTTACATATGGAAAACTATTTTCATATACCATGGGCATAATTTCATAAAGAAATCCCACAGGTGGTGCTAAATTCTCTGAGTCAATAAATAGCCTAGTCAATCACTGGTGGGTGGCCAAGTGGAAGCTAACCCTGGGTTTGAGTTGGCCAACAATCTTAAACCGGCGTTTAAACGGGCCAACTGGAACCTAACCCTAAGTTTGATCTCCAAAACACCTCCAGCTCTTAAAACAAAAGTGGTTTCAGACCAACACCTGATGCGGATGAAGTCAGACTAATATTATCAGTCTATAAGGGTATTGAACAGTAGCTACACAGGATTTATTTCCCACGGCATTACCTGTAAATAAATGTGTTTTGATGTTCTCTAAATGGTTCTATTGTGCTGGCTAGAGTAACTGTTACATAATGCCATGTTACAGTCCGTGAGCTCACCTCTAAGACCCATTGGGGCTGACTGATATTTTTACAGGGGGTGGTCTCCACTCCTCCACTGGGAGCTGTCCAGCCTATCCTAACCTCCCCCCTTCCACCCCCCCCAAAAAAGAACACCAAGTCCTTGAACATTCTAACACACTCTCGGCTGCACCAGGACGAAACCACACTGCTGTCATGTGCCCAATTTTTGTTTCTTCTTTTAAGTCCATCAAAGCATATACCATATACAAAATGAATTTATATGAATGTAGGTACAGAAATTGTTTGCTCTGTGGGAAATGAATGTCCTACTAGTCAGTGACAATTACGTGGAGTTGAGTTTGTGACAGCAACTATGTGAGATAGGAAATCCCAGGACACAGTGTCTATAATACTATGATCTTCTATGTAATGGAACTCCTTACCTTCTAACGACTCTTGTGAGCGTCAGAGCAAAACATGTTACACGTGTGTTCGTGAGAGTCTCATAGATAACTTTTAATAGTTTGTATCTTAAACTATTCCGACTCCACAGATGTTTTTGTAATAAGACCCGGTCCTGGTCCATTCGGCATCCACCCTTGTCTCACAAACAACTCAACCCCAGTTAATCACACAGACTAATGGTTGGTATCTGCAGATGCAGACAAAATAGACAAATCCAATAGTATGACTCTGTAGCTCAAAGGGGTTTGAAGTCCTAATTCATGCCGGCGTTATGGTGGGACTCATTGGGTTAACGCTCAGTGTATTGTCATATTTGTACTGATTGATTGACTGGTTTGGTATCTTACTTGTAACCGGCATTGTCTCCAGGCTTATAGAACCAGTGAGGCTGTTCCCAGCCGGCGTGGAACCCCATGGAAGCTTTTCCCTTTAGCAGCTCATACACACCACTCGTCCTGTTGGTCGGACGGCCAGCAAAACGCTCCTCTTTAGGGTAGCCCACTGAGAGAGGGGGGGGGGAGAGGGAGAGCAGAAGGGGGGGGGGATAAAGAGAGAGAGAAGAGTTTTGACAGCATGAGCGGTCGTGAGTAGATGCGCTTGTTTTGTGATCAAAGCGAGAGCTACAGGTGTACATCTGTTCATATCCTTTACTAGCTCAGTTATGGATCATTTGCAGTCAGCAATGGGAAAGTGATTGCTTCCTACAAGAGCTCAAAATCTTTGAACAGTGCGTCAGGTAAAGAGCTTTTTTTGTCTTAAAGGGGCTGTGTTGTATTTTGAGACGGGTTTGCATAAGCTAAGTAGGTAGAATGTAGCATAATTTGTCTGATTCTCTGTAATAATGGTGTGGGAATAATTATGCATTTTATTTTGTAAAGTGGTTTCTTGCATCAAACACCACTATAACATGTTGAGTCACCTTGTCTGAAGGACAAGTGGATTAACAGGTTCATGTCAAGATCTGCATGTTTTTTTCAAAAGTCTCATGGAATCTAGGCCTACATTAACTGCTACTGTAGACTGAATGATAGAACAGCTATGTCCATGTTAAAATATTATGGGATGCATTTTCTCCATTGCTTTTGCCACTCTCGTAGGCCTACATTATGATTAAATAGCCATAGTAGCCTACTTGACCACTTAACTTCAAATCAAATCAAATCAAATGTTATTTGTCACATACACATGGTTAGCAGATGTTAATGCGAGTGTAGCGAAATGCTTGTGCTTCTAGTTCCGACAATGCTGTAGTAACCAACAAGTAATCTAACCTAACAATTCCACAACTGCTACCTTATAGACACAAGTGTAAAGGGATAAAGAATATGTACATAAAGATATGAATGAGTGATGGTACAGAACGGCATAGGCAAGATGCAGTAGATGGTATCGAGTACAGTATATACATATGAGATGAGTAATGTAGGGTATGTAAACATTATATTAAGTGGCATTGTTTAAAGTGGCTATTGATACAACTTAAAGCGGGTACAGCCTCAGTGTTTACAATAAACACACAAAGTTGCACAGGATTTTCACAACTTTCAAGTTTGTGCATAGCAGACCTGAAAATATGCTCAGTGATGAAAAACATTTGAGGGAACATTGGTAGTGACTACTCACCCACGTTGTTGAATCCATAGGACTCTCTGGCTTTGGCACACAAGTAGGGTACAGTGGTCCATTTTCCATACCGGTTGGGGTCACACTCAATGAGGTCATAGGGGGGTTCCCCTGTCACGATCCAATCACTGAGGAACTTCCCAATGCCACCGGCATGGATCACTCCATACCTGGGACACAAACAGACCCTGAGGTAAGCCTTTAAGCTACAACCTCCTACTCCCTGTCAATCAAACATAACAAGGCTTTTATAGTTCCCACAATAGGGAAGATGCTTAGAACCTTCACACTACACCATCCAGTCATATTGATTTCAGCATCCACCCGACCCCATCACACACACAAACACTCCCGTTTACCCGAAGCCGATAGCGGTCCAGTAGTTACGTGCTCCCTGGTGCGGTCCGACCATAGGAAGGAGGTCAGGGGTGTAGGTGATTGGTCCAGATACAATGTTGATGATGTCAGCATTCTTCAGCACAGGCACCATCTCCATGGCCATCTCTACGTGGTGCATGATACGATCCAGGTCTGACTCAAACAACTCCTTACCAAAACCTGTTCAACACACACACACAGAGAGTACAACTGAGGTAAAGGCATAGAGAGCGAGGGCGAGAGAGGGTGAGAGAGCGATAGAGTGATCAGCAGACAGACCTGGTGGTACTCCATCTCTAACCCAGGAGTCCTGCAGCACCATCTTCTCCTCTTTCTCATAGGGTCCAAACAGCAGTCCATCTCTCTCCTGTCTGAGGTAGTAGGAACCCTCCAGGTCCCTGATCACTGGCAGCTCTGCCTTTAGTGCCTTTACCTAGACACAACAAAACACAAACTTTATTAAACATCAAATCAAACGCTGTTAAACATCACAACACATTTACTGTAAAAAAATGCACAATGAAGGATAGTTAAGACAGTAAGACGTTAAGATGTAATTCAATTAGTACCTCAGGCACCGTTGCCGTGACAACATACTGGTGATGGACAGGGATAGTGGGGTGGTCAAAGCCAATCTGCTGGCCAACTTCCCGGGCCCAGAAACCTGTTAAACAATCAAAGATTAGTAATGAGTTCATGGTCTGCACAGGAAATTGATGAGTTTCGATGAGACCAGGAAGCAGTTAACACAGACAGTAGGGAGAAAGACACCACCAACGTGTAAACAGCCATTCCTGAACCGCTCCAGTCTCCACCATAAGGAAAGAAAAACAAGGTTAGGGATAGAGTCTCACACACACTTACACTCTCTGCCCTCTACCAACCAGCCTTCACTTCTTGAGACCAAAACACTGTAAAGCCAACTGGGTCCCACAGAGGATTGTAAAAAGATATTGACATAAATGGAGGGGTGCGTGTGTCGAAGGGATGTCTTGAGCAGAAAATCGCCATAAAATTGTAGAATATTAGAATCCCATATACAGAGTGTATAAGCTGGCAGCTAAGAAGAGTGAGAGCATGACTTACTACAGTACTATGGTGTACTCTATGCCACTCATATGGGCTGTATTCAAAATTGTACCCTGTATAGTCCATTAGTTTAGGCAAGAACCATGGGTCACTGGCCAAAAGTAATGCACTATATAGAGATTAGGATGCCATTTCAGATTGAGACCTGCTATATTACACTAACAGAGTTAGCCGTCTGAATATGGCTCCAACACTATGGCTCCAACATAGAGATCCTATTAAATTACTCCAAATGTTTTATCTTTATTCTAATTCTGAATTTTAAGGGCTCCACATCTTAGGACAGGGGTTCCCAAACTTCTTAACTTCTTAACTTTGATTATTTCCTGCAATTGTAAACATTGTCATTGGGTGCAAAGAAAATGTTGCAGTTTTAAAGCAAACATTCTATACGTTTTGCAATGTCTAATGTGTATTCATGTGATATTTGAGTGAAAAAAATTACAACAATATCTTCGGGCGAATTTTTTTATTTAGAAAAACATTAGCTGACATTGTCTAGTTGATCTGGACAGTTCTGACAAGTTAGTCACTGCATACCTTAGAGATATTTCTAACATGACAAGAGGAACTGATGAGGCACTACCCAATTTCGAAATTGCACCTTATGCATTCTACTATTATAACTTTCAAGAGTAAGTTTAAAGTTTAAAGCAAACCCCTCACACCCCCACCCCACAGTTTGGGAACCACTGAGCTCCAAGACTCCCTGTTCTACCAGGTGATTCACTTTAGAGGGAATGTCAAGTTACACTCCGACTCTCTCCATAGAAGCTAATTTCTGTTTTAAACTTCATCAAAGGCTTCATTTTCAAAGAACAACATTTTCTTGGAGCTTTTTCAGTTGAACAATTATTCCAGTTTATTTTGAAGAGGTCAGCTGAGATTGCAACACCTGGCTGTTGGTGATATTACTGTGGTTGTAAAACAAGACAGCTCTTTCCCAAAGCCGTCACCTTCTTTTGAGGTTTAATGACCATGTGCAAACCAGCTTTTTAGAAGCATTACCGACGTTCCTAAAGCCTTTCTTGGGAGCGTGTTACTGCCGCCCTGCTAATTAGCTTCCCCACAGAAATACTGGCACAAATATGAATGTTCCTACCCCATAACATTCTGAAGGTGAAAAAAAAACTGATCAGTCATAGCCACCAGATTCACAAGGTAATGGATACGCCCCTTCAATAAAAACACTCACTCACTACAGTACCTGTGTATGTCACAGAACCATTGCTTGACCACGACAAGCGCAAAACAGTCAATTCATAGTATTGTAGCGACCCGCACAGACAGCTGTGTGTTATGCGTTAGGCTAGTAGGTGGTTGTGTTGTACTTACCAGTACCCAGGGTTCGCGGGGTCAGACATGCCAAATAACCCGCTATCTGCCAATCACGAGAATGCCTGGAATGTTCTGATGCCGGGCATCCTGGCGGTTGGCGTGAAGGGGGGTTGGAGCATTGGAAGTGAAAAGCAGGTTTAGCCTTTGTTCTCTCTTATGTCTGGCCTTCACAAGTGAAGGTCACTGTTGGCGTGGGCTACGGCCAAACAGTAGCCTGTGTAAAGTTGGGTTAATAAATAAACCGTCAATTCGTAAACTCAACCCTCTGTCTGGACAATTGTTCCTTTATGATCTAGTCAGGTCATTACATTGGTGTCAGAAGTAAAAACATTGATAAAAGTTAGCCAGCTAGCTAGCTGACTTCTGTGGCTAGCTACCGTAGGTGAGAACGGGGTTGAAAATGCTTCGAGGGAATCCGAAAGAGAAGGTGGAGGTAGGGGACGATTATGGCCAAGGAGGTGCGTGTGCACGGACGTCGGAGGATCTGGCTGAGGAGATCGCCAGGGCGTCGGAGCCCAGAGGCCGCTTGAGGGAGCTCAGGATGTAAACAAACATGGCGGCGCTCAGTTCCCGGCTGCGTCCGTATCTGTTACGACACCGAAGTATTCCGGTAAAGCGGATTGGGAAGCTTTTCATGCTCAGTTTGAACTGTTAGCTCATTTTGGAGGGTGGTAGAATGGAGATAGGGCACTGCAGTTGGCTTTATGCCTCACAGATGATGCTCTGCCCTGTTTGATATTGATTAGCCCCGAGGACAGACGTGTGATTATGGTGCTTTAGTGGGAGCACCGAGGAGGCGCTATGGACAGTGTGTACAGCCCGGGCTGCTGCGCTCCGAACTGAGTAATAGACGCAGGCAGCCTGGAGAGCCTCTACGGGTGCTAGTTAAAGACATTGAGAGCCTCTCTCGGCGGGCATATGTTCACATGCCCCCCTCCGTGCAGAGCGAGCTAGCACGGGACCAGTTCATACAGGCGCTCTCTCCTACGGAGCTGCGTATTACAAACCCAGCTGGCTCATCCTGAGTTATTGCAGATAGCCTTGGAGATGGCTTTGGAGAGGGAGCTGGTGTGGGCTGGGGCTTCAGCTGGGGCTTTGGTGGGCGTGTAGAGAGACAGACCCTCTGTGCGAGCTGGGGGGCAGAGCAGCCCGGAGCCGGAAAAGCCTGCATGGGTGGATGAAATGACAGAACTCATTCGTGCTGTGTCGCTACAGGCGGCACGAAACACACGCCCTGGTCCCAGGGTCTGCTGGGGTTGTAGCCAGCCAGGCCATCTGCGCCGTGATTGCCCCATGTCCCCCAGAGCTCAGGGAAACGTCTCGGGGTCCGCATAGACCGGGTGGTGCGGACCCCTGGTTTTCTATCCCAACCACCATCTTCTTCAGGAGGAGCCCACCGGCACAGACGGGGAAGCAAGGCTCCACTTGCCCCAGAAGCAGACGAGGGCAAGCAGCTGGACCCTGTTGTTGTGGTGGGCCGGAACTGTGTTGGGGACTTTTGTCATGTCCCTGTCACTGTGGAGGGGGTGCCCTGCTCCGCCCTGATGGACACTGGGTCCACAGTAACCCTGGTGAGGCCAGACATTGTGCCAGGTTCTACTCAGTGTGAGCCCACAACTGTGCAGCTCCGCACAGTCAAAGGTGAGCTGGCACCCATGAAAGGGAAGGGAATAATGACTGACAGTAGGGGGCAGGTCTGTGCATCATCCTGTGTGGGTGGCGGCTGTGCAGGACCCTTGTATCCTGGGGTTGGACTTTCTTAGGAGCACAGGCTGCCAGTTGGACCTAAATGGGGGCACACTGAGCTTCCAGGGAGGGCCGGCAGTCACCATGGTCCCCCCTAATGTCACATTCACTCAACCCAACAAACCCTTTACTCCAAGAGTTAAAGCAGCAGAGACTCGTGGCTGCCCCCCCCCCCCCCTCCCCCTCCCCCACATCTGTGTGTGACTTTTCCCCAGCCCCCCTGTCACCTACGGCTGTGTGTTACATTCCCCCAGCTACCTCCACGACACAGCCCTCTGTGAGCCCGGGCCGCGCCCCCCCAGCCCAGCTACCCCAGATGGGAGAGGAGAGGACACTGTCTGCAGTGAGGGAGATATGGGGGAGGAACTGTGTTGGTCTTGACCCCGAGCAGCAGGAACGGTTGTGGCAGTTTCTGTTTGAATTCAGAGACAGCTTTGCGCTGAGTGAGGAAGAGGTGGGTCAGACTCATTTGGTGCAGCATGAGATCGACACAGGTGATGCTCGACCCATCAAGATGCGTCCCCGCCATATACCGCTGGCATGCCAGCGGCAGACACAGCTGTTTTGGAGACTTCATCGAGCCCTCAGACAGCCCCTGGGCGGCACCAGTCGTCATGGTTCCGAAGAAGGGGGGCAAGCTGAGGTTCTGTGCTGTACAGGTGGCTGAATGAGGTAACCAGGAAGGACTCATACCCAATATCGATGAGTCACTGGGCCTGGTTAGGGGGTCCTCCTGGTTCTTCTCACTAGACCTCCGCAGTGGCTACTGGCAGTTGCCCCTCTCCCCAGAGGCCAGAGCCAAAACTGTGTTCTCCACTAACAGAGGACACTGGCAGTTCAAGGTCCTGTGCAACGCTCCAGCTACTTTTGAGCGTTTGATGGACAAGGTGCTGGATGGCATCCCCCGACAGCAGTGTCTGGTATACCTCGATGACATCCTGGCCCATGGCAGCTCCTTCCAGTCAGCCCTGGGGGCTCTACGGTGTGTGCTGGAGAGGGTGGCTGCCACAGGCCTGAAGCTCCACCCCGAGAAGTGCCACTTCATGGAGGAGAGAGGTGTCCTTCTTGGGCCACTGAGTGGGGAAGGAGGGGGATCAGCACCATGGAGGACAAGTTGGGGGCTGTCCGAGACTGGCCCACCCCCACCGACCCGCGTCAGCTGAAGAGCTTCCTGAGCCTTGGCTCGTACTACAGGAGGTTTGTACGGGAAATCTCAAGCGTCGCTGCTCCCCTGAACCGCATGCTGCCGAAGGACAAGGCCTTCACTTAGACAGTGGAGTGTGAGGAAGCGTTCAACACCCTCAAACGTGCACTGATCAAGGCCCCCATGCTCATCATGCCTTTTATCCTGGACACAGACGCGAGCAATGTGGGCATGGGTGGGGTGCTGGCCCAGGTGAGGCCAGAGGGGGAGAGAGTGGTGGCGTGCGTCAGCAAAACATTTGACAAACATGAGCGCCGCTACTGTGTCACCCGGCGGGATCTCTTGGCTATTGTGGCTTCCGTCAAACACTTCAAGTACTACCTGGGTGGCCTGCCCTTTACGATAAGGACTGACCACTCTGCTCTCCAGTGGCTCATGTCTTTCAGAGAGCCAGAGGGGCAGGTGGCTCGCTGGTTGGAGGAGCTTCATCCGTATGACTTCACAGTGGTGCACAGGGCAGGGGCACGCCACGCCAATGCCATGTCCCTGTACTGCAGATGGCTGCCGCCACTGAGCGGAGAGAGGAACGGGAGAGAGAGAGCTGTGTGCAGAGGAGGGGGTCTGTGCCACAGTGTGTCGGGCGAGCGGGCCTGTCTGCTGTGAGTTGCAGACTGTTGACGTGGCTGAATGGGGGCAGCAGCAGGGACGGGACACAGACCTACAGCCAGTGTTACAGTGGGTAGAGGCGCAGGTGAGGCCACCATGGGAAGAGGTGACAGCGCTCTCACTCGCGACCAAAGGGTTGTGGTCAAAGTTTGAGAGACTGCGGCTGGCTGATGGCGTGCTACAGCGCGCATGGAAGGAGTCGGCTACGGGAGAGGAGAGGTGGCAGGTGGTGATCCCAAAAGCATTGCGGGAGGCTGTGCTCCCTCTACTCATGAGGGGGTGGGGACAGGACACTTTGGGGTCACAAGATCACTGCGCTGCCTCAGTCAGGGCTTTTACTGGGGGCAGCACAAGAGGGATGTGGAGGACTTTTGTCGCCGCTGTGACAACTGCACAGCGAGAAAGGGCCCCCCAGGCCGCTCTCATGCTCAGCTCCAACAGTTCCCAGTGGGGGCTCCTATGGAGAGGGTGGGAGTGGATGTAGTTGGGCCGTTCCCCACCACAGACAGTGGAAACCACTGGGTGCTCACGGCCATGGACTATTTCACAAAATGGCCCGAGGCCTATGCTCTGCCTGACCAGGAGGCAGAGACCATCATCGACGCCCTGACAGCGGGGATGTTCAGCAGGTTTGGAGCTGCAGAGTCCATCCACAGCGACCAAGGCAGAAACTTTGAGTCCCGTGTGTTTGCCACCATGTGTGAGAGGCTGGGTATGCACAAGACCCGCACTACTCTTCTCCATCCAAGTGATAGCCTTGTGGAGCGCTTCAACAAAACGCTTGGGCAGCAGCTGGCCATCGTCTCTTCCAAACACCAGCGTGACTGGGACAAGCACCTGCCTATGGTCCTCATGGCATGCCGCTCCACTGTCCAAGACTCCACCTCCTGCACGCCGGCCCTCCTCATGCTGGGGAGAGAGATCCTCACCCCTGCGGAGATGGCGTTTGGTCGGCCCCTGGATAGCCCTCATGTTCTCCTGGTGCCGGAGTATGCCCGGAGACTCCAGACAGCCCACACCTTCGCCAGAGAGCAGCTGGTGAATGCAGGTGTGAGGCAGAAGAGGAACTATGACGTGCACACCCGGGGAAGGCACTTTGTGGCTGGGGAGCTGGTCTGGGTCTACAGCCCCCTAAGGAAAAAAGGCAGATTCCCTAAGTTGGAAAGTCACTGGGTGGGACCCTGCAGCGTCCTGGAGAGGGTAGGGGAGGTTGTTTACCGGGTGCAGCTTCCTCCCAGGGGGAGAAAGGTGACACTGCACCGGGACAGGTTAGCCCCATACAGAGGGGCCTCTTCTCCCCAAACCCCAGGGACCCCCACAATTCCCCTCTCTGGCAATGACATTCTCCAGGCACCCACCCCCAGGTGCTGCAGACAGCCCACTCCCCCTGTGTCACCGCGTGGTTCCCCAGAGCCACGGACTGTATTACCCGTTCCCACTTCCTTGTCCCCCATATCCCTGCCTTCATCCCCTGGTTCCCAGAGGGGAACTCTGCGACCATCACGCCCACGCAGGCAAAGGAGACCGCCGAGTCGCTTCAGAGACTTTGTTTGTTCCCTCGGGGACAAGGGACTTTGGTGGGGGGGCTGTGTAGCGACCCGCACAGACCGCTGTGTGGTAGGCTAGTAGGTGGTTGTGTTGTACTTACCAGTACCCAGTGTTTGCGGGGTCCGACATGCCAATCAACCTGCCAATCACTAACCAGTATTCATGAGTTGCATGTTTAGTCACAATCTTGTTTTGAACGTTAGTTTTGGACTGATTCCCAACAGCATTCTACTCAAATGCATTGTCAATGAGTGTTGATAAAGAGTTTATCAAAAGTGCATTACAATGACAAATCAAAAAAGGAAGAAAGGAAAAGCATGTAATTTTGATGTCACAGGATTGACTTTAGCTAGCTAAAACTGAGGGGAGGTCATCGGATTTTAGCTAGCTAACATTAGCATTGCTAGCTATTTGACAAACTTTGCTAGCTAATAACATTACAATCTGTCTAAAGTCAATTTGATGATATGATAATGCTGGAAAAGTTGTTCCCTACTAAATATTTTAATACTTCAGCTAAGTCATTGTATTTCCAGGCACTATAGTTTAATTTAGACTAAACAGTAGTTAGCATTGGTCCAGAATGACTGTGCTTATCACAACTTTACCAAGGGCACCAACCACTATGTTGCTGCCGATAAAGGGCGGCTAGAGAACTTTCATAATAATGTCATACTGCGACTGAGTGACGGAGGTGCAACCTATTGCTACTGGTCCCTAGCCAGACAAACAATGATTTGTGGGGCGAAAGTCCAACGTGTGTCAACTGCGCTCTCTCTATACACACAGACACACACCATGGCCCCTGCAGCCACCACAGCTGTTTGTCCCCACAGATCAGACTGGTAATGGCCTGCAGGAACTAGTTGTGATGGGGAACGGCAGAAGTCAACAACTGGGGTTATCTGCTGAGTTGCAACTGTTCCACACCAGACACTGGCTCAAATACAGTGCATTCAGAAAGAATTCAGACCCTTTGACTTACCACATTTTGTTATGTTACAGCCTTATTCTAAAATGGATTCAATCCCCCCCCTCAATCTACACACAATACCCCATAATAATAATGACAAAGCAAAAACTGTTTTTTTAGAAATATTTGCAAATGTATAAAAAAAATCTAACTGAAATAATAATTATTCAGAACCTTTACTCAGTACTTTGGCAGCGATTACAGCCTTGAGTCTTCTTGGGTATGACACTACAAGCCTGGCACACCTGTATTTGGGGAGTTTCTCCCATTCTTCTCTGCAGATCCTCTCAAACGCTATCAGGTTGGATGGGGAGCGTCACTGCACAGCCATTTTCAGGTCTCTCCAGAGATGTTAGCTCGGGTTCAAGTCCAGATTCTGTCTGGGCCACTCAAGGACATTGAGACTTGTCCCGAAGCCACTCCTGCATTGTCTTGGCTGTGTCCTTAGGGTTGTTGTCCTGTTGGAAGGTGAACATTCAACCCAATCTGAGGTCCTGAGAGATCTGGAGCAGATTTTTTATCAAGGACTTCTCTCCGTCCATCTTTCCCTTGATCCTGATTAGTCTTCCAATCCCTGCCGCTTAAAAACATCCCCACAGCATGATGCTGCCACCATCATGATTCATCGTAGGGATGGTATTGGCCAGGTGATAAGTGGTGCCTGGTTTCCTCCAAAAGTGATGCTTGGCATTCAGGCCAAAGAGTTCAATGTTGGTTTCATCAGACCAGAGAATCTTGTTTCTCATGGTCTGAGAGTCTTTAGGTGCCTTTTGGCAAACTCCAAGCGGGCGGTCATGTGCCTTTTACTGAGGAGTGGCTTCCATCCGGCCAGTCAGAGTGACCATCGGGTTCTTGGTCACCTCCCTGTCCATGGATCTTCTCCCACGATTGCTCAGTTTGACCAGGTGGCCAGATCTAGCAAGAGTCTTGGTGGTTACAAACTTCTTCCATTTAAGAATGATGGAGGCCACTGTGTTCTTGTGGACCTTCAATGCTGCATACATTTTTTTGGTACCCTTCCCTAGATCTGTGTCTCAACACAATCCTGTCTCTGAGCCCTACAGACAATTCCGTCGACCTCATGGCTTGGTTTTTGCTCTGACATGCACTGCCAACTGTGGGTATATAGACAGGTGTGTGCCTTTCCAAATCATATACAATCAATTGAATTTACCACAGGTGGAGTCCACGTTGTAGAAACATCTCAAGGGTGATCAAACAGGATGCACCGGAGCTCGATTTTGAGTCTCATAGCAAAGGGTCTGAATAATTATGCAAATAAGGTATTTGTTTTTATACATTTGCAAACATTTCTAAAAAGCTGTTTTTGCTTTGTCATTATGGGGTATTGTGTGTAGGTTGATGAGGATTTCATATATTTTTTTTTTTACCCATTTAGAATAAGGCTGTAACGTAACAAAATGTGGAAAAAGTCAAGGGGTTTGAATACTTTTGGAATGCACTGTACATAAATACTTAAACTACATGTAGGGTCTGATATAATCGCTCATTTTAGATTCTGCTTTCTCGCTCTCAAATTGGGCAGTTTGGCTGATTTGAACATCAGCGTTGTTTACATTTTCCAGCTCAGAGGGACGTACGTACTCTACTTTTAAATGTTGCCTTGCACCAATTCTGTAGAATACAGCTAGTTGGGCCAGGGCAGAGCTTCTGAAGGAGTCAGAGTAGACAGCACACATGTTTACAAGCTCCCTGTAGGAGGACACACACAGGGCCATTCACAGACCCTCCCAGGAATAACCTCTAAGGAATTACCTCTAATGAATGGACTCATTGGAAGTGGGGCTTTGTCTGACACAGGCTCAGCCATGTCCAGAGTACAACCACCTCCACACCTCTAACTAACTAGTTAATTTCCCTCCCTCGCTTATATTTATGAGCACCAGTGATAACCTAAATAGTTTCTGAAGGCCAGAGACTCTGATAAACAAGGTTTCTCTCTTTCTCGTTGAGACACTGTCCTTTCACTGGGGGTCTCAGTGTCCTGTGCACCTTTAGTAGGTCACAGGGCCAACTTTTGAAACCGATCCTTCAGGGGGAGTCACATTCCAAGAACCACAACCCTTTACCTTACTCTGGGGGTTCTCATTGGTCAAGGTGCCAAACAGTGATGGGGTGTAGCATTATGAAGGTAGGGTTGGAGAAGGGGAGGTAGAGATGGAATGGGTGAATGTAGGAGTGAAACAAGGAGGGAGGAAAGGGGCGAGTTTGAGAAAGTGGAAGGAGAGAAGGAATAGGGTGAGTGTGGGACTATAATTTGTGTGTTAATTGTGTATTGTATTTGTGAGACATTCTACTGCACTGTTGGAGCTACTGCAGAAACATAAGCATTTCACTGCACCTGCTATAACGCCTGCAAATATGTGTACGCAACCAATAAACTGATTAGATTTTTTGTTTTATTTTAGAAGGTGGGGGGGATGGAATGGAATTAGTGTGGGAGTAGAGGGAGGGAGCAAATGAGAGACTGGTGTTTGTGAGGAATGCTACAGCGGTACTTCAGGATCTGCTTTCACATGGAGTTATTTCTGCACACCATAGCGCCAGCAAGCATAAATCACGTATCCTACCCTGCATGTCGAGGGGTGAACCCCCAAATCCCACCACACACACACACAACTCACCCACCCACTAAAGGAGAGAGAGTAGTTTGACCTGAGGGTTAGAGAGTTGTATTGTAATGAAATGTATCAACTTCCCAATGATATGTATCGAGTGGAAGGCTTCCAGGAGTGCTCTTTATTGGAATTTGTTTTCTCTTCACAAAAGATCCTCCTCCTCCTCCTCCTCCCAGGGTTATTCCCACAAATATGAACAAAGCTCACAAAATGTCCAAAACTCAACCACAAATCAGGGGGCCTATTCCAAAGTAGAATAATGAAGTTGAGAGATTTAGCTCCAAAGTAAAGGAGTGAGTTTAATGGGTGTAGTAGCTACTGTTTATGAGTACAACCAAGGATGTTCTGATAAAAAAAGAAGCCCACAAAACCAAAACTGGACACATAAGACTCTCAAACTGCAGGTTGTGTATGTGTTCGTGTCTGCAAAGTGCAAACACAGCAACTGACACAATCACCACAAACTCCCCCTACCCGGCCTGTGTGTGCTGTACGTGCACTGTTCTATTTTTACTGGACCATATGGAGACAATAGTCATTACTGCATTGGTCAAACACTATAAATCTACAGTGTCCAGTGGGGTTTCAAACAACAGTAGCTTCAATGACAAGGTTTTAGATTAAATCCCTCAGCTGCGCTATGGGACGTTTCCATTGTACCCCTGACAAAGTGGCTTTCATTTGGCCCCAGCAGCTTTATGTGCAGCTATACATTTCTCTCTCCATGTTGATTGTATGCAAAGTGTAATGTATAGGACAAGGCTGTAAGTCTCTCACCAGCCGTGACTTATGCAATAACACACATCGATGGGCAGTATATCTGCAGATCCCCTATAGGAAGTGTTATATCTACCAAGCACTCGTTATCCTCTGTAGCTCAGTTGGTAGAGCATGGTGTTTGCAGCACCAGGATAGTATGTTCGATTCCTGGGACTACCCGTACGCAAAATGTATGCACGCATGACTGTAAATGGCATTTGGTTAAAAGCATCTGCTAAATGGCATATATTATACATTATATTAATATTATAGCATAATTCATCCTGTGTACCAAAACAATACATATCCGTTTTTTTGCCTGACTGGACAATGTTGTAACTGCTGTGAATCAACTACGTGTCAAGCACTAGACAACATTTTGGTAGTTACAGGCAGCAGGTAGCCTAGGGGTTAAGAGAGTTGGGCCAGTAACTGAAACGTTGCTGGGTTGAATCCCCAAGCAGACTAGGTGAGGCACTTTACCCTAATAGCTCTGGATAAGAGTGTCTAATAAATTACTTAAATGTAGTTACAGCTTGTTACATTACACCAACTGAGGAAATCAAGTTGAGTTGACAAAACATGAGTCAAATTCTAAGATAGCTGACTGTTATTCAAAGATGATGATTTTTTATTTTTATTGTAATAAAACCATTTCTACCCCTTTTTCTCCCCAATTGGTAGTTACAGTCTTGTCTCATCGCTGCAATTCCCATACGGACTCGGGAGAGGCGAAGGTCGAGAGCCATGCATCCTCCGAAACACGACCCTGCCAAGCCGCACTGCTTCTTGACACACTGCTCGCTTAACCCGGAAACCACCCGCGACACAGTCCGGGATCGAACCCGGATCTGCAGTGCCTTAGGCCGCTGTGCCACTCGGAAAGCCCAGTCAGCAACGGTTTGACTGTTGTACATAGGTGATGTTAACACAAGGTTGTCACATGAGTGGACCCAAACTGCAAATTCATGAACTTAAAGAAAACAAGAGTTTGCAGAGAAAAAGCACATGCAAACCCAAGCATCACTAAGGAATCAGAAAATGTTTGTTCTTCAAGATTTAAAAAATCTGTCAGCAAAGTGTTAAAACGTCTGCTGAAGAGGCGTCCTTCAGCTGCTGCTCTGTGATTGGCTAAAAACCTGTTGGCCTGTTTGGATAAACTGATGAGGGAACGGAGGGCCAGGGGCCATAATATTAATGGGTTTAGCAAAGCTAGAACAAAGCAAAGTATACCTACAACGTGCCCCTCTCCTCCTCCTCCAGCGACCCATAAAGGAGGAAGAGAGCAAACTTCAGGCAGCTGCAAAATTAATCAGTTATGCAAGGAGGTATGATAGTGGTGACTAAACCATTCCAACTAAATCCTCCCAGAACTGGTATGACCCAGTTCAAACCATGTGACCCAGTTTCTCCTGAACTCAGAATGTCGTGTATAGGGTCAAATGTCCCTAAGATAGCAGCCTTGGAATAAGAGCAGTTCAGACAAGAGTCAGAAAGACTGAAAGAGGCTCAGCACTGGGCCAAATCAAACAAGAACTACAACTGAACTCACCCCTAAAGTATTTCGTTTCCTCAACTGGGGTCCTAAGATCTAATTTGTCTGTGCCGAGTGTGCTCTTTACTGTAGACTATACCCAATTCTACTTTTACTACAGCCATCTCTTTTGTCTGTCTACAAGCAGTAAAAAAATACAAATAAGCCAGTGGCTGAACTGAAAATGAGTTAATTTTATTTTAATTGTACCTTTATTTAACTAGGCAAGTCAGTTAAGAACTAATTCTTATTTTCAATGACGGGAAGTGGGTTAACTGCTTTGTTCAGGGGCAGAAGGAGAGAGGAGAGACTGGTTTGATTGACTTGAGAGACATGGGGTCCTGCATTTTAACCAACCCAAACTGGTAAACCAGGTCTGTGGGTTTAGTTTCTGACTACCTAGAGAGGAGCTAGAGGTGTTAACTTCCCCAGCTCACCCACCCAGACTGGTCTGTGTTATACAGACAATCTGACTCACCCCAACTCGTTTAGAAGTTGTTGTTCAAGCCTTTTGGCCGGCTCTAATCATAGTTTCTCAATGTTTGCCAGTGAGATTTCAATCTGACCCAAAAGCTGTGAATAACAGGACTGTGTTGCCGAATGGACAAAATGCTTGAGTCAGTTTTAAACATTAGAAACTCATCTATAGCCCTAAATGACCTCTACATGCTGATATATCTACAAGATACTACAGTGCATGATGCAATGTATTGATACAATTTATCTAGAAGTCAACAGTCAATGCATTTTCTGTAGTATGGTCACTAATGTTAGTTTGGACATACAAACTTGTGCAAGGGCCAATCAATCATGATTTGCAGCACAAACACACAATAACATAGAGCCTGGACCCAACTACATCAACGCTCATCTGGCTCTCTGGCAGACCAAGTTCTAGCAGGAAGCTAAGCCTCCCAGTTTGCCAGAGGTTCTTGTTTCTATTCTCCATGTATGCAGCAAGAAGTACATGTTGTGCATGTATTCCTGCATGCAATTGTATGTACCAGTGATGACCCATTCCATTCCAGCCATTACAATGAGCCTGTCGACATATTCTGCTCTCCTCTAGCCTCCATTGGGGTTTACATAGAGACAGATATTTTGCCACTGACAAATATTCGACCACTGACCTGTGGCGTTGACTATGCGGTTAGCTCTGATGGTCCCGTGTGGGGTCTGGACATCCCACTTCCCATCACTGGTGGGTGTGAGGCCAGAGACCAGGGCTGGGTTGTAGATCTGGGCTCCATACATACGGGCCCCTGCAGCCAGAGCCATGGTTAGGGAGTAGGGGTCAATATGGCCGTCTCCTGGGTTATATAGACCCGCTAGCACCTGGGGGAGGTGGATATAAAGTGTTACTGTCATGTCGTTGTCTACTGGTTCAAACAAACGTTCTTGGTCAATTACAACTTTAAAGATACATTATGGAAGTTTTGTTTCCCTCAAGAGCCCCCGCAGAGGGAAAAGTTGTGTAAAGCCTCTTTAAATCATTAGAGTATATCCACTAGGCTCTTAGGTCATGACATGAAACTGAGATCACAATGATGTCTATTAGCCTGGTCCCAGATCTGTTTGTGCCGTCTTGCCAACTCCTATGGGCATTGTCATACCAATGACCAATGGAGTTGGCAAGACAGTGCAAACATATCTGGGACCCAGGCTACATGTCTATGGCGCATGAGAATGCGTTCCCCCGGTCCAGACCAGAACAATAGATATAGAGCCATGGTTATAGATCAGTGGTGGCTGGTGGCACTTTAAATGGAGAGGACAGGTTCATAGTAATGGCTGGAATGGAATAAATGGAATGGTATCAAACACCTGGTTTTCCATGTGTTTGGTACCATTCCATTAACTCCATTCCATCCATTATTATCAGCTGTCCTCCCCTCATTAGCCTCCTCTGACAGATATATATATATATATTTTTGGTTCAGGTCCAGACCTTGTCCATGTTGAGCAGGGGGAAGAGCTCCTTGATCTTCTCAGGGGTGATGAGCCACTGAGGCGTGGGGTGCCAGTGGGTTCTTGCCATCTGGTACTTCAGCTCATCCACTCTGACTGGGGTGGAGGCAATACGGATACTGCCTGGCTGGTGGAAACCCACCGCCTATAGACGCATGGATAAAATGTGTGAAACATGCATACATAGTGGGTATCATAAGTATTCACCCCCCTTTTCCCCCACATTTTGTTGTGTGACAAAGTGATATACAAATTCATTTTATTGTGATTTGTTGTCATTGAGCTACACAAAGAACTAATTCAATTAATACAAATGTAATAACTAAAATAGTTATTGCAAAAGTATTCCCCCCGTTTGTTTAGACAAGCCTAAAATTGTTCTAGAGTCAAATTTGGCTAAACAATTCTCATAATAAGTAGCATGTCAACCCCTGTTATTTCACATTAATAACAGGGGTTGGCATAATTCCTCTGTCCCCCATACATACGACAACATATGTAAGGTCCCTCAGGCAAGTATTGAATTTCAAGTACAGATTCAACTACAAAGACCTGTGAGATTTTCGAAAGACTCATAGTAAAAGGGCAGTGATTGGTAGATTGGTAACAATAACAAAATAGACATTTAATTCATCTTTAAGCAGGTTCAAGTTAATAATTATGCTGTGGATTATGTATTAAACCCCCCCAGACACATCAAAGATGCAGTCATCCTTCTGAACTGAGCTGCAGGAGGGGAATGAAACTGTTCATGGATGTCACCATGAGGCCATTGCTAATTTTAAAACAGCTCAATGGCTGTGAAGGAAAGAAAACTGAGGATGGATCAACATTGTATTTACGCCACAATAACGACCTAAAAAGTAGAATAAAAAAATATACAGAATACAAATATTGCAAAACATGCATTCTGTATGCAAAGCCTTATGTTTGGGGCAAGTCCAACACACACTGAGTTACTGCCTCGTTTTCAAGGATGGTGGCAGCTGCATCATGGTATGGGTATGGTTGACATTGGCAAACAGAATGTTTAACAATAAAAATAAATGGGACAGAGCTAAGCACAGACAAAATCCTAGAGGAAAATCTGCTTCAGTCTGCTTTACACCAGACACTGGGAGAGGAATTCTCCTTTCAGCAGGACAATAACCTACAACACAAGGTCAAATTGACACTGGAGTTGCTTCCCAACAAGACAGTGAATGTTCCTGCGTGGCCAAGCTACAGATGACTTAAATCTGCAACAAAATCTATGCCAAGACTTGAAAATTACCATCTAGCCAACATCTAGAATCATTTTAAAAAGACTAAATGGGCAAATATTGCACAATCCAGGTGTGCAAAGCTCTTAGAGACTTACCCAAGAAGAATCACAGCTGTAACTGCTACAAAAGGAGTTAACATGTATTGGCTCAGGGGAGTGAATTCGTGTCTAATCAAGGCATAGTAACGTTTATATTCTTCCAATTTCACAATACAGACTATTCTTTGTCATCAATGACAACAACAAAAAAAATCACAATTATATTCATTACAATCCCACTTTGTAACAATTTTTTAAATCCAAGGGGGGTGAATACTTTGATACCCACTGTACATAAATTCACTCATACAGACAGACATTATATAATCTGTTGTGCTGTGGTTGACATATAGTATACCTGTCCTGTCTCTGCCTCCAGACTCTCATACAGCTTGATGCTGTGGTAATGGACCTTCTTCAGGTTGATACCAGGGTGGTAGTACGTGGTCAAACCAGCCTGGAACAGACAATAAACATGGACACTTAGAAGAGGAGGCTTGGTCATGTAAATGGAAACACTGACAACACTTGATCTACTGTATTGACCCTGCAGGTTTGCAAAGCAATGATTTGAAAGTGCATCTTATAAAATAATAGTAATACATATTTCAACAACATCATGTTATCTCCATTGACTAACTACACTACACAACCAGGGCATGCAGTTCACAAGTTCCTAACATAGATACATAGAATGAGAAGTTTGATAAGTCTACTAGGAAAGTTGGCCCCTTGACATTAAGGGCAGCATATTTACTATGTAGAGTAACCTATATGGGATAGGGTTGGTTGGAAGGGGGTCATAGAGAAGCAGTATTAGGTCATCAGATCCTTGGCAGACCCACATAGGCCTGGTTCTTTGACAGCAGCTGTCTGACAGCTACCATAACTTAGATCTTCTTACATGCCTCCATCTACTTCTTGGGAATCTCCCTCTGCTGAGTGGACTATCTGATATCTTGTAGTACCGTAGTATCTTCGGTCGGGTTTTTCCTGTTAACTGTAAGTCGCTCTGGATAAGATGACTCAATGACAAAATGTAAATATCTTCAGTGTGGTCTCAATGTATTATTTCCGTGTTGAATATCTCTGACCTTTATCTTTTCCCCTGACAGTTCCTTCTAATAGTGGGTGTGTGTAATAACTCCTTAACTTATTCAAATGTTGGGGAACATAAACTCCCATGCCTTGCTAACTTATGTATTAGTAGAAGACCGTCTCAGGTCGAAACAGGTGTCAGACCATCAATAAATGGGCGAGTTCATTTGCATGCCCCGGGTGGGTGGAGATTTCACTTAAGGGGCACAGGGTCTTGCAAAACGAACTCGCCCAATACGTTTGTGTGCCCCCCTGACTGACAAACAAAACAAGACTCTATCCATGAGCCCCTTGAGCCAACTGTTGCGCCCAGACAGTTCTGTCTTCCCTCATACGGTTAAGATAAGGTTTTGGGACAGGTAAGCTGATCCTAGATCTGTTTTAGTTTTTGTTGACCTACAGCGTGCCAGGTGGATCCAGCAGTCAGTTCAGACTTCTCCAGCAGGACCACATCCTTCTGTCCAGCCTTGGCCAGGTGATAGGCCAGACTGACTCCAACACAGCCCCCTCCGATGATCACCGTCTCAGCCGCGTCCTTCCACCTCTTCCCCAGGACCATAGTGCTGTCCCTAAGAGGGGGAAGAGGGGGTAAAGAGGAGTGAGATGAAAGAAGGAGACAGTGAGATTGAAATGTGAAAAAAATGTATTCATTGATTTGAATGCATTTGAATCCATTTTAATACAGGTAAAGATGTGTAGAGTAGTCATGTGACTTCTATGAAGCAGAAGAGATTATTGTGAAGAAAATCAACCCTGACCAGTTCTGACCTGACATACACCCCTGGAAGGAAATGCAACACATGCTGCCATGAGATCACTCAAACAGCCTGGCACATTATTAACGTCAATTGTAGATATTAGCGCGTCAGAATAATATCATGGTCTGTTCAGCAGGGAAGTCATGTGCATTATGCAAATTGAATTAAAACGGTTGGGTTGTGGGCAGACCCATAATAACATTACGCTATCAAAAAGCCCCTTAAAGCCTACCGGACACCTCTGTGGTCTCCTCCAACTGTCCCAAACGTGAAATCTGTAAACTTACTGTCGGATACAAGAAAGCTGAAAGGGTAACATGAGTTGTTTACTACAAGGCAAAAAGTGCACGAGGGGGCTTACCCATTTCCCACATGTTTCTGCGAAGTGTAGCTTATTGTACGCAGTGGAATACAGACAATAGCGCGATATGCGGCAAAATCTCTCCGGAGGTGAGTATTAATTGCGTTAAAAAACCTAGACATGGTTTAACTAATTAAAATATATATTAAAACACAAAGCACACCAGAACCACCTCTGCCTAATTCCCCACCGCAATTTACTGCAGGCCTTCTATACCAAAGCACTATTTTGTTGGCTGAACACGCCCTCGTTCGCGCAGAGCGCCAGTCAATTTAGGCACAGTGAAACTTGGTGCGTTCAAAACAACTGGGAACTCAGGTAAAAACGAGCTCAGAGTGGGAAAAATTGTGACATCAGTGATCTTCAGGTCGGAGAAATTGGAGCTATAGGATCTGGCGTTATGACTATCTTGGTTGAAGATCGATCTGGCCTTAATCGCCATGTACTCGTATAATCTCCACCGGCACTCCACGGGACTGGCCACTCCTCAGAGCCTGGTTCCTGCCTCTTCCCAAGTTCCTGCCTCTTCTCAAGTTCCTGCCTTTCTTGGGAGTTTTTCCTAGCCACTGCTTCTACATATATTTTATAAAGCCATTTTTACCCAACCTAAAACCCCAATACGCGATGCGCTTGTTCTTTGGGGTTTTAGGTTGGGTAAAAATGGCTTTATAAAATATATTGATTGATTGATTGACTTATTGATAGCATGATGCTCGAGTTTCCAACTTGTAATTCCGATTTGGATGCCCGTTTAAAACAATTTTTCCTAGTCGGAGTTTCTTTTCGAGTTCCGAGTTGTTTTGAACGCACCAACTGTGTCCAGACCCTCCCAGTCTAAAAATCGCTGAAAGGTTAACTCTTTAGATATCATAGGTCAGGCTGTGCCTCACGGAATCTAGGGAATAGAAGGGCCTCAGCGTATAACACAAAATATAATATACAAATAAATTAATAATACACACAAAATGGATAAGCACTGTTGATATTGATGATATTTAGCCCAATAGACCCTTTACAAAATCTTGTTTTTGTGACAAGATCTATCTATGTCATTGTCATCTAATGGCAGTGTAGACAGACAATGCTTGCATAACTTGAGTCGACATCAACTGCCCATAGAGCATTGGCCAGGCACAATCTCACCTAGTGTAACCTATGTGAAATGGCTAGCTAGTTAGCGGTGGTGCGCGCTAATAGCGTTTCAATTGGTGACTTCTCTTGATCTGAGACCTTGAAGTAGTTGTTCCCCTTGATCTGCAAGGGCCACATTCTTTTGTGGTGCGATGGGCAACGATGCTTCGTGGGTGTCAGTTGTCTATGTGTGCAGAGGGTCCCTGGTTCAAGCCCAAGTAGGGGCAAGGAGAGGGACGGAATCTATACTGTTACACTAGCCTACACAATACACATTAACCAGGGCCAGTGATGTGTAATGACACGATATGGGTAAAGCTACTCTGAGCAACACACTGGATAAGAAAACTATTAGGACAAGACTAGAATATTGAATTCCTTTGTGGGTGACATTCACAGTAGGCTATGGACATTTAAACACAATCTCTATATATTTAACCAGGCAAGTCAGTTAAGAACAACTTCTTAGTTACAATGACAGCCTAACCCAGACAGCGCTGGGCCAATTGTGTGCCGCCTTATGGGACTCCCAATAGAGCCTGGAATCGAACCAGGGTCTGTAGCACTGAGATGCAGTGCCATGCGCCACTGCGCCACTCGGGAGTTAATACTCCCACTCAATTGGTGTAGCACATTTCACAAGGGCTCCTGGATTGACACAGGAGGTTATGTGCTGTTTTTATCAGTCCCTGCTGGTCTGATGTATTGGATCCAGTCTGAACAGGCCACGGAGGGACATAGAGTTGCATCCCAAATTTGACGAGAGCTCAACAGGGAGCCATTTGGGACACACACAGACTTACAGTATCATCTAATATTATATAAGTACAACCCCTAGAAACCCCCTGGAACAGCTGGCCTGCATTCAGGTTGTATCTGTTGATGAATGTTATTGGATCTATTGTTAAAAAACAGGGAGTTTAACCATAACTTAACCATATGTTTCTAAAAGCGTGTGTGTGCACGTGCGTGTGTATGTGTGTATCCACACATGCATTTGTTTGTGCGACTGCACATGTGTGTGTTATAACCATTGTTGACAGACAGGGGAACAGGGGATTGGAGATTTGGTCAAGAAAATAAATGAGTGGACTTCTGTCAATACTGCGCAGCAGACCTGGGATAACTATAACCTATTACCTATGCTTTGTGGAAAGTAAAACACAAATTGGGGGGGGGGGGTGGGAACTGACTGTTACTTTGGAGGTGCTTAACTATTTGAATACACATCCCAAAAAAGTACTACTTTTAAAAACTATTTGAGTCCAGATCTCACAAAATAACTACTTATCAAATCTATTTGAATACAGATCGCACAAAGTGACTACTTATCAAAACTATTTTAACACAGATCTGAGAAAGTAACTACTTTAAAAAATAGTGTGAATACATATCTCAGGAATTGACAACTTTTTTAGAATCTATTGTATTGACTGCCTTTAACTAATGTCAGGGTTGTATCTGCAACTGCATGTTGAAGATATAAATAGAACCAATACACTCTTAGAAAAAAGGGTTCCAAAAGGGTATTTTGGCTGTCCCCATAGAATAACCCTTTTTGGTTCCTGGTAGAACCCTTTTTGGTTCCCTACATGGAACCCAAATTGGTTCTACCTGAAACCCAAAGGGCTCTACCTAGTATTTAAAAGGGTTCTACTCAGAGTTCTCATATGGGGACAGCTGGAGATCCATTTTAGGTTTTAGATAGCAGCTTTTTTTCTAAGATTGTAGAACACAATGTCATATTCTATTCCAATCTACTGTTACTGACAGTCATATTTTATTTACACAATACAAGTCTATTCGATCATTCTTTAAATGTCCATTCTCCTGAATGTCCATTGTCTCAGGTGTATATAATCACGTCAAACAAAAATCTATTATATTTTGGACAGATAAGTATAAATATATTGTGATGCTCAACTACTGTATGACTTTTTCAGCATGCCACTGAAAAGGTTAAAAGCTACAATACCTTTTATGATACCTGAAACATTTGATACTTAGCAAAAACAGGTAACACTTTTTAGAGGTATTTATAAACTATTTCTAAGGCATTTACAAACAGTATGCTCACCATTTATTAATCATTACTCCCACATTTTGTAAATGATAGTAAGGTAGTTATTCACACATGTATATACACTGAGTATTAGTAATATTAGTAATATTAGTGCTTTGGGTGGTGGACCATTCTTGATACACACAGGAAATATATGAGCTTAAAAAAAAACAGCACCGTTGCAGTTCTTTACACGAACCGATGCTCCTGGCACCTACCACCACACCCCATTCAAAGGAACTAAAATCATTTGTCTTTCCCATTCACCCTCTGAATGTCACTCCTACACAATCCATGTCTCAATAGTCTCAAGGCTTAAAAATCCTTCTCAGCCCAGTACATCACTGGGGCCGAGCCCCCTGCCATCCAAGACCTCTATATTAGGCGATGTCAGAGGAAGGCCCAAAAAATGTCCAAAGATCCTGGCCACCCAAGCCATGGACTGTTCATTCTGCTACCCTCTGCAAACGGTTGGACCAACAGGTTCCAAGACAGAGTTTACGCCCAGGCCATAAGATTGCTAAATAGCCAGACTGCTAGTCAATTAATGGTACCCAAACTACCTGCACTGACTCTATCTTGCACTGACCCTACGCACACTCACTAGACTATACAGTACATAGAGTATCTACCTGAAATACCTTGTACCCCTGCACATTGATCTGGTACTGGTCCTCACTGTACTGTATCTCCATTCCTGTGTATTTTATTTTATTCCTCTTGTGTTACTATTTCATTTTCATCTTTAAACTCTGCATTGTTGGGAAGAGCTCGTAAGCAAGCAATTCACGATAACGTCTACACCAGTTGTATTTTGCGCTTTTGATTTGATTTGATTGAAGTTGATTTAACAAGTAACATCAATAAGGGATCATAGCTTTCACCTGGATCCACCTGGTTAGTCTAGTATGTCATGGAAGGAGCATGTTTTGTACACTCAGTGTATTTCCTTAAAGAAGCCTGTAGCATAAAGCATAAAACACACAACCAAATGCAATACAAGGGGAGTGTGTGCATACGTGCTTGTGTGCATGCAAGCATGTGCTTGCGTGTGTGTGCTTGTGTAAGCATACAACTGTAAGTGACAACATACAGCACCCCCACTATGAAACCTGCCAGGCCACCACCTTGGGTTATAATGATTTGCCCAACGTACCACAAACCCCCAAACCCTAAACTATAAGTGCTTGTAAACTAACTATCTGTGCTTGTAAACTATAATCGTAAAGTACATATATGCTTCAAAACTATAACTATATGTAAAGTGCCTCTATAAAGAACAGCTTTGCCTGTAGGTTTTTTGCATCTTATATAACTGTGATGGGCTCCAGTGATTCGCTAAGGGGCTCTATATTGCTGTAGATCAGTTATGGTGTAGGCCTACTGTTGTGCTGAGTTATTTTATTAGGCCCAAAATGTTCCTTCCCCATCCCCTCTGCTTCCCATGGACAAACACACACATGCAGCTGCATGATGACCTAGTCTCTCATTCATCACTCCTGCCACAGACCCCTTGGCTAATGGTGATTTCAAGACAACTGGGAACTCTGACAAAAAAACGAGGTCAAATCATGATGTCAGCGACCTACAGGTCAGAAGTCAGAGCTCTAGAAAGATGCCAGAGTTGCATCCATAGCTCGGTCTATGAATTTGAGATTGGTTAAATTTCTCCAGCCCATCCCTCATACTTTGACCGAAACAGAGACGAGAAAACATTTTGTTATTGTTTTAAGTGCTGATTGCCACTTTAAATACTTATATACTAATATATATATATATATAAAAATCAAACTCTTTGTAGCCCCCGAACTTTACCTGCCATCTGATTTTGCAGTTATTTGTGTTTTTTCTTCTTAAACTCATGGAATTCTGACAGGTCTAACCAGATTGGATGAGTTTAAGAATTATATTAATCAATCTAACAAAAACAGAGAAAGAAACACATTTCTGTACAAACACTGAACACGTGTTAATCTTGGAAAAAGAGGCAGCCCCACTTTATATCTGAAGGCTCTGGAATAAAATGTATAAACAAGTGATCTTATTTTTTGGTGGTCACACATGACCTAGAAAACTGTAATTCCAAGTCATAAGGGAAAGAGCTATTGCACATATTGATTGACCCATGCTAAATATCTGTGCTGTGGGCCTTCACTGAAGTTACAAACAACCATGATAAGCTATTGCACATTGCCCTGTCGACGTCTTTCTTTTAAGTAAACATGCACAGGGTAAAATAACACGTGTTCTTTGTGCTACATTTGCATTTATAGATGCAGAGAAAAAAGAGATCTATGCTGTGTTCATAACAACTGGGAACTTATACATCTGCATTGCTTGCTATTTGGGTTTTAGGCTGGGTTTATGTATAGTAAGTTGTGACATCTGCTGATGTCTCCGACTTCCGACTTCAGTACGTTCAAAACAACTGGAAACTCGGAAAAAAACGAGCGACTTGAAAAATAGTTTTGGACTGTCATCCAACTCGGAATTCCAATTCATGAACTGGGGCCTCTTTCTAGAGCTCCGACTTTCCGACCTGGGGATCATTGACGTCATGATTTGACATCGTTTTCCCTGAATTCCCAATTGTCATGAAACCACCATGTGTAAGAAGCAGGAGCAGGCGGATCTGTGTGTGACATCACTGCGCACCACACCCCTCTTTTGGCGTATAAAGGCAGACGTTTCACTGCTTCAAACACCAAATCTAGCCGAAGCGGTTGGTTGAGAAGGTGAATCTAAAATACAACTGCAATCACCAATAATCATGGCACCCGCTGGAGCTAAGAGGGTAAGTGGCGACTTAATATGAATTAACGTCATTATGGCTGTATACAATTGCATGCAGTCTTTTGCAGAACCTTTGCAGATGTGCTTTGTATTGCTTCAACTATTGAGAAGTTATTTGTGATAATGCGTAAGTTTTTATAACTATAAAACATTCTCACAAAACGTGTTTGATGGAACAATTGTGACTTCTACTTTAACTATATTCTGTAACTTTGTTTTAGAGAAGCGTTTCCCAACCACGGCCATAGGAGTTTTGGTGGATGAGTTAATAGTCTGAATCAACTGTGTTGTACTAATTTGGGTAACACTGCTAAATTTCAAGTGTCCCTCACCCACTGAAGTTGAAATGTTAAAATGGATAAGGGTTGAGGTTTACGGTAAGGACGTCCCAAGGATTCCTGATGGCACCGACCCTAGTTTACGGCTAGCTTATTTCATCCAGGGAGCTGTTATGCGTGTTAATTAAGCGTGCATATTTCATATTTGGAGAATGACCAACTAATTACGCAATGTTTGTGCAGAACATTCTGGAGCGCCTGGATGCAGGCGAAATTGTCATCGGGGATGGGGGCTTCGTATTCGCTCTGGAGAAGAGGGGATACGTGAAGGCGGGTCCCTGGACTCCTGAGGCCGCCGCAGAGCATCCTGAGGCTGGTAAAATGAGCGCGTTTATCTAATTGCTTGGCTACCTAGCCTGGACCATGCATCCGTCATGATACATAGCGGTTCGCGCAGCCTCTCGCCTACAACTTGTCCACCAGACGCACACTGTAAAGTAGTTAGTTCCGCTAACAACATTTTTGTGGAAATACTGTTATATTTTTAAGTTGTAAATAGTTTTTTGTCTTATGAACTTCATGTATTCTGAGCTATAACGATTGAAGTTACTTGAACATTAATATTTGTTGCAGTGAACATAGTGCCCCTAAAAAAGGTTAGTACTTTAAGTAGATGTTTTTCTAGTGTAAGTAGTTCTGATTACTCATTTTCAGTGGTGTCTTAATGTTTAGCCTCACATTGTTTTATGCATTTGAAGACTTGCCACTTGAACCCCCCTTGCCAGTCCTTCTTGGGCACCGTGCTCATTTCTCTAACGGTAACTGGTGGTAGAGCTGTACGCATTACAAGATGCTGCATTAGCTTCTGTTATGACGAGTGGGGCACATTACCTTGTTGATGGTGAGAATGGGTTGTCTCATTATTTAATGTCAGTTTTCCCAACGGTTTTGATATTGTTCATTATCAATTACACATCATAGCACAACAAACTGCTTAATACTATTTTAGAAATGTGTTTCTTTATTAACACTCTTAAACAACGTATGCTTATTGAAATGTTGAATTACCCCAAATCCCCCCAAAACAGAGCCATGTGGCACTAAATATTCTTAACTTGCAAAAAAGTATAAATAGTATCAAATATCAATCTGACTACTTTATTTTAAGTAAAGACAAACATAATACAGTCAAGTAAGAACAACTTATTTTATGAATGTTGGCCTGACTGTAAAATATTGAATAATCATAACTTGTGAACTCTACTTTAGATTAGCAGAACACAAGTAAATTGTTAATTACTCTATTACCTAATTTGTTAACAGTACTCAAACATTAAGTGATAACTCTTATTGACATGAGTTGGTACGACTTTTATGCTTAGAGTTCTACTGACTGTTGGAGTAGACACTACTAGTTACTTTTTACAGTGCACGTTTCAACCAGACGAGGCTGAGGGCATTAAGTCGAAGTTGTAAATACTTAGCCAAAAGCCGATTGCTCTTACTTCCAGTGCGACAGCTGCACCGTGAGTTCCTGCGGGCGGGGTCAAATGTCATGCAGACCTTCACCTTCTACGCCAGCGACGATAAGCTGGAGAACAGGGGTAATGCTCAGCGCTTCACAGTGAGTATCTGTCTGCTCTGTTGGGAAAGCTCAGGGGGGAATGAATAAGCATGCCAGACCCATGCTACTGAAATGACCTTTTAGCCAAATTGACCAATGACTGAAAGAGCTTATATAAATTAATCTACCTGTAAATCAGTTTACTATACGTTTCTCAACGCCTGTTCTGTTCAGCTCTACTATTTCCCAATGTGGTGTTTAGCCTACTTGGCAGGTTTCACAATAGTGATATAAAATACATTGTACTGTACCTCAAACTACATCAATAAGGTTGTACACTAATCAATGGCTGCACCAGGGTGCGCAAATCAACGAGGCTGCCTGTGACCTGGCAAGAGAGGTGGCCAATGAGGGTGACGCGATGGTGGCAGGTGGGGTCTCCCAGACCCCCTCATACCTGAGCTGCAAGAGCGAGGCTGAGGTCAAGGGTATCTTCAAGAGGCAGCTCAATGTCTTTGTCAAGAAGAATGTGGATTTCATGATTGCAGAGGTAGGAATGTGATGTTGTACATGCGTATAGCACATTTTCTTATACACAACATCTCATTTTGACCTGACCGTTTCTATGTTCAATGGATCCTCACTTGGACAATGCTGGTTTCTGTGTTTTGGGTCTTCACTTATTCACCCCATCTGTGTGTTTGTGCAGTACTTTGAGCATGTGGAGGAGGCAGAGTGGGCCGTGCAGGTGCTGAAAACCTCCGGGAAGCCAGTATGTGCCTCCCTGTGCATCGGCCCTGATGGAGACCTCAACGGTGTCAGCCCTGGGGATTGTGCTGTCAGGCTGGTCAAAGCTGGTATGGGACTTAATTTAACCATTAGATGTGCACACACACGTTTGTTTTACTATCCTTGTGGGGACCAAAAAATTGGAGCTTGAACTCTATTTCCTTAACCCTAATTGTAAGCCTAAAATAGCCTTTTCCTATTGGGGACCGGCGGCATGTCCCTTGTTTTATTATCCTTGTGAGGACTTCTGGTCCCCCACAAGGATAGTAAAAACAAAAACCGTGTCAATAGTGATATTGTCAAACTGTCATCTCACTCTATCTGCTTATAGGAGCCAATATTGTTGGCATCAACTGCCACTTTGACCCCATGACCTGTGTGAAGACTGTGAAGATGATGAAAGAGGGAGTGGAGAGGGCAGGGCTGAAGGCCCACTACATGGTGCAGCCTCTGGCCTACCACACGCCTGACTGCAACTGCCAGGGGTTCATCGATCTTCCAGAATTCCCCTTCGGTACACACACGATAACATCTCCATCGCAATCTCTCTCCTGCCCCGTAGTTGTGTTATTTTTCTCTTTCTTCCTTTCTTGCCTCCCCCCCCCAACTCCCTCTTTCTGACTACATTTCTCTCCCCCAGGTCTGGAGCCCAGGATTCTGACCAGGTGGGACATGCACAAGTACGCCAGAGAGGCCTTCAACGTTGGCATCCGTTTCATCGGTGGCTGCTGCGGCTTCGAGCCCTACCACATCAGGGCTGTGGCTGAGGAGCTGGCCACAGAGAGAGGCTACCTGCCCGCTGCCTCCGTCAAGCACGGCAACTGGGGTGCTGGCTTGGAGATGCACACCAAGCCCTGGGTCCGCGCCAGGTAACGAGACCGTATACACCACAAGGATACAAATTAATAAGATACCAGGAACCACAAAGGGGTCCAGTCCAAAATTACAAGAGTTAAATTATTTAACTCTAATTGGTACTATAAAACATATGAGGTTACTTACTACTGTAACATTTTAGTACCAGCTTATAACTACGTTTGGCGTATACATATGACCATCCTTCTCTTCCCCCAGGGCCCGTCGTGACTACTGGGAGAAGCTGAAGCCAGCATCCGGCCGTCCCAAGTGTCCCGCCATGTCCACCCCTGACAGCTGGGGTGTCACCAAAGGCCATGCTGACCTGATGCAGCACAAGGAGGCCACCAGCCTGGACGAGCTCAAGCCCCTGTTTGAGAAGGCAAAGGCCAACCACTGAGCATTCCTCCAACCAGCCAGGAGGATGCTGTTCTCTACTCGTGGGTGGTGTGTTGTGGTATTGTGTGAGAAAGGCAGAGGGAAGAGCTCCCACATATTCTAAGTTTACATACCAAAACTTATCAGATAAAGTCTTATTCTCCTGATTTCCAGGACCATCTTTTTGTCAACCAAAAGTAATTTTTCTTGTCATTTAGATTTGCACCACCTGTACATAGTGTAGCACCATCTTCTGTAATAATTATAGTAACATGTTATAGATTTCTCATTTCAAACTTGATATGTGCTTTACTTGGACAGAATGTTACAGTAGTCATCAAGCCAGTGATGCGTGGTGTTAGTGAAACAAACTAAAAAGTTGCTGTTGTGTCTACATGTCTCCAGAGTGTGCTGTTGATCTGGGGAGTAGTCATTACGCAGAGTCTGTTGCAAAACATTTAGCAACAACTGTTTACGCCAAACAACATTTGGCATCAAAACAAGTTTCTACTGGACAAATTCAGTTAGGTTTTGTTCTGCTTGCTTCATCATTTGTTTTTTTTTTAAACAGTTTCCGTTGCAAGAGATAATGACTACATCCCTGGTGCAATCGAAACCTAAGCCTATAAAGTGTTAACAAAACTACTGTGAACACAATGTTAGCTCTGAAGAATGTAGCCTAGTTCTGAACACAATCTAGTGCCAAATATTGTCTTACCAAATGGAAGTATTGACTTCAATACGGTTTTATTTAATAAACTTCCACGTGACCTTAATGTTTGACTTTTTATTGTATTTCTTATCAAAACATTAGACATGCAAATGTTTTCTGAAATAAAAAATAACCAAGTGTTAACAATTACAGTAAATTGTGACATCAAAATAGAAATGATTACATACAAGCAGTCATTCTACCCTTACAAAAAATGTCCTGCAGAAATATTCAATCATCTGAACAGTTTCTTTCACTGGCTGGGGCCCTCACCAACCGGCCATCTCGTTCATAGAGACTTATGTAATATGTCATTAAACAATCTCTGAACTGCACATAAAACAACTACATTTGCACTCCGTTCATCTCTATGCGTTGTGATACTGTAAATTTGTACATCCTCTGTAAATATTAGTATATCAACTGCTCATTCCCTTGCGGCTCTGTTCCTACATATTTTGTATGTAAATTCCTGTCTGTATTTTAGTTAATGTCAAGTACAGTGACATGCCTTTCTTGCTAGTGCTAACCCCAACAATGCAGTAATAACTAAGTAATTAACAATATAAATAAGGTAGAACCAACACACGATCTAGAAATATCAAAGTACACTATATACAGGGTCAGTTCCCGTACCATATTTACAGTGTGCAGGGATTGATAGATATGTAAGGTGACAAGGCATCAGGATATATGATAAAAAGTAGCAGCAGTGTTTATGATTGTGCGTAGAGTCAGTATAAATGCATGTGTGTGAGCAAATGATGGATGGAGTGAATGTGTGGAGTATCAGTGTACTTAGTGTGTAGGGCCCTGTGAGTGTGCAGAGACTTGACGCACAGGTACCGCTTGCCGTGTGGAAGCAGAGAACTGTCTATGGCTTAGGTGGTTGGAGTCTAACGATTTTCCGGGCCTTCCTTTCACACCGCCTGTTGGAGGTCCTGGATGGCAGGCATCTTGGCCCCAGTGATGTGCTGTCCACCCCACTCTCTGCAGCGCCATGCGATCGAGGGCAGTACTATTGCCATACTTAAGCAGTGAACAGGGAGTACAGGAGGGCACTAAGTACGCACCCCTGTGGGGCCCACGTGTTGAGGGTCAGCGTGGCAGAGTTGATGTTGCCTACCAGCACTTGGGGCAGACCATCAGAAAGTCCAGGATCCAGTTGCAGAGGAAGGTGTTCAGTCCCAGGGTCCTAAGCTTTATGTCGAGCTTGGAGGGGACACTGGTGTCGAACAGTATTCCTCTTATTTAGGTGGGTGAGGCCGGTATGGAGTGCAATTGAGATTGCCTCGTTGATGGATCTGTTGCGGTGGTATGCAAATTGGAGTGGGTCTGGGATGATGGAGTTGATGTGTGCCATAACAAGCCTCTCATAGCACTTGATGATTACAGGTGTGAGTGCTATGGGGTGGTAGTCATTGTGGTATGAAGACTTAGAGTCCTTAGATCAGCATTTCCCAAACTCGGTCCTCGGGACCCCAAGGGGTGCGAGTTTAGTTTTTTTGCCCTAACACTACACAGCTGATTCAAATTATAAAAGCTTGATGATTAGTTGAATCAGAGGTGTAGTGCTAGGGTAAAAACCAAAACGTGGACCGAGATTGGGAAACCCTGCCTTAGAGTTCTTGTCTCTAAATGTTGTCTGTCACTAGCAGCACCATATTAACAAGTAAAATTCTGAGTATGTGTAAATATACTTGACGAATTAAGGTAATTTTGATTCCTGCAGTAATTACCATATCCTGCAGGAATATCAAAAATCCAGGACTGAGTTTGGGAAAACATGATTTAGCAGACGCTCTTAACCCTAATTGCGCCTGTAAGTCGCTCTGGATAAGTGCCCTGCTCAAGGGCTCATCGGCAGATTTGTTTTACCTAGTATTGTCAGTGATTCGAATCAGCAACCTTTTGGTTACTGGCCCAAAGCTTCTAACTGCTAGGCTACCTGCCACCCGTTCACAAAAGCAAAAATTCCTCCAGGAAATGTATCGTTTAGTTTTCAGAATGATTTATATATTTTTGTTATGCAATTTGTTACATGGTAGGCTATCTCTACCTAACTGCCATATGTGACTGCTTGGTTTAGAGTAGACTAGAGCAGTTTAACTGCATACATTTTAGAGACAAAGTATGCCATCAAGTGGACAAAATGGAAATCACCTTGTAGTATACTACTGTGAAATAAACTATCATCTGTAGGTGGCAGTGTTGGACCATCTGGCCCACTATCATCCCCAGTAGGCTTCAGTATCATCATAACAAACAATGACTGTATCAAAGGCAAAAGCAGCAAGTAAAAACGAATTAATTCATGATTTACAAAATATATTGTAGCTTAATGACCAAAAGTTTGTTTGTACCATGTTTTGTTTTGCTACCATGCTGTGCTGCTGCCATGTTGTGCTGCTACCATTTGTTGTCATGTGGTGTTGCTACCATGCTGTGTTGTCATGTGTTGCTTCCATGCTATGTTGTCTTAAGTCTTTATGTAGTGTTGTCTTGTCGTGATGTGTGTTTTGTCCTATATTTTTATTTTTAATCCCAGCCCCTGTCCCTGCAGGAGGCCTTTCGCCTTTTGACAGGCCGTCATTGTAAATAAGAATGTGCTCTTAACTGACTTTCCTAGTTAAATAAAGAACAAAATAAAGAAAAAAGAAAAGTGGAAACGTCTGTCATTTAATTAAACACCTCCCAAATAAACAAAACAGATGTTCAATGGTGAGTCCTCAAAACATCAAATGAGAGTAACCTAACCATTCAGTTGATTCTGTCACTGGCAACAAATGGTCTGAAGTCAATGAAATATGTATCTTTTGATTTGAGTATTTAACAAATTGTCACCACCATGCTTGTTGCTATGACGCTATTATGTCATGGTGCCTTTATTATTATTTTATGTATTAGTTCAATGCAGGCCTATATGCTACATTGACAGAGTGAAAATTGTATGAGCACAAATTATTACTTGCCAGGGCAAGTACTAGTTGTGTTATGCATGATTTATAACACATGAATAAAGGTTTATATTAAAAGTGATTTGATTAAAATAAATAGGGATTTGTAGGCTACATTTGACATTTTTTGTTGTTAATTTCTGCGTCACCACGTCCACTGCGTGTCCCACGTGCAGATGTTTAGGTCCTCGTGCAGAACTACGTCACAACACTTCGCAGTTGGAAGAAAAACGTTTGAAAGAGGTAAAGATGCGACATCAAAACAACAATTTGTCGAGTGGAACAGAGGGACATCTCGTGGATAATATCCACCGGTTGTCTTTGGACTATTAACAATCTAGAAACAGTAAAGACAGTATTTCCGAACATTTCAGAAAGGTGGTTTGTTCAGAAAATCCCCCCCGGGTTTGACAGCACAGCAGCTCTCAACCATTTCACGGCTTGTAAACAGATCCTCACACGTGACGATGGGAACCGCGGTTGTGCATTGTCTGTAGTCGCACAAAGGGAGCCATCCAGCGCATGTAGCAGGCTGGTGAGCGAGGCAGGTGGAGAGATGACTAGCCTGCCAATTTACGATAATAAGTCGACTCTTACGCTTTTCGTGTCTGTTTTGTTCTTATGGATGTAGGCAAGCTTTTTACGGAAATATTTCCTTTACTTGATGTCTGATTTTAGGAAAATCTGCGCAACGTTCAGAGGGTAATCAACTCAAAGCTTGTACACAAAGCTAGCCGCGGCTGGTTTTCTGTAATATTTTTGGTTAACGTAGCTAGCTAGCTAGCCTTTTTAGCTTCAACGGCGAACTGTAAAAAAGGGGTATTTGTGTGTGAGCTCACTAGCTCCGTTTTTACTGGCTGGATGAGATGTCATTCATGATGGAGGATTCTGTAGAGTCGGACTGGGTGGCCGTTCGACCAAATGTTTTCGACGAAAAGGAAAGACACAAATTCATTTTCATCGTCGCTTGGAACGAGATCGAGGGAAAGTTCGCCATAACCTGCCACAATAGAACAGTACAGAAACGGACAGCGTTTCGGGATTCGCTATTGGAAACTGTCGAATGCGACCTCGTATCCCCCCCCGTCACCGTCAAACTAGCCCCCGAGGCAGACAAACACAAAACTCCAATAAAAAGTCCTACCAAAAAGAAAGATGACATCTCCACATTGGTTAAAGTTAGATGTAACGTCAGCCCGAAAGAAATAAAAACGACAAAGAGCCCCATTCGAGAGAGAACTGCGGCGGTGGGTTCCTCGTCAAGGCCAGCCGAGAGTGTTATCAAAACACTGGGGTCGTGGGACATCGTGTCCTGCAAGGCGACCGACATTGAGGTCCTGGAACCAGCGGATGTCCCTAGTTTGCCTCGCTCCCCGGATGATGGCGACGGAGAGGAGTCGGACAGCAGCCGAGAGGGCTACAGCTGGGCCGGGCTATTCTCCTTCCAGGACGTCCGGGCAGCCCACGTTCAACTCTGCGCGGTCAACTCGGACCTGGAGCCCTGTCTGCCCCCCTTCCCTGAGGAGCCGGTGGGCATGTGGACGGTGCTTTTCGGGGCCCCGGAGGTGTCCCAACGGGAAACGGATGCCCTGTGTTACCAACTCCAGGTGTACCTGGGCCATGCTCTAGACACCTGTGGCTGGAAGATCCTTGCCCAGGTTCTTTTTACGGAGAGTGATGACTCAGAAGAGTACTATGAGAGTTTGAGTGAGCTGAGACAGAAGGGTTATGAGGATGCTCTCCAGAGGGCCAAGAAACGTCTCCAAGAGGTAAATTAAACTTCACTCCTGTCTCTCAGCACCCATGTTTTATTGGGGAATAGCTAAACGTTGTGAACAACCAGTCTCCAGACAAAAATAACAAGTGTAGCTACATTAATCCTCAACTGTTCTGCATGACTAACACTAGAAAATTGCTGCCATAAATTTTGAATAACACAAGAGAATTGATTTCATGCCATCATATTATCATCATCATTCTGGTCTCACAATGAAGAGTTGTTAGTGTTTCACATGAAAGGAGAATGCCTGGAGAAATTCCTGACACTCTTTACTGTGTTTACAATTGTGTTAAGCTGGCATTACTGTACATTACTGTATACACACACACACACTGTGTCCATGGGCCGATGAGATCCAAAATGCATGTCAGGGTCACCCAACCACATGGTCGTCTCTCCCCCTCTCTCTCAATTCAATTCAAAGGGTTTTATTGGCATGGGGAACATGCATTGCCAAAGCAAGTGAAATGGATAATGATCAAAAGTGAAATAAACATCTGTTGCTCTAAACTCCACAGTCCCAGGCCTGTAATATGATCCTGCCCTGACAATCCAGTTGGCTTGCTAGGTGGAGTGGAGTCCATGGTTATAGTTGGATAATGGGGTATGGGTCCACCACACTTGAGTCATGCAGTTCAGCAAACTTAGTTTGAATGTTATCATTTGAATGGCTACTATGATGACAAGAAAGGACAATCAACATTTTAGTAACAAAGACCAGTGCCTATATGGGGGTGGATGGTAAAGCTCCTCCTTTAGGGCAGCTCCTACTATCACCCTGTTATAATCGTCATTGTTATTGTAAGTGCTAGGGCACGCTTTATATAAAAACTATCCGCTCCTGCTTCTCTCTCTTATCTCTCCATCCCCATATGTCTGTCTTCACAATCTCTCTGTCATAGTGTGTGTGTTTTGATTTTTCAATACCGATATCAATTATTGGAGGACTAAAAAAAGCTGATATCGATTTAATCGACCAATTTTTATTTTTATTTTTTAAATCACATTTTTATTTTTTATTTTGTATTTTTTTAAATGTATATATTTGTAATAATGTGTTACGGCTGGCTGAAGGACTGGACCAAGGTGCAGCATGGTAAGCGTACATGTTCTCTTTATTAAAAAATTACGGCGACAAAACGAAGAACAAAAACCAAACCGTGAAGCTTTGGGCTATGTGCCCTGAACAAAGACAAAATTAACTTCCTACAAAACAGGTGGGGGAAAAGGATTCCTAAGTATGGTTCTCAATCAGAGACAACGATAGACAGCTGCCTCTGATTGAGAACCATACCCGGCCAAACACATAGAAATAGAAATTCATAGAACATAGACTACCCACCCAAATCACACCCTGACCAAACCAAAATAGACACATAAAACGCTCTCAACGGTCAGGGCGTGACATAATGACAATTACAACAATACTGAATGAACAATGAACACTTTTATATTAACTTAATATAATACATAAATAAAATCCATTTAATCTCAAATAAATAATGAAACATGCTCAATTTGGTTTAAATAATGCAAAAAAACACAGTGTTGGAAAAGAAAGTAAAAGTGCAATATGTGCCATGTAAAAAAGCTCACTTTTAAGTTCCTTGCTCAGAACATGAGAACATATGAAAGCTGGTGGTTCAATATTCCCAGTTAAGAAGTTTTAGGTTGTAGTTATTATAGCAATTATGACGCGTCAACTATTTCTCTCTATATCATTTGTATTTCATATACCTTTGACTATTGGATGTTCTAATAGGCACTTTAGTATTGCCAGCCTAATCTCAGGAGTTGATAGGCTTGAAGTCATAAACAGTGCTGTGAGCAAGCATTGCTAAGAGCTGCTGGAAAACGCAGTAAAGTTTGCATGAATGCTTACGAGCCTGCTGCCGCTCAGTCAGACTGCTCTATCAAATCGTAGACTTAATTATAAAATAATTAACACAGAAATTCCAGCCATTAATATGGTCAAATTCAGAAACTATCATTTCAAAAACGAAACGTTTATTCTTTCAGTGAAATACGGAACCGTTTCGTATTTTATCGAACGGGCGGCAACCCTAAGTCTAAATATTACTGTTACATTGCACAACCTTCAATGTTATGTCATAATTATGTAAAATTCTGGCAAATTAGTTTGCAACGAGCCAGGTGGCCCAAACTGTTGCATATATCCTGACTCTGCGTGCAATGAACGCAAAAGAAGTGACACAATTTCCTAGTTAATATTGCCTGCTAACATGAATTTATTTTAACTAAATATGCAGGTTTAAAAAAATATACTTCTGTGTATTGATTTTAAGAAAGGCATTGATGTTAATGGTTAGGTACATTCGTGCAACAATTGTGCTTTTTTTCCGCGAATGCGCTTTTGTTAAATCCTCCCCCATTTGGCGAAGTAGGCTGCGATTCGATAAAAAATGTACAGGCACCGCATTGATTATATGCGACGCAGGACATGCTAGTTAACCTCTCTAGGGTACGTGGGTAGCGTCCCACCTCGTCAACAGCCAGTGAAACTGCAGGGCACCATATTCAAAACAACAGAAATCCCATAATTAAAATTCCTCAAACATACATGTATTTTACACCATTTTAAAGATACACTTGCTGTAAATCCAGCCACAGTGTCCGATTTCAAAAAGGCTTTACGACGAAAGCACACCAACTATTATGTTTTGTGAGTGCCTATTCACAGAATAACACAGCCATTTTTCCAGCCAAAGAGAGGATTTACAAAATGCAGAAATATAGATAAAATTAATCACTAATCTTTGATGATCTTCATCAAATGACACTCATAGGACTTCATGTTACACAATACATGTATGTTTTGTTCGGTGAAGTTCATATTTATATTCAAAAATCTGAGTTTACATTGGCGCATTGTGGTCAGATATGCATTGTCTCAAACAAACATCCGGTGAAAGTGCAGAGAGCCACGTAAAATGACAGAAATACTCATCATAAACATTGATAAACTATACAAGTGTTTTCATGGAAATATAGATAAACTTCTCCTTATTGCAACCGCTGTGTCAGATTTCAAAAACGCTTTACGGCGAAAGCACACTTTGTGATTATGTTAGCTAGCCATAGAAACGCATACAGCCATTTTCCAACCAAGGAGTGTCACAAAAGTCAGAAATAGCATTCAAATTAATCACATACATTTGATGATCTTCACCTGGCACTCCCAGGTCTCCATGTTAGACAATAAATGTTTGTTTTGTTCGACAATGTCCCTCTATATGAGCAAAAACCTCCTTTTTGTTTGCGCGTTTTGTCCAGTAATCAGAAGAATGCAGAAGGCACTAATTCCAGGCCGAAACGTTTTTAAAAAGTACAATAAAAGTTAGTAGAAACATGCCAAATGATGTTTAAAATCATTCCTCCGGATGTTTTTGTCATTAATAATAAATCATATTTCAACCGGACAAAAGCTTCATCAATAGGAAAGGAGAAACAAGAAAGGCGAGTTCACGATCAGGGCGCATGGCTGATGAATGGAAATTTCCATTGGTCACCGATTGAAAGTGCTGTATCTCCCTCATTTTTCAGAGTAAAAGCCTGAAACAATGCCTAAAGACTGGCCACATGTAGAGGAAGCCACAGAGCTCGTGAACTGGGTCCTAAGTCTTTGTATGGTGGATAGGCTTTCAATGGAAAAACAGGCTTTCTGGTTGGATTTTCCTCGGGTTTTTGCCTGCCATATCAGTTCTGTTATACTCACAGACATTATTTTAACAGTTTTGGAAACTTTTAGAGTGTTTTCTATCAAAATCTACTAATTATATGCATATCCTATCTTCTGGGACTAATTGGTCTTTTGACCATTCAGATCAGCTCTTTTGCCAGTAATTGGGCAAAATATCAGAATTGGGCTGCCTGTGGCGCCTATCCAAACTTGGGTAGGGAACGGAACGAGTGTGCTTGCGTACTCCCTTTTAAAGCAAGAAAAAAGCTGCAATAGTACTGAATGTCTTGAGATCTTGAGATGCTGTAGCCAGTATACACTTCCTCAAAATAGTCAAAAGTAATCAAAGAGAACTCAAGAAAGTGGTTCGTGACCTAAAAGAATGCACCACCAGGGGTCATATTAACAGAAAAGATAATATGCATTAGACATATCTTGTGACTGCAGATCTAAAATGCTTTTTTATTGTACTTTCTGCTAATTTTGTGCTTTATTTGCACTTCTTCACTCGAGATGAGAATTCACATACGGGGCATTCTATCAGCACACAGTGCTCTGACTGATGTGTAGCTACTTTTCTGTGGTGCTTTTCTCAGTGTAGCCTACTTTTGTCTGGTAAAATGCAAGATTAACTTCAAACAAAACATTAGGAAATATCCTGTCCACTTTCTTTCTATGATCAACGTTACAAATATGATGGCCTTGCGTAGTTTCTGCCCACTTTCCTTCTATGATAAACATTGCAAATTTGATGGCCTTGCATAGTTTCTGGCCAAAATACCTTGCTTTTTCATTGTAAGCTGATTTGCTTGTGTGGCTGCTAGCCAAATAGCGTTGCACTTAAGCTACAGTATTTTCTGCCTAATGTATTTTCTGTGAAGGAAAACTTTAATTCCAAGCCCCTGATCACACTATTGAAGCAAAAAAACACGGTTGACTTTCAATATATAACTCAGGTGAATGGTTTAAAATGTAGATTTGTTTGATGTTCTGTAACATTACACATATTGGTACCAAACCGTTTGGTACAGGGACCTCCTTTCGGTCTACACTGTGAACCCAAATGAATACATATTTCAAAAATGTAAACGCTATGCCATTGACTCTTGATTAAATCTGAGCTATTAGGCTATTCTGTTAAAACAACTAGAGCATATGTGCACTTTGTAATAAAAATGTGGATCTTAACTGCTGCATTTCAAACTATCCTTTTGAGTCGCAGCCGGGAACTGTCCCACTGGGCACACATTGGTTGAATCAATGTTGTTTTGACGTCATTTCCAACGTGGAATAGACGTTGAATTGACGTCTGTGCCCAGTGGGGTACGATGGTGAGAATTTTAAGCCAGAATTGGAGGATCCTCCATAGTTTAAATCTCCAGTTTGTGAACATTTTGGCTTCAGAGTAGATCACAATGGCGATGGACAGAGAGTTGTGGATAAAATGTTGACAGTATGTTGCCACTGCTCAACAATAATGGCCTATGCAGCTCCCAACACCTCAAACATGTTGACACATTTACGCTGACAGTATTCCTAGCACCGGAGCAAGGCGGAAATGCAAAGAAACAACAGCACAACATCGTCTCCCCTCTGTATTCAAGCAGCCCTTCACAGCTGATTGTAATAGAGAGAAGAAATGGTATGCTGCGGACAAAGACAGTACAGTATGCTTTTCATGAGAGTGGCGCTTAGCTTGTTGTTGTCGCCCAATCACAAGTCATCAAAGAGGCCCTACAGTCATAGAGCCTCTGTGTGGCAAAGAAAGTTAGGAGATTATTCAATCAATGAAGGACTGGCCCAACATTTTTTTTTATCTTGGTCGACCAAGAGTGACCATTTTAAATGTTAAAAGATGTATTTTTCCATATATAGACAAACCCTAAGTGTTTTAATAAAATCAACTATATCTAGGCTACTGAGCTTGTCTGATGCCTTAAGCACACTGTGATGTAAATAATTAGACACGCAAATTACTGAAGGGAGCCAAATTACTGAAGGGAGCCAGAGATCCAGTTATGATTTTCATATGCACATTTTCGTGGAATCGTTTTATTCAATTTATAATAAAGTCTTTGTACCTCAATAATTATCATTTGTTTAATCAAAATTCTAATGGCCAACTATGTAAAAAATAATCTACATAAAGCCAACAAATAAAAACATTGCAGCCTGCAGGTTGAAAATATTCTGATTAAAAAAATAAATATCCTATAAATCACATTGTCTACTCATGGCCTGTCTGCAAGAAACTTGAAGCATTGTATCAACTATCAACTTGGTCTGGCCTGAAGCTGGCACTAGCAAACTTGCAAAATTGTAGAAAATATTCTTGGCCTTCAGAGTTTCCTGTGCCAGTGAGCTCCTGACAGACACAGCTGTAGGCTATTTGCGCAAGGGATAAGAAGTAATCAGGTAGGCCGATTTTATGACGTTTCCACCGGATCAGAGCATTACATTTTTTCCCTCCTTTCACACAAGTGGTTATCGAAAGAGAACTGGAAATATTTTTCAAATAGGCTACGTTGAGGAACTATTGTCATTCTCAATGGATGTAAAAACAGACTTTGCTTACTTGCTGTTTGAGGTGAATAAGAAATTACTTTGAGAAGCTCCACAGTGGTGGTGAGTTAAGACAATCAGAAATACTATCAGATCCCCATATGGGAACATTTATAGGCCTATATTTTTGTGCCGGTTGCCTAGGCCTACTTCTATGCGTAATCGGGGGCGCACCCTTAATCAACATTGACAGGAGCGCTTCAAACAAAAGACAATTCATAAATTGGCAACTTGTAAATGGAATGAAATACACCAAAACGTGTTCCTCAGAAATGTAGCCTAGGTTGTGTGGTCCGCAAACAACGTGTCCACTCCGACAATGAGAACGATAAAAGACTGTAATAATAATCATATATTGAATGCATTAACAGAAATTACCGTAACTAAACAAACAATGTAGATAAACAATTATGGGATTTAACGGTAAATGTGATACTGTTGTGCCATCCCGCGGCCTCCACAATGGATTTGTCTACTCAGACCAGACAGGTGTGAATCCGACAGGTGTCTCGTGCTATAAAAAAATGAAAATATATTTGTGACTGCTCGACTAAAAAAATATTGGTCGACCAGTCGACTAAATGGGGTCAGCCCTAAGACCCAATGTGGGGTTGCCTGATTTTAAAATGGGGTTGCCTGATTTGAAAATGCGGTCGCGAGAGAAACTCAGAAAACATAAACATTTTACTTGGCTAATTGAACCGGGGTTACATCAGTAACCTCCAATATCCGGTAGATGTGGTTGTAATTAACAGTGGTTTCTGAATGCCTTTATGGACCAGCACCTACGGTTTCTGGGAAGGGGCCTTTGCAGGGTCCCCCACACAATGTACACATTTATGATGGCAATGTTGAGCACCCCCAAAACACATATTTCCAAAATGTTCTGCCTATGCGTCCAACATTGTAATAGCTCCTCAGTTGGTCAAGATGGTCAACCCCGCCCATTTTCTTGTTTTAATCCATTACAAGCTCTGGAACAGATAAAAGTGGTTGGAACTTATAACTTCTTATGGGTAGGTGGGACGCTAGCTAGCCAACATCTGGTAAAATTGCAGAGAGCCAAATTCAAAATACAGAAATAGTCAAATTAAACATTTATAAAAATACAATTGTTATACATTGGTTTAAAGATGAACTTCTTGTTAATCCAGCCACTGTGTCAGATTTCGAAAGGGCTTTACGGCGAAAGCATACCATGTGATTATCTGAAGACAGCGCCCCGCTTATAAAAGCATGCAAACATTTTACAACCAAGTAAAGGAATTACAAAAGTCAGAAATAGCGATAAAATTAATCACTTACCTTTGAAGATCTTCATATGGTTGCAGTCACAAGAGTCCCAGGTAAACAATAAATATTTGTTTTGTTCGATAAAGTCCCTCTTTATGTCCCAAAAACTCAGTTTTGTTGGCGCGTTTTGTTCAGTAATCCACTGGCTCAAAGGTGGTCATGACATGCAGACGAATACACCCTAATTGTACCTGTAAAGTTTGTCGAAACATGTCAAATTATCTTTATAATTAATCCTCAGGTTGTCTATTGTCTAAATAATTGCTAATATTTTAACCGGACAATAGCGTCTTCAATAGAAAAGGAAAAACAACGAACGGCACGCAATCGGTCACGCAAAACAGCTCTGGTTCATTCTACAGTCCACTTAGAAAATGGTCTCGTTCGTTCTCATTTTTCAGAATACAAGCATGAAACAATGTCTAAAGACTGTTGACATCTAGTGGAAGCCATAGGAATTGAAATCTTGGTCCTATCCCAATACATACTGTATAGGCATTCAATTGAAAATTTCCCACATCAAAAATATCCCACTTCCTGGATGGATTTTCCTCAGATTTTCACCTGCCAAATCAGTTCTGTTATACTCAGACATTTATTTGAACACTTTTGGAAACTTTAGAGTGTTTTCTATTCAATACTACCATGCATATGCATATCCTAGCTTCTGGGCCTAAGTAACAGGCAGTTTACATTGGGCACCTCATTCATCCAAAATTCTAAATACTGCCCCCTACCCAGAGATGTTAAAGACAACTCCAAAACCCCTGCTACTGTCACCTTTGTCCCAGGCTGTCTGGCACAAGGGTGAATGGTGAGACTTTGGGCAGACATACTCCATGGAAACATAGGTTTCCCTCTCGGGTGTGCTATCCCTCTTCTCCTCCCTCTGCTTCCTCCACTCCCCCCTCCTCTCTGTCTCCCTCCTCCTCTCCCTGTTCCCCTTCCTGATCCTTTTCACTCTCCTCTTCCTCTCTCCCTCTACTCTCCTCTTGCTCCATTCCCCCTGCCTCGCTCCACATCTCTATCACTCCAGTCATCTCTAACTCCTCTTCCTCCCTGCCTTTTGCTGCTAAGCCCTGATTCTCCACATCACTTCCCTCACTTTCCCTGACCTAGAGAAACAGAGTAACAGAGGGAGAGGAGAGGAGCAACAAATAGGATACCATTGTAGTCAGGAACATAATCTATCTCTCCCTCCCTCTCACACGGTCTCTTTCTTTCTCTCAACCTTAGACTCTCTTCCTATGAATCACCTCTTAGGGTTTCCCATAATAAATTGTGCGATACAGTTACACGCCTCCCATTCCACACTTTCCCGCTCTCTCTTTTGCCTCAATCAACTCTCAACTAGAGATTTCGCCAATGTTAGCTGATTAGTTACGAAGATGGGACAGTTTCCAAATTTAATTGCATCGGTAGAAACAGGACAAAACAAGCACCTTGTTAGCTGGCTATGTAATTAAATATTCAACTCAATATCATATGAGCTCCACTGCATAGGCATCTACCTTAACACAACAGCTAAGCTGTCAAATAATAGGAAAACAAGGCAATGTATAGCCTATGAATATCTGCACCTAGCAAACCTGACAAACCATAACCTAAGCAGACAAACACAAATTACTCTACTCATTTTGGTGGCTAGTTCGCTGGATGTCTGTATGGATAGCTAGTGAAAGTGACAGCTGAGGTTGACGATTCATGAGCGCAGCCCAAATTTACCGCTACACACAACTTGCCTAACAGACTAACTAGCTAGCAAGCTATAGCAAGCATCTTGGGCTGTTTCCATCTTTTAATTGCATCAGTAGAAACAAGACAAAATACAGCTAAACACTGCAACTATTTCCATGAGACCGAGAGCAATCATTTGAGCTCCACCGCTGATGTGCTTGCCTGTACCAACTAAGTAATCATGACAGGACGTGCTAATCTGACCCAAAGTTTCACAGCAAACATCGACAACACCAAGCATATATCTACTGTTTACATATTTCACTCACCTTGACATCACCGCTTTTCATTGTGCAAGTATGTGTTCGAATCCTTATCACCAACCAACATAAATGCAGCCTCTTTCACAGTGAAAAGTCGTGCCTACTTCAGCACCGTCATTTTGGGTAATGAAGTTGAAAAAAAAGACAAATGACAGCATGATCTTTTTCTGGTTGACAACAACAGCCACACGAATATGACAACCGGTTGTTTGCAAGTCAATTTTGTGATTATTAACACTGATATTATTGTTAGAAAAACAAGGCAGTTCGCTGCCGCTATAGTAATTTAATGAAAGGCTGTTCGCTGCCACTGTAGTAATTTAATGAAAGGTAGTTCGCTGCCGCTATAGTAATTTAATGAAAGGCTGTTCGCTGCCGCTATAGTAATTCAATGAAAGGCTGTTCGCTGCCGCTATAGTAATTCAATGAAAGGCTGTTCGCTGCCGCTATAGTAATTTAATGAAAGGCTGTTCGCTGCCGTTATAGTAATTTAATGAAAGGCTGTTCGCTGCCGCTATAGTAATTTAATGAAAGGCTGTTCGCTGCCGCTATAGTAATTTAATGAAAGGCTGTTCGCTGCCGCTATAGTAATTTAATTAAAGGCTGTTCGCTGCCGCTATAGTAATTTAATGAAAGGCTGTTCGCTGCCGCTATAGTAATTTAATGAAAGGCTGTTCGCTGCCGCTATAGTAATTTAATGAAAGGCTGTTCGCTGCCGCTATAGTAATTCAATGAAAGGCTGTTCGCTGCCGCTATAGTAATTCAATGAAAGGCTGTTCGCTGCCGCTATAGTAATTTAATGAAAGGCTGTTCGCTGCCGCTATAGTAATTTAATGAAAGGCTGTTCGCTACCGCTATAGTAATTTAATGAAAGGCTGTTCGCTGCCGCTATAGTAATTTAATGAAAGGCTGTTCGCTGCCGCTATAGTAATTTAATGAAAGGCTGTTCGCTGCCGCTATAGTAATTTAATGAAAGGCTGTTCGCTGCCGCTATAGTAATTTAATGAAAGGCTGTTCGCTTCCGCTATAGTAATTTAATGAAAGGCTGTTCAGTAAAAAAATGAAACAATAGCCTTTGATTACATAACTTTTACATGGTCGGGCCACAAACAAATGTTGGTATCAAAATGGGGTTGCCGGCCAAAAGGTTTAGGAACTCCTGCAGTACACACACCAAAAGGCCTCTCCTCTGACACCTTGCTCTCCCTCATGCTTTATCAGTTCTGGTTAATCAAGTCACTTACAAATGGACTTTTAATCTGAATCGAACCGGGTCTGGATCCGACAAGGTCTGTACGGAACTGTTCTAGTTGTCCTCTGGTCCATTCGGAGCAGGTCTCTATATAAAAAAAAATATTTATGCATATCGGTACTGGTGGGAAAGCCCCAGGTCAATTTTGGAACGGGTCCTACTTTTTGGACACGTGAAGAGCTCCTACTTTTTGTCAAAACAGACAATGCCAGGAACATTGTGAATTTTGTCACAGAAGCTGGACTTGGGCCACAAATGGGGTGCTTTTTAGTTATGTGTCTTTTGTAAAATAAACTAATATGAGCTACAGTAATTGTTGGAATTTCATTTTCCCGCTGTACCAAAACTGAACAGTGACCCAAAAACCACAATACGTACCAAACCCACGTGAACCGTTACACCCCTACCTAATACTAATTCACAACAGGCAAGCCAGACATCTCACAGAGTAGGACAGAGAGAACTCCTCTCTGAATACAGTGCAGTGAAAGGGAAGGAGGAGGAGACTTGAAGGGAGAAGAGGAGGCCATTATGTAGTGTGGGTTGGTGAAGGCCAGGGACAGAGAGGGAGAGCAGCAACTCAATGGACACACAATGGCTCCCTCTGACTGTTCAGTACAGTAGCCTGAGGTTGTGGGCGATGATGAGAATGTCACAGCGGATTGAGTGGAATGTTCACATTCAGAAGCAGACCTCTGTCAGTCATTCTGTAGGTGATCATGTCAATGGGGGGAGACAGAGGGACACGTTTTACAGGCCTCCATGCTGATAGTGAGAAGATCATGGGAACAGCAGGGACATTAGTCAGAGAATTACTGGGTTAACGCACTCTGTCCTTATCACAACATCTGCCCTGCCTGTTTGTCTGTGTCTGCCTCCCTGCACTCTGATAACAATGGCAAATATTCAAAATGATTCAGTTGAGGGCTGCACTGTTTGAGAAGAGATAGCAGCACTGTCCCAAACATTTGTAGAATTGATTGGAATAGAGCAATAATCTAGTCTAAATAGCCTAAACAGAACCATCACAACATCAATATCATTTGTCAACAAGAACATCCAAAGTAGGCTACAACATGGAAAAGAATGAGTCAATAACACAATGCATTTATAGTGTATTGTTTTATTACCATGAAGGTTATTACTGGAGGTCATCTGTACCGGGAAGAAAAAAATAGGCTACTTTCTCAGGGATCCCCAGGTTGGAGTCATTAACTAGTTTTTCAACCACTCCACAAATTTCTTGTTAAACTAGTTTTGGCATGTCGGTTAGGACATCAACTTTGTGCATGACACAAGTAATTTTTCCAACAATTGTTTACAGACAGATTATTTCACTTATAATTCACAGTATCACAATTTCAGTGGGTCAGACGTTTACATACACTAAGTTGACTGTGCCTTTAAAAAGCTTGGAAAATTAAAAAAAAAAATGATGTCATGGCTTTAGAAGCTTCTGATAGGCTAATTGACATCATTTGAGTCAATTGGAGGTGTACCTGTGGATGTAATTCAATGCCTACCTTCAAAGTCTGGTTCATCCTTGGGTGCAATTTCCAAACACCTGAAGGTACCACGTTCATCTGTACAAACAACTGTATGTAAGTATAAACACCATGGGGACCACGTAGCCGTCATACTGCTCAGGAAGGAGACGCGTTCTGTCTCCTAGAGATGAACGTACTTTGGTGCGAAAAGTGCAAATCAATCCCAGAACAACAGCAAAGGACCTTGTGAAGATGCTGGAGGAAACAGGTACAAAGTATCTATATCCACAGTAAAACAAGTCCTATATCGACATAACCTGAAAGGCCGCTCAGCATGGAAGAAGCCACTGCTCCAAAACCGCAACAAAAAATCCAGACTACGGTTTGCAACAGCACAAGGGGACAAAGATGGTACTTTTTGGAGAAATGTCCTCTGGTCTGATGAAACAAAAATAGAACTGTTGGCCATGATGTCCATCGTTATGTTTGGATGAAAAAGGGGGAGGCTTGCAAGCCGAAGAACACCATCCCAACCGTGAAGCACTAGGTGGCAGCATCATGTTGTGGGGGTGCTTTGCAGGAGGGACTGGTGCACTTCACAAAATAGATAGCTTTGTGAGGAAAGAAAATTCTGTGGATATATTGAAGCAAAATTTCAAGACATCAGTCAGGAAGTTTAAAGTTTGGTCGCAAATGGGTCTTCCAAATGGACAATGACCCAAGCATACTTGCAAAGTTGTGTCAAAATGGCTTAAGGACAACAAAGTCAAGGTTTTGGAGTGGGCCATCACAAAGCCCTGACCTCAATCCTATAGAAAATTTGTGGGCAGAATTGAAAAAGCATGTGCGAGCAAGGAGGCCTACAAACCTGACTCAGTTACACCAGTTCTGTCAAGAGGAATGGGCCAAAATTCACCCAACTTATTGTGGGAAGCTTGTGGAAGGCTACCTGACACGTTTGACCCATGTTAAACAATTAGTATTTGGTAGCATTGCCTTTAAATTGTTTGTATGTAAACTTCTGACTCACTGGGAATGTGATGAAAGAAAGAAAGAAATGCTGAGTGGTGGCGCAGTGGTTAAGGGCGCTGTACAAGCTGTGCCCCCAGAGACTCTGGGTTCGCGCCCAGGCTCTGCCGTAACCAGCCGCGACTGGAAGGTCCGTGGGGCGACGTACAATTGGCGTAGTGTCATCCGGGTAAGGGAGGGCTTTAGGGATATCCTTGTCTCATCGCGGAAAAAGGGGGCTGGGTGCAGTGCACGCCAACCAAGGTTGCCAGGTGCACGGTGTTTTGGCTTGGTTGGGTTGTGTATTGGAGGACGCAGGACTTTCAACCTTCGTCTCTCCCGAGCCCGTACAGGAGTTGTAGCGATGAGACAAGTTAGTAGCTACTAACAATTGGATACCACAAAAATGGGGAGAAAAAGGGGGTAAAATAAAAAAATAAAGTAGTGATCCTAATGGACCTAAAACAGGGAATTTTTACTAGGATTAAATGTCAGGAATTGTGAAAAACGGAGTTTAAATGTATTTGGCTAAGGAGTATGTAAACTTCTGACTTCAAATGTACATACGTTTGAATCTGATGTCACTTTTTTTTTTATCCGACATTGTAAATCGGAGAGAATCAATTATCCGGTGGCTCCGGAAAGTATTCAGACCCCTTCACTTTTTCACATTTTGTTAGGTTACAGCCTTATTCTAAAATTGATTAAATTGTTATTTTTTTCTCAATATACATACAATACCCCATAATGACAAAGCAAAAACAGTTTTAAAAAAAGTTTTTTTGCCAATTTATTTAAGATTTAAACAAACATCACATTTACATAAGTATTCATACCCTTTACTCAGTACTTTGTTGAAGCACTTTTGGCAGCAATTACAGCCTCGAGTCTTCTTGGGTATGACACTACAAGCTTGGCACACCTGTATTTGGGGAGTTTCTCCCATTCCTCTCTGCAGAACCTCTCATGCCCTGTCAGGTTGGATGGGGGGCGTTTCTTCACAGCTATTTTCAGGTCTCTCCAGAGATGTTCAGGCTCTGGCTGGGCCACTCAAGGGTATTCAGAGACTTGTCCCGACGCTGCTCCTACGCTGTCTTGGCTGTGTGCTTAGGGTCGTTGTCGGGGCGCCCAAGTGACACTGCATTTCAGTGCTTGAGGCGTCACTACAGACACCCCGGTTCGAATCCAGGTTGTATCACAACCGGACGAGATTGGGAGTCTAGGGCGGCGCACAATTGTCCCAGCGTAGTCCGGTTTTGGCCGGTGTAGGACGTCATTTTAAATAAGAATTTGTTCTTAATTGGCTTGCTTAGTTAAATAAAAAGTTGTCCTGTTGGAAGGTCCTGAGAGCTCTGGAGCAGGTTTTCATCAAGGATCTCTGTACTTTGCGCTGTTTATCTTTGCCTCAATCCTGACTAGTCCCTCCCGCTGAAAAACACCCCCACAGCATGATGCTGCCACCACCATGCTTTACTGTAGAGATGGTGCCTGGTTTCCTCCAGACCTTGGCATTCAGGCTAAAGAGTTCAATCTTGTTTTTCATGGTCTGAGGGTCCTTTAGGTGCCTTTTGGCAAACTCCATGCGGACTGCCTTTTACTGAGGAGTGGCTTCCGTCTGTCCACTCTAGCATAATGGCCTGATTGGTGGAGTGCTGCAGAGATGGTTGTCCTTCTGGAAGGTTCTCCCATCTCCACCTGTTTGAGTGTTAGTTTAACAGCCTTCGTGAGCACCATGCCTCATGCAACGGGAAAATGTTGGGTAAAGCAATTTCACCGATTCGGGTGTTGTTAATCTTCACTATGCTGTATTAAAGACTGGACCATTGTTTTTGTTAGAACAGACTGCTATTACTAGTCATTTATTTAGTGTTTACACTGTTCCAAACAGGCAGGAAAATAATATTGTAATCGCTCCTATACTCTCCTTTTTCTTGATCTCTTTATTGCTTTATTGTTATTACAATTATTATTATGATCATCATTATAATAAGTAATGTCGTTATCATTAGTAGGCTTAGTATAGCAGCCTTGTATAACCACCATCGAGCTGTAGGCCTGTTTGGTCTTAATACCGTAATTTACTGAGGCCTGTATTTCAATTTATAGGCTACTGTATCAATCATTCATTCATTCATGCCACCACACAGCATATGAGACATTCATGCTTTGAAATGCAATCAAGCATTTTAGTTTTAAAATTAAATAACAAAGGGAGCTTTGAATAATTAGCCTAAACAATAAATACATTCACAAATGCATGCAACTGTTTTTAAGTCTGCTGTAGTAAAGGCTTTATCTTTTTTTATACAGAATCTCTCTTACACTTATTGATTGAGTGTTTACACTTCCAAATGGTCAGAAATAATAATAATAATAATAATAATAATATTGTAATCTGACAGCTGTTTGGCACACATAATACTCACGCTAGACTTGCTCCTATACTCTCCCTTTTTCTTGATATCCAGTAGTTTCCACAACTAAGTGAAATGTTTTCCACAGATCTGACTTACCCTTTCCCTCCTGTCCTGAGCATAAAGTAAACATTCACCACGTTTTTCACGTCCTCTGCATTCATTTTCCTGTCGACATTACTGTGTTCGGAATTTGTTATAACCAATTTAGCGATTTGATTACGATAGGTTAGGCCCTATTGGTCACATGCATGCGATGCTTACCTGTTTCACGTAAAGAGAGCAAGAGTTGAGGGAATAGGGAATATTTTTCATAAACAAATTAGGGATTTCGGTAACAGAACTTTTCAGTCAGGAACAAGTAAGAAACTAAATGGCTAAAATTATGTTGCAGCTTTATCACGGACAGCGCAATAAACATTTGCCGTGCTGTGGTGCCTTTTCACTGCAGTCGGGAGGAAAGTGGGACAACGTGCGCCAGTCACACAGGCACTCGCTGTCATTTTTTAACACAGTGTAACCATCGGGTTCTTTCTTGAGTCATTTGGGTGTCTTAATTATTTAATCAAACAGTATGCTTAAAGCATCAGACAAGCTCAGTGCATATGTAGTGCAAGTCAATATTAGGAAGGTGTTCTTAATGTTTGGTAAACTCAGTGTATATACAGGCAGTTTGTGGGACTGGTAACAGATAAAGACTGACTGATGCTGTTGAAATGCAGTTCTTTAGGAGAAATGACCACACAGGATTTGTGTACATCTTGCCAGCCAAGGACAACAAGGTTTGGGTGGCTGCAGGTCAAGTTGTCCAGTCCCTGTGTCCTTGGTGGCTGCAGGTCAAGTTGTCCAGTCCCTGTGTCCTTTTTGGACAACGGAGAGGAGGTACCATTTCATAGAGCATGTGCTGGCAGATTGAATGGTGTGAAATTAATACAAAGCATGAGTTTGTAAAAAAAAAAAAAGTTGAATTGAGTTTTTGTATGTTTATTCTGTTACTCCGTAGGTGATTGATAATAACATTTAATATTTTAAATAAAACATTTAATTTAATGATCTAGAATGAAATTATTAAAACATTATACATTTAAAATGAAGTGCAGTGAGGTATGCAGCACTCTAATTCGCAATGAAAATAGACATTTATGGTTGGTTAAGACGGGACCACTTTGATAGCCTATGCAATAACTATTCAAGATACTGGTGATTTCCTGGCTCTTTTGAGGTACACTGGATTTTCAGATGACAACAACAGTATTATGATGATGTTTGGTGAATAAATCTTTAGTATATAACCACTCATTTTGCACAGTGTCACATCCATAGCAGTACATTTTCCTCTCTGAAGTATATATGATTTGTCATTTTTTACATCATTGTTTTTGTGTCTAGCCAAGCATTACTTTCAAAGTGGGTATTAATATTTTACCCTAAGACTTTGAGATTCACAGACATTTGCTGATGTGTCCGTCCTTCCAAAAATGCATGTCCATTTCCGTCACATCTATAACGCAAGTTCTGTTGTTCCGTTACTTCAAAGTGGTATTACTTAGAATGTTGTAATTCTTCCCCAGTCAGCTTCAGAATCTTCACCTGAACGACCGTCACAGGCAAAATCACAGGCTGTGTCATGCACTTGAGGGAACGTTGCTTACTAGCGCACGTGCTTCACACATCTTTTTCTTTAGCAGGCCGGAAAAACAATAGTATGTATATTCATAATTTTTTTTGCCATGAGACTGGGTGTATGTTCTATTTATATTGGAAAATGTAACTTGCAACATGGCCTTTAACAGTAAGATGGAAACTCCCATTCTGTAAAAGTCTACTATGCTCCTGTAATTAAGTGAGTTTTCCTCAGACCTCCCTTCCCTCAGACCTCCACACCCCATTACGCCTGAGAAGTCTTTATATCTGTACAGCCAAAGATACAGCTTCAATAGCTATCTATAGCTTTTCATCTTTTCTTCCCTGCACAGGAATTCATTCTCTGTATGTAAAATAGTAAGCTATATGAGAGCTTGTCTGTTGAGTGTTGCTGAGTTGAGTGGCATGACTGTAAAGGGACAGCTCTGGTTGATTGCCTTGGGTATTAGCCCCCTGCCAGGGTCAAAGCAAGTATGCCCTATATTCCCGAAGGGATTAAATAATGTGTGTGTGTGTGTGTGTGTGTGTGTGTGTGTGTGTGTGTGTGTGTTAGTCATGGGGAGTTAGCATGTCAGACACTGGGCGTTAGACTCCAACTGCAGCACTGAGGATTAGATCAAATTAGCCCATACACATCTCCCCCACCATTCAGGGCAGGGACCCAGGCTTTGGGTCAAAGGTAATTGAAGGTAGTGTGTGAGAGGGCCTGCGGAACTGCACATTTTACGACCTGTAGCTAAGTTAAGCGGCTTTGATGTTGCTTCCTCCAAGACACTGATCTAAGGTGAGTTTTGCGTTCCTCACTCCCCCTTAATGGTTACATAAGGGTTGGGGGAGGGAAACTGATCCTAGGTCTGTGTCTATGGCCAACTTGTACCCAAAGCAAAATAAGCAAACTCACTTGGTAGGCTTGCTATTATAATAGCAGGAACAGTACCTGCCTGGTTTCAGTTGATGTGTGGATGATTGTATGCAAAGTTCCATGCGCTCAAATGTGCACACATTTACAAATCAAATTTTATTGGTCACATACACATGGTTAGCAGATGTTAATGCGAGTGTAGTGAAATGCTTGTGCTCCTAGTTCCCAACAGTGCAGTAAATCTAACAAGTACTCTAACAAATTCACAACGACTACCTTATACACACAAATGTAAAGGGATGAATAAGAATATGTACATATAAATATATGGATGCGAGATGGCCGTGCGGAATAGGCAAGATGCAGTACATGGAATAGAATACAGTATATACAGTTGAAGTCGGAAGTTTACCTACACTTAGGTTGGAGTCATTAAAACTCGTTTTTCAACCACTCCACAAATTTCTTGCTAACAAACTCTAGTTTTGGCAAGTTGGTTAGGACACCTACGGACACAAGTAATTTTTCCAACAATTGTTTACAGACAGATTATTTATACCTGTGGATGTAATTCAATGCCTACCTTCAAACTCAGTGCCTCTGCTTGACATCATGGGAAAATCAAAACAAATTTAACCGACCTCAGAATTGTTTTTGTAGACCTCCACAAGTCTGGTTCATCCTTGGGTGCAATTTCCAAATACCTGAAGGTACCACGTTCATCTGTACAAACAATAGTATGCAAGTATAAACACCATGGGACCACGCAGCCGTCATACCGCTCAGGAAGGAGAAGCGTTCTGCCTCCTAGAGATGAACGTACTTTGGTGCAAAAAGTGCAAATAATTTCCAGAACAGCAAAGGACCTTGTGAAGATGCTGGAGGAAACAGGTACAAAAGTATCTATATCCACAGTAAAACGAGTCCTATATCGACATAACCTGAAAGTCCGCTCAGCAAGGAAGAAGCCACTGCTCCAAAACCGCAATTACAAAATCCAGACTACGGTTTGCAACTGCACATGGGGACAAAGATGGTACTTTTTGGAGAAATGTCCTCTGGTCTGATGAAACAAAAATAGAACTGTTTGGCCATAATGACCATTGTTATGTTTGGAGGAAAAAGGGGGAGGCTTGCAAGCCGAAGAACACACATCCCAACCGTGAAGCACGGGTTGGCAGCATCATGTTGTGGGTGTGCTTTGCTGCAGGAGGGACTGGTGCACCTCACAAAATAGATGGCTTCATGAGAAAGGAAAATTATGTGGATATGTTGAAGCAACATCTTAAGACATCAGTCACAAAGTTAAAGCTTGGTCGCAAATGGGCCTTCCAAATGGACAATGACCTAAAGCATACTTCCAAAGTTGTGACAAAATGGCTTAAGGACAACAAAGTCAAGGTATTGGAGTGGCCATCACAAAGCCCTGACCTCAATCCCATAGAAAAATTGTTGTCAGAACTGAAAAAGCGTGTGTGATCAAGGAGGCCTACAAACCTGACTCAGCTACACAAGCTCTGTCAGGAGGAATGGGCCAAAACTCACCCAACTTATTGTGGGAAGCTTGTGGAAGGGGAAGGGTACCTGAAACGTTTGACCCAAATTAAACAATTTAAAGTCAATGCTACCAAATACTAATTGAGTGTACATTCCCACTGGGAATGTGATGAAAGAAATAAAACCTGAAGTAAATCATTCTCTCTACTATTGTTCTGACATTTCGCATTCTTAAAATAAAGTGGTGATCCTAACTGACCTAAGACAGAGAATTTTTACTAGGATTAAATGTCAGGAATTGTGAAAAACAGAGTTTAAATGTAGTTGGCTAAGGTGTATGTAAAGTTCTGACTTCAACTGTACATATGAGATGAGTAATGTATGATATGTCAACATTGAGATAGAAGCTGTTTTTCAGTCTCTCGGTTCCAGCTTTGATGCACCTGTACTGACCTCGCCTTCTGGATGATAGCGAGGTGAACAGGCAGTGGCTCGGGTGGTTGTTGTCCTTGATGATCTTTTTGGCCTTCCTGTGACATCGGGTGCGGTAGGTCTCCTGGAGGGCAGGTAGTTTGCCCCCAGTGATGCGTTGTGCAGACCACACTACCCTCTGGAGAGTCTTACGGTTGTGGGTGGAGCAGTTTCCGTACCAGGCGGTGATACAGCCCGACAGGATGCTCTCGATTGTTTATCTGTAAGAGTTTTTGAGTGTTTTAGGTGACAAGCCAAATTTCTTCAGCCTCCTGAGGTTGAAGAGGTGCTGTTGCACCTTCTTCACCACGCTGTCTGTTTGGGTGGACCATTTCAGTCTGTCCGTGATGTGTACTCTGAGGAACTTAAGACTTTCTACCTTCTCCACTACTGTCCTCTCGATGTGGATGGGGGGATGCTCCCACTGCTGTTTCCTGAAGTCCACGATCATCTCCCTTTGTTTTGTTTGATGTTGAGTGAGAGGTTGTTTTCCTGACACCACGCTCCGAGGGCCCTCACCTTCTCCCTGTAGGCCGTCTCGTTGTTGTTGGTAATCAAGCCTACCACTGTAATGTCGTCTGCAAACTTGATGATTGAGTTGGAGGCGTGCATGGACACGCAGTCATGGGTGAACAGGGAGTACAGTAGGGGGTTGAGAACCACCCTTGTGGGGCCCCAGTGTTGAGGATCAGTTGGGTGGAAATGTTGTTTCCTACTCTCACCACCTGGGGGCGGCCCGTCAAAGTCCAGGACCCAGTTGCACAGGGTGGGGTCGAGACCCAGGGTCTAGAGCTTATTGACGAGTTTAGGGGGTGTTAAATGCTAAGCTGTCGTCGATGAACAGCATTCTTACATAGGTATGCCTCTTGTCCAGATGGAATACAATGTATGTTGTTCGAGCTAAATACACACACGCGCGCGCACACACACACACGCCCAGTGTGAGGAATTGCAGACTTTTGCCACATGATTCATTTTGTAATTTTCCGTAGCGCATAAATAGCTAACAACTGACTAATGTGAACTCGGAAGTGATGTGATTTTTCAAATGAAGGACTGCTGTTCACATCATAGGAAGGCTGTTTCCTGCCAACCAGGCCTACTGGCATTACACTATGAGGACCAGGCAGATTTCACACTGATAGACTGGTGGAGTTAGGCTTGATAAATTACCCTTTGTGTGTGTGATCATAATTGCTCACTCATGTTCCCACTGCGCTTTTAAGTTTACCTTGCGATGGTCGTCTGTACTTTGTGGATTCTCCACCAATCAGAAGTTTTTTGCTTCTCTTTCCCAGCCAATCAGGGATGTTTGTTATAAAGAGAGCCAGCCAATCCCTGTAGTTATATGTGAGCTCTGGCCAGAAATCAACTACAACACAAACACATACACACTCGGTCATTCGTCAATTTGTGCTCCCAGGGCTGCCTTAACCACAGTTGGGTCAGAGGTCACAGAAAATGTCACTCACCAGACAACATATTCCGTCCTTGCCTGGAAGGCTGCATTGACCCCCCCTACTGGATTGTTTACATTTATGCCTATGGGCAGCTTGTACCTTCTCTGACTCAGAGGGGTTGGGTTAAATGCAGAAGACACATTTCAGTTGAAATCATTCAGTTGTACAAGTGGCTAGGTATCCCCATTTCCCTTTCCTAATGCAACTGTGATAGTGCTACAGTAGCTCCCTCCCTCCCTCCCTCTCAGCCAGCTCTCTCTTAGCTAAGTGCAGGGCTGGCCTGTCTATGGTTACCTTGGAGATGCCTGGCCAAGGTAAACAGTAGGAGCAGTGTTGGAGTTGAATTGACCAGTGTCTGTCTCTAGCCCCTGATCCCTAGAGTGGACCTGTGTGTGTGGCTGGCTATGGAAAACCTGGCTAGGGTTAACAACTTAAGAGCCACTATTCATCCTATCCACAGCTACTCCTCTCTTTTCAAGCCACACCAGACAGACAGAGCAGAAGGGTACTGTTAGGCTATTCACTGCTTAGATTGGTGATGTAGCAGCAGCCTTTCAATATTACACCTGGGAGAACTGAGGGAGGGTTGTACTGTATGAATTGAAACGAGTGGTTCCTAGTAGAGGGCTGCATTCTTGAGGTTCCCAAAAGAGATCATTGAGGTGTGGTCAGCATTTTTCATGCTGCGGGTCGGTCAGACAATTTTGTGATGAAAATATTTTTGTTGTCCCGCAGATTATTTGGAAACAATCATCTTTCTGCTTTGTATGCATTAGCCTACCTATTGTATTAGAAGTATACTTTTTGCATTATTCAAACACAGAATTTGCTGCTTCAACTTCAGTAGCCTACCTCTCTTAGTTGGGTGTCTGGGTTCAAGTGTGCCTAGTATGTGTGGTCTCATTGAAATAGAGTAGGCTGTCTACATGGGCGGAGAATCACGTGGTAGTTAACTTAAATTCTGAAATGAACTTTAACATGATTAGACTGTAGTTTACAACAGTGTCTGGTGAATAAATATTGATAATGGAAAGAAGTGGAGGGCGCTCAACCAATGTGAGTCGAGGTCCAATCAAAAAATGTAATCATCATGGAAAAGGCAGCATACGTTAGGCTACTATGGTGAGCGAGCATTGCGTCTTTTCATTTTGAATAAGTATTGATTACCCATTTATTTGTCTTTGGCTGCAAATCAGCCTCCTGAGAGGTAGGCTAAATTTTCCTTCACTCTGCGGTCCAACTCATCCCAAAATATCCCAATTGGGTTGAGGTCGGGTGATTGTGGAGGGCAGGTAATCTGACGCAGCACTTCATCACTCTCCTTTGTTAAATAGCCCTTACACAGCCTCGAGGTGTGTTGGGTCATTGTCCTGTTGAAAAACAAATGATAGTCCTAAGCGCAAACCAGATGGGATGGCATATCGCTTCAGCATGCTGTGGTAGCCATGCTGGTTAAGTGTGCCTTGAATTCTAAGTAAATCACCAACTGTGTCACCAGCAAAGCACCATCACACCTCCTCCATACTTCATGGGGGAACCACACGTGCAGAGATCATCTGTTCGCCTACTCTGCGTCTCACAAAGACACGGCGGTTGGAACCAAAAATCTCACATTTGGACTCACCGGTCTAATGTCCATTGCTTGTGTTTCTTGGCCCAGGCAAGTCGGCAGCGTAGCCTAGTGGTTAGAGCGTTGGACTAGTAACCGAAAGGTTGCAAGTTCAAATCCCCGAGCTGACAAGGTACAAATCTGTCGTTCTGCCCCTGGCAGTTAACCCACTGTTCCTAGGCCGTCATTGAAAATAAGAATTTGTTCTTAACTGACTTGCCTAGTAAAATAAAGTTTAAAAAAAAGTATCTTCTTCCTATTGGTGTCATTTAGAGTTACCAGCCACAGAAAGTGCAGCCCAAATAAATGCTTAACAGAGTTCAAGTAACAGACACATCACAACATCAACTGTTCAGAGGAGACTGCGTGAATCAGGCCTTCATGGTCGAATTGCTGCAAAGAAACTACTACTAAAGGACACCAATTAGAAGAAGAGACTTGCTTGGGCCAAGAAACATGAGCAATGGACATTAGAACGGTAGAAATCTGTCCTTTTGGTCTGATAAGTCCAAATTTGAGATGTTTTTGTTCCAACTGCCTTGTCTTTGTGAGATGCAGATTAGGTGAATGGATGATCTCCACATGTGTGGTTCCCACCGTGAAGCATGGAGGAGGAGGTGTGGGGGTGCTTTGCTGCTTACACTGTGATTTATTCAGAATTCAAGGCACACTTAACCAGCATGGCTACCACAGCATTCAGCAGCGATACACCATCCCATCTGGTTTGCGCTTAGTGGGACTATAATTTGTTTTTCAACACCTACAGGCTGTGTGAGGGCTATTTGACCAAGAAGGAGAGTGATGGAGTGCTGCGTCAGATGACCTGGCCTCCACAATGACCCGACCTCAACCCAATTGAGATGGTTTGGGATGAGTTGGACCGCAGAGTGAAGGAAAAGCAGCCAACAAGTGCTCAGCATATATGGGAACTCCTTCAAGACTGTCGGAAAAGCATTCCAGGTGAAGCTGGTTGAGAGAATGCCAAGAGTGTGCAAAGCTGTCGTCAAGGCAATGTAAGGCTTCTTTCAAAAATCTAAAATCTAAATATATTTAGATTTGTTTACAGTTTTTGGTTACTACATGATTCCATATGTGTTATTTCATAGTTTTTATGTCTTCAGTATTTATTTTACAGTGTAGAACATAGTAAATGAATGGAATGAGTAGGTGTGTCCAAACTTTTGACTTGTACTGTATGTATTGGATAACTGCACAATTATTTTGGCTTTTTGGGGCTTGGCCTCATTAAATGTCTTTAATGTGGGGCTCATACATTTATTTTATTTTATTTTATTTATTTATTTCACCTTTATTTAACCAGGTAGGCTAGTTGAGAACAAGTTCTCATTTACAGTTCTCATGGCGACCTGGCCAAGATAAAGCAAAGCAGTTCAACACATACAACAATACAGAGTTACACATGGAATAAACAAACTTACAGTCAATAATACAGTAGAAAAAGTATATATACAGTGTGTGCAAATGAGGTAGGATAAGGGAGGTAAGGCAACAAATAGGCCAGGGTAGCGAAGTAATTACATTAGCAAAGATGAATGTGCAAGTAGAGATACTGGGGTGCAAAGGAGCAAGATAAATAAATAAATACAGTATGGGGATGAGGTAGTTGGATGGGATATTTACAGATGAGCTATGTACAGGTGCAGTGATCTATGAGCTGCTCTGACAGCTGGTGCTTAAAGCTAGTGAGGGAGATATGAGTCTCCAGCTTCAGTGATTTTTGCAGTTCGTTCCAGTCATTGGCAGCAGAGAACTGGAAGGAAAGGAATGTATGGCTCATCAGGCTGAAGTAGCATCACTCTTGAATTTTCGGTCAAAGCTTTAATCAATGCTTTTTTATGCTTTTGAATGACACTTACGGTTTTGTCAGGAAATACCTGTTTACTTGGGAGAAAAGTGATTTATTCTCGGAATGGAACATTTTGTCAAATACCGGGAAAAAATTCAACCCTAGTTGTTCCAATATGTGATTAAATTGACTATCGTGAAATGACATTGACGATATATAGTGTAATGCAAGACTATACACTATTGGAACTTTACAGATCACAACTGTGCAGTTTTATTAGTTAGGCTGTATCAGTTTGTTCAAAATTAAGTCTAAATGAATGAACTAAACCTTATTTTTTTCTGCTGTACTAAGATTATTGAATGAGAATGTTACGATAATATCATAAATAAAGGAAAAAAATGTCACAGTCTGGAATGATCTAGTCATTAACGGAGCAAACCGATTTAAGTACCATATTGTAGAAGAGGTCTCCCCAAGTATTTCTCAACCTTAATGGCCACAGACACATAAACATTTACACATGCTCACACACATGTATGCTTGTGCACTGCACACACGCTCAATCCTTCTCATTTTACCAGTACTGTAACTTTTGGTAAATACTTTTTTTCTCTCTGTGCAGCTGGTGAAAGAGCTCTTTGTTTAGACAGCCATTATGAAATGGTCTGTGCTGGTGCTGGGGCTGAGACAACCACACACTGTGCCAGTTACTCCTGTGAATCAGCAATGGAACTAGTTTCAACAGAGTCTGATATGAGCTATTCCTGACCATTGTTAGCGCCTTTCCTATAACACCTTATTCAGAGGCACAGAATAAACTTCTTCAAACTTTGCCCCATCTTTTCCTGTTTCTTCTTCTAATCCTCCTAAACCAGTCTGGCTGCTAAAATGTTTCATTTGGTTCCTTTTTATTTTTGATGTTTTGCTGAATTGTTTAATGATCTTCTTTGTGGGTGTGTAGCTGCTGGAGAGGCACCGGGCCATGGAGAGTATGGTGGAGCTGCTGCAGGTGTATCCAGAGGAGGATGAGGCCTATGGAGAGTTACTGGAGGCTACAACACAACTCTACCACTACCTGCTACAGCCCTTCAGAGACATGAGAGAGCTGGCCATGCTGCGCAGACAGCAGATCAAGGTAACAGACACACACTAGGGCTGGGCGATACATCAAATTAATTTGAATTTATGGGGCCTCCCGAGTGGCGCAGCGGTCTAAGGTACTGCATTGCAGTGCTAGAGGCATTACTACAGACCTGGGTTCATTCCCGGGTTGTGCCACAACTGGCTGTGGCCGGGAGTCCCATAGGACTGCGCACAATTGGCCCAACGTTGTCAAGGTTAGGGGAGGGTTTGGCCGGTGAATGCTTTACTTGGCTCATCTCGCTCTAGTGACTCCTTGTGGCGGGTCCGGGTGCTTGCGGGCTGACCTCGGTCGCCAGTTGAATGGTGTTTTCGCCGACACATTGGTGTGGCTGGCTTCCGGGTATAGCTGGCGGATGTTAAGGAGCGCGGTTAGGCGTCCTCAGGGAAAAAATAAAAACCTTGATTCTTGTAATAGTCATTTGGAACATAAACATAAACATAAAATCTTTTATTTATTTTTTGCCTTTTTCAATCTTGTCTCATCACTGCAACTCCCCAACATGCTCGGGAGAGGAGAAGGTGGAGTCATGAGTCCTCCGAAACATGTTCCGAGCATGTTGGGGAGTTGCAGTGATGAGACAAGATTGAAAAAGGCAAAAAATAAATAAAAGATTTTATGTTTATGTTCCAAATGACTATTACAATAATCAAGGTTTTTATTTTTTCCCCGATTTTATGAGTTTGTCTTTTTGGCTTGTCTCTTTCGCTCCTTCTGTGCTGTGTGCACTGTGCACCTTCACACACAGACACCAAGCCCCTCCCTCTACTTGCTATTTGCATTTGAGGTTTGGGCCAATGTAATCAGTCATATGGACACCGAAACAGATTGAGACAATATTTTATTGTAATAGAGGATAACCTAATGATAACCCTTTTATGTCTCATCTGCAGAAATGTAAAACAGAGAAGACTCTACTAAAACGGAAGTATCAATGAACATGATTGGGGATAATTAATGGTCAGTTTCTGTTGTGAGTGGCACCATGTACCTCTAGCAGCATTTTAGCCACAAACTGTTATACTAGCTGTCTAGTCTGTGTTTTAGAAATGTGCAATGAGCATAAAAAGACGCAGTTATATAAGGAATTGGCAACTCGTTCTCATTCTGAGAAATAAGCATATTATTATCCTTGATTTCAACATCTAAACATAGTGAACAGGCTGTTTTTCAAACAGTTTGAGTCAGACAGGAGAATGTATTCATAACAGTTCAAGTGTTCTACCTTGTTAGCAAGCAAATAGATCCAAGTTGTCTAGACTTTAAATATAAAGATTAGTTGGCTACTCACTAGCAGGTGTGCTTGTGCTTGAGAGATTGTTTATGAGACCTGTGTTAATGTTATATACTGCCTGCTACTAGAAGTTAGTCATTATTAGTGGATGTGCATTGAGCATGGTTCTGGTAAACATTTTAACAAAAAGGGCAGTGATTATTGCAAAAAAGTAGGTTAAACTATTTAGATAAAAATCCAGAAAATCACATTGTATGATTTTTAAGTAATTAATTTGCATTTTATTGCATGACATAAGTATTTGATACATCAGAAAAGCAGAACTTAATATTTGGTACAGAAACCTTTGTTTGCAATTACAGAGATCATATGTTTCCTGTAGTTCTTGACCAGGTTTACACACACTGCATCAGGGATTTTGGCCCACTCCTCCATACAGACCTTCTCCAGATCCTTCAGGTTTCGGGGCTGTTGCTGGGCAGTACGGACTTTCAGCTCCCTCTAAAGATTTTCTATTGGGTTCAGGTCTGGAGACTGGCTAGGCCACTCCAGGACCTTGAGATGCTTCTTACGGAGCCACTCCTTAGTTGCCCTGGCTGTGTGTTTCGGGTCGTGGTCATGCTGGAAGACCCAGCCACGACCCATCTTCAATGCTCTTACTGAGGGAAGGAGGTTGTTGGCCAAGATCTCGCGATACATGGCCCCATGCATCCTCCCCTCAATATGGTGCAGTCGTCCTGTCCCCTTTGCAGAAAAGCATCCCCAAAGAATGATGTTTCCACCTCCATGCTTCATGGTTGGGATGGTGTTCTTGGGGTTGTACTCATCCTTCTTCTTCCTCCAAACACGGCGAGTGGAGTTTAGACGCAAAATATCTATTTTTGTCTCATCAGACCACATGACCTTCTCCCATTCCTCCTCTGGATCATCCAGATGGTCATTGGCAAACTTCAGACGGGCCTGGACATGCGCTGGCTTGAGCAGGGGGACCTTGTGTGCGCTGCAGGATTTTAATCCATGACTGCGTAGTGTGTTACTAATGGTTTTCTTTGAGACTGTGGTCCCAGCTCTCTTCAGGTCATTGACCAGGTCCTGCCGTGTAGTTCTGGGCTGATCCCTCACCTTCCTCATGATCATTGATGTCCCACGAGGTGAGATCTTGCATGGAGCCCCAGACCGAGGGTGATGGACCGTCATCTTGAACTTCTTCCATTTTCTAATAATTGCGCCAACAGTTGTTGCCTTCTCACCAAGCTGCTTGCCTATTGTCCTGTAGCCCATCCCAGCCTTGTGCAGGTCTACAATTTTATCCCTGATGTCCTTACACAGCTCTGGTCTTGGCCATTGTGGAGAGGTTGGAATCTGTTTGATTGAGTGTATGGACAGGTGTCTTTTATACAGGTAACGAGTGGAGAACAGGAGGGCTTCTTAAAGAAAAACTAACAGGTCTGTGAGAGCCGGAATTCTTACTGGTTGGTAGGTGATCAAATACTTATGTCATGCAATAAAATGCAAATTAATTACTTAAAAATCATACAATGTGATTTTCTGGATTTTTATTTTAGATTCCGTCTCTCACAGTTGAAGTGTACGTATGATAAAAATTACAGACCTCTGCATGCTTTGTAAGTAGGAAAACCTGCAAAATCTGCAGTGTATCAAATACTTGTTCTCCCCACTGTATATATATACAGTAACAGTCAAAAGTTTGGATTTTAGATTCAAGGCAAAGGGTGGCTACTTTGAAGAATCTAAAATCTAAAATATATTTTGATTTGTTTAACACTTGTTTGATTACTACATGATTCTATATGTGTTATTTCATAGTTTTGATGTCTTCACTATTATTCTACAATGTAGAAATGAGTAAAAATAAAGAAAAGTAGATGTCCAAACTTTTGACTGGTACTGTAGTACAGTGCAAATTACAATACAAGATGTATACAATGGCTGTGTCTCTTCACAGTCCCCTTTGTGCAGTAAAGTGTTCTTTTGTCTGTTTTTTTTGTACTGTTTTTATTGCTAGTTTGAGTTACCTGGGGTGGCAGAGAGTTCCATGTAGTCATGGCTCGATTTAATACTGTGCTTTTCCTAGCCTCTGTTCTGGGGACTGTGAAGATGCCTCTGGTTACATGTCTCAAGTTGTACCGATGAGTGTCCGAACTGTGTGCCAACTGCTTGAACAGAGAGTTTGGGACCTTCTACACATCAAAGACCAATAGTGACGCAGTCAACTCTGAGCTAGGAGAGACTGACATGCGTGTTACTGACACTGTATCTGTACTCTGTGTACATATAAGTGCGATACGTGCTGCTTTGTTCTGGACCAACTGGAATTTACTTATTTCCTTCTTTGCCGCACATGACCACACAGTTGGGCAGTAGTCCAGGTGCGACACAACTCGGGCCTGTAGGACCTGTCTTGTCGACTGAGATGTCAAGAAGGTAGAGCAACGCCCTATCATGGACAGACCTCTCCCCACTATATGTTTTGACCATGACAGCTTCCTATCTATGGTTACACCCAGCCGTTTAGTCTCCTCAACTTGTTCAATAGCCACATTATTCAATACTAGAGCTAAACAAGGTATAGCATTGAGCTAATAATTTGTCCAAAAATGATGCTTTTATTTTATATTATATTTAGCACCAGTCTATTGATAGTTATCCATTCTAAAACTGACTGGAGCTCTATGTTAACTGTCTCTGTCATTTTTTAAAACCTTTGCAGCCAATGTGTATATTGTTGAGTTGTCAGCATACATAGACATACAGGCTTTTTTCAAGGTCAGTGAAAGGTCATTTGTAAAAACAAAACAATAAGGGCTTTTTTACAGCAATAGGTTATGCCCTGCCCTGCGGTACACCACACTCAACTGAATTTGCATGAGAGAGGCTTCCGTGAAAGAAAATCCTCTGTGTTCTATTAGATAGGTAACTCTCAATCCACAATAAGGCAGAGGATGCAAATCCAAAACACCTACATTTTTTCAGCAATAGGTTATGATCAATGACAAAAGTCTAACAAAACAGCTCCCACAATCTTCTTACTATCAATTTATTTCAGCCAATCATCAGTCATTTGTTTGTGTCAGTGCCGAGCACGTTGAGTGCCTTTCCCTATAAGCATGCTAAATGTTAATTTGTTTTCTGTAAAATAACTTTGTATTTGATTAAACACATAATTTCTAAAAGTTTGCTAAACATTTGTAACAGGATGATTGGTCGGCTGTTTGAACCATTAAAGGGTGGGCCAAAAGCTCTTTGACAGACAGCAGCATACACTCTAATACACATTATTTCTTAAGTCCTATCTACTGACATTAGGGTTAGCTTCTGTGGCTAACTGGACTGACGAGATGGTGGGATGAAATTGCTCCTAGTTTTGTTGTTGTCCTACTCCACTAATGGTTAAGGCTAAGCTGATCCTAGGTATGTGGTTAACACTAACCTCTACCCGCAATATGATGGTGTGTGTGTGTGTGTGTGATGGGGGGATCAAATCAGCTGAGCCCGCCTGCCTTCCTGCCCAGAGCAGCTTAACCAACAGTAGAAGTATTAGTGCTGTGGTCAGTACTCAGGCTCTAAACCAAACCAGGCTGGAATACTGCTCAGCACTCACATACACCTCTCCTCTCTTCTCTTCAGCTGCTTATCATTCTGTTCAGTCTCTTTCTCCCACTCCCCTCTCACCTTACTCTCTGCCTCTCTCCCCGTCTTTCTGTCTCTCTCCTTCCTTTCCCTCTCCCCTCTCTCTCTGAGGGTGTTGTGTTAGTGAGGATTGTGTGTTATTTTACTAATCTCTTGTGAGGGTTCAGCCTATAGTCATGGAGGTTGGGGTGATTTCCCCTGTTTGTCTTTGGCCACATCACATTCTTCACCCAGCATGGCTGTCTGTGGCGCTGCACTGGTCGCATACATACATGGCCATGTGTAAGGGGAGTTCCTTCAGAATACAATGCAGCATTATGAGATCCGGGTAGAACCTGCTTCCCGGTAGGTACAGATCTAGGATCATTTGGGAAGGATTACCCTCCCCAAATCCTAACACCAACCATTTGGAGGAGAAACGCTGAACTGACCTTGAATCAGCGTCTAGGGTAGGGTAACCCTGTGAGATATGCAGGAAGGATCTGGGCTCGTTGGATAATCCTACCACCGTGGTCAAAGCAGCTCCACTGATCTGCTCTCCTCTAGTACACCTGCCAGATGTCCAGAACCTGGAGCAATGATATGTCTCAGTAATCCTGCCTGCCTACCAGGGTTTCCGTTAGCCGGCCTTTGTCCGGTAAAAAAATGAAACAGCTGATAAATTAAATTGGCAAAAATCTCATTGTGAATCTCAATCAATTAATTGATGGAAATACATTTGACTGGTCATGCTTATCGGTCTATTGGTTCATTTGCATAATTTAGTGTAATTAAATTGGCGCGTTTACAGTATATTTGTTATGCATCTTTTTTTATCACACTCGTACAGCATACAGATACAGAGCCTTTAAGTGGAAAATCTGTCGACGCTGCTAGAGCTGCTGCTGCAGCATCTTGTGGTGCTTTCAAGACATCTTGGAACTCTGAAAAATCCGATGTGAAATCATGACGTCAGAGATCTTCAGGTTGGAAAGTCAGAGCTCTAGAAAGAGTTCCCGAGTTGGAATTCCTAGTTGGGTGACTGTTCAAATAAATGTTTGTAGTCAGAGCTCATACATATGAGGCATTTGTAGTCAGAGCTCATAATACATATTATGAGGCATGTCTTTCCTTGCTTCAAAGTAGCCTAGAGGATTTTCTCACTTTCTAAATGGATATTTTCATCTCTGTCACATGAAACTGTGTTTTCCTGCTAATTGTATTATGGAAATCACATTTCCCGCATAGTCTACTGCCTTGTGCGCATTGCTACACTTATAATGTGAAGAAATAATAGTTTATCAACATTTTAAGCTAAACATTCTGATCTGTTGCTTTTTAACATGTTTGTTTTTGTATCCTAGACCTACTGCTTGTTTGAATTTGGGATCTATTGTCCCACAACTGTCTGTTTGGAATATGACATGTCTTTCTCAAAGAGCTGACCAATAGACTAGGTAGCCTAAACTTTTCTAATATAGTAGATTGACAAAGGCAAGTGATTTTGCTGTTCCTTACTTGTCTTGTTGGCCGAGGAAAAGTAAATGTGGACAGTTATTTTAACATGTTCAAAATGCACATCAGAATTGGGTAAGCATTGGGAATTGGGTAAGCATCCTTGACATGCCTGTTCTGTTAAGATAAATGACCATAGATTTCTGTCATTCTGAGCGCTGTGGGTGTACGCCCTAATCAGGTTACGCACTCAATGCATATGGGTCCGGTACATTTCTAAAATGTCCGGTAAATTTAAAATGTTGCCGGTCAAATGTCCAGCGCCACATTTTCCTACCGGAAACCCTGCAGCCTACTGGGCTCTAATAAAGGAGAAAGTGCTTAGTGGGCTTGCTGGTAGTCCATTGTTAAATGTTAGATTTATAGGAGGAGCTGCAGTACTGTCTATTCTATCCACCATAGAAACCCAGAACTGTTGGTTCATCTTAGTTAATGTCTAAGGTTTCCACACACTAGTCCTTATTTGTGATGACAATTACAAAATATTAGTAAATCCCTTAACTCTGCTATATCATGAGCTAAGTAGATCCGTCTGGGATAGTTAGTCAGAAGGACTATTTGATGCTTTAATGCTGACTCAGCTTCAGTCCAATCACCTGTTGCCCTCAGGTGAAACCAACGAGCCAACGGCTGGAAACAAAGCTGTATGCAAATGAACCCCAATACCAGACGGGCCAGTCAGTTCTTGGTTGGGAGGATGTTGGATGTTGTGTTTTCTCCCAGACTGATGAGTCAGTAGAGCGGCCCTGCTGTATACAGCTGGCTGTTTCATTAAAGGAGGAGTCTGTGTATCACTGAGAGGAAGGAAGAGAGAGAGAGAACAGGGGGAGGGAGAGGAGAGACAGATGGGAGAGGACAAAGAGGGGAGGATAGGGTATTTGCATGTGTTTTGCATTGTGCTTGATGTTCAAATTGGTAAATGTTGCAAGTAATGTGAGGTGAGAAATGTAATGTGTAGAGATGAGGGTAGGTTAGGTAGTCTCAATAGACTGCTATCAATGTCCCAAGGGAGAGATATAGCCTACCTGCTAAGGTCACAGCCTCCTCTTACCTTCTCTGGGAGGGTGAACATACACACAGTGTCTGTGCTGACGCCTATTGTCCTAGTCGAAGGTGTAAATAAAGCCTGTCACCTCTAGAAAGGAAGAGGATGACAAGGCCAAGAGTTATATTTAGCTGTTTGAAGCTTTGCAGATGGGAATGAATACAATTGACCAGACACATTATCTTATGATGAGGAGTTGCAATGGTCTGAACAAAGGCCTAAAATGAATAGCCGCCACCCTCCAAATGAGGGTAGATTTTGGCATTGGCGGTGTTACGAATCTCTTTTGGCCCGACAGTCTAGGGGGGGGATGGTAGTGAGACCCGTAACATAACTCATGTAAATTATAATTGTGACAAAGTACGTGTGAACGAAATAACCACGACAACCGAAATAATACCGTCAAACTCAGGGTTTATTTATAAACACACGGTAATGGGGGGGGGAGCAGGAAAAAGGGCTGAGCTGGACCCAAGGAAAGAAACAAATATGCAAAAACACCCCTAAGCTAGACTAGCCTATTTCAACAACAGCTAACTAACTAACCAAAATACAGTGGGTGGTCCGCCCAGTTCTAACTAGTGTATTTAACAAAAGTTCACCGACGGGTAGTGTATGCCCATGGGCGACTTGTCTTGGTTTCCCCCTTTTCCCACCAGCAAACACCATAAGCAAAAACAATACTCACAGGAGATGACAAAGTGATTTGGAGGTGCTCAAACAAAAGAAGAGGTTAATTAATACACAAAGAGAGAGATCTACATACATGGCATTTACAAAGAGATTGTGCTACTGAAATCTATCAAGAACAGCTATCTACCAACATGGCATTACAAAGATTGAGCTCCTGAACAAACAAATGATGGGGTTTTTAAACCATGGGGAAGGAACTGTGATAGGGTAGGAAACAGGAAGAGGTGTGTCTTCTGATTGATGGGTTGATTGTTGACTGATTGGGGAGTGATGATTTTCACCTGTGAGGGGAGAAGGAGAGAAAAGAAACACACACAGGATACACACAGACACAGGATACACACAGACACAGGATACCTGTATCCGTAACAGGCGGTTAAGATGTCTATTTCCCCAGCCACATTGGTGGGTGGTCAGGCCTCCACAGTGCGAACATTTCACTCGCATTTGTGAGAAAAATAGTCAAGTATGACCACATTTATAGTAAAATAAATGCCCTAGTAGCAGCTTTCAAAGTATTTCTGATGTTTTGTTTCATAGCCGGTAACTTAATCACACAACAAAGACCTATGAACCCTATATAGCCTATCCCACATCGCGCTGCGACACTGCCTGGCGTGAAGAGTTGTGGAAGATTCATTTTTAGAAGCCCTGCGCACAGGCATAAAAGTTGGTCTAATTTACTTGAAACAAAAGTCTACTGAAGTGAGACTTTGTTCTTGTGTTTCTTGGCTATTCACATTGTTTTGTTCACAAGCTAGGTTGTTTTACAATGTTTGAGTTTCAACTGCTAGGGAAAAGAAGACAACACAGATACTAGTCACTCTCAATCTCACAGGCACAAACATGACCCAAGTCACATTACCACAGTAATCTCCAGCCCTTAAAGAGGCAGATGAACATTGGTCTCATCTGTGATAATTTGGTTAAAAAAACTCAGGTCACAAAAAATGTAATTAAACAAATGAAATTTTAGTTGTCACATACACGTTTTTGCTAGCTCCAACAGTGCTCCAATGTTTCTAGCTCCAACAGTGCAGTAATATCTAACAATTTCACAACAATACACACAAGTCTAAAGTAAAGGAATGGAATTAAGAATATATAAATATTTGGCGAGAAATGTCAGTGGCATAGACTAAAACACAGTAGAATAGGGTAGAATACAGTACATACAGTTGAACATACAGTTGAAGTCCAACAATTGTTTACAAACAGATTATTTCACTTATAATTCACAGTATCACAATTCCAGTGGGTCAGACGTTTACATACAGTAAGTTCACTGTGCCTTTAAAAAGCTTGGGAAATTCCAAAAAATGATGTCATGGCTTTAGATGCTTCTGATAGGCTAATTGACATAATTTGAGTCAATTGGAGGTGTACCTGTGGATGTATTTCAAGGCCTACATTTAAACTCAGTGCCTATTTGCTTGACATCATGAAAAAATCAAAACAAATCAACCAAGACCTCAGAAAAACAATTGTAGACCTCCACAAGTCTGGTTCATCCTTGGGAGCAATTTCCAAATGCCTGAAGGTACCTCGTTCATATGTACAAACAACAGTAGACAAGTATAAACACCATGGGACCACGGAGCCGTCAAACCGCTCAGGAAGGAGACCCGTTCTGTCTCCTAGAGGTGAACGTACCTTGGTGCGAAAAGTGCAAAAGCAAAAGCTGTTGTGAAGATGCTGGAGGAAACAGGTACAAAAATATCTACATCCACAGTAAAACGAGTCCTATATCGATATAACCTGAAAGTACGCTCAGCAAGGAAGAAGCCACTGCTCCAAAACCGCCATAAAAAAAGCCTGACTACGGTTTGTAACTGCACATGGGGACAAAGATCGTACTTTTTTGAGAATTGTGCTCTGCTCTGATGAAACAAAAATAGAACTGTTTGGCCAAAATGACCACCGTTATGTTTGGAGGAAAAAGGGGGAGGTTTACAAGCCAAAGAACACCATCCCAACCGTGAAGCACGGGATCGCCACATAATATTGTGTGGGTGCTTTGCTTCCCGAGGGACTGGTGCACTTCACAAAATAGATGGCATCATGAGGAAGAGAAATTCTGTGAATATATTGAAGCAACATATCAAGACATCAGTTAAAGCTTGGTCGCAAATGGGTCTTCCAAATGGACATTGACCCCAAGCATACTTCCAAAGTTGTGACAAAATGGCTTAAGGACAACAAAGTCAAGGTATTGGAGTGGCCATCACAAAGCCCTGACCTCAATCCTATAGAACATTTGTGGGCAGAACTGAAAAGGCGTGTGCGAGCAAGGAGGCCGACAAACCTGACTCAGTTACTCAAGCTCTGTCAGGAGGAATGGGCCAAAACTCACCCAATTTATTGTGGGAAGCTTGTGGAAGGCTATCCGAAACGTTTGACCCAAGTTAAACATTTTAAAGGCAGTGCTACCAAATACTAATTGAGTGTATGTAAACTTCTGACCCACTGGGCATGTGATGAAAGAAATAAAAGCTGAAATAAATCATTCTCTCTACCATTATTCTGACATGTCACATTCTTAAAATAAAGCGGTGATCCTAAATGACCTAAGACAGGTACTTTTTACTAGGATTAAATGTCAGGAATTGTTTGGCTAAGGTGTATGTAAACTTCTGACTTCAACTGTACATATGAGGTGAGTTATGCAAAATATGTAAACATTAAAATGACTAGTGTTCCATTATTAAAGTGGCCAGTGATTTCAAGTCTATCATTAGCACAGCTTGTGATAGCTATTTAACAGTCTGATGGCCTTGAGATAGAAGCTGTTTTTCAGTCTCTCGGTCCCAGCTTTGATGCACTTGTATTAGCCTTGCCTCCTGGATGATAGCGGGGTGTAAAGGCAGTGGCTTGGATGGTTGTTGTCCTTTATGATCTTTTTGGACTACTTGTGACATCGGGTCCTGTAGGTGTCCTGGGGGGCAGGTAGTTTGCCCCTGGTGATGCGTTGGGCAGACTGCACCACCCTCTGGAGAGCCCTGCAGTTGCGGGCAGTGTAGTTGCCGTACCAGGCAGTGATACAGCCCGACAGGATGCTCTCAATTGTGCATCTGTAAAAGTTTGTGAGGGTTTTAGGTGCCAAGCCAAATATAATGAACCCTGATTATTACGTCTTACTAGAAACATTTACTTACTAGAAACATTACAAAGCATACTCATCTAATTTTTTGTTTTGTTGTGTTGGTGTAATTGTAGTTCCCAAAAATATTTGGTCTGGTAGAAGATCTGAGTGTCTGGTAGATTTAAAAAAAATGTTTTATCTACCTGCCACAGTGGCTGGTGGACCAAAAAGTTAATTTTAGGCTCGGGTCTGAACTGATAATGGGTATCGTTAGGCAGGCTTTTGTTCAAGCCCAGCAATAACTACAATTCAAGTAATCAACCTTTCGTGGTTTTCAAATCGCCAATTTTGATTACTGTGTTAGAACTGGGTTGGAACAAAAGCCTGCACACACTGCAGTCTATCAGCACTAGAATTGCCCATCCCTGAACCCTAGCCCCTGCCAACATGCCAAGTGGAACAAGTGAATGAGGGATCTGATGAATGAAGGCATGAAGTGAATGAGTGTCGAGGACAAAGGAAAGCAGGTATAGGATGAATGGTGCATTGTGGGAAGGCCATATCGCGTGTTGGAGTGATGCAGCGTGGGTATTCTGTTACAGCCAAGGTCAGAAGGCATGCATTAATAAGTCATGTAGCTTCTGTAACCTATTGACCGGTGGCTATGTAGCATAGGTAGGAGGAAGAACATTAACATTCTGGATGATAAAAGTCTGTGTGTCTGTGCTCTGTGTGTGTGCTAACGTTCCCCACTCCCAAAGTGATAGAAGGCAGTTTTAAGCATCTGTGATAAGGACCATGACACCGTGACACTGGTCTATCTGTTGTTTATCTTTGTGGTCTATCTGTAGTTATCTCAGCCTATGGCCCTGGAAACAGACCTGACTGCTATTTCTGCCTCATTCACTTTGACACCAGCTGTCTGAAGCTGCAGATTGCATAGTGGGCTGTAGATGACGTGTGGAAAGATGGGCAGAAGAATGAAGGTATATTGTAGTGTAGTTCTATTACTGGAGGTAGTGTCAGTGTGTGTGTATAATTTAGTGGTGTGGGATTAGGTCATGGATAAATAGGGTGTCGTGTCTGAGATGAGACCCACACCATATGGTCCACACCACAGTGACACAGCAACGAGGAAGTGACGTCTGAGAGAGGGAGGGGCTTACTGGACCAGGTGGCAGACTGGACAGAAAACAACATAAAGACTCTTTGTCATCATATCCACTATTCTATTCGCATCTCATTATTCCATCCTCATACTTCTATTCTAGATTTCCCGATAACTTAATCTGTTCATGTCTTTAGCTCTTTCACTCCAAGAACACCTTATTTAACCAGAACCATGCCTAACCCACCTAGGCATACACACACAGACAACAGTCAACAACAAAATCAGGGAAACGGAGAACAATGGCATAGTAGAAATTGTGTATTTTACATGGGGTCAATAGCCCTTGGAAGGAAAGTCTGCAGTGAAGTGACTAGCCAGTGTTTACATTAGGCCTATTTCTTTTAAGATGGACATCCCCATTGTTAGGGTGTTTCCATAGTTCCACAGCAGGATGTGGCCCAGATGTTAGTCAAAGTCTAAATGTTATAGCTTTTGTAGAGGGCTAATATTCCCTCTCTATTGGAGAATGGATACCCCAGCACTAAGGTCATGTCTAATTTTGTGGGACTGACTGAGTACTCTCCCCTTATCTTGCCTTTTCTCCCTATAAAACACTCTCTCTCTCTCTCTCTCTACTCTCCCCCCTCTATCTAAGTCTTTCTCTCCCTCTGTCACAAACACTCAGCATGTTTGTTGGCTGATGTGAACCACTCAGGTCAGGTGTGGAACCACTCAGGTCAGGAACCACTCAGGTCAGGTGTGGCGTGCTGTTGATTACTGTGTGTGTGCTTGCCTACGTGCATGCATGCATGTGGCCTGTGTGTGTGTGTGAGAGAGCGAGAGCGCCAATACAGACACATCTGTTTTACATTGAGATATTAACATATGATTGAGTGTATGTAGTATTGCAGTAAGCAAAATTATGTCGAAAAGACGTCTTTCCATTTTCAGTTCTGAATGAAAGTTTAAAATATATATTTTATGGACGTTGAAAAGGAAAGTTAAGAAGACATAATTTACAGAGCGAGTTCATTAGAACGTGCGTTGAAGATGTCGTTCCCATAGCAACGATTAAAACATTCCCAAACCAGAAACCGTGGATTGATGGCAGCATTCGCGTGAAACTGAAAGCGCGAACCACTGCTTTTAATCAGGGCAAGGTGACCGGCAAGGTGACCGGAAACATGACCGAATACAAACAGTGTAGCTATTCCCTCCGCAAGGCAATCAAACAAGCTAAGCGTCAGTATAGAGACAAAGTTGAATCGCAATTCAAGGGCTCAGACACAAGAGGTATGTGGCAGGGTCTACAGTCAATCACGGATTACAAAAAGAAAACCAGCCCAGTCACGGACCAGGATGCCTTGCTCCCAGGCAGACTAAATAACTTTTTTGCCCGCTTTGAGGACAATACAGTGCCACTGACACGGCCCGCAACTAAAACATGCGGACTCTCCTTCACTGCAGCCGAGGTGAGTAAAACATTTAAACGTGTTAACCCTCGCAAGGCTGCAGGCCCAGACGACATCCCCAGCCACGCCCTCAGAGCATGCGCAGACCAGCTGGCTGGTGTGTTTACGGACATATTCAATCGATCCCTATCCCAGTCTGCTGTTCCCACATGCTTCAAGAGGGCCACCATTGTTCCTGTTCCCAAGAAAGCTAAGGTAACTGAGCTAAACGACTACCGCCCCGTAGCACTCACTTCCGTCATCATGAAGTGCTTTGAGAGACTAGTCAAGGACCATATCACCTCCACCCTACCTGACACCCTAGACCCACTCCAATTTGCTTACCGCCCAAATAGGTCCACAGACGATGCAATCTCAACCACACTGCACACTGCCCTAACCCATCTGGACAAGAGGAATACCTATGTGAGAATGCTGTTCATCGACTACAGCTCAGCATTTAACACCATAGTACCCTCCAAACTCGTCATCAAGCTCGAGACCCTGGGTCTCGACCCTGCCCTGTGCAACTGGGTACTGGACTTCCTGACGGGCCGCCCCCAGGTGGTGAGGGTAGGTAACAACATCTCCACCCCGCTGATCCTCAACACTGGGGCCCCACAAGGGTGCGTTCTGAGCCCTCTCCTGTACTCCCTGTTCACCCACGACTGCGTGGCCACGCACGCCTCCAACTCAATCATCAAGTTTGCGGACGACACAACAGTGGTAGGCTTGATTACCAACAACGACGAGACGGCCTACAGGGAGGAGGTGAGGGCCCTCAGAGTGTGGTGTCAGGAAAATAACCTCACACTCAACGTCAACAAAACTAAGGAGTTGATTGTGGACTTCAGGAAACAGCAGAGGGAACACCCCCCTATCCACATCGATGGAACAGTAGTGGAGAGGGTAGCAAGTTTTAAGTTCCTCGGCGTACACATCACAGACAAACTGAATTGGTCCACCCACACAGACAGCATCGTGAAGAAGGCACAGCAGCTTCTCTTCAACCTCAGGAGGCTGAAGAAATTCGGCTTGTCACCAAAAGCACACAAACTTCTACAGATGCACAATCGAGAGCATCCTGTCGGGCTGTATGACCGCCTGGTACGGCAACTGCTCCGCCCACAACCGTAAGGCTCTTCAGAGGGTAGTGAGGTCTGCACAACGCATAACCGGGGGCAAACTACCTGCCCTCCAGGACACCTACACCACCCGATGTCACAGGAAGGCCATAAAGATCATCAAGGACAACAACCACCCGAGCCACTGCCTGTTCACCCCGCTATCATCCAGAAGGCGAGGTCAGTACAGGTGCATCAAAGCTGGGACCGAGAGACTGAAAAACAGCTTCTATCTCAAGGCCATCAGACTGTTAAACAGCCATTGTTAACACCGAGAGGCTGCTGCCAACATACAAACTCAAATCTCTGGTCACTTTAAAAAATGGATGTAATAAAGGTATCACTAGTCACTTTAAATAATGCCACTAATAATGTTGACAAGGCCATCAGACTGTTAAACAGCCACCACTAACATTGAGTGGCTGCTGCCAACACACTGACTCAACTCCAGCCACTTTAATAATGGGAATGGATGGGAATTGATGTAAAATATATCACTAGCCACTTTAAACAATGCTACTTAATATAATGTTTACATACCCTACATTATTTATCTCATATGTATATGTATATACTGTACTCTATATCATCTACTGCATCTTTATGTAATACATGTATCACTAGCCACTTTAAACTATGCCACTTTGTTTACATACTCATCTCATATGTATATACTGTACTCGATACCATCTACTGCATCTTGCCTATGCCGCTCTGTACCATCACTCATTCATATATCTTTATGTACATATTCTTTATCCCTTTACACTTGTGTGTATAAGGTAGTAGTTTTGGAATTGTTAGCTAGATTACTCGTTGGTTATTACTGCATTGTCGGAACTAGAAGCACAAGCATTTCGCTACACTCGCATTAACATCTGCTAACCATGTGTATGTGACAAATAAAATTGGATTTGATTTTGAAATTGAAAATACGTATTTTTTGGTCATTGATTTTATGGCTGAATTTCAACTGCACATACAGTACCAGTCAAAAGTTTGGACACACCTTCTCATTCAAGGGTTTTTCTTTATTTTTTAAAATGTTCTACATTGTAGAATAATAGTGAAGACATCAAAACTATAAAATAATATATGGAATCATGTAGTAGCTAAAAAAAGTGCTAACTTCACTAGGGCAGCATTTGGAATTTTGGATGAAAAGCATGCCCAAATTAAACTGCCTGCTACTCTGGCCCAGAAGATAGGATATGCACATAATTATTAGATTTGGATAGAAAACACTCTAAAGTTTCCAAAACTGTTAAAATGATGTCTGTGAATATAACAGAACTGATATGGCAGGCAAAAACCCGAGGAAAATCCAACCAGGAAGTACTATTATTTTGAAAGGCTGTTTTTCCATTGAAAGCCTATCAACCATACAAAGACTTAGGACCCAGTTCACGGTCTCTATGGCTTCCTCTACATGTGGCATGTCTTTAGGTATGGTTTCATTATTTTACTCTGAAAAATGAGGGAGATACAGCACTTTCAATCAGTGGCCAGTGGACATTTCCATTCATCAGCCATGCGCCTGATCGAGAACGTGCCTTTCTTGTTTCTCCTTTCCTATTGACGAAGCTTTTGTCCGGTTGAAATACTATTGATCATTTATGACAAAAACAACCGGAGGATTGATTTTAAAATACTGAGGTAGCCATTTTTCCAATCGCTTCTTATGAGAAACCAACTGCCTGGATGGATCCTAAACAACGTTTGCCGTGTTTCTGTCGATATTATGTAGCTAATTTTGAAAAAAGTTTGGCGTTATAGTTGTAGCATTTTTCGGTCGATTTCTCAGCCAAGCATGGTGAAGAAACGGGAGCTTTTTCGCCTACAAAAATAATATTTTTGGAAAAAAGGAACATTTGCTATCTAACTGGGAGTCTCCTGAGTGAAAGCATCCGAAGTTCTTCAAAGGTAAATGATTTAATTTGGTTGCTTTTCTTATTTTTGTGAAAATGTTGCCTGCTGCCAGCAGAGCCTAGCATAGCATTATGCCATGATAAACTTACACAAATGCTTGTCTAGCGTTGGCTGTACGCATATTTAGAAAATCTGAGATGACAGTGTTGTTAACAAAAGGCTAAGCTTGTGTTTGAATATATTTATTTCATTTCATATGCGATTTTCATGAATAGGAAACGTTTCTAGGGGTATTTATGTCCGTTGCGTTATGCTAATGCACTTGAGGCTATGATTACGCTCCCGGATACGGGTTTGCTCGTCGCAAGAAGTTAACCTCATTGAGCATTCTGCACTGTGCTCTTGCAGTCATCTTTGCAGGACGGCCACTCCTAGGGAGAGTAGCAGCAGTGCTGAACTTTCTCCATTTATAGACATTTTGTCTTACCGGGGACTGATGAACAAGGCTTTTAGAAATACTTTTGTAACCCTTTCCAGCTTTATGCAAGTCAACAATTCTTAATCCTGGGTCTTCTGGGATCTCTTTTGTTTGAGGCATGGTTCACATCAGGCAATGCTTCTCGTGAATAGCAAACTCACCTTTTGTGAGTGTTTTTTATAGGGCTACGCAGCTGTAACCAACATCTCTAATCTCGTCTCATTGATTGGACTCCATGTTAGCTGACTCCTGACTCCAATTAGCTTTTGGAGAAGTCATTAGCCTAGGGGTTCACATACTTTTCCCAATCTACACTGTGAATGTTTAAATTAGAGGTCGACCGATTATGATTTTTCAACGCCGATACCGATTATTGGAGGACCAAAAAAGCCGATACCGATTAATCGGCCGATTTGATTTATTTATTTGTAATAATGACAATTACAACAATACTGAATGAACACTTATTTTAACTTAATATAATACATAAATAAAATCAATTTAGCCTAAAGTAAATAATGAAACATGTTCAATTTGGTTTAAATAATGCAAAAACAAAGTGTTGGAGAAGAAAGTAAAAGTGCAATGTGTGCTATGTAAGAAAGCTAACTTTTGAGTTCCTTGCTCAGAACATGAGAACATATGAAAGCTGGTGGTTCCTTTTAACATGAGTCTTCAATATTCCCAGGTAAGAAGTTTTAGGTTGTAGTTATTATAGGAATTATAGGACTATTTCCCTCTATACCATTTGTATTTCATTAACCTTTGACTAATGGATGTTCTTATAGGCACTTTAGTATTGCAGAAAAGTGTAGCTTCCGTCCCTCTCCTCGCTCCTCCCTGGGCTCGAACCAGCAACACAACGACAATTAGCGCACACTAACTAGCTAGCCATTTCACTTCGGTTGCACGAGCCTCATCTCGGGAGTTGATAGGCTTGAAGTCATAAACAGCGCAATGCTTGACGCACAATGAAGAGGCAAAACACACACTAAAGTGCTGTTTGAATGAATGTTTATGCGCCTGCTTCTGCCTACCACCGCTCAGTCAGATACTTAGATACTTGTATGCTCAGTCAGATTATAGGACACGCTAGATAATATCTAGCAATTTCATCAACCATGTGTAGTTAACTAGTGATTATGATTGATTGTTTTTTATAAGATAAGTTTAATGCTAGCTAGCAACTTACCTTGTCTTACTGCATTCGCATAACAGGCAGTCTCCTTGTGGAGTGCAACGAGAGAGAGGCAGGTCGTTATTGCGTTGGTCTAGTTAACTGTACGGTTGCAAGATTGGATCCCCTGAGCTGACAAGGTGAAAATCTGTCGTTCTGCCCCTGAACAAGGCAGTTAACCCACCGTTCCTAGGCCGTCATTGAAAATAAGAATGTGTTCTTAACTGACTTGCCTAGTTACATAAAGGTATAAAAAAATTAAAACAATTTAAATCGGCGCCCAAAAATACCAATTTCCGATTGTTATGAAAACTTGAAATCGGCCCTAATTAATCGGCCATTCCGATTAATCGGTCGACCCCTAGTTTAAATGATGTATTCAATATAGACAAGAAACATACAACAATTTGTGTGTTATTAGTTTAAACACACTGTTTGTCTATTGTTGTGACTTAGGTGAAGATCAGAGAGTAGCACCAGTGTAAAAGTGGTTCATGTTAATAGTCCGGGTGGCCATTTGATTAATTGTTCAGCAGTCTTATGGCTTGGAGGTAGATACTGTTAAGGAGCCTTTTGGACCTAGACTTGGCACTCCGGTACCGTTTGCCATGCGGTAGCAGAGAGAGCAGTCTATGACTTTGGTGCCTGGAGTCTTTGACAGTTTTTTGGGCCTTCCTCTGACACCGCCTGGTATATAGGTCCTGGGTGTCAGGAAGCTTGGCCTCGGATGTATTGGGCCGTATGCACTACCCTATGTAGCGCCTTACCGTCAGATACCGAGCAATTGCTATACCAAGTGGTAATGCAACTGGTCAGGATGCTCTCGATGGTGCAGCTGTATAACTTTTAGAGGATCTGAGGACCCATGCCAAATCTTTTCAGTCTCCTAAGGGGAAAAAGGTGTTGTCGTGCCCTCTTCACAACTGTCTTGGTATGTTTGGACCATGTTAGCTCGTTGGTGATCTGGACACCAAGGAATTTGAAACTCTCATCCTGCTCCACTACAGCCCTGTCGATGTTAATGGGGGCTGTTCGGCCCGCCTTTTCCTGTAGTCCACAATGAGCTCCTTTGTCTTGCTCGCATTGAGGGAGAGGTTGTTGTCCTGGCACCACATAGCCAGGTCTCTGTCCTCCTCCCTGTAGGCTGTCTCATCGTTGTCGGTGATCAGGCCTACCACTGTTGTGTCGTCAGCAAACTAAATGATGGTGTTGGAGTCGTGCTTGGCCACACAGTCGTGGGTGAACAGGGAGTACAGGAGGGACTAAGCACACACCCCTGAGGGGAACTGGTGTTGAGGATCAGCATGGCAGACTTTTTGATTCCTACCCTCACCACCTGGGGGTGGCCCGTCAGGAAGTCTAGGATCAAGTTGCAGAGGGAGGTGTTTAGTCCCAGGATCCTTAGCTTAGTGATGAGCTTTGTGGGCACTATGGTGTTGAACGCTGAGCTGTAGTCAATGAGCAGCAGGACAGTTTAATTCAGTAGAGTACAGTTTAATTCAGTAGAGTACATTAGAGTAAAATAGGGTACAATACAGTACATTATACTGTACTATACTCTAAGGTACTGTGCTATACTCAACTTTCTTTACTGTATTGTGCTGTCCAAACTAATGAAATGTCTATGTTTGGGCCAAATCAAGGCCAGTCCGGATCGGACCAAATCTGAACCAAACATCCGTCTATGATGGATTCAGATTTGTTCTGGACCGGACCAAAAATCTACATCCGTGGACGTTGAAATCAAAGCTGGTCCAGACAGGAGCAAAACAGTGGGCTGTGTGGGGGCTGTTCTTAGGAAATCAGCTACTCTAACTACAATATGTTCCAGCTCCTCTCTAAAACACACAATGAAGAGAACAATAATCAACTGTTTTACTAACTCACCCAGGGCGTATCCAGGGCTGGTTAGCTAGCTACAAAGACAGTGTAAAAGACCTCACTTCCAAGTAATGAACTAAGCCTGAGAAGTCAGTAACACTTAAGCACTCGATTGTCGTTGCCTCAGTATGTTTGATTAAATGAGGTTGTCTTAACCTTAGAGAACGTCCTACCGTTATCAAAAGTTACAACAAAGGAGGACACTGGGTTTAGTAGTACAGTAAACACATGTCCAGTCTTGAAGCTCTATGTCCCTGACTGCTACACCACAGCACAACCTGCTGTTTAAGACTGGTATGACATGAGGCCAGGTGAATTCATGTACTTTAAATCCTCAATTAATCACTATTTGTAAGGTCTGAATTTCTCAATGTATCCATGTGCGAGAGTTTGACTTAAATGTATTAATCCAATCCCTTTATTTTATCCTGCTGGACCGGCACACCATATTTCCCTCTGGGATAATATACTTATAAATATGTCATTGTTTTATGTTGATTTGACCTTTGCATGACCCCTATTGATCTGTGTCCCCTCGGTCAGATCTCCTTGGAGACAGAGCGTCTGGGGCCTCGTCGTGTGGAGTGGCTGAGGAGGGAGGATGAGGAGTGGACGAGGAAGGCTCACGCTGCCGTCCTCTCCATACAGGACCTTACCGTTAAGTTCTTTGAGACCACCGCCAGGGCTCAGAAAGGTACACACATACACACACACACACATACACACATACACACACACACACATACACACATACACACATAAGGCCTTTTCACACTGGCGTTGTTCTTAGCTCCAGGATATCTTAGCTCCAGGCTAGACTGGCCTGGGATAGCTTAGCCTGTGTTCACATACATATTTGTTAACCCTGGGCTAAGCTTTAGCCCTGGCTAAGGATTCACACTTGTATACCCAAGCCTTGAGCTAACTGACAAACAAAACATGCGACCAACATCTCTGATGCACAACCAAAATTATAAGCAATTTATTAACACAATATTTCCTGTTGCTTCTAGCATTTGATTTCCAACAGTGATGCTTTGTATAAACATTGTTTCCGATGTCAGTCAGGCAGACAGCAATGTTTCACTTTTGAAATTATATCTTGCTCCTGTACAGAGAATGCAGTGAATGAACGAGATGTCAACTTTTCTGATCCAGGCGAAATCATGCAACAATATTATTATCATGGATATATGCAATTAAATGTCAATAGAAAAGTTATGAAAACAGAGGGAAATTGATTGTTTGCTGCCCTCCCAGCTGTAGAGTTTGCAGCTTTAGTTGGCTAAGTGAGAAGACCTTAGCCAGCCTGCATAGCAACCATTTTTGTTAGGCATAGCAACCATTGTTTTTGCACTGATTTAAAGCATTTTGGTTTTTGTCCTCAGGAATAAATAGTACGAATTTACTTATCAAAATAACCTTCAGAACGCATTACAGGCCTCACAAGCATATTGAGTGTCGCTTTTGTGATTGGACAGTGATCATTCTAGGTGTTATTCTTGAAACAGTTTCACACTTGCTATTTTGGCACTGTGTTTCTGGGACTAATCCCCCCGAAAAGTTGGTACTAACTCTGCTCCGGAGCAGGACCAGCTAGTTCTGGGCTAAGGTTGGTGCTAGCCCACTTTAGAATGTGCAAGTGTGAACACTCCCTTATCTCTGGGCTAAAATCTCCCTTAGCCCCAGGCTAAAATCTCCCTTAGCCCCGGGCTAAGGTGCAGTGTGAACACTCCTATAGAGAAACACACAGAGAAACACATAAACACACACAAACTCTGAACAGACAAACTCCAGAGCCATGTATTATCCAGATGGCAGATCAGCCCCTCAGTCAGACCATAATCTCCAGGCTTTAAACTGCTCTCCCAGAATCCCCAAACTAACCATAACCCAACTATCCACTGGCTCCACACTGACTACAAAGTCTATAACTATTCCCAAACATGTAAATCATTTGTTTTTGTCTCCAATTTAGGCAGTACAGACCCCTAGAAATCAGCAGATAGCCCTCTAGTGGTGAAAGTAAGAACTGACTAAAATGCACAGAGGAGAATAAGTATTCTGTCAAGGACATATCTTGTAAAAAAAAATATATATAGAGGCATCCTAAGACAAAATAAATGTGACATGGTGTGCAAATGATAACACACACGTGCCTGTTCTGTTTAAGCAAATAAACGCCCAAGCTATTAATTGAAGTTTTACAGTAATTGTTATGTTGGTGTGTGTGTGTTGCAGCGGTGTATGAGCGGATGCGTGTGGACCAGAGGAAGTTTGGCAAGTCGACTTGGGCTGCAGCTGTGGACCGCATGGAGCGTCTGCAGTACGCCGTCTCCAAGGAAACGCTGCAGTTGATGAGGGCCAAGGAGATCTGCCTGGAGCAGAGAAAACACGGCCTGAAAGAGGAGGTATTACTCCTATATTACAGTACTACAACTAATACTATTACTATACTACTACTGTTATTATAGTAATAAATAGTCAATTGATGAGGGCCAAGGAGATCTGCCTGAAGCAGAGGAAACACGGCCTGAGAAGGGAAGTACTGATAAATCTATACATTTTTCAAGATGCTCAAAGCACATTGTTTTGGGGAATCATGACTCATCCACCACCAATGTATATCACCTGATGCCACGGCAGCCATTTTACAACAGATATCTCACCACACATCAGGTACACCAGGGATGGGTAAGTGTCGGCAGCCCCCCTTCTGAAGGCCCTCAGATCAATAAAACAAAAAAAACTCAGTCGGATCTCAAATGACTGTTGCAGTTAGAATAGTAGAATAACCAAGGTGCAATTTCGAAATGCACATGTGTGTACGCAGACCCGCCAGAAACTGCGGCCCTTCATGATGAGTTCAGATTTCTTGTGGCCCCCACTCCCATCAAAGTTGTCCATCCCTGATGTACACAATACTCTGACTCTCTCTCTGTCTGTGTTTCTGACCATCTATGTCTGTTTGTCTCAGATGCAGAGCCTGCAGGAGGGAGAGGATGCCATGCAGCGGTTGGACCAGATGGAGGCGCTGTACTATGAGCTCCAGCTGCAGCTCTATGACATCCAGGCTGAGGTGCTGCGCTGTGAGGAACTGCTGCTCAACGCCCAGCTTACCAGCCTCCGCAGACAGATCACTGGTAATACTATGCACTTTATACCTGTTACTTCTAAGTAAAATTCAGACTAGGAACTGCTGCTCAACGCCCAACTCACCAGCCTCCCCAGACTACTATACATCTATACCTGTTACTGTTAATGAACCACTAGACCTGTTCTAACTGCTCAGCTCCAGAGCCTCTGTAGAAACACTACTAGTGAGGTTATCTAACAGTGTACCTCTCTGTGCCCTTCCCTCCCCAGAGCGGCAGGACGAGGTAGTGTACTATGATGCGTATGAGAGTCCTGATGCCATGCGGAGGGTAGAGGACCCCTCTGCCTCTCTTCCCCCCCTCAGAGACAAGCTCAGCCAGCTGCAGCAGAGGACCAGACAGCTAGAGGCACGCAGGGGACGCATCACCGCCAAGAAGGCCTACCTTAAAACCAAAAAGGTAATAATCCAGCAATCACACGCTTAGCTCTGGACTTACTAACAAATCAAAGCCATGAAAGCCTACCTCCAAAACAACAATATGTAGAAAAATAAAACCAATACTTTCAATCCTCCTGTAATGTGTCTTGTTTATCTGTAACCAGGAGATCTGTATCATCAACCACAACCAGAAGATACAGCAACGCCAAGGTATGAAGGATGACCAGACCCATCAAGCACTGCAACAGGTACAGTGACATGTTTCATTAGTGTTTGTGTTGATTCTAGAGGTCGACCGATTATGATTTTTCAACGCCAATACCGATTTATTGGAGGACCAAAAAAGCCAATAACGATTAATCGGACGATTTTTATATATAGATATTTGTAATAATGACAATTACAACTATACTAAATTAACACTTTTATATTAACTTAATATAATACATAAATAAAATCAATTTAGTCTCAAATAAATAATGAAACATGTTCAATTTGGTTTTAATAACGCAAAAACACAGTATTGGAGAAGAAAGTAAAAGTGCAATATATGTCATGTAAAAAAGCTAACATTTAAGTTCCTTGCTCAGAACATGAGAACATATGAAGGCTGGTGGTTCCTTTTAACATGAGCTTTCAATAGTCCCAGATAAGAAGTTTTAGGTTTTAGTTATTAAAGGAATTATGACGCGTCGACTGTTTATCTCTATGCCATTTGTATTTCATATACCTTTGACTATTGGATGTTCTAATAGGCACTTTAGTATTGCCAGCCTAATCTCGGGAGTTGATAGGCTTGATAAATTGATAAGTCATAAACAGAGCTGTGCTTCATGCATTGCTAAGAGCTGCTGGCAAATGCAGTAAAATAATGTTTGAATAAATGCTTACGAGCCTGCTGCTGCCTACCACCGCTCAGTCAGACTGCGCCATCAAATATCAAATCATAGACTTAATTATAATAAACACACAGAAATACGATCCTTAGGTCATTATTAATATGGTCAAATCCATAAACTATTATTTCGAAAACAAAACGTTTATTCTTTCAGTGAAATATGGAACCGTTCCATATTTTGTCGAACGGGTGACATCCATTAGTCTAAATATTGCTGTTATGTTGCGCAACCTTCAATGTTATGTCATAATGATGTAAAATTATGGAAAATTAATTATGGCCTTTGCTAGGAAGAAATGGTCTTCACACAGTTCGCAACGAGCCAGGCGGCCAAACTGTTGCAAATACCCTGACTCTGCTTACACTGAACGCAAGAGAAGTGACACAATTTCCCTAGTTAATATTGCCTGCTAACATTAATTTATTTTAACTAAATATGCAGTTTTAAAAATATATATATACTTCTGTGTATTGATTTTAAGAAAGGCATTGATGTTTATGGTTAGGTACATTTGTGCAACGATTGTGCTTTTTTCGCGAATGCGCTTTTGTTAAATCATCACCCGTTTGGCGAAGTTGAAGTAATCTGTGATTCGATGATAAATTAACAGGCACCGCATTGATTATATGCAACACAGGACAAGCTAGTTAACCCAGTAATATCATCAACCATGTGTAGTTAACTAGTGATTATGTGAAGATTTGATAGCTTTTTTTATAGTTAGCTAGTTTAATGCTAGCTAACAACTTACCTTGACTCCTTGCAGCCACATGTCATTTTGATGCTGCACTCGCGTAACAGGTGGTCAGCCTGCCGTAACAGGTGGTCAGCCTGCCGTAACAGGTGGTCAGCCTGCCGTAACAGGTGGTCAGCCTGCCGTAACAGGTGGTCAGCCTGCCGTAACAGGTGGTCAGCCTGCCGTAACAGGTGGTCAGCCTGCCACACAGTCTCCTCGTGGAATGCAATGTAGTCGTCCATAATCAGTGTCCAAAAAGGCAGATTACCGATTGTTATGAAAACTTGAAATCGGCCCTAATTAATCGGCCATGCCTCTAGTTGATTCAGTGTTATGGGAATGATGGTGAATAGTTCCTCATCCTGTCTGTTTCTCCATAGCGAGGGGAGGAGCAGGAGGAAGAGGAGGAGAGGAGTAACGCCAGAATGAGTCTGGATAGGTCGAGAACTCTGGACAGACTACGCAGCTTCAAACAGGTGAGAGGACACAGTTACCTCTGAATAACACAGTCTAAACATCTCATGTTGAGTACATCTTAGGTTGACGCTGTGTTTAGATGTAACTGTTGGTTCTTTGTCTGTTGCAGCGTTTCCCTGGTCAGGTGACTCTGAAGTCCAGCAGACTGCGTATGTCCCACAGCCACTCCCGGAGGAAAACCTCCACTCCCCTCTCCCCCGCGGGGAGGCCTGAGACCCTGGCTGTCAGTGTCCAAACAGACACTGTTGACCTCCCTGAGCTCTTTGCTCCTCCCTCTGATGCCTGTGGTCATCAGAGTGTCTCTCTACCCCCGCTAGGGGGCACCACTGGGCCTCTCTCTGCCCCCTCTCTTCCTCCCCTCTCAGCGATTCCCTCCTCTGCCCCTCCACCTCCTCCCCCTCCTCCTCCCCCACCCCCCCCCTCCTTAGATGACCTCTCCAGTGAGGGAGTTGAGTGGGCTCATCCCACTAGCCCAGTCCGGCAATCCAAGGCTGGGTCAGATTCAGAGCCTCTCCCCCTGGCTCCCTTCTCCCCACGTTTCTTTGACAGCAGTCAGCTGCAGACAGCCAGAAAGAAACTGAAGAAGACAGCCATGCTGGACTCTTCACAATGGAGGAGAGGTCAGACATGACAACATACTGTTACCTGGATTTTAAAGGAATATATCAAAATCATAACTTGACTAGATTTTTAACATTGTTCCATTCTCCCATCTCTCCAGCGAGTTCTCCCATGGACGAGGTCCTGAACTCCCTGAAGAGAGGCAGCTTCCACCTGCGTAAGGCTGAGCTGAGAGTCCTAGCCCCCGACCCAGACGATGACGAGAGCAACAACATCCTGGCCCAGATCCGGCAGGGTGTCCGGTTGAAGAAGGTGCGGACGCGGCCAGAACAGCAGCGACACACCAAGGGCTTGTTCCCCCACTCTGCCGACGCTCTGACCCGCTCCATCCATGAAGCCCTGAGACGCATCAAGGAGGCTTCGCCTGAGTCTGAGTCTGAGGACGAAGGCCTGCCCTGCACCGACTGGGAGAACTAGATACACACACACACACAACGGCACCGACTGGGACTCTGACCTTTGACCTCAGCCACTACCATCTACTATTTCTGGCTCCACATTGACAGACTGAAAGCTGAGTAGAGATGTTTCCTGAGTAGAGATGTTAACTATTTCTTACTATTTCTTCTGGTCTTTGTAATGGACCACTAGCCTCTGCTCCTGGTTTTCTGTGTTGTGCTGACTCCTCACGCTCTATATAGTCAAGCACTTTGAGAACCTAGTAATGAAAGTCACTATGTAAAAGTAATTCCTTCACTCGATTCCTTCTTTGTCCTGGACCAAGCGGGGGAATAAGGCTCCTTGTCAGTGCACCGACTGGAGAGCTAGGGTTCTGGGATCCCTTTATATAGAATTAACTATGAGGTTGGAGAGGTTAGGTTGCTGGGGTGAGTTGGTTTTCCGTTTGACAGGATTGAGTGTTTTCTTTAATGTTAATTCAACCCCCCATAGAATAAAATGTGTTATTGTTTGGCTGGAACAAAATGCCTGCACTCACACCGTCCAGTCCTCTGCGGGTGAGCGTGACAGGTGTCGTTCATTCCATACTCTATATTCATATTCCATCATGACACGTGTTTCTGTTGATGGTTTTTAAAGTGGGCTTTTACCTTCTTTTTAAGGAGTGTTTCTTTTTCTTTTTTCACTGCTTTATTTTCACTGTTATTATTTTTAATGAGTCCACTATTACCGTGGAGTCGCTTCACGTTATGTACGCCTGATTATTTGATCTGTTTTATCTAAGAGCTGTCAAAACTGAAACTATTTCTATAGGAACAATCACTGTTTACTGTAATGAATCATGCACTGAGTATGAAGGACATGTTGAAGAGAAAATGATGTACTGTTTGGAACTGAAGGACTGTGTGTACAACTGCTGTCCAAGTTGACATTTGGCCAGGTCAAAGGTGGTAGTACTGTATTTTTCCGGTCTTGAAAAACGCTCAGATAGAAATGTATGGTGCAGAACTGATATGATTGTCGGTCATGTAGAACAGGGACCTTGTCAGCTCTATTCATTATATTTCTATCTGTGTTTACCTCACTGAATCCACCAGTGGTATGGTACTGGTAACTAACCACAGTGAGTCAGTAGGCTGAGCATATGGGGCTCATTCTTCATGCTGTGTCTTCATGGCAAGTGGTTAAAACCCAATCATGTGACTTTCTGCAGCGTCCGCATATCTCTGACTGGGTCTCTAGTCTGAAGTGACTTCTTCTCCTTTATCTGCACTGAATCTATAAACGGTGTGTAGGTGACAGCAACACAGTATATTGACTCAGAGGAATTAGCTTTTTCACTGTACAGATAATTTTTTAGTGCAGATGGAGAGAAGTTTAGGAGTGTAGAGGCAGCCATTTGAGTTATATTGAGATGCCCCCTTCCTAGTCCTGTCCATATACAGTACAAACCTGTCTGTTGGAATATCACTTTCATTTTGTCACTTTTCTTCATTGTATTTGGGATCTTTATGTATTTTGTTTATTTTATACGTGATTTGTAAAATCTTTTGTATTATTCATTTCCATCTCTTCTGTCTTTAGCTAACACTACAGTTTGACCTATAACCTTTGACTTGTATGACCTTATGCATGTGGCTGGCCTGGTCTGATTTGAAGATGAGTCCGTCACAAGATAAGTGCAATATTATTATATTAAACTGAAATGTAATATATAATGTAATGTACATCCTGAAAATACATTGGCATGCTTAAAAACATCCTAAGTATTTATTGAGTAAAACACTTCATGATTTAAGAAATGGAGTAAGAATTTATAAAGCAATACCATACAAAATGTATATGTGCTTAAATGTTTTCTTTTGCCTTTTACTCTCGTCTTACTGTTATTGCATTCCTAACTGCTTTATATATCCCAGTTATATTTTTTCCCTTCAAAATAAAACCAAGTCCCGAAATGTCTTCCTGTCCTGTTCTTTGACTTGGCATCAGAGCCATTAGAACTCAACTCAGCCTTTGGCCAAACCAGACAGCCTTTTGTTGGGTCTAGTACATCATGCACATCCACATGAGGTCAACCACAAATAGTATTTCATAAAAAAAACAGCCAAACAATCTCCTTTAAGGCAGTGAGTGGATGTGATGTTATACAAGAAGCATCAGGACAGGAACTGAAGTGAGTGCAGATTAGAGAAAACGAGGAACATTCAGATAGTGAAAAATGACAACACTTTTTTTTTTTTTTTTTTTTTTTTACATTTTACTATAAACTCAATTACAATTGTTTAAGCATGTGGTATAATCATTTAAAATTATTACTCAAACATTATTCCCTTTCAAATTGTAGTACAGATCATAATTGAAAACGCCAACCAGCCCAGAAACCACAATCAAATCTCTCAAAGATACCAGAACCAACAAGCCCTTAAATAGTGTTCTTCAGGTATACATATAGTTTTATTTTTTATACATTATCACAGATTTTTGGCAATAGTAAACCCGACAAAAGTTCCGTAGTTAGCTACCATTGATGCATCTTTGTACCAAAGGCAATGTCAGCAAAATTCATATTCTGTACAGGAAAACATTTGGCAAAAGGAAATAATGTCTCTGCAAACCACACATGCTATGCACAAGGGTCTCTGTAAATCCATTTCCTTTTTAAGTAGTTCAAAAATATTGCCCGTTTTTCTTTTTTTTTACACCAAAAAAAAAAATAACTACCTTGACACCCACATACCAGACATGAAAATCATTAAGTTCAAACAAAAATTTGTTTCATAAAATTCTCAATCTGTGGTTATAATATATCTGGAATAATAAATTAAGGGAAAACATAGGAACCAATCAATCACTGCACTTCAAGTTGTAACAGAAACAAGGAGAATGAAAATAAAGAAAAATAGTTTTGGATTCACCCAAACATTCAATTCCATTTTCACAAGTGCACTATAAATTTGTTATATTAGTATTTGTAATAAAAAAGTTTATAGAAAGGAAAGACTTGTAGTAACTGCTGACCCAAACCCCAGCTTCTGGCCTTGGGTTGGCGTTGTTTCCACCTTGTCTCTCCTTACATTTCCCAGCAGAGGAGGAAAATACCTGAAAGCGAGACTGAAATGTGTATTTTTACTCTTGACGCTCTCTCTTTATATTGCTCATTTAGTATAGAAGGTTGTCCCAGATCGGTCCTCAATCTTGGACAAGATGCCACATTCTTCTTTAATCTCCATGGAAATGTTGTGATAGGAGGACATTAGGAGCATTTAAAAACAAGGTCACTGGGAGGTCATCTGTCTGACCTCTGACCCTTAGTCCTAGCCCAGTGTTAGATGGGGCCTCAGAGCAAACGGCCGTAGAGTCCAGTGAAACGCTGTAAGGATCAGTGAGTACAACTGTCTATATCTCCATGACCTCATCTAATCGGACTGTCCATTTGGCTGACAATGATATCTCCATAGTAACCAGAGCAATAATAGTACTGTAGTAATAACTGAATAATAAAGTGGTATATGCAGAATAGTTAGAAAACAGACCTGAACCCATGACGGACAACAGCAAAGATTAAACAAAAACATCCACCAGCAACTAATCTGAACTTTGCACCAAATAAATATAGAAAATGAGGGCTTCCTATTTCTGTTAATAGTGTCTGTAATGGAAGAAAAACCCAAAGCAAAATAACCCACCCTATTCAACATCCTCTCCTATGGAATGCTAGCCAGACTTGGCAAAAAAAGCAGAGAAAATAGATATTTGAGCAGCTTGTAGTCTGTAATGTGTAAAGAACATCCCACAGGGAGAGCAAAGAGATGGAAGGCAGGGCCCAAGCAAAGCCTCGACAGGACCTCTGAAGTGTGTGTGTGTGTGTGTATAGTGTGTGAGTATGTTCATATAGTATACAGGTGTACCAGCAATATGTAGTGAACATTAGCCAAAACTAGAGAATCCAAGCGAGCAAGTCTATCTATTTACAATTATGTTCAAGCATGTGGCATAATCAACACATGCTTGATTATGTGCATGTTAGTGAAGAATAATGACTGTGTATGTACTAATAACAGTGTGTGAATATTTTCATACAGTGCCCTCGTGCACTGACTACAATTCATTTTCCAGTCACTATGTTATTATGGTGGCGATGGTGCTCCACTTGGGGGCTCTGTCGTAGCACTTCTCGTCTCTTCTAGCTGCTGCTGTCCTCGATGAGTCTGGCTAGGCTGTCTCGGAGCTCTGTCAGCTCAAAGATCTTCCCGTCCAGCAGCTCCAGCAGGGACCGCAGACTCTTCCTGAAGGCCTCGCTCTCTAGCTGACTGCCCTCCAGATGCAGCTCCAACTGCCCCAGCTGGGCCTCCAAGGTCTGGTTCCTCTCCTCAGTCTCCTGGGGTTGGGGTAGAGGAGGGGGGGATGTTGTGTTAACGTGTGCACACAGCAAACATACTCATACAGTGGCTCGAAAAAATATTCATACCCCTTGGAATCTTCACATTTTATTGTGTTAAAAAGTGTGATTAAAAAGGTCCTGTGTGGCTCAGATGGTAGAGAGCATGGTGCTTGCAAAGTCACGGTTGTGGGTTGGGGGGGGTCCTAAACTGACATATGGAATTGTTTTCAAATGGTCGTACTATGGATAATTTAGCTATTTGATTTCGAATTGTAGGACCCCTTTAAGTATCAGTTACTTGGTAAAATATAGATTTTCTAAAGCCCATAGAAACGCATTGACTAACATTCATAAATGGCAAAAAGTACAACCAAAAATGAAATCCTAAGAAACAAGGTTAAAGTGTCTGTCCTAACATTATTATTCTTAATTTTTTAAAATCAAGCTGCCAGAAGTATTTTTGGGGCTGCAGATGTTTTGCCTGCACTAAAGGGCTATATCAGTCCACTAATACAGGACTATTAAAGGCCCAGTGCACAATCTTTATTTTTATTCAGAGATATCCAGTACCAGTCAAAAGTTTGAACACACCTACTCATTCAAGTACTACTCACTCATTTTTCTTTATTTTGACTATTTTCTACATTGTATAAAAATAGTGACGACATCAAAACTATGAAATAACACATATGGAATCATGTAGTTAAATAAATCAAAATATATTATATAATTGAGATTCTTCAAAGCAGCCACCCTTTGCCTTGATGACAGCTTTGCACACTCTTGACCACACTCTTGACCTGGAATGCATTTCCCTTAACAGGTGTGCCTTGTTAAAAGTTAAATAGTGGAATTTCTTTCTTCATGCATTTGAGCCAATTAGTTGTGTTGTAACAAGGTAGGGGTGGTATACTTTAGATAGCCCTATTTGGTAAAAGACCAAGTCCATATTATGGCAAGAACAGCTCAACTAAGCAAAGAGAAATGACAGTCCATCACTACTCTAAGACATGAAGGTCAGTCAAAGCGGGACATTTCAAGAACTTTGAATGTTTCTTCAAGTGCAGTCGCAAAAACCATCCAGTGCTATGATGAAACTGTCTCTCATGAGGACCGCCACAGGAAAGGAAGACCCAGAGGTAGCTCTGCTGCAGAGGATAACTTCATTAGAGTTAACTGCACCTGAGATTTTTGGTTCCAACCGCAGTGTCTTTGTGAGACGCAGAGTAGGTGAACAAAAGATCTCTGCATGTGAGGTTCCCACCGTGAAGCATGGAGGAGTTGGCGCGATGGTGTGGGGGTGTTTTTGCTGGTGCCACTGTCTGTGATTTATTTCAAATTCAAGGCTCACTTAACCAGCATGTCTACCACAGCATTCTGCAGAGATACACCATCCCATCTGGTTTGCACTTAGTGGGACTATCATTTGTTTTTCAACAGGACAGTGACCCACCACACCTTCAGGCTGTGTAAGGCCTATGTGACCAAGAAGGACAGTGATGAGTGCTGCATCAGATGACCTGGCCTCCACAAGCACCTGACCTCAACCCAATTGAGATGGTTTGACTTTCAAGCACAGGTCCCTCAATTCAATACTGTAAGGTCCCTCAATTCAACACTTGACTGAGGGACCTTACATATGTTGTATGGGGTACAGAGGAAGAGGTAGTAATTCAAAAATCATGTCAAGCCCTATTATTTCACACAGAGTGAGTCCATGTAACTTATTTGATTTTTTACTCCTTTACTAAATTAGACTTGCCTGATCAAAATGGCTTAATACTTATGCAATGACTATACTTATGTAATCAAATGTGTATAAATCTTAAAACATATAGTTTTTCTTCCACTTTGTCATTATAATATTTTGAGTAGATTGCTGACAAAAAAAGACAATTAAAATCATTTTAATCCCACTTTGTAACACAATAAAATGAAGGACTCCAAAGGGTCTGAATACTTTTGCAAGGCACTGTAAAGACAAACACACACCCACACTTATAAACACACACCCACACTTATAAACACACACCCACACTTATAAAACACACACCCACACTTATAAAACACACACCCACACTTATAAACACACACACGCACAAACCAACAAACACAAACGTACACACTGCAGTGAAAACAGATATCTGAGGCCCAGTGTCGTGTGCAGTGCAATACAGTAGTGTTGTTCATTAGTCTCACCTGTAGTTTATGTGTTAGCGACTCCTTCTGAGTCTGGAACTCATTACCACTCTCCACTTCCTCTTTCAACCTCTCTAGTTCCTGCAGGGAGGGAAAATATACAATCACAGGGCTCACATTAAATGTTCTCCCCCCCCCACACACACACACACACACACCTCCTCCTTGGCTTTTAATGCTGACTCCAGTTCTTCTATCGTCTGGTTGAGCTCAGTCTTCTGGGATTTGATGACTGGCGTCTGACCACTAACACACTCCAGCTCTGTCACCTGAGGACATACACAGTGTTGGTAATCATATCGTTTTTATGTTCTTTGTGTAACAATTCTGATCTGTTTGTGTAGCCTCTCTCTAGTATCCCTTTATAAAGTCAGTCAGTCTTACCCGTTTGTGTAGTCTCTCTCTAGTATCCCTTTATAAAGTCAGTCAGTCTTACCCGTTTGTGTAGTCTCTCTCTAGTATCCCTTTATAAAGTCAGTCAGTCTTACCCGTTTGTGTAGTCTCTCTCTAGTATCCCTTTATAAAGTCAGCCTTACCCGTTTGTGTAGTCTCTCTAGTATCCCTTTATAAAGTCAGTCTTACCCGTTTGTGTAGTCTCTAGTATCCCTTTATAAAGTCAGTCTTACCCGTTTGTGTAGTCTCTCTCTAGTATCCCTTTATAAAGTCAGTCTTACCCGTTTGTGTAGTCTCTAGTATCCCTTTATAAAGTCAGTCTTACCCGTTTGTGTAGTCTCTCTCTAGTATCCCTTTATAAAGTCAGTCAGTCAGTCTTACCCGTTTGTGTAGTCTCTCTCTAGTATCCCTTTATGAAGTCAGTCAGTCTTACTCGTTTGTGTAGTCTCTCTCTAGTATCCCTTTATAAAGTCAGTCAGTCTTACCCGTTTGTGTAGTCTCTCTCTAGTATCCCTTTATAAAGTCAGTCAGTCTTACCCGTTTGTGTAGTCTCTCTCTAGTATCCCTTTATAAAGTCAGCCTTACCCGTTTGTGTAGTCTCTCAGCCTCCTCCTGGTAAGCAGCCAGTTGTTGTTTCCACTGTTTGACGTTGGCTGTGGACTCCAGCAGAGCTGCTGTCAGCTTGGCATTGTTGCCCTTCAGGGCTGCCAGCTCGGCCTCCCAGTGCTTGTTAATACTGGACGAACTGGAGACAGACAGACACTTCAGCAGAGTTTCAGTGACCATGACCCAAACATAGGTGCCAAGACCCAGACCCAGTGTATTTGAGACACATGACAAGACCAACTGACCAAGACTGCTTTTTTGTGGTCACGACTGGTCTTAAGACTGCAAGATCAAGACTCCATCTCTGATATAAACTCAATCATTGTTTTCCTGAGTTTATTGCAACAAATAACAATGCTGTCATTTGACTAAAGACTATGAACCATTCCAGCACCAATGTAAAAATACATGTTCGACTTCATGTTCATCAGCATTACTGACCTCAGAGGCTATTACTGACCTCAGAGGCTAGAGTGGAACTCATGTGGGAACCGTGTATGGGGAATACGAAGGGGTGGGGGAGTGAAATACATTCTCCATTTATTTAGTAATTAATAATTAAAATCAGCACTACAGTGTTTTGATATAATGCTTAACTGCTGTCCAGGGTTCTGGGACCACATGAATAAGAGATGGATGACTCAACACATCCAGGTGCGAGCAGACCACGCACACGCGGTGCTGCTGCCCACTGACCGACCATGCCTTGCCCACTGACCGACCATGCCTTGCCCACTGACCGACCATGCCTTGCCCACTGACCGACCATGCCTTGCCCACTGACCGACCATGCCTTGCCCACTGACCGACCATGCCTTGCCCACTGACCGACCATGCCTTGCCCACTGACCGACCATGCCTTGCCCACTGACCGACCATGCCTTGCCCACTGACCAACCATGCCTTGCCCACTGAGGTGAACTATCTTTGTGCTTGACACCCTACTCCAGCCCCTGGCTTCAGAGCCTTGTTCTTACCTGTGGGAGAAGGGCAGCTGATTCTGAGACGGCTCGGGACGGGGCTCGGGTGGGTGCTGCGGCATTTCAGGGGTGGTGCCCCTCTCGTCATCAGTGCCGTTGATGCTCTCCGGGGTCAAAGGTGACTGCAGGTCACCGGTGGCCGACTCCTGGCATGATGTAAACAATAAGGTTAAAGGAACAGAAATACAGTTGAACTGTATGTTCTCAACTGCTGAGTAAATAAAATATTGATGTAATGTGGAGAGAATACCTGCACAATGAGTTACACTCCACAGAAAGTGATGTTTCAAGTGAGTTTTTGTTTCTCTCAAGTGAGTAGGCCTATGTGTTCTCAAGTGAGTTTTTGTTTCTCTCAAGTGAGTAGGCCTATGTGTTTTCAAGTGAGTTTTTGTTTCTCTCAAGTGAGTAGGCCTATGTGTTTTCAAGTGAGCTTGTTGTTTTCTCACTTGAAAAAAGAAACATCGCTTTATGGGAGCATAGCTGACACTGGGAGATCAGAGTTCATCTGAGACTGAGAAGGGATTCATTAATCTGTGTGTTAATCTGATATTAGGATGGGGGAGAGAGGGAGAAATTGGTTAATCCATGGAGGGCAGGGTTCTCCCCAAAGAGTGGAACAGTGCCATTCAACACCTCAATTCTAGGGTAAATATACACTATACTGTATAATGGACATTGTTTGGTCCATTTTTCTACAGCAGTGACAACATTGTGGGGAGACCACCTGAAGGGCTGGAGTGTTAGCCTGGGGTAGTTGGGGATTTCAACACTGGACTGGAGTAAGAGGGCAAAGCAGGAGGGTTATCGGAGACTGGGGTCAGATGACAATGATTTGGATTCCATTTTACCTTCTTTTTTACAGGTACTCTGAGAGGTACTCTGGGAGGTACTTTGTGAGGTACTGAGAGCATATTCTTTTTTAGTGCAGTGACCTGGGGAAGAGTTGCAGGGGAGAAGAGATGGGTTGAATGAGCCAATTGAAACCTGGGGATGGTTAGGCCAGGTTGGGAGTTTAGCCAGGACACTGGAGTTAACACACTATAGTCTTGCCATGAGAGTACTGGCTTCAGACACTGCCATTAGGAATTAGTTTAACGTCTCATCCATGAGTAGTGCTTTGCAGGTAGTGTTTCCAATCACTTCCTGTGATACCTAAATCACTTGGGGTCCATTCACTCCCATTGTTTTCTGGTAACAGAATGTTCATGTTAGTAGTGGGTTGTGTACAAAAACACCAGGTGCTTTGCAGTCTATACCGGTCCAAAAGCTACATTTAATGTGAGGAAACAGGTTTATTTTTAATTAAGGTGAGTAAGTAGGTGTTGGTGAACTATCCCATCTGAGGTAGGGGTGTGTGTTGTTGGGACTACCTGAGAGGGGGTGCTGGTGAGTTCCATCTTCTCCTGGGATTTCTCCTTGGCTAATCGGGCCGCCTCTTTAAACTCTGCAAACTTCTCTGCAAACTGAGAAAGAACCACAATGACACAGACAACACTGACTAAACTAGTTTGTGTGTGTGTATGTGGTGTGTTTGTGAGCTCAACTTTGGCGATGTGTGTGTGTACCTTGAGCAGGTGGTTCTCTGAGGAGAAGCCCAGGCCATAGACGGTGTTGGCTCGGCTGTCGGCCCACTGGCCAAACTTCTGGGAGGTCTTGGTGAAGGTCATGTTGGGGGTGATGGTGCTGTTGATGATTGCCTGGGGAAGGAGAGAGGAGTTGTATGAATCACAAAAGCAATGCTGACCCATTTGCCTAAAAGATGAGTGGGCTTGTTGTTTTCTGAACGGTTTCCTTCAGCAACAATAACTGTGTTATCTATCTGTGTTTGTGTCAGACGAAAAGTGTGTGTGTGTGTGTGCATGCATGTGTGTGTTTGTGTGTGTGCACGATACACCCCTATTGATTATTAAACAGGAAGCCGTCAATGAGAGGAGAGGCCCCAGTGAGGCTGATTGACTCTACTGGCATCGACCACAGTGGGTGAGGGAGAGAGGATGGTGGGCGAGGCACACTGTTGGCCTGTTAGTTCTATGTAAAGTTCTGTGTGTCTATATAAACTCAGCAAAAAAAAAAAATGTCTTCTCACTGTCAACTACGTTTATTTTCAGCAAACTTAACATGTGTAAATATTTGTATGAACATAAGATTCAACAACTGAGACATAAACTGAACAAGTTCCACAGACATGTGACTAACAGAACTGGAATAATGTGTCCCTAAACAAAGGGGGGGTCAAAATAAAAAATTTAAAAAAAAGTAACAGTCAGTATCTGGTGTGGCCACCAGCTGCATTAAGTACTGCAGTGCATCTCCTCCTAATGGACTGCACCAGATTTGCCAGTTCTTGCGGTGAGATGTTACCCTACTCTTCCACCAAAGCACCTACAAGTACTCGGACATTCCTGGGAGAAATGGCCCTAGCGCTCACCCTTCAATCCAACAGCTCCCAGACGTGCTCAACGGGATTGAGATCTGGGCTCTTCGCTGTCCATGGCAGAACACTGACATTCCTGTCTTGCAGGAAATCAGCCATACTGCTCGTTTTGTGCGTGGTGGCATTGTAATGCTGGAGGGTCATGTCAAGATGAGCCTGCAGGAAGGGTACCACATGAGGGAGGAGGACGTCTTCCCTGTAACGCACAGCATTGAGATTGCCTGCAATGACAACAAGCTCAGTCCGATGATGCTGTTAAACACCGCCCCAGACCATGACGGACCCTCCAAATCGATCCCGCTCCAGAGTACAGGCCTCGGTGTAACGGTCATTCCTTCGACAATAATTGCGAATCCGACCATCACCCCTGGTGAGACTAAATCGCGACTCGTCAGTGAAGAGCACTTTTTGCCAGTCGTGTCTGGTCCAGTGACGGTGGGTTTGTGCCCATAGGTGACGTTGTTGCCAGTAATGTCTGGTGAGGACCTGCCTTACAACAGTCCAGCCTCTCTCAGCCTATTGTGGACAGTCTGAGCACTGATGGAGGGATTGTGCATTCCTGGTGTAACTCGGGCAGTTGTTGTTGCCATCCTGTACCTGTCCCGCAGATGTGATGTTTGGATGTACCGATCCTGTGCAGGTGTTGTTACACGTGGTCTGCCACTGCGAGGACGATCAGCTGTCCATCCTGTCTCCCTGTAGCGCTGTCATAGGCATCTCACAGTATGGACATTGCAATTTATTGCCCTGGCCACATCTGCAGTCCTCATGCCTCCTTGCAGCATGCCTAAGGCACGTTCACGCAGATGAGCAGGGACCCTGGGCATCTTTCTTTGGTGTTTTTCAGAGTCAGTAGAAAGGCCTCTTTTAGTGTCCTGCGTTTTCATAACTGTGACCTTAATTGCCTACCGGTCTGCAAGCTGTTAGTCTCTTAATGACCGTTCCACAGGTGCATGTTCATTAATTGTTCATGGTTCATTGAACAAGCATGGGAAACAGTGTTTAAACCCTTTACAATGAAGATCTGTGAAATTATTGGGATTTTAACTAATTATCTTTGAAAGACAGAGTCCTGAAAAAGGTTTCTTTTTGCTGAGTTTAGTCACTTCGGGCTGTGTGGATGTTGATGACGAGTGTATCCTAGAGTGGCAGGCAGGCAGCACCTCACCACAGCCCACCCTCTCCCTGCTATTTCCAGCTCAGCACAGTAGCAGTAACCACAGTTGAGTTCACCTATTCGCTAGCTTTACCAAGGGTCACATGCAAAGCAGTGTAGAGAGTGTGTGTGTGTGGAGCGCTTTACATATCGTTGCAGTACTAAAATAGCTCCTCCTCTGCACCCCTCTGAAGACTAAAATCATTTTTGTTACGACAGAACAGGCCACAACGCCCCCATGCCACTACCAACCATGGGCTCTGCTACTACCATTGGCCATGGAAACACACACACGTGGGAAATGTAGTGTGTGTGTGTTGAGTGAAACTACAACTTCCTTCAATCTTTGGTTCTGTCTGTCCGTGTCTGTAGGGACGGTCAAATGTGTCAAGTCTGCCTGTGGGAAAGAGAGGGAATACTGTACACAAGTACAGATGTGTGTTTCATGTGCTGTATGTAGTCTGTGTACATCAATCCATGATTGATTCTAAGGGATGTATAGCATGGCGTGCCCTGAGCCTGAGGGAGCCTTCCTGTTGCCACTCCTATTCCCCTTGCTGAGGGGGAACCAGGCACTGTATACAGTGCCTTCAGAAAGTATTCATACCCCTTGACTTCTTGCACATTTTGGTGTGTTACAGCCTGAATTCAAATTCTACACACAATACCCTATAATAACCAAGTAAAAACATTTTTTCAGAAAAATGTGCTAATATTTCTTGAAAATGAAATACAGAAATCGAATTTGCATAAGTATTCACACCCCTGAGTCAATACTTTGTAGAAGCACCTTTGGCAGCGATTACTGCTGTGAGTCTTTCTGGGTAAGTCTCTAAGAGCTTCCCACACCTGGATTGTTCAACATTTGCCCATTATTATTTTCTAAATTCTTCAAGCTCTGTCACATTGGTTGGTGATCATTGCTAGACAACCATTTTCAGGTCTTGCCAGATTTTCAAGTAGATTTCATTCAAAACTGTAACTCAGCCTCTCAGGAACATTACCTGTCTTCTTGGTAAGCAACTCCAGTGTAGATGTAGGGCAACAGGTAGCCTAGCGGTTAAGAGCATTGGGTCAGTAACTGAAAGGTTGTTGGAACAAATCCTTGAGCCAACTAAGAGAAAAAAAATCTGTTGATGTGCCCTTGAGCAAGGCACTTAACCATAATTGCTCCTATAAGTCCTGGATAAGAACGTCTGCTAAATTATTAGAATGTTTTGGTGAAATCCTTGAGTGGTTTCCTTCCTCTCTGGCAACTCTCTGCTAGGTAAAGCCCCGCCTTATCTCAGCTCACTGGTCACCATAGCAGCACCCACTCGTAGCACGCGCTCCAGCAGATATATCTCACTGGTCACCCCCAAAGCCAACTCCTCCTTTGCTCGTCTTTCCTTCCAGTTCTCTGCTGCCCATGACTGGAACAAATTGCAAAAATCTCTGAAGCTGGAGACTCACATCTCCCTCACTAGCTTTAAGCACCAGCTGTCAGAGCAGCTTACAGATCACTGCACCTGTACATAGATGGGCTGTTTACAGATGGGCTATCTACCTACCTCATCCCCATACTGGTATTTATTTATTTTGCTACTTTGCACCCCAGTATCTCTACCTGCACATTCCTCTTCTGCCGATCTACCATTCCAGTGTTTAATTGCTATATTGTAATTACTTCGCCACCATGGCCTATTTATTTCCTTAACTTACCTCATTTGCACTCACTGTATATACTTTTAGTTTTCTTTTGTTCTACTGTATTATTGACTATGTTTTGTTTATTCCATGTGTAACTCTGTGTTGTTGTTTGTGTCGCACTGCTTTGCTTTATCTTGGCCAGGTCGCAGTTGTAAATGAGAACTTGTTCTCAACTAGCCTACCTGGTTAAATAAAGGAAATAAATGAAATAAAAAAGGAAGGAGGCCTGTATCTTTGTAGTGACTGGGTGTATTGATACACCATCCAAAGTGTAGTTAATAACTTCACCAAGCTCAAAGGGATTTCAACGTCTGCCCTCCTTTATCCAATTGGTGCTCTTCTTTGTGAGGCATTGGAAAACCTCCCTGGTCTTTGTGGTCGAGTCTGTGTTTGAAATTTACTTCTCAACTGAGGGACCTTACAGATAATTGTATGTTTGGGGTACAAGGACGAGGTAGTCATTCAAAAATGATGTAAAACACTATTATTGCACTCAAAGTCCATTCTATTTGACTTGTTAAGTCAAATTTTACTCCTGAACTTTAGGCTTGAATACTTATTGACTCAATAAAATGTCAGCTTTTCATTAAATTGGTAAACATTTTGAAAAACATAATTCCACTTTAGCATAATTTTTTATTTAGGCTGTAATACAACAAAATGTGGGAAAAGTCAAGGGGTGTGAAGACTTTCTGAAGACACTGTATATCTTCCCTCTCTTTTACACAACTTCGCTGCGCACACACGCACACCAAAACACACACCTTAGAGCCGTCCAGACTGATGATGCGGTAGACGTTGCGCGTGCTGTCGTAGAAGTAGGAGACTGTGACGGCGTGTTTACTGGTGGGAACCCAGTTCTTCTTGGTGGTGGGGTCGATCTGGAAGACATGTGCCCTCGTACTGAAGATAGGCTGCTCTCTGTAGGGGAGACAGGGAGGGGGGGTCAGTATATATATAGGAATTAAACTCACCACCCAGTTGTTGGTTCGCACAGCTGCGCCATGGGAAAAAAAAGTACTGGGAGTGTGTGAGGGCTGAGGTAAGAGTGTGGAGTGTGTGTGGTAGGTAACACACACAGCCTCCCAGAGATCGCTACACACATCCATTCTTCACTGTCACCTACAGCACACTGCACTGGCCATGACTGGGAGGGGGAAACACACACACACACACTTCAGTTCCAGTATTTGTGTGTGATATCTTCAATCCAGATGGAGCCCATTAACATTAACAAGGAGTTTTAATACCAGCACTAGAAAGACAAACATTACTTAGCCACAGACAGAAATCACTTACTAGAAATGAATGGATGTAATGTTGAAGTTAATCAAATTGACTGGCTGGGTACATTAAGGTACTAAAACAGGAGCAACAGGGATAAACGATTTTCTACTAGTCCATTAATTAATTACAGTTAACGTGCCTTCGTCAAGACAATAGAGAGGAGGTTCATTAAAGATGATGCATCCCCAGCACAGGGCACGTTTAAACTGTTAGGGCTGCCTGATAAATATAATATTAAAGTAGGGGCTCCCGAGTGGCGCAGCGGTCTAAGGCACTGCATCTCAGTGCTAGAAGTGTCACTACAGACACCTTGATTAGATTCCAGGCTGTATCACAACCGGCAGTGATTGGGAGTCCCATAGGGTGGCGCACAATTGGCCCAGCGTCCGGGTTTGGCCGGTGTAGGCCGTCATTGTAAATAAGAATTTGTTCTTAACTGACTTGCCTAGTTATATAAAGGTTCAATAAAAGGAAGTGGTTCTTCAACATAATTTTCTTTGACAATGTATAGGTTGGTAGCATTAAAGTAGCCAACCTATACTGTGCTACTTGGGAGATAATAGGAGAGTAGTGATATTTGCCTGACGACTCACTACATTCTTGTAATTCTTCGGTTGCTCTGTCGTTCGCTACATACTTTAGTCTGAGACTGCCATTACTGAAGTGGTTTCTGGTGACGATGGCTGTTGTACAAAACAAAATCATCAGTGACTGGCTCTGGCCCAACCTATCGTTTGCTGGACCAATCAGATGGCCCCGAAAGTGTTCACATTCAGTGAAGGGTCAGGGAGGTACTCCGATCCAGACTCATTGCGGAGAAGAAACTAACGTCTGTGAGCGTGGCGTAGCGTTTGGCCGCAGCAAGGAGTCTGGGTAGTCAGGCAATATAGGATTGAAAAAAAGAAAATGGGATAAAAGACTGAAAGGAACTGATGGAATAAGGGCTGGAGGTGCGGATGGGAGAGAGAAAGAGCATGTGTGTTAGAGTGAGAGAGAATTAGCTGGAGAGAAGTGGGTCTAACTTCAACCGCCCTGCCTGTGTGAGTGTGAGTTTTAAAAGCAGCAGTAGGAAGGGCAGATATGCAAATTTTCCACCAAAGAGCTGAACAATGAGAGCCCCAACCCCGCACACACACATTATATCCATTATCCACCCATTATATCACACACAGGAGTCAGGGGGAAATAGGAACAATAAGGTTTGAAAGCTGCGCACTGATTCTGCAAAAGTTCAAAGGAAAGTGGAGCTAAGCTTTTACACAGAGAAAGTACACAATCCAGAATACAGTCCATTAATGTACTGTATGTGATCAACTGGGTTTGAATCTCGCATGACAGTGTTAGCAAGGTGAGCTAAAGCCTAGGCATTAGGCCTGGGTGCTAATGCAAGTCCTCAGGACAAGCAAGGTTACTAATCACACAAGCATGGTTTACCAAACCAACTCTGTTAAATCTTTCCCAAGAAAATGAGTGAATGTGGTTATACCAACAGTCCAGCAGGGGGCAGATGTCCATGAGAGTCAGGCTGCAGTAGCAGTGCTGTATCAGATGAGCCAAAGGTGACCTGGTAGTCTCTTTGCTGGGTCCACATACACAGATCAGACAACTGTCCTGGCCCAGCTTCCAAACATAACTATGGAGGAAAGCAGCGCTCAGGTAAGGTCTTGGATTAAAGTACTGCAAGCTAATAGCATAGCCAGCGGCATATCTATGGCTGGGACTGACTGGGCTAGAAGCCTCTTCACATCTTCAACAACAAGCGGTGGGTAGAAGTCTTCCTGTCGGGAATTTGCTAAATGTCTCATACTTCCTCAAAATCCATATATCATAAATAAGTGTAGGCTTAATATATTGAGTGTGATGGAGACAGAGAGACAGAGAGAGAGACAGAGCGAGACAGAGACAGAGAGACAGAGAGAGAGAAAGAGAGAGACAGAGAGAGAGACAGAGCGAGACAGAGACAGAGAGACAGAGAGAGAGAGAGAAAGACAGAGCGAGAGACAGAGAGAGAGAGAGAAAGACAGAGCGAGAGACAGAGAGAAAGAGAGACAGAGAGAGAGAGAGACAGAGAGAGACAGACAGACAGACAGAGAGACAGAGAGACAGAGAGACAGAGAGACAGACAGACGGAGAGGGAGACAGAGAGGGAGACAGAGAGGGAGACAGAGAGGGAGACAGAGAGGGAGACAGAGAGGGAGACAGAGAGGGAGACAGAGAGGGAGACAGAGAGGGAGACAGAGAGAGAGAGAGGGAGAGGAGTGATAATTTACCCGTGAGCAACAGTGCCTTAGATAATGTGCCTACACTCTTTGAGACCCTTGTATAAAACTAGGGGGAAAAGCTCTGGACATGAACGAGCACATTGTTCTCATAACTGGTTCTGTTAGGAGAAGTAGAGCGCTTACTTTGCTTTTTATGAATCACATGTTATTATGACAGCAATTTGCCCCTCAATCACAAGCCATTTGAATATATTCTCCCTGATAGGAGATGGCAGGGAGGAGCAGGAGCCCCATTCAGAAAGCATGGATTTGGACACATTTCCACAGCTACACACACATGTATATGTAAAAGGAGACGTAAGCACCAACATGTAAAGTTCAAAGGAGCGTGCCAAATAAAAAGCTAAGAGTGTATCATTGTTTTCAATTAAGGCATATATACATTTTTCAACCATGTTCCATCTAAAAACTTTGGAATAAACCAAGGCTTTGATTTCTGGTCAAACAGATGAAAAAGGGGTCTTAGAAAACATTGCCCAGAAAGTCTTAATAAAAGGTATTATAAATACATCAAAACACAATGACGTTGAAGAAAAGACCCCTCCAGGGTTGGGGTCAACCCCATTTCAATTCAGGAAATACAATGAAATTTCAACCCAAATGATCGTGTAATGCTTTTCTATGAAGAACTTATTTTCTATTTTCTAAACCAACTGGAATTGAAATAGAATTGACCCCAACTCTGCTGCCAACTAATACTAACGCTACTTAGTTTTGGAGAAATGACTTGCCTTCTGTAAGTTTTAGAAACATTGCCTTGTAATTACATTACCAAAAACCAATACATCTTAAAGATACTTTCACATTTCGCTCCCTCATATGAGGCCAGTGTGTAGAATAATACCCAAATATGCAAAGAAGGATATTGCATAAGTATAGCTTTGTGTAGCTATTCAGGACACATCCCCATGAAGAGAATGAGGTTCAGAGTCAATGTGTCATGTCATAGCTGACACCATTCTTTCTGCAGACATCTTTGAATCTTAATTCAGAACAGATATTTAAGAGTTTTGGAAAATGTGGACACATAAAAGATCAAATAAAAACCTGAGGAAGATTTTACAGAAATTCTGTTACCAAAATTTGCATCTGAACAGCTCTACCAGTAAATGTGTTTGTTGAAAAATGTTCAGTGTAAATTGTTACAAGTAGTCCTTGTCCCTAGAGTTGTGTGGTTTGTTAAACTTTGAAATTATTAATGTTTTTGGTTTGGCATACCTTTTAAATGAAAAATCCAATACTGTGAAATTGCCCATATGCTAACATTGCATTTAGGTCAGATGTATTTGTGGGTAATTTTCCAAGTAAACACTAAGTAAATCACTAAACCAAAAACAAGACAGATGTGAACTGTAAAGAACCATAGCAGTTTAGCATTAACTAAGTGGGCCCATAACTTTCTTGGGGAGGGCACATTTGGTTTTCAGGGTAATAGAAGACAGCCTCTGTCTTCTGCTTTTGGACGTTAACAAGACGACACTCCATCTTAACTCCTCCTCCACATGTACTGGATTGGTTGAACAGTGCAGAAGAAAACCTCCCGGGATCAGGACCAGAATGTGGGCATCCTGCTCAGGGTTTAAATAATAATAATTTACACCTGCTATGTTAAGTTACTGACAGGCTAACAGCTCATAGGTTGCCAACCTACTATAACAGGAAACGCCAGGGCAGGGTCTGTGTGTCCTTATGGCATGATGTTATGTCCCAGCATGCTTTGGTTACCATCTTGGATACCCGCTGATGATGATCCCAAAACACAAAGCAGAAACACTTCCTCTTCCTGGTGGAGTAACTGACATCCCTACATCCTCAGCGTAACTCAAACCGCTTACCATATCTGCCAGTCTTAACTGTAGGCTACTCAACACATTAGCCTTGACTGTCACGTCAAAGCCATGATTCTTCTTCTTGGAGACCCGCTGACATTAGACATAACTACATAGTGTCAGACAACAATTAGAGGGACTAGTGCAGGTTCACAAACCAGAGGTTGAAAACCACAAGAGGATGGGTTTCAGAGTGTTGGGCTGTGGTTTCCATCTCAACATCATTATCTTTTCCGTTATACACCTCTGTAATGGAAACTGCCATTAAAAACATACTTGGCATTACAAAACCCTGGTTGGACTGGGTTAACTGAACCAGGAGTGAGCGGGCCCTTGGGGTGCGGCTCTGGCCTGGCCAGAGTGAGCTCCCCTCCAGAACTCCCCCACAGATCGGCCTCACCATCCAGCCAGTGGTCCCTCAAAGATAAACACTATTATAGCTGATTCTTCTGCCCTCAGCATTAAAGAGCCCACAACAGCAGCCTGCAGTATGGCAGCCAAGTGTTGTGCCTTTAAACGGATCTCATTTGATGGAGATTCAGTCCCTAGATGTCGATCTGCCGGGCTCTGACAGGGATCCACAAGGGAAAACACAGTTAATTGCTCAGCGGTGGCTCAGAGCTGGTTTCATTTCATTCTTACTACTGTGATTCTTCTTCAGTCCCTCCCGGTCTTAACCAGTTAATTAAGTTAGCATAGTGGAGTGGTGGGTCTGGGGCCTTGCTAGGTATTATTTAACACATACACTGAGGGTAAAAAACATTAACACCTGATCTTTCCATGACAGACTGACCAGGTGAATCCGGTTGAAAGCAATTATCTTTTATTGACGTCACTTATTAAATCCACTTCAGTCAGTGTAGATGAAGAGGAGGAGACAGGTTAAAGAAGGATTGTTAAGGCTTGAGATAATTGAGAAATGGATTGTGTAGGAGTGACATTCAGAGGGTGAAGGGGCCAGACAAATGGGACACACCTGGTTCCGGGTGTGTTCCGGGATAAACACACATCTTCCCCATTCATTGAAGAGACTCTCTCCATGCAGACAATGTTGGATTTTGGTATTGGCATTTTTGTTTGGGCACCTTTCAACAACCCTCATTATCACATCTATGCATGCAACCACTCACTTACACCATTGTAGGTTACTTCGGTTATTCGTTATCTCGACGTCATCTCCCTTTTTGTTATGGACTTTGAGCTGGTTCGTGACACAGGCGCACTGGTTTGTGGCAAGAACTGCAACACTGAGGTTTTCACGCTCAAAAGTTTCCTGTTTGTATCAGGAATGGTCCAACACCCAAAGGACATCCAGCTAACTTAACAACTGGGAAGCATTGGAGTAAAACATCCCTGTGGAACTCTCAACACCTTGTAGAGTCCCTCCCCTGGGGGGGTTCAGTATACTCAGTGTAGACTGGTGTCATCAGAGTGATGAGGGTGGTGATGAGGTGGGAAGGTGGACTGTAACTGTACGGTTCACACCAGAATTGACTGTCTGACAGCAGATAATAGTTACTGTAGAATCAGACTGTATGAGGGGTTGTGAGCTGTAATGTAGAGCCAATGGAAATAGTTATGTGCTATACAGTACACTACTAACTAGGGATGCACAATATATATATATATATATAAATAAACATAGGTAGATTACGTAATGACGCCATGACAAATACAGCACTACACAGAACAAAAGCAGCAGAATAACTAAGTGCCCATTCCAACAACTAAACAAGTTCAAGTTGAGTAAGAACATTTCAGTGAGACAACTCAAAGGCGAAATCAACGCCAAGATAATGGAATTCATTGCCCTTGACAATCAAATGTCCTCTGTCGTGGATGATGTTGGCTTTCACCCGGCACACACTACCAAGTAGGCACTATTTTTCAGATGTTGCCCTACTGGAGACAGTTTGTTGAAAAGCACATCTATGAGCTACTTTCTATGGGCGTCACTGCTATTAGCTTCACGACTGACATTTGGACCAGCGATATCAGCCCCATGAGCATGCGGAGTCTAACAGCATTGTGGGGGGACAAAAGTTTTGTACTGAGGAAAGCCGTATTGCTCAACAATGTGCTGGTTGTCATACTGATGCTGCCATTTCAATAGCATTTGAGAACCTGTTTGAAACTTGGAAACACTCCTAGCTCCATTTGAACAACTGACTGGAGAAATAAGCTCATCAACTGTGTCTGCAGCAGACGTGATACCGTCTGTCATGGCACTGAAACGCCTGCTCAACAGAACTGCCGACACAGACAGTGGGGTTAAAACTTACAAAAGTACTCTACAAGAGGCTGTGAACAAGCGATTCGGCGGCATTCTCTCGGAGCCTCTTTACTGAGTTGCCACCATGCTCGATGCTCGATGCTAGGTACAAGGACCGCTACTTCGATGCAGACAAGAAACTGGGTTTATGTGAAATGTTACATACACAGCTGGACAAGATAGAAATGGACACAGTGACAGTGCGCTCCGAGGAAGAGAGGTCACGGACAGACAGACAGCTGGACAAGATGGAAACAGACACAGTGACAGTGCGCTCCGAGGAAGAGTGGCCACGGACAGACAGAGCTGGACAAGATAGAAATGGACACAGTGATCGTGCGCTCCGAGGAAGAGAGGCCACAGACAGACAGACAGCTGGACAAGATAGAAATGGACACAGTGACCGTGCGCTCCGAGGAAGAGAGGCCACGGACAGACAGAGCTGGACAAGATAGAAATGGACACAGTGACCGTGCGCTCCGAGGAAGAGAGGCCACGGACAGACAGAGCTGAAACTTCACTGCTTGACATGTATGATGAAATCCTGGTTGAGAATGAACAAAGAAACAACACAGTAAGTAAATGAAATAGGTTTTGGTTATGTTTTACTGGTAATGGGGACATACGTAAATGCCAACATTTATAGCTTTTTGGTCAGTGTGTGTGTTTCTAACTATTTAACTGTACTAGAATTCTTAAAAAGGCAGCTAAAATTTTAAATATAGTTTATAGGTATCTTGTTTTTTGGCAGGGAAAATATTGGATATCAGTATCGGCCAAAAATGTCATATCGGTGCATCCCTACTAAACTCAGCAAAAAAAGAAATGTCCTCTCACTGTCAACTGTGTTTATTTTCAGCAAACTTAACGTGTGTAAATATTTGTATGAACATAACAAGATTCAACAATTGGGACATAAACTGAACAAGTTCCACAGACATTATTCCAGTTCTGTTCGTCACATGTGTCCCTGAACAAAGGAGGGGGGGTCAAAATCAAAAGTCAGTCAGTATCTGGTGTAGCCACCAGCTGCATTAAGTACTGCAGTGCATCTCCTCCTCAAGGACGGCACCAGATTTGCCAGTTCTTGCGGTGAGATGTTCCTGCAAGTTACCGGGCATTTCTGGGGGGAATGGCCCTAGCCCTCTGATCCAACAGGTCCCAGACGTGCTCAACGGGACTGAGATCCGGGCTCGTCGCTGGGCGTGGCAGTATGGCTGGTGGCATTGTCATGCTGGAGGGTCATGTCAGGATGAGCCTGCAGGAAGGGTACCACATGAGGGAGGAGGATGTCTTCCCTGTAACGCACAGCGTTGAGATTGCCTACAATGACAACAAGCGCAGTCTGATGATGCTATGACACAACGCCCCAGACCATGACGGACCCTCCACCTCCAAATTGATCCTGCTCCAGACCTCGGTGTAACGCTCATTCCGTCAACGATAAACGCAAATCCGACCATCACCCCTGTTTGTGAGACAAAACCGTGACTCATCAGTGAAGAGCACTTTTTACCAGGTCCAGCGACGGTGGGTTTGGGCTCATAGGTGACGTTGTTGCAACAGGTCTACAAGCCTTACAACAGGTCTACAAGCCCTCTGTCCAGCCTCTCTCAGTCTATTGTGGACAGTCTGAGCACTGATGGAGGGATTGTGTGTTCCTGGTGTAACTCAGGCAGTTGTTGTTGCCATCCTGTACCTGTCCCGCAAATGTGATGTTCGGATGTACCGATCCTGTGCAGGTGTTGTTACACGTGGTCTGCCACTGCGAGGACGATCAGCTGTCCGTCCTGTCTCCCTGTAGCTCTGTCTTAGGCGTCTCACAGTACGGACATTGCAATTTATTGCCCTGGCCACATCTGCAGTCCTCATGCCTCCTTGCAGCATGCCTAAGGCACGTTCACGCAGATGAGCAGGGACCCTGGGCATCTTTCTTTGGTGTTTTTCAGAGTCAGTAGAAAGGCCTCTTTAGTGTCCTGCGTTTTCATAACTGTGACCTTAATTGCCTACCTGTCTGTAAGCTGTTAGTGTCTTAATGACCGTTCCACATGTGCATGTTCATTAATTGTTTATGGTTCATTGAACAAGCATGAGAAACAGTGTTTAAACCATTTACAATGAAGATCTGAAGTTATTTGGATTTTTACAAATTATCTTTGAAAGACAGAGTCCTGAAAAAGGGATGTTTCTTTTTTTTGCTGAGTTTACTAACCCATGTCCTTCCTTGTAGTCTTCCATTACCATGTCTCTCACTATTCCTAATTTCACCTCACTGAACGCTCTCCAAGTCCACTGCTTGTTGTGTTGAAATTAGGGTTTGTTCGTTTAGGGAGTCTCTCCCTGTAACATGACAAATCTGCAATAACATGACAGTTCTGCAATCTATCAATCTGATTTTCATTCAGACTAATCTTACTGGCATCAAATGCCATTACACCCACTTCCTCCTGGAGCAACATTTGCTTAATTAAAGCAAAGTTTCTCTGTTATCAGTACATCAGTGGCCAGGTGTGTGTGTGTGTGTGTGTGTGTGTGTGTGTGTGTGTGTGTGTGTGTGTGTGTGTGTGTGTTTGTTAGGCTCTAATCCCTCCCACAATGGACAGTTGTGTGGCATGCGGGGCTCAATGACGAGTGCTATGCCAGAGGAATCCGATCGCAGATGTTATCAAATCAGCAGTTCTCCACTTACCACCACACATACACAGAGATTTCTGTTTGCATAGAGGTTATCAAAGGCAGGTACTGTCTGTGGCCAAGTAACCTCTCTCTCCAGGACAGTGCTCCTCCTCGTATTCCTCTGCTTCCCAGACTAGAGGGAATATTGAGAAGCCTTCAAGAGGAGCCAACGTGTGCTTAGGTCCTTTTCATCCTCACCTGACATGTCTGTCAGTCTGTCTGGGATCCCTTTCACAGTCAGTCTTCATAGAGATGAAGGCTAAGAACCAAGTTGTTTTCACAAAGGTTTTACTATAATGTTTAAACGATTACTATATACAGTGCCTTGCGAAAGTATTCGGCCCCCTTGAACTTTGCGACCTTTTGCCACATTTCAGGCTTCAAACATAAAGATATAAAACTGTATTTTTTTGTGAAGAATCCACAACAAGTGGGACACAATCATGAAGTGGAACGACATTTATTGGATATTTCAAACTTTTTTAACAAATCAAAAACTGAAAAATTGGGCGTGCAAAATTATTCAGCCCCTTTACTTTCAGTGCAGCAAACTCTCTCCAGAAGTTCAGTGAGGATCTCTGAATGATCCAATGTTGACCTAAATGACTAATGATGATAAATACAATCCACCTGTGTGTAATCAAGTCTCCGTATAAATGCACCTGCACTGTGATAGTCTCAGAGGTCCGTTAAAAGCGCAGAGAGCATCATGAAGAACAAGGAACACACCAGGCAGGTCCGAGATACTGTTGTGAAGAAGTTTAAAGCCGGATTTGGATACAAAAAGATTTCCCAAGCTTTAAACATCCCAAGGAGCACTGTGCAAGCGATAATATTGAAATGGAAGGAGTATCAGACCACTGCAAATCTACCAAGACCTGGCCGTCCCTCTAAACTTTCAGCTCATACAAGGAGAAGACTGATCAGAGATGCAGCCAAGAGGCCCATGATCACTCTGGATGAACTGCAGAGATCTACAGCTGAGGTGGGAGACTCTGTCCATAGGACAACAATCAGTCGTATATTGCACAAATCTGGCCTATATGGAAGAGTGGCAAGAAGAAAGCCATTTCTTAAAGATATCCATAAAAAGTGTTGTTTAAAGTTTGCCACAAGCCACCTGGGAGACACACCAAACATGTGGAAGAAGGTGCTCTGGTCAGATGAAACCAAAATGTAACTTTTTGGCAACAATGCAAAACGTTATGTTTGGCGTAAAAGCAACACAGCTCATCACCCTGAACACACCATCTCCACTGTCAAACATGGTGGTGGCAGCATCATGGTTTGGGCCTGCTTTTCTTCAGCAGGGACAGGGAAGATGGTTAAAATTGATGGGAAGATGGATGGAGCCAAATACAGGACCATTCTGGAAGAAAACCTAATGGAGTCTGCAAAAGACCTGAGACTGGGACGGAGATTTGTCTTCCAACAAGACAATGATCCAAAACATAAAGCAAAATCTACAATGGAATGGTTCAAAAATAAACATATCCAGGTGTTAGAATGGCCAAGTCAAAGTCCAGACCTGAATCCAATCGAGAATCTGTGGAAAGAACTGAAAACTGCTGTTCACAAATGCTCTCTATCCAACCTCACTGAGCTCGAGCTGTTTTGCAAGGAGGAATGGGAAAAAATTTCAGTCTCTCTGATGTGCAAAACTGATAGACATACCCCAAGCGACTTACAGCTGTAATCGCAGCAAAAGGTGGCGCTACAAAGTATTAACTTAAGGGGGCTGAATAATTTTGCACGCCCAATTTTTCAGTTTTTGATTTGTTAAAAAAGTTTGAAATATCCAATAAATGTCGTTCCACTTCATGATTGTGTCCCACTTGTTGTTGATTCTTCACAAAAAAATACAGTTTTATATCTTTATGTTTGAAGCCTGAAATGTGGCAAAAGGTCGCAAAGTTCAAGGGGGCCGAATACTTTCGCAAGGCACTGTAATATGAGTGTGGTTCCTGAGATGTTGTTAAAACACTTCTTCAGGCATTGTGAGATGTGATACACTGCCTAGTGCAGATTGACTGTGTAAAAGACAGGTTGGAACGCCACCACTCACAAAATAAAAAAAACCTGCTTGCCTGCATTACAAACTTAGCTGCTGCCTGGTTGCCAAGGCAACACCCATGTGACTCAGGGCCGGTCAGGATCTGTGAGCATCCTCTAACCCCCTCTCTCCCTCCCACAGGCTCTCTAAGCCAATCACAAGGCAGCGTGTCCCATACGGGTTAAACCTACTCACAGAGGGAGTGTGTGGTCTTTGCTTGGCGCTGCCTGAGGTTTAAAATACCCATATGCTAGGCTAAGGCCTGGTCTGTGGATACACACAGGAGTATTGGTGCAACCTCTGGCTTAAAATACCCATATGCTAGGGCCTGGTTTGTGTTCTGGTGACACACATATGGAGGGTGGTTTGTGGTTTGCGTGGACTCTTCTGACCCCTCTCAGATTCAGATCCGCTTTATTAGCATTAATGACAAGGCCACTTTTGCTAAAGCAAATTGAGATAATGACAACAACCGTAAAAATGAAATAGTAGTAATGTGATTAGAGAAAGGAGAAATCTCTCGCTCTCTTGTCATAGACTTCTCTCTCTCTCCTCGTCTCTCTCTCCATTGCTCCTGTTGTTAACTCAGGGTCCAGGGAAGTATTGACAGCTGGAGCCCAGTGAAGATGTCTGGCTTTCCCCTACTAACTGCATTGGCCACAGCAGCCCAACCTCTCACTCTTTCACACACACTCCCCCACTTCTTCCTCTCTCTTCCTGGCTCTCTGGATCTCACTGGGCTGGCCATCGCCCACTCTCTCTACCTCTCCATATGCCCTTCTTTATTTCTCTTTCCCTCACTGTCCATCTCTCCCCACGCCCTCGGTCTTGCTAACTCTCTGGCTCCATTTCCCTCAGTTTGGGGGTTCTACTGGGTCCATCCACTCAGATTAGAGAGTAGGGGGGACACTCTGGGGAAACTGCCATGGGTAGAACTCAGGAGGGATCTGCTAGGTTCTTCTTAATACCTTCACACTGCAATCTTTTCGTGTTTCCTCAATGAAACTGTACTTTGTTTTAAAAGTGGGGAAATTCCACAGAAAATCATACAGAAATCAAAGCCTTTATGTATCCCTACATTTTGGAACTTCACCTGTTGGTGCTCACTGCTCATGGGTCCTTTTATGATGGAAATGCCCAGTGCATAAGCTACCATTCTGCATTCTCAGCTTCCCACTGCCATTAGACATGAGTAAGATTGAAACAGGGCAGGGCTACTGTGACTCTGGTAGGTCAGAGTCTGGTTTTGAGTAAGGACACAGCAATGATGCTTCCAAAACAAAATGCTCCTGACTTTGACCATCCACTTTAGTCTCACAGTAACTTCCTTGTCCAACACTGGCACCTCGTATGATTGTGAAGATCATTTCTACTCAGTCTGAGGACAGGGAGGGAAGTTTTAAAGGTTGGCGCAGGACAGGCAGTCCTTAAAGGAGCAATCTACTGCAATCTGCAGTAGCTTCATCCATTTTTGGACTTGTGAATTAATGATATGTACCCATTGGTTCTTGAAGAATATAACTTATGCCTCATGAGCTTAGTTCAGCTGTCGTACTCCATCAGAACCCAAAATATAAGCCTGTTTTACTCCAATATTTGTAAACAAAGTAAATGTACTGTAACCAAACACTATATAGCCTCGAAACGTGGTTAAAACTATCATTTTTATATCATAGATGATCAGTATTTTCATCCATAGTGCTGTTCATGAATTTGAGTGGTTACATTTCTCCAGCCCCATCCCTCAGCTTTTTACTGAAACGGGTGGGGCTTTGTTGTTTTAACTGCAGATTGCCGCTTTAAAAACAGATGTGTTTCAGCGTAAATGCACCACATAGGCTAGTCCAGGTTGTGGTTAAAGTTGTTGAACCAGATAAGGGCAGACAATGAGTTGGTTCAGTTGATGGGAGATTAATCATAATTTGTGAAATCATTTGTGCAACATTTAACCCTGAGAATAGTTTTAAAATGATGCCAAATAACATTTATTCTAACACACTCTTGAAACCTCCCCATTTCAATCCATCTACACCAATGATTATTAGCCCAATATATCAGACTGTTTATGACACGTCCTGGGAGTTCTGTAGGCTGCTGAGGTGCCAAGTTTCAGCCTGGTTTACATTAATACATTATGCAGAACAGAATCCCTGCACTAAAACACTTTAACAGCCAACACACTGAGAGGCTTCATTTAAGATAAGGGCACACTTTGAAGAAAGATGCATTCTTCTCATTTTTTTTGTCCGAGATATGGAGTCCTAACTGGATCATAGACTAGGAATTTAAGGTTAGTGAGGTGCTGTATGGCTTAACGCCGCCGTTCACCCCCGAAATAAACGTTCTTCTCATTTAATCTCAGATGGCCTAAAGTCAGGTTTAGTCCATATTCAACAACAAAGTGAGTTTGTTGTGTAGGTATAGGTGTATGCCTAAGCATCAGGTGAGACCCATCGGCTGGGGTTGGTATTGACAAAAACCTATTTGTCCCCCGTCTGTCGCAAATGTTGAATAAAATTCCATTTGAACTTTACCGGTTGTCCTCTGATTTAGTACTTTTGTGGCCAGAAATTTTAGACAAAACATCCACAGGGATGTATAATTAAACCGACTTCAAAACGCGGGTCTCGGTGTGTGGCTATCACCATTTGTTTGCTCACCCCCTGAAGAATGTGCACAAGACAGAAGGACATGCATACTAACCCAAGTCTTGCAGGGGTTTACATTGTTTTGCGTATGTGCCAGGTGACTGCAGTTCCAGCGTTTGGAAACATCTGTGTAATAATACTTTCCTGTACATATGTTTTCTCAAATTCCAAACCACAAAACAACAAACTGCTGAGACTACAGGTCGAGGAAGTTTAAGATATATCATATTCCATTTTCTGGCTTCCCAAACAAATGTATGGCACTACTCTCAGACTGTAACCAGCGGTATCACAGTCGGATTGCCAGGCAAAGGCTTGAAAAGATAACAGGATCCTCTGGGATGGGGGTTCCATATTAAGGTGTTTAGTCTGAACTGTAAATACACTTAATGACTTCTGGGTTCCTTTCTGGTGTCAGTATTTCTTCAGAATGTATGACAGGCATATTATGCCACAGTATGATCTACTTCTATGGTAGATATTATAGCTTTTGTTTAGGCACTGGAACAAATCTTAAACAAACTTGTGAAATAATTGATAAATGTTCACGTAGACAGTGCAACCCCATCACAAGGCCATCCCTCCAGTACTGGATGAGATTATAGTTTTCCAATGACACCACATACTAAACCCACCTGACATACTCTAATGTATTGAAATAAAAACCGATAACATGCTTTAGGTGGCCTATCTTAGAATAACGGAGGAATAGCCTATTCACCAGTGTTTGATAAATTGTTCAGTAGGCATTTGGAAGCTATAGCTCAGGCCATGGACTAATGGTGAGCCTGGCATAGTAATGCAAGCCAACTTCATGTAAACCCATGTAGCCTGCCAGCATATTGCTCTCAACCTTCTACCCACACGTATTTATCGTGAAACAAACCAGGCTTCATATGAATCATAACAACTCCCATGAACACCATTCTTGTCAGGGAAGATTAGTACAGGATAAAAATGGCACTACATTGCGCGATTACGTACCCCATTTTGCTTGGTCGGTTAATCGAAGGGATTCAGGCCGTGGTCGCCGAGGGCTCCAACGCGGGAATGAACAAGCTACTGTGTTTTCCTCTCCAATAATCGGTTCTTCACAACGCTGTTGACGGCTATGGCTTGACGGGGTACTCGAGATAGTCAGTGTGGTTCCCTTCACGCCGACATAGCCTGTTCGTCTGTTTTACGCTGTGGGTGTTGGTTGAAAGCTCTCCCAAACAAACGTGTCGGTGCATGCATGGGGATCGAAAACATCGGTGTTGACGTTAGATAAATGATATGCACTTTTCAATCATGCTCAACGACGATAGCAGCTAAGCTAATGTTGGCTACCAAGGACCACATACATGATTGACAGAGACTGTTTTTAATTCCCATGTAGCGCGAACCTCATTTTACACTTATAAGGCAGGTAAATAGGGACCGCTTGCATTAATATTGGCAGAACAAAATCTTATCTTGTCTGCTAAAATAGTCTTGGCTGCCAAAATATCCACTTGGTTCTAGACGGACTTAGGTATTACAGCTCGGCGCTCCTCTCCGCTGCCTTGTATTTCGCTACTCTCCAAAGACACCGCCGCTTTCAATGTGACCAGCTGCCTGCACCGCATACAGTTATCCTCGGGCGAGAAAAATGCTGAACATTCATTCCTGCATGTCACTTTGTAAGGCCCGACTGTTCAAAATAGCACAATTTACTCGTTGCCTCTTTCCCTGGCGTCGTAAGTGCCATCAAAATTCCTCCAGCAGCTATTCTACTACAGCTTATTAAACGCATCATTGCATGGCACTAACATCATAAATACATCTGCAACAATAATAAACTCATTTTTTAGCTACAGGGGAATGTGTTTTTTTGTCGAGTAGGCTTCATCTCCCATCTGTTTTCGCGGAAAGACTTGGTGCATTCTCATGGCTCCACCATCTCTAGTACCAGATCAGACAAGCAGCTAGCATCTAAGATGCCGGGCGAATATGAAATGCTATGGTAAATTATGTTTAAATATGAACGATTGCCAGTTCGTTGATATTATTTATCAGACAGAGATCTCAAATGTCAAATCACGACCTCTTTTCGCTCCATCGAACGCCTCCCTTCTTCAGCCGTCTGTTTGTGTAGTCGGTCTCTGATTTCTCCTCTCATCCCATTCATCACATCTCTTGTCGCGTTCAAAACATCTGGGAACTCGGAAATCTCAGACTTCAGTGCGTTCAAGACATCTGGGAACTCGGAAAAAATCGAGCTCCATATGGGAAAAATCGTTTTCAACGGTCATCCAACTTAGAATTTTAAGTCGGGAACTCGGGTATCTTTCTCGAGTTGTGACTTTTCGACCTGAAGACCACTGACGTCATGATTTGACCCGTTTATTCCGAATTCCAAGTTGCCCTGAAAGCACCATCTCTACCCATCCTCAAGCATTAAATTGGCCTACGTCATCACGCCTTCCTCGCACAGAAGTCACCGTATCCTTCGAAATCTGACGTAATGCGCGATAAATATGTCCGTCACTTCCGGTTAGCAACTGTCAAATAGTGTAGCAACACCTACCAACCTGCAGTTTATTATGTAACCCATAATAAACCTGTAATAAACATGAAATGCAGTATTCCATTCAAGTTTTTTACTGTGGTATGTTTTGTGAAGATAGAGTGAATCGCATGAAAATGCTGACATGAGATTTTCAAAAGAGTACTAATTCAGCCCACTGCACAGATCTTTATTTCCTTAGAATTATACTGAACAAAAATATAAATGCAACATGTAAAGTCTTGGTCCTATGTTTCATGAGCTGAAATAAAAGATAGCTAGCTATATGCTATTTAGCAGACTATTTTATCCAAAGCGACTTAAACATCTGTCTGGTCCCAGGAATTGAACCCATTATCCTTGAACTGCAAAAGACATGCTCTGCCAGTTCTACCAGCTGAAATACAGAGATCCTATATGCACATGCCTGTTAATGAGCATTTCTCCGTTGCCAAGATAAGATTAAACAGCATAATCATTAGACAGGTGCACCTTGTGCTGGGGACAATTAAAGATCACTCTAAAATGTGCAGATTGTCACACTACACAATGCCACAGATGTGTCCTGTTTTGAGGGAGCGTGCAATTGGCATGCTGAATGCAGAGATGTCCACCAGAGCTGTTGCCAGAGAATGACTTGTTAATTTCTCTACTATAAGCTGCCTCCAACATTGTTTTTGAGAATTTGGCAGTACGTCCAACCAGCCTCACAAGCGCAGACCACGTGTTACCACGCCAGCCCAGGACATCCACATCCGGCTTCTTCACCTGCGGGATCGTCTGAGACCAGCCACCCGGACATCTGGTGAAACTGAGGAGTTGTTCTGTCTATAATGAAGCCCTTTAGTGAGGAAAAACTCATTCTGATTGGTTGGGCCTGGCTCCCCAGTAGGTGGGCCTGGATCCCCAGTTGGTGAGCAAATGCTGTGTGGCGCAGCGGTGTAAGGCACTGCATCTCAGTGCACAAGGCGTCACTGTAGTTCCTGGTTTGAATCCTGGCTGCATCACATCCGGATGTGATTAGGAGTCCCATAGGGCGGCGCACAATTGGCCCAGCGTAGTCCAGGTGTGGCTGGGGTAGGCATTCATTGTAAATAAGAATTTGTTCTTAACTGACTTGCATAGTTAAAAATAAAAGTAAACTCCCAGGCCACCATGTGAAATCCATAGATTAGGGCCTAATGCATTTATTTCTATTGATTGATTTCCTCATATGAACTGTAACTCAGTAAAATACTTGAAATTGTTGCATGTTGCATTTATATTTTTGTTCAGCATAGTATTTCATATAATTAGAACTTTATATTTATGATTCACCTAGAGGTCCACTTTATGGATAGCTGCCATATTACTACACTATTACTACTCTACTACTGTGTTTTTTTTCTAATGGGAAACATTTATTTACCTTCTAGAAATTAAAAGCATACACAGAATGATAATGGATGTAGTGTACACATTGATTTGTTCAAGTTGCATAATTGTGCAACTGATGGTGGCCACCTTGTGGACATTGGATGACAGTGCCAAATGTGGCGGTTAATGGTGTCTACTGTTATCAAAATAATTTTCCGGCCCTCCAACTAGTTTTCTTTTAAACAAGACAACAGAGACATATTGGCATTTAGTTTTGATCAGGGCCCATATGTTAATGGTTTGTTCTATGCTTGAGATAGACATGTTATAAACTCAATGATGAGGGGGATACAATGTATACTATTTTGCAAGGAGGGGATTGCCATTCTCTCTTTGGCATCAAAGCAGATCCTTTTTACATGCACACTGCAGTATCAGATATGTTATCAGTGTTTTCAGATACTATCTACTTCAAAGGTATTCAACTCCTATCCTACAAAGTCCGGAGCCTGCTGGTTTTATGTTCTACCTGATAATTACAGTAATTGCACCCACCTGGTGTTACATTTTTATTTAACCTTTATTTAACTAGGCAAGTCAGTTAAGAACAAATTCTTATTTACAATGACGGCCTACCCCGGCCAAACCCTAACCTGGACACAGTGCTGGGCCAATTGTGCGCCGCCCTATGGGACTCCCAATGTGATACAGCCTGGAATCGATCCAGGGTCTGTAGTGATGACCCTAGCACTGAGATGCAGTGCCTTACATTGCTGCGCCACTCGAGAGCCCAAATCAGTCCCTGATTAGAGGGGAACAATGAAAAAAATGCAGTGGAACTGGCTTCCAGGACCAGAGTTGAGATTGTGCATTCATACAGTGCATTCGGAAAGTATTCAGACTCCTTGACTTTTCCCACATTTTGTTACGTTACAGCCTGAAATAGCCGGAGCAGTTTAATTCCAAAACCAACAGCATCAAGAAAATAACAACTTGGGTACAAAACCCGACGCGCACCAGTCAACATGTGCACAAGCACTTACAAACAAACAATACCACACAAAGACATGGGGGGAACAGAGGGTTAAATACACAACACGTAATGAGGGAATGAAAACCAGCTGTGTGGGAAAACAAGACAAAACAAATGGAAAATGAAAAATGGATCGGCGATGGCTAGAAGAACGGTGACGTCGTCCGCTGAACACTGCCCGAACAATGAGAGGAACCGACTTCAGCAGAAGTCGTGACACAATATGTACATGTAGGTATAGTTAAAGTGACTATGCATAAATGATAAACAGAGAGTAGCAGGTGGGGGGTGGCGGGACACAATACAGATAGTCCGGGTAGCCAATGTGCTTGGGCACCGGTTATTTGGTCTAATTGAGGTAATATGTACAGTACATGCAGGTATAGTTAAAGTGACTATGCATAGATGATAAACAGAGAGTAGCAGCAGCGTAAAAGAGGGGTTGGGGCGGGACACAATACAAATAGTCCGGTTAGCCATTTGATTACCTGTTCAGGAGTCTTATGGCTTGGGGTTAAAACTGTTGAGAAGCCTTTTGGTCCTAGACTTGGCGTTACGGTACCGCTTGCCATGCGGTAGTAGAGAGAACAGTCTATGACTGGGGTGGCTGGGGTCTTGACAATTTTTAGGGCCTTTCTCTGACACCGCCTGGTGTAGAGGTCCTGGATGGCACGCAGCTTATCCCCAGTGATGTACTGCCCTGTACGCACTACCCTCTGTAGTGCCTTGCGGTCGGAGACCGAGCAGTTGCCATACCAGGCAGTGATGCAACCAGTCAGGATGCTCTCGATGTTGCAGCTGTAGAACCTTTTGAGGATCTGAGGACCCAGGCCAAATCTTTTTAGTTTCCTGATGGGGAATAGGCTTTGTTGTGCCCTCTTCACGACTGTCTTGGTGTGTTTGGACCATTCTAGTTTGTTGGTGATGTGGACACCAAGGAACTTGAAGCTCTCACCTGCTCCACTACAGCCCCGTCGATGAGAATGGGGGCATGCTCGGTCCTCTTTTTCCTGTCATCCACAATCATCTCTTTTGTTTTGATTACGTTGAGGGATAGGTTGTTATTCTGGCACCACCCGGCTAGGTCTCTGACCTCCTCCCTATAGGTTGTCTTGTCGTTGTCGGTGATCAGACTGTTATTAACAGCGAGAATCGCAGAATGGTGAACTTACTAAACGACTGAGAGTTTGACTGTGTGATATTAGATGGCTTCTTGTGTAAATATTTTCTGTCTGGATTTTAATGATTTGTTGTGTCATCTGCAAACTTAATGATGGTTTTGGAGTCGGGCCTGGCCACGCAGTCGTGGGTGAATAGGGAGTACAGGAGGGAACTGAGTTTTTCCCATTCTTCTCTGCAAATGCTCTCAAGCTCTGTCAGGATGGATGGGGAGCGTCGCTGCACAGCTATTTTCAGATCTCTCCAGAGATGTTCGATCGGGTTCAAGTCTGGGCTCTGGCTGGGCTACTCAAGGACATTCAGAGACTTGTCCTGAAGCCAGCCCTGCGTTGTCTTGGCTGTGCTCTTAGGGTCGTTGTCCTGTTGGAAGGATCTCTCTGTACTTTGCTCCGTTCATCTTTCCCTTGATCCTGACTAGTCTCTCAGTTCCTGCCGCTGAAAAACATCCCCACAGCATGATGCTGCCATGGTTTGAGAGTCCTTCAGGTGCAAACTCCAAGCGGGCTGTCATGTGCCCTTTACTGAGGAGTGGCTTCTGTCTGGCTACTCTACCATAAAGGCCTGATTTTTGGAGTGCTGCAGAGATGGTTGTCCTTCTGGAAGGTTCTCCCATCTCCACAGAGGAACTCTGGAGCTTTGTCAGAGTGACCATTGGGTTCTTGGTCACCTCCCTGACCAAGGCTATTCTCCAAAGATTGCTCAGTTTGGCCAGACGGCGAGGTTCCAAACTTCTTCCATTTAAGAATGATGGAGGCCACAGTGTTATTGGGGACCTTCAATGGTGCAGAGATGTTTTGGTACCCTTCCCTAGATCTGTGCCTCGACAAAATCCTGTCTCGGAGCTCTACGGACAATTCCTTCGACCTCATGGCTTGGTTTTTGCTCTGACATGCACTGTCAACTGTGGGACTTTATATAGACAGGTGTGTGCCATTCCAAATCATGTCCAATCAATTGCATTTACCACAGGTGGACTCCAATCAAGTTGTAGAAACATCTCAAGGATGATCAATGGAAACAGGATCCACCTGAGCTAAATTTCGAGTCTCATAGCAAAGGGTATGCAAATAAGGTATTTCTGTTTTTTATAAATTAGCAAACATTTCTAAAAACCTCTTTTTGATTTGTCATTATGGGGTATTTGTGTGTAGATTGATGAGGGAAAAAATAATTTAATCAATGTTAGAATAAGGCTGTAACATAACAAAATGTGGAAAAGGGAAGGGGTCTGAATACTTTCTGAATGCTCTGTGGATCTTATATAATACATTATATAATACATCCAATATAATACAGGTGGAATGTTGACTTGAGCATTGAGGATAGCATGGCCATGGCGTGACTAACATAGTGTCAAAAACACAACTCAGGTCAATAACTGAAATCTTAAATGGTTGAATCTTTCAGTGTTAATGCTAATTATCAAATACTGTTATTACATTTTCCTGGGCTGTTCATGGCTTCACATAAATCACAGATATTGGGGGTGGTATTTCACTGAAACATAAGATCCTCATGCCCTGTCCCTCACATCTGATTGACCACCCGACAAGAGAGGGAGCAGGGAACATTGATATACCCTGATCTTCCTAATATTGAGTTGCCCTGCCCACTCCACCAGGACATGGACTATATAAGGTGTTGAAAGCGATCCACAGGATTTTACAAGTTACATCAATAAGGGATCATAGCTTTCACCTGATCAGTCTATGTCCTGGAAAGGGCAGCTGTTCGTAGTGTTTTGTACACTCATTAAGTGTAGAATTAGCACACAGCCAAGGTTTGGATGGCAGGGACATCACTACCGTCAGCACAGTGGAGTCACAGAATCCCAACCCTTCTCTCCTTATCTTCTCCTACTCCTCTCCTCCCCTCCTTTTCTTTCCTATCCGTCCTCCCCCCTTGATTATTCCACTGTTCCAAAACATGTTGACATAGCATTATAGGGTTCTTCTGACTAGATAGATACCTCCTCTCCTCTCCTGTTTCCTCTCAGAAGAGTCAAAACTGAGAACGCTGTAGGACAGGCCAAAAGTGCCTGTCTGTTTTTAGCCTCCAACACCACCACGCCTGCCTGATGTGTTCCGTAACCCTCACCCCAGTTGGTGAAACCCTCACATAATACTTCACACTCCCTTTCTCCACATTCCCTAAACTGGAGGCTCCTAGGCGACTGAGAATATTACAACCATAACCCACAGGGGTCTTAAAAGGGTAGGATGAAGTTACCCGTAGACACTGATCTAAGTTCAGTTTTGTGTTTCCTTCCCTAATTGTTAAAGGCCCAGTGCAGTTAAAATTCAGGAACTTCTAATCAGCCTGTTTGCATGAGTGGGAGTTTCGGCTTCCCTGATGATATCACCAGGCGGTAAATTGGTTAATAGACCAATAACAAAGAGAGTTCCAAAACTCTGCCAATAACAGCAAGATTTAAGTTTTCTCCTCCCAACTCAGACCACTCTCAGACAGTCATAGTACAATTCTTTTAAAAGCTAATATTAAAAATATTACAATAAAGTACTTAATTGGTATCCAAATGATTTGATATAAAAACATCTGCATTGGGAAAGGGAGATACCTAGTCATTTTTACAACTGAATGCATTCAACTGAAATGTGTCTTATGCTTTTAACCCAACCCCTCTGAATCATAGAGGTGCAGGGGGCTGCCTTTAATCAACCTCCACAGCACCCAGGGAACAGTGGGTTAACTGCCTTGCACAGGAGCAGAACCACAGATTTTTACCTTGTCAGCTCTGGGATTTGATCCAGCAACCTTTAAGTTACTGACCCAACACTCTAACCACTAGGCTACCTGCCTTCACAGTTTGGATTTTAGAACAGTAATCTTTTCCTAGATATGTTTGTACATTGTTAACGGTTGTAGTAGGAGACTATATCTGAGAAAGAACCCCTGTCATGTGCTCCAACAGCAACCCCCACCCCTCTCCTTGAGTCTTATATTCCCTGTCCAGTATCTGTTTCACATTGCGAATGGAAGGACATTAGCAGATGACACTTTGACATTCAAGTCTCACCAAGACCTGAGAGAGACCCTGTAGGCAGAAATATGATCCTAATTTTAATGTGAAATAAATGTATTGAATTTGATTGGCTTGCATGACTACAGGCTCACTCTACTCTTGCACACTGAGAAGAGAAAGAGAAAGAGAGAGAGGCTCTGACCACTGGTGCTGTCCATGGTGCCGGACTTTGAGAAAATTGATAATAAGCATGATACTCCCTTGTTAATTATGCACCGCTAAATGACATTCTACATGTGTCAATTTCAATCCTTCTTATCTACCCTTGTTGTGTCAGACTGGCAGACAGCACCGTGCCAATGGATACAGGCTGGTGACAAGTATTATTTTTAGACCTGCCAAAAAAAATATTTAAAAAGAAGTGGGCGTCTTTTCTGCTGATACTGCTGCAACTGAATATGACGTCTATAGGTAGCCTACACACCCTGGGTCAGGATACACTTTTCCCCCACGAAAAATAGTTTTACAGCTATAGTTATTGGTCCTGTACTTCAACATTAGTGTCAACTGTCAAGGGATGACACATTTTGAAACCCTGGATGCCGTTCTTTCTATTTCAAGATTACGCTGAGCACAAAATCTCTGAGCAAGTTCTCCAACTTGGAATGTCATCAACGTTGCTCTGCGGAGTGCCGATAAGAAGCCATTGAAAATAGATGAGAAGATCCTGCTACAATGGATACAATGGAAACGGTGGAATGTATCAGGATAGATCCAGATACTCTGACAATGCTAGAGGATGACGTGGACATCACAGAGGGAGTCTGCCAAATCAATGACGAGGTTGAGGATCTCCGCAACAGGTAGCAGCCTATATCCTACATAATTTCTGACATTCTGTACAGCCTACTAGAAGTGAAATCTTGGAGTCTTTTTCCAAAGTACACTGGCGGTCAGTTTTAGAACACCTACTCATTCAAGGGTTCTTCTTTATTTCTACTATTTTCTACATTGTAGAATAATACTGAAGACATCAAAACTATGAAATAACACATATGGAATCATGTAGTAACCAAAGAAGTGTTAAACAAATCTAAAAATATTTTAGATTTTAGATTCTTCAAATAGTCACCCTTTGCCTTGATGACAGCTTTGCACACTCTTGAATGAGTAGGTGTTCTAAAACTTTTGACCGGCAGTGTACATTCGCAAAAAACCTTAGCTCCTCCTTCGTCGAGATCACATTAGTGTGGATGAATAGTTAAGGAGATAATTAAATCATTTGATAAATGATTGAAAATGATTGCTGTCTCTGAGAATTCCACTTTGTCGAGATAAATCAGAGTTCAATCCATAGTAGACAGACAGACAGACAGACAGACAGACAGACAGACAGACAGACAGACAGACAGACAGACAGAGGGGCAGGGGTAGAGGGATCGTCACATACATAAGGCTTTCATTTCAAGTCATTCTTTATTCTAATTTCTTGATGTGCCTCAAAATGGGAAAATGTAAATTTGCCCCAGTACCTCACCATGTTATCTGTATTATCCCATCTCTTCCAGTTTGCGGTTGGCGGTTCAGGATGAGGCGGTGCGTCCCAAGATGCAGTGCTTAATGATGGACCCCTCCTTCTCCATGGTTACCGTGCAGGGCGAGGACAGCGGCATCCAATGGGAGACCAGCTCCAGCCGCTGCTCCACCCCTTGGGGTTCCGAAGCCGAACCCACCCCTACCATCGCCTCGGAATTCTGCTTTCCCAATGAAAGGTCTGTTTCACCTGGATTAGGATCTGGAACAGCAGGTAAAATAACCTTTGTCATGGATGAGGCAATGATGGTGAGGAGGCCAAGGATGAAAATAAGTTGTGGAGGAGGACGCAGGAGCCGGGCTGACAGACGGGGACAGACTCCTCTGCCCACAGGTGATGACTTAGGTGAGGTCACTGAAAGAAATTAGGTAATGCCTCAAACTCTGATATGCTCAAACTGTAATCTATTGAGACACATTTTTGGATATTTTTCCTTCCTCAGGTGAGTTGGTTGAGAAGCCAGAGCTAGTGGAGGTCTCCCTGCCCAATGTGAGGGCAGAGGGAGATGGGGAGGAGGAGGAAACGACAGATCCCAAAGAGGAGAAGAAGCAGAGTTTGTTCCGCCTGGTGTCAGAAGGCTCAGAGATCCTGAACATCATGGTTCCTCCCAGGCTGGTGAGCATAGACGAGGAGGAGAGCCAAGTCATGGTGGACAACCTGTCTTACCTGGAGGAATCCACCTTCACCAAACCCAGTAACGAAATCATAGAAGAGGTGACAAACACAATTTAATTAGATCTGTAGACCTTACTCTGTGTATCCATCCATCCATTCAGTCATTCATTCATTTATTTGCTCATTCACTTGTTTGTTTATTCATTCACTGATCCATTCATTCAGGTGTTTGAGGAGGACACCACACCATCAGTGGGAGGTGGAGATCAAACGGTGGAACACACTGACTCCTCCCATCTCACCAGGCCTGATCAGACTGACCCTCCTGGGGCTCCGGTGGCAAAGCAGCCCAGACGAGGAGCCACCAGTGACATGGACTACTTTGAGACATTTACTCAGATGGATGAGCCTGCTCCAGGAGGCCCCACCATGATTGAAGAAGGACAGAAGGAGGAGGAAGCAGACTGTGGAGAGGAAAACCAGCAGGTGAGTGAGGAGCCGGAACAGCTCCAAGATACCGCACCTGTGACCGAAGACCTGGGAGGTTCCAACACAGGCGTTAGCGGAGAAGAAATCTCCAGTGACCATCTAGATGAGGTGTTCTACGGCGGTATGGACAATATTCCTTCTAATAACTATCTGGAAGTAGAGGAGGGCGCAGTAGACAAGTCACCCAAGTCCCCCCTCAAGGAGAGTGGATCGGCCCTCTTCGGCAGCGAGGAAACCGTCCTCACCCCCATCTTCCTCCCCTCGGGACCCCCCAAAATCATCAACCCCACTCTGCTAGAAGAGCCTACGGCCATGGCCTTCCTTTACACAGACCTGTATGAAGAGGCGGTGGGCAGCAGGGAAGGAGTGAAGGAGGAAGACACTGAGAGTATGACCTCTGAAAGGTCCTTCCACAGCAGACACTCAGACCGGGAGGCCAGGGGGTACCTGGAGAAGTTTGTCCTGAAGGACGAGACTCCCATGGTGGAGCTGGAAGGGGAACCGGCAGTAGAGGAAGGCTTCAGAACTTGGGCACAGGAACTGTACACGCTGGACAGCTTTCTCTCCCAGCCTGATGATAGAGAGATAGAAGGGGAGATCCAGGAGTCTGAGCATGACATGACAGATTTTTTCCGGACGAACGCCAGTTCCTCTCCATCTGATGATCGGTACATCCCATCACTGGATAAAGAAAAGAACCATGCAGAACCTGTGAAGGAGGACAAACATGTTAAGGCAGACAATGTTTTAAAGACGGTGCAGGAAGCACCTCAGCTTCAAGTGTTTAAAGAAGTGAAAACCACAGAGGAGGAGAACAAGAGTCAGGGCGTTGTCACAGATTTAAATGATCCACCACTTTCTGACCCAGAGTCTTTCTCTGAGAGGGCTGGTGGGAGGAGTGTCACTGAGCCCCCCACAGATAAAGACCTCTCATACAAACATGATGCTCCCACAGTGGAACTACAAAAACTCCCACCTCTGAGTGACAGTGGCACAAATCAGGAAGCTCCAAAGCCAGTAGCCCCCCCTAGAAGGAAGCCAGCTGCACCTCACAAGAGCTCTCTGAAACTAGCGCCACTGGTTCGAGCCCAGACCCCAGTTGAGATCCTAGAGGGAGGAGGAGATAGAGGGAAGGAAGAGAGGGAGGAGGAGAAAGAGAAGGCTTCACCAGCTGAGACTGCTGATGAAGGAGAGGGGGATGGAGAGACAGGACAGAGGGAGGAGGAGAAAGATATGACAACACCAGTTGACGGCTCATCCTCATTTTACCAATCCCAGATTACGCTGCTCTCAAGTATAGCTACTGAACCAGTAAAAGCAGAGGATAAAAAGACTGAATTGGCTGAAGGAAACACAGAACCACCTCAGGCTGAGGAGAGTGACAGCCCCAAGCCAGAGGCTGACCCGGTATTGACAGGACAGGACAGTAAAACAGAACCAGCTAAAGGAGAGGCTGAACCAGCTGAGTCAGCCAAGCTAGAAGTTGAACCTACAACAGGACCTAGCCAGACCACTCCTTCCGTTCCTGCCCCAGTGAATGACCCAGCCAAAGTTGGCGGCGGATGCATCATCCTTTAACCTTATTAGGGGGAAAATACTATGTCCTTTTTAGACTTATTGGCTTTATGCTGCAGCAATTTGAAATTGAGAGGTCAAATGGTGAATTGAAGTCAAAATTACAGAACTTCATATTTTTTTCTCAACCTGGTCTCAGAGCATTTCGTACTATTCTGTACATAAATCCGAAACACTGCATTTAGTATGATATGTTATGGGTCGCATGGTATGTATTAATTTGTGGATGATATGTTACAAATTACAATTTGTATTATATTTTATGAATTTGCAGAATGTACAGTATGTTACAAATTTTCAAACTGTATGATATGTAATGAATTCTAGATAGGTGGCTAGTGGCTAACGTTAGCTAGCTGGCTAACATTAGGTAGGCTAGGGGTTAGGGTTAAGTTTAGAAGTTCGGTTAAAGACTTAATGTTAGGGTTAGGGGAAGGGTTAGCTAAAAGGGTTAAGGTTGGGGAAGGGTTAGCTAACATGCTAAGTAGTTGCAAAGTAGCTAAAGTACCAAGTAATTGAAAAGTTGCAAATTAATTAAATGCTAAAGTTGTCTGTGATGTGAAATTGCAACCATTGGGTTGCTAGACGTTCACGCTATATGCCCACCGACCATCCCAACTAACCATCCTACTTTAATTTTTGCCTTAAGTAACCATCTGTCTTACGTAAACATACTAACATACAATATTATACTGATTTTAGTGTCCTGGATTTACATTTACTATGTTACGTCTATCAGATCAGGCTGTTTTTTCTGGATATTTATTTTTATGCATACTTGCTTATTTTACCATTTTTAAACCGTAGCACAGTAGCACTTTTTGGTCTGGTTTCCCGGGCCCAGCCTAAACACTTTCAACTGAGATTCTCTATTAAGCAGTCAGTCAGACTCATAGGTAATTGTTAGGTTATTACCATTTAACCATTTAATTTCTAAATAAATATCTGATCATTTCTGAACTGTAAAATAAAGTTCTACCCATTTTCCTCTCCTTTTGTATCTAAGAGAGAAGAGTGTACCGTATAGCCGCTGCTCCAGATCATCCAATCTCCTCTGTGTTGATGGATGGTGGCCAGTTGAAAAAAACCTGTGTGTGTGTGTTAGAAATAGGAGGTATGAATCACGGAAGGGGAGGGGGGAATTGGAGAGGTGGGGTTTGTCAAATGAGTAGCCTCTTATACACATTGATGACCTTATAGGAAGGGAGTGTGTGTGTGTTGTCTTAAGTGCACCCCTTGCCTCCACTCACTGTAAAGGGTTATAAATAACCATCCTTGGCCTGAGCCTGACAACCCCCATCTTGACACCGAGTCTCTGTAACCCTGTTCTCTTCTCAGATTGGTCTAGTAACCATCTTCTTGGATTGGCTCCCACTGCAAAGAACCTTGCAGCATAAACACATAGTGTGATATGTACTGTATGTTCAGGTTTCTTATTCCACGTGAAGTATGGATGGTAATTAAATATAAGTTTACACGTTTATCCAAGTGTTCCTTGTGTGTCAGCTTGTTGTTGTGGATGCTCTAACTGAAGACTGAAGCAGCTGCCAACTCAATCTGAGGAACTGAAGTAGATCTGCATACCTGCTCCCTTTCTTGTATTCATGCAGTATTCCTCTTCATTCTCCTATTCATCATGTGTATCTTCCCCTGTGAAGAGTTGATGTGCTTTTCACAGTTTTTCAAAGGGTTTTGCATTGTATTGTGTTATATGGGGCTATAACAGAGATTTTGATAACACATTCACATCACCATCAGCGTGTTTTATTTCATTTTTAGTTTCAGGTGAGATTGTAACATTTTGTTAACATTTTGTTGAAAGGCTTTTAGTGCCATCTTCAGGCCAAATGGAAAATCGTACGGTCTTTCCTGCACCAGAACGGTAAACGGTAATGCACCAACTGTGCGGTGTGCGCTAGTTACCACAAACACAAGGTCAAAATTACCCAAATTTTATGAGAAAAAAATAGATTTTTGATCTTAATTTAGGTTAGGGTTAGGCATACGGTTGGCAGTGTGGTTAAGTTTAAGGTTAGGTTTAAAAATACATTGTAGAAATAGGAGAGGTTTATGACTGTAGTTACTAGTAAAGACTAAACTGCAGTTTAACACCAGGAAATTCCAAATGTCAAGGCAGCAACATTTTCAAATCAAATGAAAACAAAACTATTGAATTAGTCGTTAATTTCATTATTCTCTCTGGTAAATTTTATATACACAAAAACACATATTTAAAATATATTTTTACTTGAAATCCAATATTTAATAAAATATCTAGAATTAGTCAATAATTTTTAAAAATATATATATATTTTCTTCTTCTTTTTTTTTTTCTTCTATTGACTAATATATTCTTACAACTCTATCATAGGTTTGTACTACTGTAACCCCTGTACTTTATTGTATTTATTTTACTTTAATTTATGAAACTCAGTTCTTGTTATTACATTTTTCTACTTTTAATATTATTTTATGTTTTTCAGAGAAAATATACGTGCAGTGATGTCTTATGTTTTTTTTGTTGTATTGTAATTTGAAATGTTACAATATAATATATATATATTTTTGAAAAGCAACATTATAGTCCTAGCAGCAGCATTAAGACTTCCGGTTTTCGTATTTTGCCTTCAAAATAAAAGTCCATGGTAAAACGCTGTGTGGATGATACAAATCCCCCCCAAAATTGCAGCTTTGCATAGCGCGTAATGTAAAAATTATGTACAAAATATATAATTACATGGGAGAAAATCTAAACTAAAGATAATTACTATATATAAGATAAATAATATTATAAGGTGAAGCACATTGAAAAATGGTTGGAGCTTAAGTATAGTAAATAACAATAATGGCCTACTGGTAAAAAGTATATTCAAAAACAATTTAAAAATATATATAATTATTTTGATTGTATGATTCTTGTTAATTTATTGGTGCTATCGTTCAAGGATTATATTTTGAAATGTAATGTTTTAAAAAAAGTATTTCTGTATTTTAGTTCTATTGCACAAACAAACTGAACTGTAGAGGGAAAAGGATCGATTGTGGGTCCATAAAACCAGGGTCTAGTTTGAACAAAAAGCAAGTACATAGCATGTGTTACAGGACTTTTACTGTGGTCAAACATCTTAAAATGGAACGCCTGGACACTATACGGTACAAATATAGCACTGTACAGGCAAAATTATCGATAGTGTGTCCATAGAACCCGGGTCCAGTCTACTCACTAGAATCTACCTTTTCCTGGTGAGCACCTAGCTATTTTATGAGGCAACAATATGTCACACAATCACAAAAACCATAACCCACATCCCTGCTACTTTCAATCCAAAAACCCAAGTCCAAGATACAAACCTTTTGATGAATTGCGACTAGGGTTGGTTGAAGAAAAGTGCTGTTAACCTCCGTGATAACCATTGATAGACTACAGGCATAATTGTGGTGATACTAACCAGCAGCATGATCTTACTATGACACAGCTTCAAAAAATTATATTTTATTTGTCTAAAAAAAACGCTTGACCTAATGTATGTTTTGGCAGTGTTGTGGCTTTACATTCATTAATCTGATGACTGTTCTTTATCGAATCAAATAACTATGTTTAATTGTTACCCGATTAAATTAATCATGTAACAATTGACTCATTAGGAATTTGGGGCACCTCGAGAGCGGTTGTTTAAAGCGTTACCATCTCCCGAATTAAACTCTAAAGGTCTTGACCTATCACATCCAACAGTCAACGTATTAAATCATGACCTCTTATCGTATCATCATTCTGAACAGTCCTAACCTTCTTGGATCTGCAAAACCCCAGCCGTACTTATGATTCAGTGCTACACAAATTGGTTTAATTATTTATTTTCTAGCTAACTAAATAATAACACAGAATAAACATACACACTTAATAAATGAGAAAAAGGTTCCTAGCAGACTGACACAATATGGTAGCTTTTTACACAATGACATGGAGAGGGAGAGAGAGAGAGAAAAAGAAAGAGACTTATTGTTGATCCATTTTAGAAACTATTCTCACAGTAATCATATACTTTGCACACAAAGTAAGAAATCATGAATGTATTTACGTGTGACTTCCTTCGTTTACCATTTATCGCTGTTGGAACCAGCCCTACTTAGGAAGGTTGTTGGCCTTTCAGCGGCACGCTTGTGTGGCTCTGATTGTCCGAAATGGGTCTCCCCTTTCCCGCCTGCTACTGTTGTTCACTCAGGAAGATGCTCCTTGGAAGATAGCCAGCCAGCCGTGTCGACGGTTCCTATTGGTGACGAGAGTAGTAGAATACGGTGATTTGAGAAGAGTAGTAGGATGGTCCCACTTAAATTCGCTTTTCTAGATAATCAGCCATACCAGTGATTGTCTGAAGGTGAGCTTTTCGCTGCTTCCTCATGTTGATATTCAAGGTTCAAACCCCTCTGGACATGAGCTAGAACTCTACACGCCTCTCTGGTCTGGGAGGTGGGTTTATTTTCTTCACCTCGTGTTGAGGTTCAAGGTGCCAACCATTTCAAACGCCTTTCTGGTCTAATGTTAATTTCCATACCAGTCCTTTTATGCACTCTGGCCGAAGGGGACGGTTCCGTCAGTCTGACATGCTCTCTGGCCACACTTGGGGCATGGTTACTTACTATGCACAGTTTATAGGAGATAGATTCTCTTATGGTTCCTAAAATCACATTCCTATCTTAACATCATTTTTCATTACACATATACAATGTAGAGGATGGAGATTTGACAGATACAGGGGATATACTTTCCAAGTTACATTATTTCCTTTATAACCTTTTCTTATTTTAGAAAAATTGTTTCAGTATTCGTTTAAAAACTGTTAGAGTTGTCAGGAAAAAGTATGTTAATGGAGAGAGAGTTTCCTTCTCCTTTAATTTTACAACTGGGCATGAGCTGTCAACCTGGCCCAGTTCCCTCCTTCCCCTCTCTGTGGGTGAAAGGGGGTCTGGTTGAGTTATTCATTGCAAACCTGATCTGACCCACTCAGATCCTTACAGGACAGTCATGACAGCAGGTAAGGCTGCCCTTGGGCTGATTTAAATGTCTAAAGTCTGCAGCCTGCTCATCATCATTCGGATAATTTAGTACATTTACATACAGATATGCCAGTAACGATACTGATTAAAAAAAATATATATATATATATATATATATATATATATGTCTAGCCAAAACGCTTGACCTGATGCATGTTTTGTCAGGCAAGGCTGACTTTGGGCTGATTTAATGTGTAGTCTGTATTGTCATTTAGATCTAGTCCTGAATTTGTGAGTCAGCAGAGAGTTAAAGTGACTACAAAAGTGCAGAAGTATGATTTAGACTCAACATGAGTTCACTGACCTCATAGCCTCAGAGTAGGTGCCGTTACCGAGGCCAGCCTGGTCTCAGACTAGATGTGACATAGTAAATGTAAATCCAATACTCTAATGATATGATATGTTATGTTTGGTATGGTTACATAAGACAAATGGTTACTTAGTATGGCAGTTGGTTGGGGTGGATGGGTGGTCTTATAACGCAAAAATCTAGCAACCCAAAGGTTGGACAACTTTAGCTAATTAGAAACTTACTATCAAAATAAGTGTAGCCTAACACCTACCCAGGTGTTAGTTTTTCAATTGCATTACCATCTTTACAAAAGGGGACCTCTTAGGAGTAATGCTGTACTGTAATATAAACATGAACCCAGCCAGAGATAGAGAAGTGGCTGACAGAGGAAGAAGAGTGGCTGGGAGAGGGAGAGGAGTATGTATGCGTGGTGGAAGACGACTGAGAGGAAGATCCAGAGCTGTAGTCTCAGATGAGATTAGGGATACTATAATTGATCATGTAATAAATCATGGTCTATCAATGAGAGAGGCTGGTCTGAGAGTGCAGCCGAATCTGCAACGCTCAACAGTGGCATCTATTGTAAGACATTTCCGGCAAAACAACAGGTAATATGTACATTCTGCAAGGGCATCTTTCTGAACTGCACATTACAGAAGTAAATTGAGCAAAGCCTCCAAACCCACGAGTCAAGCAACTCAGGAACCAATATGTCCAGGTAAGATGACTATAATATACAGAACTGTCACGGATCGCTCCAGAACTTTCATTACGCACACCTGGCCCCTATTCCCACTGTTTGTATTTGTATATATGTGCCCTTTGTTTACCTTGGTGCTGTCCATTATTGTTACAATGTCCCTTGGTGCCCATGAGTACCTGTGCTGAATGTTTTGGGCTTTCGTGCCCTTGTGGATTGCGCAGATGACTCTGGGTCTCGTCCTGTGTGTTAATTATTGTGCGCATGTGTATTTATTTGAGATACTCCTCACTCTTTTGTTTGGGTTTCAACGCTGTGTTTTGTGTAAGTGTTTGTTTGGTCTTCGTGCCTTTACACGGCACACCGTAATTTGGGGTATCATTTATTTTTTTAACTATTACGCATTCCTGAACCTGTCTTCCGAATCATTGTTACCAACAGTCTGACATAAGAAAATGACAAAAAATGACAAAACATATTGAATCATATCTTATTCGTACACGTAACATATATACTGCAGGGAATTCTAAACAGCAAAGAAATTTAACAAAAAAAAACATTGTTTTTAGTGTTAGAGCTTTTTAGGTCATTGTTTTATAAGTGACAAAGTGTGCTTGTTGGGTGACAACCTTTGGTAGTGTGGAAGAATGAGATGATTTGAGACATGTATGAAGTATTTTGGTAGTTTTAGTGCATTTTGGATGTGAAATTAACTGCTATGCCAGGCTGAAAGTTGGTTAGGAGAACTGTGTGAAGTGTTTTGAAAAAGTATTGAGAAATGGGTCCTAGCGATTGCACAAAAAAAAATGTTGAATTCAAGGCACACTTAACCAGAATGGCTACCACAGCATTCTACAGCAATGCACCATCCCATTTGGTTTGCGCTTAGTGGGATTATAATTTGTTTTTCAACAGGACAATTACCCAAAACAGATCTCCAGACTGTGTAAGGGCAATTTTACCAAGAAGGAGAGTGATGGAATGCTACATCAGATGACCTGGCCTCCACAGTCACCCAACCTCAACCCAATTGTGATGGTTTGGGGTGAGTTGGACCGCAGAGTGAAGGAAAAACAGCCAAAAAGTGCTCTGCATATGTGGGAACTCCTTCAAGACTGCTGGAAAAGCATTCCAGGTAAATACCTCATGAAGCTGGTTGAGAGAATGCCAAGAGTGTGCAAAGCTGTCATCAAGGCAAAGGGTGGCTACTTTGAAGAATCTAAAATATATTTGGGTTACTACATGATTCCATATGTGTTATTTCATAGTTTTGATGTCTTCACTATTATTCTACAATGTAGAAAATAGTAAAAAATAAAGAAAACACTTGAATGAGAAGGTGTGTCCAAACATTTGACTAGTACTGTACTCTCAAGGTGCACATTTTCACTCCATGATATGTGCAAGGACAACATGCGTGCGTTTGTGCGCACGTGTACTTGCACATACACGTGCACACAAACGCGTGTGCATCCCATGTTGTCCTCAAATATATCGTGTTTTTGGCTCATAGTTTTTCCATGTTAGATTTGGAGATAAGGCTTAGGAGGATAATGAATGAATAAATAACATCTCTTAAAAATACATAATAGAGAATGTATATAGATGTACCCAAGCAACCCTCTCACAAACCCAGCACCTGCATTTTTATGACAGTCATACAGAGTTAACGACATCTGAAAAGTGCTAAAACAGGCAAGGGGATAGAGGGAGTGAGAGCTAAAAAATGGTCAGAGTAAGCTCTGGTATAGCAGCATCTAAAATGAGAAACGTTAAAGAAAATCTGACCACACACACGTCACCAGAGACTAAGGACTGACAGTCTATATGGATCCGATTCGTGTGGCGCGTTAGTCCACTGGCTTGAGCTGACAAACGTTTGATACAAATATAAGTATCAAGATTTAGGAAAACACTCACCGTGATCACGCATCAACTTTTTTGTACTTACGCTTCATAGAGGACTTTGTCTCAAATGTCGGTAGCACCGTAGCAGATCTGTCCTGGGAGCGGCATTGCGTGGATGATTCGCTGAATGTTCTCGTAGGACAGCACCCGTTGGCTGGCGAGACGACCTCCACACCAATTCTTCGTTGGAATCACACCATGTTCCTTGCAGAACTTTTATCACTGCAGTCAGCTTTTTGTAGAAATTCTGAAATCAGAAAATACATTATTTAAAACATGCCTTTAATATGTGCTGAAAGGCACAATGTATTCTCAGCTCTTTTACTTCTATTCATAATACAGTTTACTACTCATTCTTTCTTAAATACCTCCTGAAATGTTTAATACTGTTGCAGCCCCAATAATAACAGAAAACATCAAGTTGTAGTACTCTTAGAAATAAAGACAACTTAAGCATGTAGGAACTTGAATGTTCCTCTGCAGATTCGCTGGCTATCAAGGAAATATGATTTCCTCTGATGTTTCCTTTCTGTTTGTTCGCTTCTTTTCGAGCTGACAGTTTTCTTGGAAAGGTTAATGGAACCAGCAATCTTGCCAATGAGCACTATATGTTTTCCATCTGAAAAATAAGACAAATAATAGTGCATAATTCTTTAACATTGTCACCATCATAATATATTCTAGCCAGTACATTTTCAAGTTATATCATCACACTTTCAATAAAACACACAAACTACACATTCCCTGTGCTTATTGAAATGTATGCATGAATCCCACACACACATACCACAAACAGTAAACACACACACACAGAAAACACACACACTTTTACTCGGACAGTAAATGGGTCATGTTTGACATATCTTTATAGATGGTCAAGTTATATGATAACTTTATTGATGCGTTTATGTAACCTGTCTTTAGAACAAATAGGACCCTCAGGGGTAAAAAGCAAATAGCAGGGCTCCCGTTCGTTGGACTTGCAAGAGCACCTGAACAAGCAAGCCTTTTTAATTTCTTGCCCAGCATAATTTACATATTTCCCCTTGACCGACTGAAGCGCCGTAATTGACGGATCCAACCTTTAACGGGTGGTTTTCCTCAGTTTCGTCCTCAAGGGGCTTGGCCTCGACTTCGGTGAGCTTGTCTGAGTCGGTGTCTGTTCCATTTGCGGAGTCGCTGATGGCCACACTCTCCGGCTCAGGTCAAAAGTAGTTGCCAATAAATTGACGCCACTGATCGTCTGAACCTGCTCCCAGCACAACATCATTAATATTTAAAAATCTCGCAATTACTCTCTCCTGGGAATCCATCGATGCAGTAGAAAGCTAAGCTAGCTACTATCAAGGCGTAGTGAGACTATATGTATGATAGGTTTTGAGATGCGAGAGTGTAGCCTGAGGTACTTTTTGTTTTTCCATGGATGATACGCTACACCTGGACTTACAGTCCTGAGTGGACACATTTGAATTTGTAATGGTCCCCCTTGGGAATCGAACCCACAAACCTGGTTTTGCAAGCCACACAGGACCACAGTAACTTTGATTTGGGTGAACAGGAAAATGATCAGATTGAATAGCCTATTGTTGCTTGATTCAAAATACATAGCTTACTAGCTAGTTGGTAATTAATTTGTAACGATTCTCCTCTTCGTCTGAGGAAGAGTAGTCAAGATTGGACTAAAATGCAGCGTGGTACATGTCATGTTAAATTTATTACAACTGAACACAAAATAACAAACGTGAAACAACGAAAATCGAAACAGTTCTGTATGGTGAAAACACAGACACAGAAAACAACTACCCACAAACACCAGGTGGGAACAGGCGACCTAAGTATGGTTCTCTCAGTCAGAGACAACGATTGACAGCTGCCTCTGATTGGGAACCATACCAGGCCAAACACATAGAACTATAACACACAGAACAAACATAGAATGCCCACCCCAACTCACGCCCTGACCAAACTAAAATAGAGACATAAAAAAGGAACTAAGGTCAGGACGTGACAGTACACCCTCCCAAAGGTGCGGACTCAGGCCGCAAAACCTAAACCCATAGGGGAGGGTCTGGGTGGGCATCTGTCCACGGTGGCAGCTCTGGCGCGGGACTTGGACCCCACTCCACCTTAGTCTTGACCCACTTAGGTGGCGCCTTTAGAGCGGCGACCCTCGCCGCCGACCCCGGACTGAGGACCCTTGCAGCGGGCCCCGAATAGACGGGAGACTCTGGCTGTGCCGGACAGGAGGGAGACTCTGGCAGCTCCGGAGTGAAGGGCGACTCTGGCAGCTCCGGAGTGAAGGGCGACTCTGGCAGCTCCGGAGTGAAGGGCGACTCTGGCAGCTCCGGAGTGAAGGGCGACTCTGGCAGCTCCTGACTGACGGGCGACTCTGTCAGCTGACGGGCGACTCAGCTGACGGGCTACTCTGGCAGCTCCTGACTGACGGGCGACTCTGGCAGCTCCTGACTGACGGGCGACTGGAAGCTGCTGACTGACGGGCGACTCTGGCAGCTCCTGACTGACGGGCGACTGGAAGCTGCTGACTGACGGGCGACTCTGGCAGCTCCTGACTGACGGGCGACTGGAAGCTGCTGACTGACGGGGGACTCTGGCAGCTCCTGACTGACGGGCGACTGGAAGCTGCTGACTGATGGGGGACTCTGGCAGCTCCGGAGTGACGGGCTGCTCTGGCAGCTCCTGACTGACGGGTAGCTCCGGACAGGAGGGAGACTCTGGAAGCGCCAGACAGACGGGAGAACCTTGAGGGAGGAGATGGAGAGACAGCCTGGTGCGTAGGGCTGCCACAGGACCCACCAGGCTGGGGAGACCTACAGGAGGCCTGGTGCATGGAGGAGGCACCGGATGGACCGGGCTGTGGGGGAGCACTGGAGCTCTGGTGCACAGCCTTGGCACCACTCCTCCAGGATGGATGACCACTTCAGCCCGGACCCTCCAGAGTGCAGGCACAGGTTGAACCGGGCTGTGGGTGAGCACTGGAGATCTGGTGCATACCACTCACACCTCTCCCTTAGGCTCAATACCCACATTCGCTCGGCACGGGCGGAGCGCAGGCATAGGGCGCAGCCTCCCAGCGCCCCGGAAACGGCGTACCTGAGCCGGCACAATACTGGCTGGATGCCCACTCTCGCCTGGCACTTTTTCTCTCAATTTATTTAAAGGTACTTGAGGGGGGCTGGCCTATAGCGCTCCGGGCTATGAGCGCGTACTGGCAACAGCTTGGCCGCATAACACGGTGCCTGACCAGTACTACGCTGCTACATGGCTCAGGTCTATTGCCTGACTCCCCGTGTGCCCCCCTATTAAAGAGGGCCCAACTATATATAGATTCTACAGACCCTACTGAGTACTCCCCACCCCACTTTTACATCGGGTCAAATAAATAAAAAAATCTGTATAAGCCAGTATGTAATACATGTAAAACAGAAGAGGCTGGTGGGAAGAGCTTTAGGACGACCGGGTCATTGTAATGGCTGGAATGGAATCAATGGAATGGTACCAAACAAACAAACAGATGGAAACAACGCGTTGACTTCATTCCATTGGTTCCAATACAGTCATTGCAATGAGCCCGTCTTCCTATAGCTCCTCCCACCAGCCTCCACTGATATACAGTGATTTGCATTGGGGGCATTTAATTAACCTTGGAACCTGTTTAAAAACCCACATTTAATGCAAATGTGAACGAATATGAATTTATGAACAAATATGAATCATTGTTAATTTTTAGACAATTATTTTTAAATACATATGAATAAATACAGGTTAATGACACATTCCTACTATTACGTGGTGGACTTTTATTTAGAAAATGTCCGAAATTCCGTAACCCGGAAGTACTTCTGGTGTTATGACGAGAAGCTGATACGAGTTTCCCTTCATTTTTTTTCATGTTCCATACATTTGTAATGGACACAACATGCCAAAGTCTCTCAAATCTTTCCCTAAACCACCCTCTTGCTCCAGTTGAATATGCCAATTGTGGCAGCTCTTCTTCGCAAGATGACGAAGACATGGACGGCTTTGGGGATCTGCGATCTCTGCCTGTAGATGTCTGCGAGAGACGACCCACATGTTTACGATGTTGGTAAGTTCAGTGGGAGCACCGCCACAAAATATAGAAGTTACCAGTATCTTTGCCACCACCATTAATTGATAGTATGTGAATGAAAGCTTTATCAGTCAAATATTTAAGATTAGCTAGTTACTGTAATGGACCATCACATATCCAGTTACAATTCTGTAGCTACAGCTGGGCTGTATTGATTACACGAATTCATGCCAAACGCAACAGTTTGGATTAATGATTAGACCTGTGGTACCCTGTTGGAGCCTTGGAGGCAACCCGCCTAAGAGACAAGCTAGCTACATGAGGATATTCATTCTCTCCATGAACTATTCTGCTGCTTCCAACGAGACGATATGTGGAAGGATTCCCTCGCGAGGCTAGGGGTAGACTACTTCTCAAATACTACAGTGCTTCAATCATTATGCCCAGGGTTGGGTAGGTTACTTTCTAAATGTAATCCGTTAGTTACAAGTTACCTGTCCAAAGTTGTAATCAGTAACGTAACTTTTAGATTACCCCAAACGCAGTAACTTAATCTGATAATATTCATTTACTTTTAGATTACTTTCCCCTTAAGAGGCATTAGAAGAAGACACAAATGTATGTTAATCAATTGAACGACATCTATTGCAGGATAAATCTATGTCAAAGTTTACATAGCTGGTCATAACATTTTACTTTATGGGTTGGTTATGAAGGCTTCTTCTAACCTATTGCTTTCTACTACATATAATAATATGATTAAATTATAGCTTTACATTAAAAACCGAAGTCTATCAGAATTCCAGTCATTCCAATAAATGTTATACCCATTGATCTTCAAGAATAGGACTTGGAAATATGGAAGTATAGATTAGCCAAATTATTTTACCTGAGTATGACCCCAAAACTAAGGACATATTAGCCAGTCCTACTCTGTTGTTTATGATTTTGTTGACATGGAGGAATGATTGGGCTCATTGAATGGTTTTTCTTAATTTTTTTCAATGAGTAGGTGTATCCAAACTTTGGACTGGTACTGTATATTTAATATTTATGAATCCCAAAATGGATGTAGCAACTACAGCTTGTCCCTTTTAAGTCTATCAAAAGCGTTCAAGTTTGAGCATGTGTCCATTAGGCCTATGGATTTATTTTATCAGCATAAATTAGATTGATCAATAAAAGCCCCACTTTTATTCCATAGACTTGGATCCGCATTATGCAGCTGTTTCAAGAGCGCATTTTTAATTCGCTGTCCACTGGTTTAAAAAACAATGATTGATAGACAGTTTAAACTTATTGAATTCAACCATTATTGGGTTCAAATACATATTTAGGTTTGTGAACAGCCACCTACAACAACCACAATCCATCCGTAAGGCGCAAATAGCTAAATGAGAGAGCAGCAGTGTGAATCACATCAACGCGCTCTGTAGATATCAATAAGTGATATCTGTATGGCCGTAGACTACACCACTACTGTCATCCTTACCTCCAAGCGTTTATTCAAGTTGGATAATCTTTGGATGCCGACTGCAGTCACACCATTGGAAGACATAGCTTGGACTGTAGCCTACAAAAGCCTATTAATGCTCTTTCCCCGCAATCCATCAAACACATTTGGTGTGTCGTCATAGTGGTCTGACTTGTGGTCAGACTCGCTCAGATGGAACAAATTTAAACTTGCGCCTTTTTTCAATGCTGATTTGAATGTCATTTAGAAAACAGATTTTTTTGCGCAAACATCCTTTCGGAATTTAAAACTAATCCTCAAAGTAATCATCTAGTTTTTCAAAAGTATTGGTAATCTGATTACAGTATTTTCTTCTGGTAAGGGATTACAGTTACCATTTTTTGTAATCCCTTACATGTAATCCGTTACTCCCCAACCCTGATTATGTATTGCAACGGATACCATTTGCCAGACTCAACAGGAAGCAAACGGGGAGGGACCTACCTGAACTTGTCCAATACAAAACTCAAGTTTTTGTTGCAAAACGTTTTCCTTGGGACGAAACATTTTGGAACAGAATCAGCGTAATGAATACCACCCCAGTACTGAGTCCTTTATCTGCACACTGATTTGTGGCCATGTTAAAGCAAATTCTCAGTAGTCATCCACCATAATTATACCTTTCACCTTTCCCTGGCAGTCACATATAAAGGTATGCGATGAGCAAGGTAGTTATATAAGACTGTTTGGGAGACATCTTCACCCTCTCCTCTTCTCTCCAAACAGCCGTCCCCAGAAGGTGTGTCTCTGCCCGTTCCTGCCAGTCCACCCACTGGAGGTCTCCACGTGTCTGTACATCGTACAGCATCCTGCAGAGGTGTGTGTGTGTGTGTGTGTGTGTGTGTGTGTGTGTGTGTGTGTGTGTGTGTGTGTGTGTGTGTGTGTGTGTGTGTGTGTGTGTGTGTGTGTGTGTGTGTGTGTGTGTGTGTGTGTGTGTGTGTGTGTGTGTGTGGGGGGGGGTGGGGGGGTCGATCCATATAATTTCAATCACTTTCTGACTGCGCCCCTTTTGATTTGAACGAAACCACCCTGTATTCAAGAGTATGCTGTGTCTCAACTGATGGCAGGCACAACACAAACACAACATAAACACCTCAGATTATGTCAAATAGGGTCTGAGCTACAACATACAAAACAGTTCAAAAGTTTGGTGTCACTTAGAAATTTCCTTGTTTTTTAAAGAAAAGCCCAAAAAATTGCCCATTAAAATAACATAAAACTGATCAGAAGTACAGTGTAGATATTGTTAATGTTGTAAATGACTATTGTAGCTGGAAACGGCAGAGTTTAAAAAAAAATGGAATATCTGCATAGGCGTACAGAGGCCCATACTCAGCAACCATCACTCCTGTGTTCCAATGGCACGTTGTTAGCTAATCCAAGTTTATAATTTTAAAAGGCTAATTGATCATTAGAAAACCCTTTTGCAATTATGTTAACACAGCTAAAAACTTTTGTTCTGATTAAAGAAGCAATAAAACTGGCCTTCTTTAGACTAGTTGAGTATCTGGAGCATCAGCATTTGTGGATTCAATTACAGGCTCAATGGCCAGAAACAAAGCACTTTCTTCTGAAACTCATCAGTCAATTCTTGTTCTGAGAAATGAAGGCTATTCCATGTGAGAAATTGCCAAGAAACTGAAGATCGCTTTCAACACTGTGTACTACTCCCTTCACAGAACAACGCAAACTGGCTCTAACCAGAGTAGAAAGAGGAGTGGGAGGCCCCGGTGCACAACTGAGCAAGGGGACAAGTACATTAGAGTGTCTAGTTTGAGAAACAGACAGTCCTCAGCTGGCGGCTTCATTAAAGAGTATCCGCAAAACACCAGACTCAACGTCAACCGCAAAGAGGAGACTGGCCTTCTATGCTGGCTTTCTAGGCAGAGTAGCAAAGAAAAAGCCATATCTCAGACTGGCCAATGAAAAGAAAGGTTAAGATGGGCAAAATAACACAGACACTGGACAGAGGAACTCTGCCTAGAAGGCCAGCATCCCGGAGTCGGCTCTTCACTGACTTGCATGTGGTCGGCGGTTGTGGGACCGGTTCGACGTACTGCCAAATTCTCTAAAATGATGTTAGAGGCGACTTATGGTAGATAAATAAGTATTTAATTCTCTGGCAACATCTCTGGTGGACATTCTTGCAGTCAGCATGCCAATTGCATGCTCCTTCAACTTGAGACATTTGTAGCATTGTGTTGTGACAAAAACGGCACAATTTAAGAGTGGCCATTTGATGTCCCCAGCACAAGGTGCACATGTGTAATGATCATACTGCTTAATCAGCTTCTTGATATGTCACACCTGTCTGGTCGATGGATTGTTTTAGCAAAGGAGAAATGCTCACTAACAGGGATGTAAAAATGTATGGAAGGTTTTGTTCAAATCACAAGGGGTCCATTAATAAAGTGATTAAAATCCTATCCTAACGACTCACTCACAACCCTGAGTTTAGCCCTTGAGTAATGCCCCAAACTGCTTCAGGGTTACTGCTCTGCAGCTGACCCTATGCTCCTCCGATCCAGTGCGTGTGATTGGGTACTGTGTCAGTAAAAATAACAATGGAAATTATTTTCTCTGTGTTTTCAGGAGAGTCGAGCGCTTCGTACCGTCCCTCTCCTTGCTGCGTGTTTGCCCCCAGGAAAATGCAAGGTCTTGGTGGGAAGGAGATTCAATGAAGAGAGGTAAACATTTATCTTTATGTTGGTCCGATACTGAACATTACACGTACTGTCACGCCCTGACCTGAGTATTCTTTGTTTTCTTTATTGTTTTGGTTAGGTCAGGGTGTGATATGGGTGATGTATGTGTTTTTGTACTGTCTAGGGGTTTTGTAGGTTTATGGGGTTGTTTATCATCTAGGTGTTTATATATGTCTATGGTTGCCTAGATTGGTTCTCAATTAGAGGCAGGTGTTTATCGTTGTCTCTGATTGGGAACCATATTTAGGCAGTCATCTTCTTTGGATATTTCGTGGGTTATTATCTATGTCTATGTCTAGTTGCCTGTATATGCACATTTATAGTATAGCTTCACATTCGTTTTGTTATTTTGTATTGTTTGTTTAAGTGTTCTTCGTCTTAAAGAAGATGTATTCATATCACACTGTGCCTTGGTCTCCTCCATACGACGAACGTGACACGTACATCATTGTCTCTAAACATGTTGCATCTCTCTCTGCCTTACAGGAACCCAGAGCTGGCTGCAGTGTGTCGAGACAGCAGAACCCTGATACTGTACCCGGGACCAGATGCTCAGAACCTGGAGGAGCTAGTCCAGAAACAAGACCAGGACAGGATGGGAGAGCAATTTGTGAAGGCAGTGGGACCCAATGTCATCATCATCGATGGCACCTGGAGCCAGGCAAAAGATATGTTCCTCAGAAACACCCTGCTCCACCAGCCCAAACAGGTGGAACAGCTATACTTCAACAGGGCACAATACAGTGCCTTGCAAAAGGATTCATCCCCCTTGGAGCACTTTTTCTATTTTGTTAAATTACAACCTGTCAATTAAATGAATTTTATTTGGATTTCATGTAATGGACATACACAAAATAGTCCAAATTGGTGAAGTGAAATGAAAAAAAGAACTTGTTTAAAAAATTTAAAAACAGAAAAGTGGTGCGTGCATACAGTGGGGCAAAAAAGTATTTAGTCAGCCACCAATTGTGCAAGTTCTCCAGCTTAAAAAGATGAGGCCTGTAATTTTCATCATAGGTACACTTCAACTATGACAGACAAAATGAGAAAAGAAAATCCAGAAAATCACATTGTAGGATTTTTAATGAGTTTATTTGCAAATTATGGCGGAAAATAAGTATTTGGTCACCTACAAACAAGCAAGATTTCTGGCTCTCACAGACCTGTAACTTCTTCTTTAAGAGGCTCCTCTGTCCTCCACTCGTTACCTGTATTAATGGCACCTGTTTGAACTTGTTATCAGTATAAAAGCCACCTGTCCACAACCTCAAACAGTCACACTCCAAACTCCACTATGGCCAAGACCAAAGAGCTGTCAAAGGACACCAGAAACAAAATTGTAGACCTGCACCAGGCTGGGAAGACTGAATCTGCAATAGGTAAGCAGCTTGGTTTGAAGAAATCAACTGTGGGAGAAATTATTAGGAAATGGAAGACATACAAGACCACTGATAATCTCCCTCGATCTGGGGCTCCACGCAAGATCTCACCCCGTGGGGTCAAAATGATCACAAGAACGGTGAGCAAAAATCCCAGAACCACACGGGGGGACCTAGTGAATGACCTGCAGAGAGCTGGGACCAAAGTAACAAAGCCTACCATCAGTAACACACTACGCCGCCAGGGACTCAAATCCTGCAGTGCCAGACGTGTCCCCCTGCTTAAGTCAGTACATGTCCAGGCCCGTCTGAAGTTTGCTAGAGAGCATTTGGATGATCCAGAAGAAGATTGGGAGAATGTCATATGGTCAGATGAAACCAAAATATAACTTTTTGGTAAAAACTCAACTCGTCGTGTTTGGAGGACAAAGAATTCTGAGTTGCGTCCAAAGAACACCATACCTACTGTGAAGCATGGGGGTGGAAACATCATGCTTTGGGGCTGTTTTTCTGCAAAGGGACAAGGACGACTGGTAAAGGAAAGAATGAATGGGGCCATGTATCGTGAGATTTTGAGTGAAAACCTCCTTCCATCAGCAAGGGCATTGAAGATGAAACGTGGCTGAGTCTTTCAGCATGACAATGATCCCAAACACACCGCCCGGGCAACGAAGGAGTGGCTTCGTAAGAAGCATTTCAAGGTCTTGGAGTGGCCTAGTCAGTCTCCAGATCTCAACCCCATAGAAAATCTTTGGAGGGAGTTGAAAGTCTGTGTTGCCTAGCATCAGCCCCAAAACATCACTGCTCTAGAGGAGATCTGCATGGAGGAATGGGCCAAAATACCAGCAACAGTGTGTGAAAACCTTGTGAAGACTTACAGAAAACGTTTGACCTCTGTCATTGCCAACAAAGGGTATATAACAAAGTATTGAGAAACTTTTGTTATTGACCAAATACTTATTTTCCACCATAATTTGCAAATAAATAAATTAAAAATCCTACAATGTGATTTTCAGGATTCCCCCCCCCCCATTTTGTCTGTCATAGTTGAAGTGTACCTATGATGAAAATTACAGGCCTCACTCATCTTTTTAAGTTGGAGAACTTGCACAATTGGTGGCTGACTAAATACTTTTTTGCCCCACTGTATGTATTCTTCCCCTTTGCTATGAAGCCCCAAAATAAGATATGGTGCAATCAATTACCTACAGCAGTCACATAATTAGTTAAATGTACACCTGTGTGCAATCTAAGTGTCACATGATCTGTTACATGATCTCAGTATATATACACCTGTTCTGAAAGGCCCCAGAGTCCGCAACACCACTAAGCAAAGGGCACCACCAAGCAAGCGGCACCATAAAGACCAAGGAGCTCTCCAAACAGGTCAGGGATAAACTTGTGGAGAAGTACAGATCAGGGTTGGATTATCAAAAAAATATCTGAAACTTTTAACATCCTGCGGAGCACCATTTAAATCCATTATTAAAAAATGGAAAGAATATGGCACCACAACAAACCTGCCAAGAGAGGGCCTAACACCAAAACTGACGGACCAGGCAAGGAGGGTATTATTCAGAGGCAACAAAGAGACCAAAGATAACACTGAAGGAGCTGCAAAGCTCCACAGTGGAGATTGGAGTATCTGTCCATAGGACCACTTTAAGCCGTACACTCCACAGATCTGGTCTTTACGGAAGTGGCCAGAAAAAAGCCATTGCTTAAATAAAAAAAATAAGCAAACACGTTTGGTGTATGCCAAAAGGCATCTGGGAGACTCCCCAAATATATGGAAGACGGTACTCTGGTCAGATGAGTCTAAAATTGAGATTTTTGGTCATCAAGAAAAACACTATGTCTTGCGCAAACCCAACACCTCTCATCACCCCGAGAACAAAATCCCCAGTGAAGCATGGTGGTGGCAGCATCATGCTGTGGGGATGTTTTTCATCGGCAGGGACTGGGAAACTGGTCAGAATGAAAGGAATGATGGCGCTAAATACAGGGAAATTCTTGAGGGAAACCTGTTTCAGTCTCCCAGAGATTTGAGACTAGGACGGAGGTTCACCTTCCAGCAGGACAATGACCCTAAGCATACTGCTAAAACACCACACAAGTGGTTTAAGGGGAAACCTATAAATGTCTTGGAATGGCCTAGTCAAAGCCCAGACCTATATCCAATTGAGAATCTGTGGTATGACTTAAAGATTGCTGTACACCAGGGGAACCCATCCAGCTTGAAGGAGCTGGAGCAGTTTTGTCTTGAAGAATGGGCAAAAATCCCAGTGACTAGATGTGCCACGCTTATAGGAACACCCCAAGATACTCGCAGCTATAATAAATGGGGTGAATACTTTCGCAAGTCACTGTAGATTGAGTATAAGGGAACCAGGTTTCTTTACACCAGGGGTGTATTGATTAAGTACAATAAAGCCAATGCAATAGTCCCAAAAGTGCAAACTACAAGCCAAATCAAGGGCTTTCAAGTGTATGGTCTGGTTATTTTTATTGTTGAAATGGAGTCTGCTGCGTTGTGTATTTCAGGTACAGCTGAGCAGGAGTGAGCAGACTAGCCAGTATGTGATCCGTTCTCAGCCATCTAACATCTGCCTGTCCACCCTGGAGTGTGCTGCTGTCACCCTGTCCATCCTAGAGAGGAACGAAGCAATACAGGAGGTGGGTAGCATATAGACCTATACTGTACGTGACATGACAATCATATATATATATATATATATATATATATATATATATATATATATATATATATATATATATATATATATATATATATATATACAGACAGACAATCATACTTGTTCTACAAATCTAATTTTATTGGTCAAATATGCATGGTTAGCAGATGTTATTGCGAGTGTAGCGTTCTAGTTCCGACAGTGCAGCAATATCTAACATGTAATCTAACAATTCCACAACAACTACCTAATACACACATCGAAGTTTTTCACAATTCCTGACATTTAATCCTAGTAAAAATTCCCTCTATAGGTCAGTTAGGATCACCACTTTATTTTAATAATGTTAAATGTCAGAATAATAGTAGAAAGAATGATTTATTTCCGCTATTATTTCTTTCATCACATTCCCAGTGGATCAGAAGTTTACATACACTAAATTAGTATTTGGTAGCATTGCCTTTAAATTGTTTAACTGGGTCAAACATTTTGGGTAGCCTTCCACAAGCTTCCCACAATAAGTTGGGTGAATTCCTCCTGACAGAGCTGGTGTAACTGAGTCAGGTTGGTAGGCCTGACAAATTGTCTATGGGATTGAGGTCAGGGCTTTGTGATGGCCACTCTAATACCTTGACTTTGTTGTCCTTAAGCCATTTTGCCACAACTTTGGAAGTATGCTTGGGGTCATTGTCCATTTGGAAGACCCATTTGCGACCAAGCTTTAACTTCCTGACTGATGTCTTGAGATGTTGCTTCAATATATCCACATAATTTTCCATTCTCATGAAGCCATCTATTTTGTGAAGTGCACCAGTCCCTCCTGCAGCAAAGCACCCACACAACATGATGCTGCCACCCCCGTGCTTCATGGTTGGGATGGTGTTCTTGGCTTGCAATCTTCCCCCTTTTTCCTCCAAACATAATGATGGTCATTATGGCCAAACAGTTCTATTTTTGTTTCATCAGACCAGAGGACATTTCTCCAGAAAGTATAATCTTTGTCCCCATGTGCGGTTGCAAGCCATAGTCTGGCTTTTTTTATGGTGGTTTTGGAGCAGTGGCTTCTTCCTTGCTGAGCAGCCTTTCAGGTTATGTCGATATAGGACTCGTTTTACTGTGGATATAGATACTCTTGTACCTGTTTCCTCCAGCATTTTCACAAGGTCCTTTGCTGTTGTTCTGGGATTGATTTTCAATTTTCGCACCAAAGTATGTTCATCTCTAGGAGACAGAACGCGTCTCCTTCCTGAGCAGTATGACGGCTGTGTGGTCCCATGGTGTTTATACTTGCATAGTATTGTTTGTACAGATGAACGTGGTACCTTCAGGCGTTTGGAAATTGCTCCCAAGAATTAACCAGACTTGTGGAGGTATACAATTTTTTTTCTGAGATCTTAGCTGATTTCTTTTGATTTTCCCATGATGTCAAGCAAAGAGGTACTGAGTTTGAAGGTAATCCATCCACAGGTACACCTCCAATTGACTCAAATGATGTCAATTAGCCTATTAGAAGCATCTAAAGCCATGACATCATTTTATGGAATTTTCCAAGCTGTTTAAAGGCAGTCAACTTAGTGTATGTAAACTTCTGACCCACTGGATTTGTGATACAGTGAAATAATCTGTCTGTAAGCAATTGTTGAACAAATGACTTGTGTCATGCACAAAGTAGATGTCCTAACCGACTTGCCTGAACTATAGTTTGTTAACAAGAAATTTGTGGTGTGGTTGAAAAACGAGTTTTAATGATTCCAACGTAAGTGTATGTAAACTTCCGACTTCAACTGTGCGTCTCGTGTCTGAGCCGTTGAATTGCGACTCCACTTTGTCTCTATACTGACATTTCACTTGTTCAATTGCCTTGTGGAAGGAATTACTACTCTGTTTGTATTCAGCCATATTCCCAGTCACCTTTCCATGGTTAAATGCGGAGGTTCGCGTTTTCAGTTTTGCAGGAATGCCACCATCTATCCACGGTTGTTGCTTAGGGTAGGTTTTAAGTCACTGTAGGTACAACATCTCCTATGCACTTCCTTATAAACTCACTCATTGAATCGGCATATACGTCAATATTATTCTCTGAGGCTACCCGGGAACATGTTCCAGTCCGCGTGATCAAAACAATCTTGAAGCATGGATTCTGATTGGCCAGACCAGCATTGAATAGTCCTTAGCATGGGTACATCCTGTTTGAGTTTCTTCCTATAGGATGGGAGGCGCAAAATGGAGTCGTGGTTGGATTTGCCAAAGGGAAGGCGGGGGAGGGGCTTTTATGCATTGCTGAAGTTAGAGTAGCAGTGATCCAGTGTTTTACCAGCGCGGGTGCTACAGTCAATATGCTGATAGAATTTAGGTAGCCTTGTTCTCAAATGTGCTTTGTTAACATCCCCAGCTACAATAAATGGGCCTCAATATATATGGTTTTCAGTTGGCATAATAGTCAACATCCATTTCTATCTGTACTTTCTATAACGTCTCACGACTTCTACCCTCCTTACCTTACCCTCTTGAGCAGTGTTGTGGGTAATGTATTATAAAGCAACGTGTTACAGTAATAATATAATTTTTTATAGTAACCAGTAATGTAATGGAGTTACTGCTCCAATTTGAGTAATAACTTTATAGTTTCTGATCAAATAAATTGATTGTTAATTTTGTCATCATTCCCTTCCTATTTAGTTATTGATCCAAGTAAATATTTGTGATTATTATTCCCTCTCTAATGGTGCAATATATATATATTTTTTTTAAACAAATTTGTTTTTGTTCTCAGTCTCACTAAGTTCCTGTTTATGCACGCACTACTACTAACTGCTTTAATGAGAGAGATGAAAAATGACAGAAGTGTCTTAAACATAGACTTTCTCAACATGGAAGTACTCTGCAAAGGCAACACAAAACTCGTATCGAAAGACCCCCGATACCTGACTGCTGTTGAAGATGTCTGTAGGCCTACCTCATTCAAACAACCAAGGCTTGAATTTAATCATTCAGCAGGACAGGGTGTAGAATTAGGGAGAGCTGAACAAGCTTTTATCTGGGTATGTAGTAAGACGAAATGCTGCCCTTATCCATGGTAGAATCTGTCATTATTAAAGTACTTGTTTTGGTGTATCGGCCTACTTAACGCAACGTTGTTTACATTTAGTGAGGACGTGCAACATTTTGGTGTGTAACGCAAAAAGTAAAAAAATAAGTAGTGTAACAAATTACTTTTCCCAAGGAGTAATAAGTGAAGTAATTAGTTATTGTTTAAAGAAGTAACGCGTAATGAATAATATATTACTTTTTGTGAGTAAAGAACCAAACACTGCTCCTGAGTATAAGGCTGCTACAGACCCACACCATGATGGCGGATGGCCCTTTGCAGCAATCTGCCTGTACGTGACTGTACATTTCCTCTTCATGTCCCTTCCAGGTTCTGTTGAAGCCTCTGCAGGCACTGTGCTCTTTCCAGCTGCAGCATGGGGCCCTGGTCCACCACAGCAAGGAACACCTGATACGACACGGCATTTACGACAAACAAATGCCCACGAACAAACGCAAGATCAAGAGAATGGAGAATCTTATTACTAACAAGCACATCTGCCCTAGATGAGGGACTACTAGATTGTTTATGAAATAAAAGAACACTCTGGCCTATCCTCATATAGAACACTACTTTTGACCTGAGTGCAATTTGTATTAATCAACATTTCTTCCACCTTACCCAGATGTGTACAGAGCACTGAAATTCAGACCCCTGGGTCAGTGTGGCTACCCACTATATTTCCAATCCAATGTGTGGTTATTTGAAATGGTCTTATTTGTTTTTATACATGTGTTGAAATAAATATGTAAATTGTCTGCTGTCTAATTTGATTATGCAGGACTTGATGACATGGTGCATAGTGGTGGGGAAAAGTACCCAGTTGTCATACTTGAGTAAAGTAAAGATACCTTAATAGAAAACGACTAATGTGAAATACCACTAGAGTAAAAGTCTGAAATTATTTAGTTTGAAATGTAATTGCAAAAATATACTAAGCATCAAAATTTTAAATATTTTTTACATTCCTTATATTAAGCAAATCGGCCCGCACGATTCTCTTGTTTTTATTTTATTAACGGATAGTCGGGGCACACTCCAACACTCAGACATTTACGTTTGTGTTAGGTGAGTCCGCCAGATCAGCTGTAGAAGAGATGACCAGGGATATTCTCTTCATACATATGTGAATGTTCCTGTCCTGCTAAGCATTCTACGTGTAACAAGTACTTTTGGGTGTCAGGGAAAATGTATGGAGTAAAAAGTACATTATTCTATTTAGGATTGTAGAGGGGTAAAAGTTGTCATTATAAATAGTAAAGTACAGATACCCTCAAAAAATACAAGTAATGTATTTATTTAACCTTTATTTAACTAGGCAAGTCACATTACTGAAGTAGTTTACACCACTGTTGGTGCATATAACTTCAGTGAGGACACCTGAACCGTCTTTGTTCTAACACAGCCTCGTTCAAAATCATTGACAAGAGGAACACATTTTAATAAATGTAAAATTGCAGCCGAAATGATGTTATCACGGTAAGGGTAAAATACCCAAATTATCCTAACTATTTTAACGCGCCGCTGGTGTAGTGGTATCATGCAAGATTCCCATTCTTGCGACCCGGGTTCGATTCCCGGGCGGCGCACGTATTTTGTTACATTCTATCACAATTTTCTCATACAAAATAAATATCCAACATGCCATCCATAGCACAAATCATATGTTACTGTTAATCAATCGTTGCATTACAAGTCTTATTTTGGTCATCGCGCCATCCTGCCAGTACTTTCACCAAAGCCACAGTGCGCATGCGATGCTATACCTTAGCGATGCCGTATATCCGCTCTCTTTCTCCGCCATTTTATGTCGCTTTTCTATTGTTCATAATTGAAGTTAGCAGGGGCGGCGGAGCAATTTACTGCGCATTAAAACATTTTTGGATATTGCTCAGTGGACATCAGCAAAATAGGGTAAAGGAGCAAGAATCCAAGGTCATCATAGAATACGACACACGTGGATTTTTCTCTCAGGGTTCGATCTCAACCTCGGTCGGAAAATATGATGGACGACGAAACACCCAAGACCCTGTATGTATGAATAGCGGCACGCTATTAGCTAGCCGAACGACTATTTATTTCAAGTATCAGTGCATCGGTCTTATGTGTCAATTGCATTTTCATATGATGTGGTTCATAATAATCATGTCAGTCATTTCTCTACCCCCCTGTTTATTAGCTAGCTAGGACTGAGCCAGCCCACTGGGTTTATGATGGAAATGCACTGGCTAATAGGCTAGTTAACTAACATGTCAGACGTGTCCATTTTTAAGACAAAGGCACTGTAGCCACCTATGCTGTAGAAGAGAGAACATTGTTGCAACTTGCATAATTGTCTCTAAAGCCGCCTTTTTAGATCTCAACATTTAGAGATATTGTGATGTTCTTGTTCGCCTATTGGTGTTAAATATACATTTAGCATATTTTGGTAATGTCATTTGAGGAAGACTAACGTTCGCATGATTAGCAGGATAACTAGCTATCTTGCTTACTAACTCTTGTCGACAGCATGCCGGGCCTCTAAATTAGCTTCAGTATCATGCTGAACAATGCTGTTGTCGTCAGCCTTATAAACGTTACATTTCTACACCGGTGTCCATACAGTATTCAAGAAAGCACAACCTAACTGCTAACGTTGGCTATCTAGCTATACCTACACTGCTCGGCATACATCAATGATCAATAATAGTCGGACATCAATGTGTTGCTGTTGGCTACCTACCATACCGCTACAAATCTGAGATTCAGATTGGGTATGCCAGCTAGCTAACCTGAATGTGTTAGTTGCAACTACGACACTGGCCATGCATGATAATGCACATATAGAAATTGTTGAATGCAATGTGAAAGCGCGGCCTAGTCCTCTCGGATGCCCAGATTCTGGGGCCTAGGCGCCTAATTTAGGAAATTCTAACTGAATGTTACTTACTCTATACATTTGTGTTAGTTTTTCTCGCGTTAGACACAAACTGCGACACTAACATAATCTGTCTTGAGAATGTTGCAAATATTATGTTCAGTAGCTGTAAAAGCCAGGTGTCTACTTTCCAAACAAAGCCGACTAACGTTACTTGACTGGTTTTGTATGGCACTGCCTTATGTTATGGTTTCAGTTTCACCTCAGTTGTCTTCATGTGGCCATTGTTGCTATATGGTGCCTTGCATGGGCTGGTATCCATTTTAAGATTTGAAATCCCAATATCTTAATTGTTAGCTGTGAGGTAGAATACACTGAGTTAAAGGGATAGTTCACCCCAAAATAAGAAACAATTCCAGACGGTTTATACCGCTGTACTTTGTCGATGGTGGTGAACTATCCATTTTAAATCCAGATCTTCACAACCACACTTCCTTGTCTATCAGGTAAGTGGAGCATTCGGAGTATCTTGTGTTTGCTGAGTTGAACCCAGGGTGTCCATGCTGATGTTTTGTCACTGTGCTGCAGGTATGTTGGGAACCTGTCCCGGGATGTGACTGAAGCCCTCATCATGCAGCTGTTTGGACAGATCGGCCCCTGCAAGAGCTGTAAAATGATAGTAGACGTGAGTCCTTCCTATTGGCTAGGAATTAACCTTCTCCAATCAGCTTCAACTCAGAATTACCACTGCACCATGTTTAGTCAGAACAAATGGGAGAGAATGTTTTGAAATGGAAAAACAAAGAGCATTATGATTAGACTTGGAGCTGGGTGTTATGGACCAAATCCATATTGCAATAAATTGCCTGAATTGTGGTGATGGCAATGAATAGGATAAGTTTATAATATTAATGTGCACTGCAGTTTTTGTAAATTATCATTTAAACTACTACTACTAGTTTGATGGTTCTAGGCACCAATTGTCCCATTAACAATCACCCATATTAGATCATTTATTTCATTTCAAACTTCACATTTATCTTGTAAATGCTACTTATCTTAATGAACAATATCAGCAAAATGCCTGCGATAAGTGATTGGTATGGTCTGTCGATCATTTTCGGTCTAACGTCCCATCTGTATTTGCACTCGTTGAGAGGGGTACCACTGCTTCAAAAACATTTTCTCTAGTTTTGTCCCTACTGAGCGCCGACCATGACTAGGGGCCTATTCAGTGGTCTGCAACACATTGCAGATAGGAATTTAATGTATAAAGCCTAAAGAAAAACAAATATGACCACACAATTCACTGTTCTACATGACAGAGGATGTCTGTCCTACACACTACTGCTTTATCTGGCACTCACTGAAAGTGACCCAGGACTCACTAGCCAAATTAGACAGAATAGCTTTGACCAGTAATAGTCAGCTGCCAGTTTAAGAACACATTGTACTGTTGCGAGTTTTTCTTCTGGGTTTGATTTACATTGAGTCTGTCAAGCTAAATAGAGGGAAGATTGTTTGGCCAATCTGTAAATGATGATGAATGATAATGGATTTGATTTGTATAGGCTAACTGGAGTATAAAATGCTTTACATTTGAATTGTTTTTATTTAATTAGGCAAGTCAGTTAGTAACAAATTCTTATTTAAGGAGGGAGACTCAACTAGACTGACATTTCACAAGGGTAGGATGAAACGGTGGGCAGGTCTGGTGTCAAAGGTAAAGTCCATGTTCCTGTCCCCTGTTCCCCCCCAGACGGCAGGTAATGACCCATACTGCTTTGTGGAGTTCTACGAACACAGGCACGCTGCCTCGTCACTCGCAGCCATGAATGGTCGTAAAATAATGGGTAAGGTAAGCTATCGTATCTACAGGGTGAGTCTGGTTGGGTCGGCTTGGGGAGGGGAAGGAGGAGAGGGTTGGCCTACTTGATGTAGGTCTGGAAAGGTCAGATTGGCGCAAGCAATATGGCGGCCCTATGAGGAATGGTTAGGGGTGGGGTTGATTTGGGACTGAGTCTCATTGACTGGGTATCACACTGAATCATGTTATCAGTTCAATCTCAACAGTTGACATTAAACATCAGGGAGTATGACATGCATGGAATGTTTCCTCATTGAGCAATAATACTGCAACACCAGAATTTATTATAATTTTTTAAATATAGGTAGGCTACATTTGAATGGTCTTGCAGCATTCCTTACAACGGTAGGCTACTTTGTTCTTCACCCCGAAATCTGTCTCCATTCCTCACATGTCTAATGATAGCCCAGATAAGACTACATATTCCACACAAATGTTGTGTAGATGCCATTTTTAAAATAAATTAGGATCAATCTGCAGGCCTCAATCTCTAATTAATGGGGAAGTTTGACATTGGCACCATCGAATTCAGTCATATTACATTCTTTCCCATTCATTTGGGTTTGAAGCCAGCAGATCTCGCAATGTAAATGAAACGTCTGGTTCATTTGACCTGGGGGAGATACTGAATGAAGGAGCGTGGATGACGGATTGCACTTGAATTCAAACTCTATGAAACTCCTGTTGATAAGATGTTATGGATTTATTTATTTTTTGCTAGCTACTGATTGGGCACCCTGGCCACCTCAGATTGGTTGTAGCTAATAGGCTTACTACTCTACATACTATTTAATCCTACTGGTAGAAACAGCTTCTGGACGTCACCCATGTACAGTTTCATGCTCAGAAGACAACTTGGCATAGGCAATTAATATTGGCAGCATGTCCAATGACTTTAAACCTGGTTGGGTTGTGTAATCTTTCTAAGTAGTGTCCCCCATTGACCGGTTTCAAATAACACTCCTATACTTCTACCCTTATTTTTCTGTACAATGTGTTCTTTTGCAAAAATCCTTTGCATAAAGAATCCAAATAATACTATTTATATCTTTAAAGACACATTCAGTTGAAAATATTTTATCCTCAACAGGTATTGAAGGACCATTTGAGGAGTAATACAAGTTCGTAAAATTCACTTGTTTGTAAGTCCCTTGTTATTTGGACCTTTTTTTAACTTCCTAGACGTTTTGTTCCAAATTTGATTGATTAGACGGTGAGACTGAATTGTGACGTAGTCTGAGTGTGACCAGGCTTTCCCTCTATCACTGGTGTGACTACAACAAGCCCTCTAATAGGCTGACAGACGCGTGCTGTACAAGTAAGGCTTGCTTTTCACCCCTCTTTCCATCCCCCTCTATCTTTTTCTCTTTCCATCTCTTTCTCTTCTTTAGGAGGTCAAGGTGAACTGGGCCACAACCCCTAGCAGCCAGAAGAAAGACACAAGCAGTGAGTACTATCTCTATTTATACTTTGACATGTACTGTACCTAACTGTGTTAAAGGAGTAGTGCCTATATAAAGCATGGAAACTTAATAATTATTCAAATGTGGCTAGACTTTGTGTATGGGGCATTTAGAGCACACTTGTGTTATCCAAGATTATTCCAAGAATCGTTAGCATGGCTGCCTAAAATGAGCTGACTTTTTGTCATCTTCAAAAATGTTTTATACACATGGTTCTGTTTGCGTTCAGATCACTTCCATGTTTTCGTTGGAGACCTCAGTCCTGAAATCACCACGGATGACATCAAGGCTGCTTTCGCCCCCTTTGGGAGGATATCGTGAGTGTTCTCTGTTTCTCCCTACCCCAGTTGTTCTCTGTTTCTCCCTACCCCAGTTGTTCTCTGTTTCTCCCTACCCCAGTTGTTCTCTGTTTCTCCCTACCCCAGTTGTTCTCTGTTTCTCCCTACCCCAGTTGTCTCTGTTATGCTTATTCAAAAACACGACAAAGATCTGTTCCTTCAATCGTGAATGTTATTGATTGAACACGAGAACAAGCTGTATTCGCAGCATTCATCTGTAAAATATGTTCTCTACAGGTCTTTTTGGAGTATGTCTCTCAACAAGCAGCTAATGAAATACTAATCACAGCACTTCATAGTATCATACTTATCATCCAGTGCTTTACAGCAACGTGGGGCCGAAACCTCCCTGGACAGAAACCCAGTTAGTTGGTGGCAGGGAAAAGCTTCCTAGAAACACAGATGGATCAGTTGGCAGAGGCCATAACTTCCTGTTGTCTTGCTAACAGTAGTCTCTGTCCACAGTGATGCTCGGGTGGTGAAAGACATGGCTACTGGCAAATCTAAAGGCTATGGCTTTGTGTCCTTCTTCAACAAATGGGTGAGTGCCCGCCCCCTCCCAACCTCCATTTACTGTGCTGCATCTGGGGTTTGTGGCTTGCAAGAAATCATTAGCATCGGAGCAGTGTGAGACTCCATTCCTTTTTTGTGTCCCCCCTCAGACGTCACCCAGCAATGTTTAGCCACTTTGAGCTATTGAGTTTACATGGGTGAAGACAAGATTTAGATTCTATGTTACACCATTATTACTATCACTATGCATAATAAATGGTATGCCTTTATGTGTAGGATGCAGAGAATGCCATCCAACAGATGGGAGGTCAGTGGTTGGGAGGACGGCAGATCAGGACTAACTGGGCCACCAGGAAGCCCCCTGCGCCCAAAGCCACCTACGAGAGTGAGTTAGACACAACAGTCTAAAGAAGGACTCGCGCGCACACCTGCTGGCATCCGATTTGGGGAAAAATGTATGAAAAAAATGGCAGATTTTTTCATTCATGTTTTAAATCAACCTTCTCCCCTGTGGAGCAGCAAACACCAAACACCTGTCGTTTGAAGAGGTTGTGAACCAGTCCAGTCCCAGCAACTGTACCGTCTACTGTGGAGGTGTCACAACAGGCCTCACAGGTCAGAACCTTAAGACAATCTGTACTAAGGAAGTCACAACATAACTTGCAGGTTATTTAGATGGAATATGTGATGTCATTGGTGACCCCATCCTTACTGATGTACCTTGTTTCCAGAGCAACTGATGAGGCAGACCTTCACCCCCTTCGGTCAGATCATGGAGATCCGAGTTTTCCCAGACAAAGGCTACTCATTTGTGAGGTAAGTCCATGCACATTGTCTACAGAATACACTGTTACAGAATCCCGTATTCCCACAGAGTAACCCAGAATCACAGCAAAACCTGGTCATCTCTAGGTGAAAACGTGGAACTTTTCACTGCTGACCAGGTGTCTGCATCTCTAGTTCGATGGGAAGAGCCCTGATGGTGACCTTGAAGTTGTTCGGGAGATTTTTACTCTCACCTGCGTCTCTCCCTGGTATAGGTTCAACTCCCACGAGGGAGCGGCCCACGCCATAGTGTCAGTGAACGGGACGTCCATAGATGGTCACGTGGTGAAGTGTTACTGGGGGAAAGAAACCACAGACATGGTCAGCCCCATGCAGCAGGTACAGATGCCTCAGGTAAGACCACAGGTAACAGCACTTCCTTTCTCATACAACATCCTTTACACTCTCTTAGATATAATACATGTGTAATAACATGGATATGATATACACATGGATATGATGTACACGTGTCATAACATATCTACGATATACACGTGTAATAACATATCTACATACTCAGCTTTAGGGGCTTGATGTAGCAGTTGCCCATAAGCACAGAGCAAAGTGGGCTATCTAAGTAAACAGAAAAACATAGTAGACCCATTTTGATCTAATAGTTCATCAATTACATAGTTTGAACCCTAAGTGTTGTCTCCACAGCAGAACAAAATAGGTTTTGCAGCGCAGCCCTACGGCCAGTATGCCCAATGGTACGGTAACGCCCAGCAGATTGGCCAATACGTCCCAAACGGGTGGCAGGTGCCCACCTACGGAGTCTATGGACAGGCCTGGAACCAGCAGGGATTCAAGTGAGTACTTGTGGACTCCTAGAGGGAAGGGAACAAGGTGTTTGAAGGAAATGCAGCCCAGATGTCAGGAGACTTGTATAACATTTCAGCCCAGATGTTGGGAGGAGACTTGTTTAACATTTGTGGCCCTTGAAGATGAATCTGAACTTCTTGTTCATGTCGTTGCTCTCTCTCTTCATCCCTCTCATGACCTTTACCCTCCTGCCCTTTAACCATCACCGATTTTGGGTTTACACCTTTCTCTCCCCATCCTTCACCTATCCTCTAACCTCCATGTTGTCTCTGTGTAGCCATTTACAGGCGGGTGCAGGGTGGACAGGCGTGGGAGCCGTCAGTAATGGTGGTGTGGTGGAGCCTGGACAGGGAGTCAATGGGACTGTGCTGGCCAACCAGTCCGGCATGGGCACCGCTGGCTACCACACCCACTGATCAGCGTTGGCCTGGCGGCCCAGAGTCGGCCTCCTACCCTCCACAACAGGGATCCTATACAGGGGGTGGGGGGCCAACATGTGCCCTGTCTTTTACAACATGATTAAGAACTCTATGACGGGGAGGGGGGGGGGTTCCCCTGTCCGTCCCCCCCACCCAACCTGGTTTTTACATGTAAGTTTTATGGTGGAGAAGAGGAGGAAACGCTTGTGTGTCATTGGCGATAGAGTTGCCCAGTTGCCCAGTCCTGGTATATAAGATACACACGTGTGTGTGTGTGTGTATACAGTACCAGTAAAAAGTTTATTCCAGTGTTTTTCTTTATTTGTACTATTTTCTAGATTGTAGAATAATAGTAAAGACATCAAAACTATGAAAAAACACACATGGAATCATGTAGTAACCAAAAAAGTGTTAAACAAATCAAAATACATTTTTATATTTGAGATTGTTCAAATTAGACACCATTTACCTTGACAGCTTTGCACATTCTTGGCATTCTCTCAACCAGCTTCATGAGGAATGCTTTTCCAACATTCTTGAAGGAGTTCCAACATGCTGAGCACTTGGCTGCTTTTCCTTCACTCTGCGGTCCAACTCATCCCAAACTATCTCAATTGGGTTGAGGTCGGGTGATTGTAGAATCCAGGTCATCTCATGCAGCACTCATCACTCTCCTTCCTGGTCAAATAGCCCTTACACAGCCTGGAGGTGTTGAGGTTTTCCTGTTGAAAACAACTTAGTCCCAATAAGCGCAAACCAGAAGGGATGGCGTATCGCTGCAGAATGCTGTGATAGCCATGCTGGTCAAGTGTGCCTTGAATTCTAAATAAATCAGACAGTGTCACCGGCAAAGCACCATCACACCTCGTCCTCCATACTTCACAGGGGAACCACACATGCAGAGATCATCCGTTAACCTACTCTGCATCTCACAAAGACACTGCTGTTGGAACCAAAAATCTAATTTGGACTCATCAGACCAAAGGAAAGATTTCCACCGATCTCATGTCCATTGGTCGTGTTTCTTGGCCCAAACAAGTCTCTTCTTATTGGTGTCCTTTAGTAGTGGTTTCCTTGCAGCAATTGGACCATGAAGGCCTGATTCACACAGTTTCCTCTGAACAGTTGATGTCTGTTACTTGAACACTGTGTAGCATTTATTTGGGATGCAATTTCTGGGGCTGGTAACTAATAAACTTATCCTCAGTAGCAGAGGTAATTCTGGGTCAACCATTCCTCTGACGGTCCTCAAGAGAGTCAGTTTCATCATTGCGCTGGATGGTTTTTGCGACTGCACTTGAAGAAACTTTCAAACTTCTTGAAATTTTCCGCATTGACTGACCATGTCTTAACGTAATGATGGACTGACATTTCTCTTTGCTTATTTGAGTTTTTCTAGCCATAATATGGACTTTGTCTTTTACCAAATAGGGTTATCTTCTGTATACCACCCCTACCTAGTCACATCACAACTGATTGGCTGAAAGGCATTTAGAAGGAAAGAAATTCCACGTGACTACCTCATGAAGCTGGTTGAGAGAATGCCAAGAGGGTGCAAAGCTGTCATCAAAGCAAAGGGTAGCTAATTTGAAGAATGTAAAATATATGTTTTCTTTAACACTTTTTTTTGTTGTTGCTTACTACATGATTCCATATGTGTTATTTCATAGTTTTGATATCTTCACTAGTCTATAATGCAGAAAATAGTAAAACAAAAAAAACAACTGGAATGAGTAGGTGTCTGAACTTTTGACTGGTACTGTATACATGCGTACACACACCCTACAACTGACTCATGAATCAAAGGACTATGCCATTTTTAATTAAAGTACTATTAAATGATAAAGACATATTTTGGACTTGCTTTTTCTCGTTGGTTTGTTTTGAACGATTTCCACTGCTGATATCGTTAAGAAACGAGCTTTGCCTTTTTTTTTTTTCTTTGGGGGGGACTGTCATTTTAAAGAAATGTTTAAATCAATGACTCCATGGAATCATGTGAAATGTAAGAACCTTTTTGTTTTTTATGTTTATAAAAAACGAATCAAATGGATGTCAACTGTTGTATTTTTTTAAAAATCTCAATATCTCAACTAAGAAACAATTGCAGGGATTACTGCCACTGTTCTTCTTTCTTTTAAAGGCAGACAAATATTGCACAATACTATTACTTAGTTACCTTTTCACAAAATTTGATGTTACACAAATTCTAGGTATTTTGAATTGTTTTGCATTCCACTTTTTTCCTGTTGAAACTTTTGTTTTAGGAGGGCGTACGTACGTATAATGTTTTGTATGTAAATAACCAAACAAAGTCTGTTCAACTGTTCTGACGCTGTATAAAGAGGAAGAAACCTCATGTTAATTATGGAAGCTTGCTTGCTTTTTGACGGCCAGGGCTGGGGATTTAAACTAGACTGGGGCATATTAGCATCACTGCTAATTGCTGGTCCATTACAATGTAGGGACAGTGCAACATTTGATTCTTCCAGGGGCCTGAGGAGAGCGAACGGCAGTGCAAAAATGATCTATACTGAAAAGTAATGTAGAATGAAAGTTATTCTGTGTATACAACCTAAATATTGAACTTTTTGGTGTTTTTTTATGACAAAGTAGTAAATAGTTACCAAACGTAAAAAATGAAACTTGAATGGATCATAATTTTGCACTGTGCCCCCCCCCCCCCCCCCCCCCCCATGGACTTGTTTAAATAATACAGTTGGATGAGACCCATTGTGTTGCCTTACTTTGAGTTAATTTAATTTTAACCAACCAATTTATCATAGAGTAGGCAGTGCCTAAGGATAGACCTTATGTTTTGGGGGTGGGGTTATGTTGCTGATGCTATAACGTGTTCTTGCTTTGTCCCATTAAAATGCTGATGCTTATAAACATTGCTTGCGGAAACGGATCATATTTCTATCTCCATCACACTTTTTGTTACTGTGTTTTTACAGGCTTGAGTTGAGAGTATTGTGAGAGGTGGTCCAGTCTTACAACGAAATGTTTTTTTTGTTTACAATGAGCTTTCCTACTTGTAGTATTCAGATCCATTGATTTTTGTCATCAGATAACACGTTTTGTAAGTAACAGAAACTGGAATTACAAGAGCAGGGCAGGCCTACATACATTACATACACTGTGTTTGAATTTCTGATCTACAGGTATGAACAACATAGAAACTACATGTCACTTGATTCTCTTCTCTGAAAAGGCCTTTCATCTCGGCCATGTGACCAACACCAGTAATGTATATACGCTGCCTTCACTTGCTAGTCGGAAATATCCGATTTACTAACTGGTTGAACACGCCAACCAGATAACTTGGGACATTTCCGACTTGCTATCTAGATCTGAATAGCACGTGAACGTGGCAACAAACATTGTATTGCTGATGCTATGTAGTGACCATTTGAGTGGCTTTGAAGCCACTGGTCAGCCATATTTTCACTCCCCAGTAGGAGCAGTCCTCCATAGGAATGCATTTTGTAATATGACCTTTATTTAACTAGGCAAGTCATTTGAGAACAAATTTGTATTTACAATGACTGGGAACAGTGGGTTAACTGCCTTGTCATTCTGCCCCTGAACAACAACAAAACTAACATTGACCAAAAACATATATACTTTAAGGACTTTTATATTTTTATGTATAGCTCACAATTTAAAAGCATTTGAATGAAGGTGTCTGTAATAGAATAAACGTGGCAAAAAACAATGTAGTCATTAAATGCATTTCTATAGAGCTCGCCAGTTTGTAGTCCTAAAACCCGGAAATTAGTTACCTCTGGTTCCTTCAGCGAAAAATGAATGGGGAAAGAATAGGGGTTTGGGGATAAATGTCGAAAATAAGGTCTGAGGTTATCACTAGTTTGAGATTATATACCTTTTGTTCTATGAGATGTCAATAAATTAACCCGACCTTTTTGTATTATGAAGCCTTATGTGCCTTTTTAAATTACATAAATGCTTCAAAATTAACAAAAAGGATGCTCTTCATTTATCTGATGAAGATAATCCTAGAACAAAATGTTTAAGATTTTATAAAGCCATATTCGGACAGAATACATTTTACTGGGGAGCTCAGGTAATGTAATTATGTCCACGAGCACGAATCACCACATCCCTAATTTAGTTTTGTCCGAACTGCCATGTCAGTCATTTTTATTTGTCAGGAAGGTTATTTCCCCAGCTGCAAAAACCTACTGTTTTTCGGCAAACTCCAAATTCTTCTGATAATATTTATCCCGGCGAATCGTCATCCCTGTGTTTTTAGGGATTATTACAGAGTTTAACTGGTGCTGCACCCAGTTTGGGTATGAACATGGGGAGCATATTTATGCTTAAAACAAAGCGCTATGCACTAGCCTACATATGAATGATCTGTTTTGTCACATTTAAACCTTTCTAGTGCCATACTTCTCTTTTAAAATATGACGTGGACGATATTGTGCCAATAAATTGATACATTGCTAAATACGTCAGGTCTGCATAGGTTACCGTTTATGGTTATTATTGATACGCATTTTTATTTTTGACTTTCTCCGAATTGAAGGCCATTAAACCAATATTAGATTATCCCTAGACATTTAAAATATCTTCACGCCTAGAAGAGCCTCTGAGTTTCCGTCATAATGGTCAATTGAGAATGAGAAAACACCCCAAAATTACAGAGCAGTTTGGTAAAACTAATCCCCTCCTAATCGTCCACTGAAAAAACGGACATGTTGGGGTTATTATTACATAACCGACGTTCTATAGTAATACTAGTTCCATGAGAGTATGGCTTAAACCTGTTTTTACCACCACATTTATTTTCAGCATATATCCAAAAACACCATTCATATCCGCATAGGCTTTGTCCAGTGAACCTTTGTGGAGTTAGAACAATGAGCTAGTAATAGATCTTTGCTATCTGTGGAGTTAGTGCTATCAAAAATACGCCATTACTATTTTACAACCGTGGGGGAGTACCAAGATGGACGTGCGGTGAGTTAAACATCTACTTTATGTATAAGTCATTGTCCAACACCCTACCCAATCAGGATGCTCGTTACAGGCGCAATGCGGAGACACGGATGTAAGGAGGAATGGCGACGGTCGAGGAGAAGAGGAGGTTTGTGTATGAAAACTGGAACGACCATACAGCACCAGGATTATAGGTAGTGAAAAAAACACAGGTATGCGTTCAGCTGTAACCAATCATGGTTCAAACACAGGCGTGGAGCAGTAGATTGCGATGCGTCTGGTATAATTATGGACGCATTTTACGCACCGTTATTGTTCACTTCAGGAACAATGTCATCCTACATAAATTTGCTTTTCTATTCCTTTCTTATCAAAGTTACATGTGTTGAAAAGTAACCGTTTTTTTATGATAAATTATTTGTTATTTTGTATTAAAAAACCCCCACTTATTTCTGATTACATAAGGAAACGCGAAAAAGACCTACAAAGGCTTGACTGGAACAAAAGATTGCATTATGGCCTAAGTTATTTTTTGATCACATTGATTACAGTAATATCTACTTGCTGAAATTAGATCAGGCTGTATCGGTTCTCTTTTCAGACCTACTCTGTCTTCCAGACTTCAGGCCAACTGCCAGTGGAGACCGGCTGCCCAAATGGAGTCTGGTGTGGCAGTAACCTCACCTCCTGCATCGGTGGTTGCCCCTACACCCCACAACCTTTGCTCAAAGCAGAGAGAGAGTAGCAAGAAGACTGCTACCAGCACCAACCCCTCCTTTCTGTCCAATCTGGGCAAGCCCACCCTACGAGGGATCAGGAAGTGTCCCCAGTGTGGCGTTTTCAACGGCACCCGTGGGCTCAGCTGCAAGAACAAGGCTTGTGGAATTGTCTTCAGAGATGGGGGGGCTGTGGGGGGAGGCAGAGGGGCCAAGAGAGGGGCGATGGAGGTGGTGCGGGTGGTGATTGACGGAGGAGGGGAAGATGAAGAGGGAGATGAAGGAAGATGTGGTGAATCCTCAGGTGGAGGTGTGCAGGTGTTCTCTGTCTGTCAGCGAGTGAGAGGGGTGGGAGCGGCTGCAACACAGCGGGGGTTCATAGAGCTTGTCCCCACGGATACGGCCATTGCCACGAGTGAAGGGGCGACTCTGCTGACCCGGGTCAACATGGGCCGCTGCTTCCTGCCCACCTGCCGCCATGCCAACGGTCAAAGGTCAGGCCAGAGCCAGTCACAGCAGGCAGCTGTTCTGACCAACCCCCCCTCCAAGCATGGCTTGTCTAACTCCGTCACTCCCTGTGTCCACGTGAAGCAGGCCATGGAGTGCCAGGCGCAGGCCACCCCTCTCCCCCTGAAGAGCTCTATCCTGGAGGGGCTTCAGGCCTCAGCCGAGGCCAGGGAAGAGCTCTGGAGGTTAGCTACTGAGTCCCCGGGACCCCTGGTTCAGCGGGTGAACAAAGATACTCTGGTGGTGAAATGTCACAGTGGACCAAGTCATCCTCTGGGGCTGCTGCACCTAACTGTAGGCGCGGGGGGGTCTGCTGTTGGGGGGAAGGGGAAGGGGAAGGTCAGAGAGGGGGCTGTGTTTCAGTGTTCCTGTCAAGGGGGTGTCAGAGGAGGTACGGCAGGGGGAAGAGTGGCCGTGGAAACCTCCCAGAATGGGGATGGGGAGGTGAGAGGGTCCTCAGGTGGCGTCTCCTCTGGTGTCTTACCTGACTCCACCTCTCGGCCTGGTGCTGATGCTGGCCTTGCAGCTCCATACCTCTGTCTCCACTTCTATGCCTGTGTTTGCGCCTTCAGCAGCGACGAGAAACTGGCCTCAGAGTTCACAGGTTTCCTCAACTACAGCTCCAATGGTAGGTCCCTAGGAGAGGGATTGATGTGTGTGGTCTTTGTGTAATATTTCATGGTGTATGTATGTGTTCACTGCAGTACCTGTAGGAGACTCTGTTGTCATCTGTACTACAGGTGTACAACAGAATGCTGACTGCACAGTCCTCTGTGGCTCCAGCCCACCTCAGCTGCCTGAACCAATCACCGCTCACAAAACCAAGAGACTCCGCCTGGAAGAGCACCTCATTGGTGAGCTGCCCTGTCAATCACACTGTTCATCCTATAGAAGTGCGAGTGCCTCATCATGAAAATAGGATCTTTTTTATGTTCTTTGAAATCTGCCTGAGCACAATTTTTTTCTCTCGATCTGTCCTGCTCTGTGATCATCTATCCTCTTTTTCCTCTGTCACTCCTTTCTTCTTCATTTTCCCCTGTAAGTCCCTCCTTCCTTCTCTCTCCTCCCTCCATTCAGCTGTATGTCCTGTAGGGTGGGTAGGGGTAGGATGGGTAGAGGAGGCCTTGTCAGAGGAAACCTCCTGGTCATTGTGCTCCTGTTTCTATTGGGCTCAAGAACGCAGGTGCAGCCTGCCTGCCTCCTTTCTCTCTGTCGCTCTGTGTCTCAACCACTGCCTCTGTCCTGTCCATCTGTCCTCCCTTTCTGTCTCTCACGGCCTTTCTCACTGCCTTTCTGCCCCTTAACGGTATCCAATAAACCACAGATTCTTGAGCATTAAAAGGTCATATTATATTATTCTATCTCTTTTAATTAATTATGACTTGTGTGTGTGTCAGGGAGCAGTCAGCCTGTGGATGAGAGCCTGGTGACCCTGGGCTTCCAGCAGTGGCTAGCCAGCGTTACAGAGAGGATCCACCTGACCATGCACTACCAGTTTGATGGTAACACACACACACACACACACACACACACACACACACAGCCCTCCGTGCCTCTGTGTTTGTCTAATTGACGATGATGATAAAGATGTTGTTGTCTCCAGGTCAGCCGGAGCCTCTGGTGTTCCACATCCCCCATGTGTTCTTCAACGCCCTGCAGTATCGTCTGTCCCTGGGCTCCAAGAAGAGACGGCTGCCTAATGCTACCTCAGGTAACCCTTAACCCTAACCACAACCCAACGCCATCCCGAATTCAACTATAGTGAGCTACAAAAGTACTGGGACAGTGATCCTTGTTTGTTGTTGTTTTGGTTCTGTACTTCAGCACTTTGGATTTTAAATGACACAATGACCATGAGGTTAATGTTCAGACTGTCAGCTTTAATTTGAGGGTACCAATACTTTTGGTCCCCTGAAATGGGGGCAGTATGTACCAAAAGTGTCATAATTTCTAAACTGTTTCCTACCATATGGATGAAAATACCTTCAAATTAAAGCTGACAGTCTGCGCTTAACCTCATAGTCATTGTATCATTTAAAATGCTGGAGTACAGAACCAAAACAACAACAACAAATTGTCACTGTCCCAGTACTTCTGGAGCTCACTGTATAACGCTTCAAATGAGCCTACTCTAACCCTAACAGCCTCGGACACCCAGGCTGCGTTTACATTGTTCCCAACTCCTGGGGAAGGAACTTGTCAGCCGAAAGATGCCAAAAATACGGTGGATTCTAGATGAATGCTAGTGACACATTGCCACCTATCAAATCAATCAAACATTTTGATTGGGTGGAGCTCCAAACAGAGGTTATGTTTCTAAAACATTTTCTGACTTGCAACAGGCTAACTAGCATACGATACAAAAAAGAAGGCAGAATAGGCTACTAAAATGTTGTCTAACCGGTAGGAAAAGAGGCACAATCAAAACTAGGAAAAAACAACTAATTTGAATTTCTACTCTGAGACAATCAAATGCGAGCTTTAACAGCCTGCACTCCCATTCAAATGCAAAATCCAATACTGAAGTTCTCCAGACCAATATTTGAGTCATCAAGATGAGATTTGGAAAGATGGCCTCACGAGACTAACCCTAATGCAACTACAGGTAAACCTTAACCCAACACCAAACATGACACTAAAGTAACCACCAGTTTTAGGCTGAGTTACGAGGGAAACATGTTTTGTTGTCTTATCTTTTTGTTTTCTTTGGTCAGCGTTTGTGAGGAATGATGATCTGCACCATGGCTCCTTCCCCAAGTACACCTGGCACATCACCAACCTGATGCAGGTGAAACGCATCTTCGACACCCCAGAGGTCAGCTCCGTCTTCTTCACTCCTCCCCATCTCCCTCCTTCATCTCATCCACTCACACGGTCTTCAGACTGCTCGTGTCATGTATTTAACACAGGGTGTTGGTATGTTTTGGTCTTAGTCACTCTGTGACTTTCTATCTCACCATGCATCCTTCTCCCACTCTCTGTCTTCCTCTGTCTGTCTAGCTGCCCCTGGAGTTGAGCCAGAGTTTTGTGAAGAACAGTGATGGTTCCTACTCTCCGTTCCGCTGCCCTGAGCCTCTTCATCCTCACCCCACTGAGGGCTACAGCCGGACGGACAGATCCCAGGCCATACGACCCCTGGAGCTACGCACCTTTCTCCAAGTCGGTCAGTGTGTGTGTGTGTGAGAGAGAGAGAGAGAGAGAGAGCTGGGCTGGACTGCTATGTGTGATGTCATATGATCTGATTTGTTGTGATCACCACAGGACTGTGTACAGCGGATCAGAAGGATCCCACTCCCTTTGTGATCGAGTGGATCCCAGACATCCTGCCTCGCTGTCGCGTCGGAGAGCTCCGCATCCGCTTCCAGTATGGTCACCAGCACGGAGGACAGACGGAATACTGTGATGGAACGCAGAGACGCACCGGAGCGGGAGGGGGGACAGAGAGGGGGGGTTGCAAGTCATCATCAGAGACCTCCCTTCCCAAATAAAAAGTTCCACAGGCAACTGTCCCATGAGAAATCACTGGAGGATCTGTTAGTTAATAGTTCTGGGAATTATGAAAGTCTAGAGCATTGTTTTTAGATAGAGGGAGATGAAGGGGGACCAGTTTTTAGAGAGAGAATTGGGGGGGGGACATTTTGAGAGAAGGAAAGAAGAGATGTGAAAGAGTGCTGCTGATGGCCAAGAATTGTATTTTTTATATCACTGTTTGCACACTCTGTTTGCACACTCTTCTCCCAAAGTTACCCTATGTCCCTTCCATTGCAGCTAACATGGATTTGTGTTAATTCACACTATTACATGACTTATATGTATCAAATCGCAGGCGCTTGATAACATTAGCTACTCTGCAGAGAAGTAGCATCTGAATGTAATATCAAGTCATTGAGTTAATCAAATGACAAACGTGTGTGAGGCTTATGTGTGTGTCTGAAGGATTGTAAATGAATGACATCTGATTGAATACCCTTTGCATGTGTGTGTGCATTTATAAGTGGTGTATAATGAATAAGAACTTTCTGGTGTGTAGTGATCTAATTCACTGTCGAGTAGAAAATGTACATTTGTGCCCGTAGTTACTGAATAACATAATGGTTTGTTGTCTTTTTGTTTGTTTGTAGTGTAGATTAATACATTTATTGACTTTGAGAATCGACAGTCTTTCTTCTCTGAAAATCCACTTTTTCTATTTCTTAGCTTCGCTCCCTCCCATCCTTTACTGACTTATTTTACTGATTAAAGAGTGTGCACACTTGTGTCTTAGATGTTGCTTTTTTTTCTGCCAAAGTGTTGAGCTTAGTCTTTGTCCACCAGGTGGTGACATTGGCTAACAATTTCACACCAGTGTTCTACAAACTGGACTAGTGCCAACAGAAGAGAGAAATTATGTTTTGCTTTATAGAAACGTAACTGTCCAATGTTTGGCCATGGCTCCATTCCCCGATGAACAGACAGCTCACTTCAATTACACACTCCTTCTCAGGATATTATCATAACCACACAGTCTCAGAATAAGATCCACTTTTACATGAACTAATTGATTCAGTTAATGCTCCTTAGTGAACCACATGCCAAATTAGTGATGTACGGAGTAGGAGGAGGACATTAGTGTATCAGAGGTGTGTGGGTGTCAGAACATCGATGGCTCCCGGCCCTATTTGTCCTCCCTCTCAGACCCCCGGGAGACAACCTCCACAAGTGTGTGACACTAAGCGAGAGAAGAGAAACATCCTGTTTGACAGCATGAAAGCGAGCTTGAAAGTTGGATGAGGATGAAGGAGCGGGCTGGAAAGAGGGAGAGGGAGGGAGGGAGGGAGAGAATTACATTGGTAAAAGAATTGGAGCGAAGGCCACATGTCAAGTAGAATATGATTCAAATCTCAGGGTCACAAAATTATTTTAGCCGGTGCGCAGTGTGTGTTTGTGTGCGCACTAGTGTGTATGTGTCCCTTAATGATGGAATGTTGAGGAGCCAGCGCTCTGTGACTGTGTGTGTGCGTGTGTGTCTCTGTGTCTGTCAACGCCAGCCTACAGACACACTGAGACGACAGCTCTCTCTTAGCCTTGTTCTTCTCAATTACAGAGAAAATGAGTGTCAGTCTGCGCCTAAGCTATATAGTACACGGCTAAGGGTAAAAAACACAATAGAATCCAAAGGGTGCTCACACTCAAACCATATAGGGAAAACCTGCAGGTGGTCGAGATGGAGATACTGTACATATTTATATTATTTAATACATGTTCAGGTACTACGTGCAACATTTTTTACACTTCCTTTGGACACTCCCTCTAGGTCCGTCAGCTTAGTCCAATCCAAGATGGGGAGCGAGCAAGTGCAGACTTCAGAGAGAGGAGTATTGAGACTTGAGATTCACCCACAGTCTAATTAAAGAACACTGAGACAATGAAGTAATTAGCAGATGTCAATCAGTACCTCTGAGACTCAAAGGATCACTTAACTACTGACCTCTAAGGCCTGGCTGTCAATCATTAAACCAACCAACCCAATCACACATCACTCACCTGCCAATACCACCTACTCTCCCTCCCTCCCTCCCTCCCTCCCTCCCTCCCTCCCTCCCTCCCTCCCTCCCTCCCTCCCTCCCTCCCTCCCTCCCTCCCTCCCTCACTGCCCTCTTTCTCTCTCTCTCCACCCTTCTCCCCCCTATCTTTTTTTCTCTCTCTCAGTGTCTCTCTCTCTGGAATGTTGGTGGTTACTGACGGGATGCTGGGTTCAGTGGTGACCCCACTCGTCCCTAGTTTGTATTATCCTCTCTGACCCTGTGTTCCTCTCTCTGTCCCATTACAGCACCATTTATCCGACCTGTTTTCCTCCATTGTAACCAGGCTTCCCACAGCAAAACAAGTTGAAATTCACTCATTTTATTAATATGCTTGTTCTGCCCTCATATTGTGCATCACATTGATGTATTTGACCATTTTATTTTTCAGGACAACCAGGGTTACAAGTAGAACACAAAACGAATTGACAAACAGTTGCATTAAGGGCTTCTAAGCAAAAACCTGATAAAAATGTATTTATAAGACTACAGAAATGGTTTGCCCTATGAGAAATTAATATCTTACTCGTCAGTGAAAGTATGTGAGCTTATTACAGTATTATAGACACAATGTCCTGGGATTTCCTACGATCTTCTATGTAGAGGAATCCCTTACCTTCGAACAACTCTTGTGTGGCTTCTGAGAGTCATGGAGCAGTACATGTGTGTGTTCGTGAGAGTCTCAGGTTTTCATAGATGGGTCATAGTAGTTTTTAGCTCAACCCATTTGGACTCTTCAGACGTTTTAGTGAGAAGAACCATCCCCGGACCCCTTCGGGACCTGCCCTTGTCTCACAAACAGTGCTCTAACTCAGCCCTCATTAATCACAGACTATTGGTTAGTATCAGCAGACGCAGAGGAAATAGACTAATCCAACGGTACAACCGATCAAAAACACTGTTTAAAAGGAGTTAGAAGTCCAAAATGTGACTGTGGCTCTCAATAGGTTAACTCAACCCTTTGTCTGTTACAAGTAGGCCCCTACAGAGATACAGAGAGTGCAAGAGATATAGTGAGGTGAAGGGGTGAGGTGAGAAGAGGAGATACGGAGGGGGTGAAGGGTGAGTACATGTACTAAGAAGAATGGCACAACATATATGTTCAAAATTATAATATTAAAACCATTTATATTGTTGTGATGTTGTACTCTCATAAGGACCATTAGTATCCCAGTGAGCTTCATATGAGAGACATTTCTTCTCTTCTCTATTTGCTTGTTTCTCCCACTCAGACGTTGTGTCCAGGGTACAGTATTACTATAGAAGGTCATGAAGCCATGCATTGTCTCGTTCTGTTCAGCTTGGCTAATTTACTAATAGTATGAAAGTGTGGCATGTCTGGGATTCACTTGATCACAAAGGGAGTGGGATCCTTCTGATCTCCAGTACACAGTCCTTTGGTGATCACAACAAATCAGATCATATAACATCACACACACCAGTCCAACCCAGCTCTCTCTCACACACACACACACACACACACACACACACACACACACACACACACACACACACACACACACACACAAGTAGTGTAGTGTTGAGTGGCTGGGCTGAGTAGGGCTGTAAGTAGTTCCATCAGAGAGGAGAGGAGTCAGTAGCCTGAGGATACATGGGCCAATTATGGTCATAATTCTAATGGGACTGAGAGACTGGCAGGATGACTGATGAGAACTCTCTGCTCATTTACATGGCTGTGTAGCCATCATCAGACCTCTCTAATGTAAGGCTGTTTTAATGGGAGAACTCTATTTCCAATGTAGTTACTATATATGGCAAAATGTAACTTGGGTATGGCCAATAAACTTGAACTGGAATATGGCAAGTAAACTATAACTTGTACTTGAACTAATACTAACCATAACTTACTCTAGTCCTCCTAACCCTTTATCACAAGACTGTCCTCCATGTCAACTTAGCAACAACAACATATAAACAGTTACCCCTTTAGGACTGTTCTCTAGTCACTTTTTTGTAAAACCTCACACTCAGGGTTAGGCTGCAGTTACATGGGGAATCTGATCCCAGACCTGTGTTAGCGGCCACATTTTTGCTGTAGCCCCGAACAAAAACACCTGATTTAACTGATCGAGAGCTTGATGATTAGTTGAATCAGGTGTGCTTATCCAGGGCTACAATAAAATGTGTTTTGTTGGGGGTACTGGAGGACTGGAGTGGTGTAGAGAACGAAGGGGTGCAGTGTGCTGACGTGTGTCCCCATGCAGAGCAGAGCTGATAAGCCTCATGGTTAATGGTGTTAGGGCAGATTAAATTACCCCCTCCAGACTGCGCTCATTAAATAAACATCCCTCAGCCAGGTAGGCCGTCATTGTAAATAAGAATTTGTTCTTAACTGGCTTGCCTAGTTAATTAAAGGTTAAATAAATAAATATGATCCAGACTATGAGAGAGGAGGGCTGGAGAGAGGGAGGGAAGGAAGGAAGGAAAGCGGGAGAGAGGTGGAGGGAGGCAGAGTGTGAGGGAGTTAGGGAGGGAGAGGGGAGGGAGAGATAAACTGTTCTGTTATAACTGATGTACTACTACAGAGATATGGCAGATATAATGTCTGCCTCCCATAGTGTCCACTCCCTCACCCCCCTCTCTCTTCCTCTCTTTATTTCTCACTGCCCCACCTTTCTTATCTCTGTCCTCCTATATCTTCTCAGTTGCAGTCTGTTACCTCTTTTCTCTCTCTTTTCCCATCCCTATCTCCCTTTCTTCTCCCCTCTCTTTGCCTGGCACATCTCCTTTCCTCTCTCTCAGACCCTGTTTTGACCTTGGACCCAATGCATCCTCCTCTCCTCCCCTTCTCCTTCCCACTCTCCTCTCTCCCTCTATGAGTAATCTGTGCCGTGGCCCTCCCTCCATCCATCAGAGGAGTCTCATTGTTGTGACGTCTGGTTAATTCTGGTCTCATGATTTATCAAATTCTTATTACAGCTCGCTGAAAGCCTCATTCATTGTCCTGATGTATTGAAATGATAGTCCCAGTGTCGCTGCCAGAATCTCAACAAACTTCTTTTTCTCCCTCCCTCCCTCCCTCCCTCCCTCCCTCCCTCCCTCCCTCCCTCCCTCCCTCCCTCCCTCCCTCCCTCCCTCCCTCCCTCCCTCCCTCCCTCTCTGTTTTATTATTCTCTTCTGCTCATCCTCATTCTTCTTTCTCTTTGTGCTTCTCGTTATTGAAGCTTTCTCCTTTCTTTCTCTTTCTTTCTTTCTTTCTTTATTTTTTTTTTCTCTCTCTCTCTCTCTCTCTCTCTCTCTCTCTCTCTCTCTCTCTCTCTCTCTCTCTCTCTCTCTCTCTCTCTCTCTCTCTGATGAAGGGACAAGTTTTGGGGTATAAGCACAGCTATCTAATCACCTCTCTTCCCTCTCTCCTCCCATCCATCAGTGAACTGGCGGCCCTGGGCCCAGTTTCCCAAATGCATCTTAAGGTTAAGTTCATCCTTAGAACCTTAGTAGGAACATTGCTAATTCCCAGAGCTGCAGTGCCACGGGAAGTTGGGGTGTTGAGGGTGCTGCAGCACCCCATGATAAATCAGAAAAAAAATCCCTCAAAATTTGTGCACTGAGCCTTTATTACTCTTGTATGATCCCCACCTCTTAACTTCTTATGGCTGGGGGGCAGTATTGAGTAGCTTGGATGAATAAGTTGCCCAAAGTAAACGGCCTGCTTCTCAGTCTAAGTTGCTAATATATGCATATATTATTGGTATTAGATAGAAAACACTCTAAAGTTTCTAAAACTGTTTGAATGATGTCTGTGAGTATAACAGAACTCATTTGGCAGGCAAAATCCTGAGGAGAAATCAAAACAGGAAGTGAGAAATCTGAGCTTTGTATGTATTCACCACAGTTCACAATGAAATCCCCTTGAGATATTAATGATGTTGCACTGCCTAGGGGTTCCACTAGATGTCAACCATCTATAGAAATTTGAATGAGACTTCTACTGTGTGATGGGAGTGAATGAAAGTAGAATCTATCAGGTGTCTGGCAGTCAGCCGCTTAATCCTCGTGGTATACATCTTCCCGAAGCCATTCTGAGCTGTTTCCAAAAAACACAATTACTAAAGTTGCTTGTTATTTAGAACAGCTAAGTGATGCATTTTTTCTGTTTCACTTTATTAAACATGGAATCAAGATGTTTATCTGTCTGACTGCGACCACCTAACTTCAGAACGAAGTTGAATACAAGTACATAAAGTTGCTAAAGTCTTTATAATTGTTACAAACAAATGAAGGATGAAAATATGCTTCAAATGAAAACCGAGGTTAACTACATGGGCCTATATATCTCAATCATATTGAAATCAATTTCATGTTCAATAAATTGAGTTCTATTTTGCCGATAGGCTTTGGTGTGTAATTTTTGCTTGAATATATTTCACGGACAGAGTTGACCCTTGTATTTAATTTTTAATTTTTGCACTATGTAGAATCACAGGACTCTAAACACTCACGCACACTGACGCGCCAACACACACACACACACACACACACACACACACACACACACACACACACACACACACACACACACACACACACACACACACACACACACACACACACACACACACACACACACACTTAATTTGCTCACAAACAAATACTTTGCTCACACACATAACATGCACACACATTTATCCGCCAGGTCAACCGTGATACAAGTCAGAATTCAACGTCCATCCATGTCTGAGGACGTTGGGAGATTACGTGGAAACCGGCCACTAGGGGCAACAGTGAGCGCTGTTTTCTTCAAGTAGGTTTGGGTTTTTCTAGGGGGTTGTGGACAGGAATGGTGTGGATGGCCTCTTGTGCCAAAGGTTGTATGTTCAAAACCTTAACCCTTACCTTACCATTTGGAGTTAATGCCTAACCTTAAGATTTCGGAGTTAATGCCTAAACTTAACCTTAAATTTGATATTCGAGAAACATGGATGAATGTCTAATTCTGACATGAGACTGTGAGAGCTTGTTGCTGCCATTTATACTGAAGAAACACACCCATACTATTATCATATACACTGCTGCTACTCTGTTTATCTGATGTCCTGAAGCTTAGTCATCTTACCCCTATACATATCTACCACTATCCTGTATATAGTATGCTTACTTACTTTCTCATGTTTTTCTTATTTTTATCTATTGTGTGTTTTTGTCTACTTTATGCTAGACAAACATTTTCAGATCTTTCCATTGATTTTTAAGCAGATTTAAGTCAAACTGTAACTCGGCCACTCAGGAACATTCACTGTCTTCTTGGTAAGCAACTCAAGTGTATATTTTGCCTTATGTTTTAGGTTATTGTCCTGCTGAAAGGTGAATTAATCGCCCAGTGTCGGGTGGAAAGCAAACAGAACCCGTTTTTTCTCTAGGATTTTGCCTGTGCTTAGCTCCATTCCGTTTATTTTTTTATCTTGAAAAATTCCCCAGTCCTTAACGATGACAAGCATACCCACAAGCATACCCTGTCTGGGTTGGCGCCCCCCCCTTGGGTTGTGCCGAGGCGGAGATCTTTGTGGGCTATACTCGGCCTTGTCTCACGATGGTAAGTTGGTGGTTGAAGATATCCCTCTAGTGGTGTGGGGGCTGTGTTTTGGCAAAGTGGGTGGGGTTATATCCTTCCTGTTTGGCCCTTTCTGGGGGTATCATCGGATGGAGCCACAGTGTCTCCTGACCCCTTCTGTCTCAGCCTCCAGTATTTATGCTGCAGTAGTTTATGTGTTGGGGGGCTAGGGTCAGTTTGTTATATCTGGAGTACTTCTCCTGTCTTATCCGGTGTCCTGTGTGAATTTAAGTATGCTCTCTCTTTCTCTCTTTTTTTCTCTCTCTCGGAGGACCTGAGCCTCAGGACTACCTGGCATGATGACTCCTTGCTGTCCCCAGTCCACCTGGCCGTGCTGCTGCTCCAGTTTTAACTGTTCTGCCTGCGGCTATGGAATCCTGACCTGTTCACCGGACGTGCTACCTGTCCCAGACCTATTATTTGACCATGCTGGTCATTTATGAACATTTTAACATCTTGGCCATGTTCTGTTATAATCTCCACCCGGCACAGCCAGAAGAGGACTGGCCACCTCTCATAGCCTGGTTCCTCTCTAGGTTTCTTCCTAGGTTTTGGCCTTTCTAGGGAGTTTTTCCTAGCCAACGTGCTTCAACACCTGCATTGCTTGCCGTTTGAGGTTTTAGGCTGGGTTTCTGTACAGCACTTTGAGATATCAGCTAATGTACGAAGGGCTATAGAAATACATTTGATTTGATTTGATAAGCCAACAACATGCTTTAAAATATGGAGAGTGGTACTCAGTGATGTGTTGTTTTGGATTTGCCCCAAACATAACACTTTGTATTCAGGACAAAAAGTTAATTTCTTTGTCACATTTTTTTTGCAGTGTTACTTTAATGCCTTGTTTTAAACAGGATACATGATTTTGAATATTTTTTGGATAATTTGGATAATATTGGGGAGTAACTATAATGTTGTTGATCCATCCTCAGTTTTTTTCTTTCAAAGCCATTAAACTCTGTAACTGTTTTAAAGTCACCATTGGCCTCATGGTGAAATCCCTGAGCGGTTTCTTTCCTCTCCGGCTACTGAGTTAGGAAGGAAACCTGTATCTGTAGTGACTGGGTGTATTGATACACCATCCAAAGTGTAATTAATAACTTCACCATGGGATATTCAATATATATTTGTTTATACATCTACCAATAGGTGCCCTTCTTTGCAAGGTATTGGAAAACCTCCCTTGTCTTTGTGGTTGAATCTGTGTTTGAAATTCACTTCTCGACTGAGGGACCTCACAGATAATTAATTGTATGAGTGGGGTACAGAAATGAGGTAGTCAATCAAAAAAACAAGGTAATCACTATTATTGCAAACAGAGTGAGTCCATGCAACTTAAGTGGACTTACTTAGGCTTTTTACTTACAGTAAGTAATTAAGCATACTATATATACAGGAAATATTTAAAAAGTCAGTTCCAATACCATATTTACATATGCAGGGAAACAGGAGAGATGGAGGAAGATACAGTACCAGTCAAAAGTTTGGACACACCTACCCATTCAATATTTTTTATTTATTTTTACAATTTTTTACATTGTAGAATAATAGTGAAGATAACAAAACTATGAAATAACACATATGGAATCATGCAGTAACCCTACAAAATGCCAAGAGTGTGCAAAGCTGTCCTCAAGGCAAAGGGTGCCTACTTTGAAGAATCTCAAAAATAAAATATATTTGGATTTGTTTAACACTTTTTTGGTTACTACATGATTCCACATGTGTTATTTCATAGTTTTGATGTCTTCACTATTATTCTACAGTGTAGAAAATAGTAAATATAAAGAAACCCTGGAATGACTAGGTATGTTCAAACTTTTGACTGGTGCTGTATGTATAGGGGTAAAGGGACAAGGAAACAGGATATAAGATAGAAAGAGTAGCAGCAGCTTGCAAGTATTTGAGTGTGCGGGTGTGTAGAGTCAGTATAAATGTATGATCATATTATGTGTGAGCGAGCAAATTATGTCATGAGTGTTTGTGTGTGTGTTGGTAGTGACAGTGTTTGTGAGTGTGTAGGGCCCTGTGAGTGTGCATAGAGACAGTGCAAATATTGAAATAAAAGGTAAATAAAGACGCAAGGGAAACTCGGTCTGTGTATTTTCTTAGCTATTTATCAGTTGTAATGCTAGGGAATAGAAGTTGTTTAATAGCCTGTTGGTGTCAGACTTGATGCACCAGTAACCCTTGCCTTGCGGCAGCAGAGAAAATAGTCTATGGCTTGAGGGGTTGGGGTGTTTGATGAATTTCCAGGCCTTCTTTTCACACCGCCTGATATATAGGTCCTAGATGGCAGGGAGCTTGGCCCCAGTGATGTACTGGGCTGTCGCACAACACTCTGTAGCACCATGCGATTGGGCAGCGCTAATGCCATACCGAGCAGTGATGCAGCCAGTCAATATGCTCTCAATTGTACCATTGTAGAACCTTTTAAGGATTTGAGGGCCCATGCCACACCTTTTCAATCCTCCTGAGGCGGAAGAGGCACTGTCACGCCTTCTTCACGACTGTGCATGTGTGTTTGGACCATTTGAAGTCTTTAATGATTTGTACACCGAGGAAATTGAAGCTGTCTACGTACTTCAATGCCGCTCCGTCAATGTGGAAGGGGGTGTGCACGCCCCGCCCTTGTTTCCTGTTGTCCACAATCAGCTCCTTCTTCTTGCTGATGTTGAGGAAGAGGTTGTTGCTCTAGCAACACACTGCCAGGTCACTGATCACCTCCCTGTAGGCTGACTCATCATCGCCGGTGATCAGGCCTACCACCGTCGTATCATCAGCAAACTTGATAATGGTGTTGGGTGAACAAAGGAGTACAGGAGGGTACTATTCACACACCTCTGTGCGGCCCCTGTGTTAAGGGTCAGCATGGTGGAGGTAATGCTGGCTACCCTCACCACCTGAGGTTGGCTTGTCAGGAAGTCCAGGATCCAGTTGCAGAGGGAGGTGTTCAGTCCTAACCTTGGTGATGAACTTGGAGGGCACTATGGTGTTGAATGCTGAGCTTTAGTCAAGGAACAGCATTCTCACATCGGTATTCCTGTGATCTAGGTTGGTGAGGGCAGTGTGGAGAGTAATTGTGATTGCATCGTCTATGGATCTGTTGGGACGGTATGTAAATTGGAGTGGGTCTAGGTTGGCTGGGATGATGGAGTTATTGTGTGCCATAACCAGCCTTTCACAGCACTTCATGATTACAGAAGTGAGTGCTACAGGGCAGTAATCATTGTGGCATGAAGTCTTAGAGTTCTTAGGAACAGGAATGATTGTGGTCATCTTAAGACATGTGGATTATAGACAGGGACCAGGAGAGGTTGAACATTACCGTGAACATGCCTGCCAGCTGTTCTGCGCATGCTCTGAGAACACGCCCTGGAATACCGTCGGGGCCCGCGGCCTTGAAGGTGTTGACCTAATTAAAGACCCTTCTCACGTCAGCCTTGGAGAGCGAGTCACCAAGTCCACTTGGTCGGTGACGGCCTTCACATCCGGCTTGATGTTGTTATTGTCAAAGTATGCATAAAAGGCATTGAGTTTGTCTGGTAGAGAGGCATCGTTGGGCAGATCACGGTTAGGCCTTCCTTCTTAATCCGTAATGGACTGTAGACTCTGATTTCCATAACAAAGGGGTTGTCTTAATTCATTTGTAAAAATTTAGAAAAACAGAATTCCACTTTGACATTATGGGGTATTGTGTGTATGTCAGAGACAAAAACATCTCAATTTAATCCATTTTAAATTCAGGCTGTAACACATCAAAATGTGGAAGAAGTCAAGGGGTGTGAATCCTTTCTGAAGGCACTGTACGGTAAGGTAAGACTTGAATGGAGAAAGCTGATCCAAGAGAAGCGATGGTATCGACACATAGTCTAACTACGCGTTTAGGAAACTTTCTCTCTGCGTGGTGTTTTGGGAAAATCTTGTTACATCTTCGGCCATTGTAGGAATGCTGCATCATTAAGACACTCAGCAGCCGAAGTTCCACCACTATTAGGAAACCGGGTCCTGGCCTCTCCCCACACACTCTCAATAAAGTTATATTTGACTAATAAGCTACTGTCTGTAATTTTTGCCAGAATATATTTAACTGACTATCTGAGTTGACCCTTGTATTTAATTGTTTATTTTTCTCCACTCACACTCACACGACTCCACGCACACACTGACACACGCGGCCATACATCTTCCTCCAGACAGAGAGTGGAGGGATGCTGCCAGACTCATGCATCTTGTGTCACAATACGGCCCTCTACTTAATGAGCTTGTCTGGGCCCAACCCCTCCTCTCTCCTCTTCCTGATCCATTCTTTTCCCTCGCTCTACTCATCCTTCCTTAATTTGGCCACCTATATCTGTCTTTATCAGACCAAACTAAGCTGGGCTGGGCTCTCTGCCACTTTCACTCTCCCTCTCTCCTTCTCTCCCTTTTGAATCATTCCTTCTTTACTCAATTTAATGAGATTGTCTAAGGTCTGCCCCTCCTCTCTTCCTCTTTTTTTCTATCTATGTCTGGCCACCTCTCATGTCTGGCCACCTCATGTCTGGCAACCTCTATCCCTCTCTCTTTGTTGATGGAGAAATAGAAGAGTTAGACAGAGGAGAGAGATGTCTGTGTCTGACTGGTGTCATATAATGTTATGAGAGAGCGAGAGAGAGAAATCTATTGGGTGAAGTACCACAGTGATGCCATCACAGTAGCAAGATTTTGTGACCTGTCGCCACAGTTTCTTTTGAAACTTTTGTGAGTGTAATGTTTACTGTTAATTTTTGAATGTTTTTCTTTCTTTGTTTGGCAATGTAAACATGTTTCCCATGCCAATAAAGCCCTTTAAATTAGAGAGAGAGAGAGAAAGAGAGAGAGAGAGAACAGTTAGTATATGAGTATATGGGGCCTGGAAGTGACTTGGTTACGGTATATATCTATTATGTTTGTGTGTCTCCTGGCTGGGCTGCTAGATGTTACCTGATGCAAAGTTCTGGCTGGGATCACAATCATAACTACTCATTAACCCCATTGTGTGCATGCAAGCTCGGGGGTGTGTGTGCATGCAAGCTCGGGGGCGTGTGTGCATGTGCGACTACACTCACTCTTCCAAATAAAGCAAAAATAAAGGTTCTCTAAAATGACTGCATTATTACAGTAAATATATCTTATAACTGCCTAATATCATACACATTATCCCCCCCCCTTCTGGAATAGCCTGTTTAAACTGTGAATAAAGGTAATGAAAAGATTGAAAAGATACACTTCACTATGACAATGTTTTGTAATGATGCCCCCTTCTGGCCACAGTTCTCTACACCCAGTCTGGTCTCTATCCATCCTACCCTACCCTCCCTCTCTCCCTCTTTCCATCCCTCTCTCCCTCCTTCCATCTGCTGGGCCATTCTTCAGTGTTATTATTGGATTGCCAGAAGGGGCATATATCACTTCTCCTCTCATCCCTCCCCCTCCCTCCTTCAAATCAAATCAAGCTTGATTTATACAGTCCATTTCAGACATGGAATGCAACACAATGTGCTTTACAGTAAAAAAGAATAAACAATGAAATGATATAATCTGAAATATATACTACACAACAAACATAAGATAAAAAACTCAAGAACGACATAAACTGATCAACTAAGCAGAACCTAAGGAAAAGAAAAGCTAAAAATATGTATTTTAAGATCTCTTTAAAATATGTCCACAGTTTCATCCCTCCTCAGGTTCTGGGATAGTTCAAATGGAAGTGCCAGAGGACCTTACTGGGTACATAACTTAAAAGCATGTCTGACATGTATTGGGGTGCACAATCGTGGATTGATTTTAAAACCAATAGAAGAATCTTAAAATTAATTATAAAACTCGCAGGTAGCCAGTGCAGAGACCTTAAAATCGGTGTAATGTGTTCTCTCCGTCTGGTCTTGGTCAGTACCCGTGCAGCATTCTGTATGTTTTGCAGTTGACCAATGGCTTTCTTGGGTAGACCAGACCGGAGAGCATTGCAGTAGTCAAAATCCTGGATGAGTCTCTCTGTATCAGCCTGAGAGAGAAATGGCCACACTTTGGCAATGTTCCTCAGGTGGTAAAACACTCGTTTGGTCCTAATGTGTGATTCGAAATTTAGTTCAGAATCTAAAATAACACCTAGGTTTTTTACCTGGTGTTTTATCTTTATTGCCTGTGAATTCAAATGTGCGGCTAGATACTCTCTCTGTGATATGGCTCCAACAATAAGAACATTGGTCTTGTCTTGATCTAGCTGGAGGAAGTTGTGAGGCATCCAAGTATTTAAATCACTAATACAGTCAAATAATTTATTCGTGGAGACATCATACCCCCTTCACACTCATTCTGTCATAACTCCATCTCCTCGCTTTTGCCATTAATAATGTTGAACTGACTGCAATATCAACCCCTGCCTTAATCTCTCTCTCTCTCTCTCTCTCTCTCTCTCTCTCTCTCTCTCTCTCTCTCTCTCTCTCGTTCATCAATGCTCTCTTCAACTCTTTTCACCCCTCTATCACATCCCTTCATCTATCTTCTCTTCTTTCCAGACCCTCCTCTCCATCTCTCTTCTTCTCTTCTCCTCCCTTCGTTTCTGTCTCCGTCTCAAGTCGAGGCCCAAGTGGAATGGGTTGAGTCTTGAGTCAAGTCCAAGTTGTGTATTCTAAGAGCAAGTCAAGTCGAGTCACAAGCTATTTCAAGTCAAGTCTCAAGTTAAGTAAAATAAAAATCTATACTTGTTCAACTACAGATAGTTGTCTATTTTTTCAGCCCTTTTAATTATTTTGTCTACAACATATTTTGATTAGGCCAATGGAAAATTAATTTTAACATAAAATTCCAAATACAAGCTTGCATATTCTTTATCACAATTTTTTTGGGAGCTGCATATTTATTTATGGCAATCCTCTCTCCCTAGAATTTGGCATTTGCGCTGCACCCAATCCTGTATAGCTGCAGTAAATCTGCAATCTATTTGCTAGCTCAGTGGTTCTCAAACTTTTTGACACGCAAACCCCTAAAAGGAGTGGTTCAAAGGTGGCGACCCCAAGCACCAAGGACGCACATACACGCGCACACAATTCCTGTGCAAATGTAGCCTGTCATTACAGCAGTGGCGGTCAGTGCCGTTTAAGATGAGGGAGGATTATACATTTTTTTAAGAGCATGGCCTTATTTCTATTAAAGCATATTGATTGACTGTCATTCAAATTTCATTCACCCAGTTCAATGTAACATCGATAGGTTTAGGCTAATACATGATGCTCAAATTCTCCCTATACCCATCATGAGGTTGCTACAACCTAGCCTATGAATGAAAGTTTACAACACAGGTCGAGATACATTTTTTTGTAATCAAGGTGACAGATTCAATACCACTTTGCCTACTCTTGCCTGCATCTAGGTAATCTAGGATGAAATCATTATTCCAACAGCCACCCATAAACTGCAGGATAATTTGTTCATTGTATAATTCCTTCTCACATCTACGCGCTCTCCTCCTCTCACCCTTTCCCTTCGCTTGTGGAATTCAGTGCACAACACATCAGCTGTGTGACCAGCAGAAAAAACCTTTCCAGGCCAAACCTTCATATTGCCATGCCTCTCCTGTGAGCATACGAAGGATCAGGTTACAGTGAGTCTGCTCTACAGCGACCTCTCTCTCCCGCAGAGAGGGAGAGGGGTGAAGTTGTCCGTTTTATGACGGTCTTAACTACCTTGTAGAAACTCTGCCTTTGGGCTCTGCAGGATTGAGGGGAAAGAAACCTTTTGTTAGGAGGAGATTTCTCCTGCCAAAACTACAACACCAAAAGGCTGGATCATGATAGTGGAATTCCTTTCCCTCTCCCTTTCCCTTTCCCTCTCTTTTGAATCCACCATTTAGTGTAACAAGCCATCATATCGGTTTAGTCCACTAGGGACTTTTCATTGCGTTGTGTAGTAATCAATGTGTAAGCTATCCTGTTTGTGTGTTTATGTAATTCTGTGTGATTATTTAGTTAGTTAGTTAGTAAATAAATAATTATGCCAATTTGTATATCGCTGATTCATCATTTATGCTAGGGTTTGTGGAGATATCCAAGGATTTTGCAACATTCAGAATTCCGAATGAGACTGAAGGTAAATAAGAATGAATGAATTGATGTAAGAGATATTTATATCATTAGAGTTTAGTCGGGAGATAGTAACTCATTAAATCATTTCCCGTGGTTCCCCAGATTAATAATGAATTCATTGTTATATGATTAATTCAATCACATAATAATTTAACGTGGTATGTAATTAACTGATAAAATAACAGTCAAACACATTAATGATAGTCAAGACACGACAATATCATAACCACTAAAATCTACACACAGCCTACATTGTTGTCATCATATTAGCTAATGTCAAAGTCAACATAGCTACTACAGCTAAAGCGTTAGTAAACCTGCTACAATCATGCAGTACAGTGTACAGTCAGCGAGCACTTTAGCAGTTACACCGGCGGGCCTCGTGGCAATAAATGAATTAAACCTAAAACTTACCATGACCTGGGTGAGTTCCAGTGTTGGATAGCCATAGCCTGCTAACTAACATTGCATCACACTCTGTTTAGCTGGGTGTTTGAGTAGGCTAAACTAGCTACCTGCATTCGCTAGATAAGTGAAAGCAAAAAACAATATACAATGAAATATAGCTAGCTGTCTCTCTTGTTCTCTCTCTTACATCTCCCTCATTTTGGAAGGAATTCATTTGTTATAAACTGTTCAACTATTATCTTTCTCTCTTAGTCACCTACTCACCACATTTTATGCACTGCAGTGCTAGCTAGCTGTAGCTTATGCTTTCAGTACTATATTCATTCTCTGAACCTTTGATTATGTGTCAGTTCAAGCTGCAAGAGCTCTGAAAGGTTGGAGGACGTCCTCCGGAAGTTGTCATACGTCTATGGAAGGGGGTGAGAACCACGAGCCTCCTAGGTTTTGTATTGAAGTCAATGTACCCAGAGGAGGACAGAAACTAGCTGTCCTCTGTAGTACCCTACAGCTTGCTGTTGAGGATACTGTAGACCATTGCAAAACAGTGTGTTTAAATAAATTATTTGGTGATTTGAACAATGTGAATATATTTAGTATAGTTTTATCTAAAAAGGATACCTTATTTTTATAAAATTCACTGAGGAGGACAGTCCTCCCCTTCCTCCTCTGAGGAGCCTCCACTGCATTACAGACATAAACAGTGATGCATTTTAAAAATGCAAGACACATAAATAAACTGCGTTTTTATGGCCAGTAGCCACCCAAACTACGACTATCTGAAATCTGAAAATATTCAATGAAAATGATAGCCAGGTAGCCTATTGTTATTGTTCTGGGAAAAATGCGTCCATAGTAGATGAAACAAATGCTTTTTTGAGACTAATCTGGATATGCACGTCCGGCTTTGCGCTCTAATGCTGATGAATGGTTATTAAATATAAAATAGTATGCACTGTATATGTAGCCAATTAAAATATGTATACTTTTACATTTTTTACTTTAGCTCATGAAACATGGGACCAACACTTTATATGTTGCGTTTGTATCTTTGTTCAGTGTACTTGAATCACAAGGTAAAATGGTAATTACACCATAATAACCTAGATATTAGGCTACTTGTTTGCTTCTTGGTACCAGATTAGTTATTTTTCCCATTCAGTTTCATACTCATGACACCCCAGAATGTTCTCCACTTTGAGATCCACTGCAGTGGCTCACTGGACATGTGTTGATTGACAGTTTGTTGGTCTAATCAGAAGGCTGAGTGTGCGTTTCACTAGCCAATCTGCGATGCTGCCTGTGGCTACTGTCTCTGGCTGCGTGGAGAGCAATCAACGAAGACTCTGTGCCACAAAATGAGTTACAAAACATTACAAAACCAATGTCGAGTCCCGAGTCTTGAGGCTCCAGGTCCAAGTAAAGTCATTATATTTTATATCAAGTTGAGTATCAGGGCATCAAATTTGTGACTGGAGTCAGACTCGAGTCCCTCTTCTCCCTTTCTTTCCTCCCTCTATGTTTGTCTTTCATCCGGACAGATCAGTCTATCATGTGGCGAAGGTCTGGACACTGGCCCTCCTCTGCCTCCTTTGACCTGTGAAAAACAGAATCACTCTCTCCTCTCCTCCACTGGCTCCTACCACTTATGGTTTTATCCATCACACCGGGCACAAAATCAATACCAGCTTGTCCCCTCCTCCTCCATCTCTTTTATGCTCTCTCTCTCTCTCTCTCTGTCTTGCCTTCTCTCACTTCATTCTCCTATCTTCTACACCTGATGTAGTGATGTGGCTGTATATGCATATTTACCATTATCCCTAAACCAACCAATCAAAAACTTGATATCCCTTATAATTAAATTAACAGGTCATCTCTTTCTACCATGTGTTTTTGAAAGGAAACTCACTTACTGCTTCTGCCAAGAGGCCCAGGCTTTTATGGTAGAGCACTTGACCCATAATCTCAGGGTTGCTGGTTCACACACCACATTGGCTGTATCCCCTCTATCACTACATTAGCCAGCTTAATAACGAACCCATTGGGCCATTGATATAGTAGCGTTATTAGTCATTTCCAAAGATCTACTTGGCCTTAGCATCTCCAGTTAGAGGCCAGTTGAGAGAGGCAGCCCTGGTAAAAAGAGAGGTTAACTGTGGGTATAATTGTGCTGAGCACCAGCTCCAGTGGGAAAAGCTGATTTGTTTAAACAGCCAGGGAGTCGTTAGGCAGCCAGCCATGCCTCCCAGACTCTAAAGCTTTTCTAACCTCGTTAGTAATCTCTAATTCTTTCTCTCCGCGCCACCATTAAACCTTTCTTACAGGCTCTGGGCTGGGAATGGAATTAGATTGGATGTGTTGAGCAAACAAACCATAAATTACACCCTGCTCACTTACTAGTGTAGGTGGCCTGAATGACTATACACTGTACAGGCTTTTGTTCCAGCCCAGTATGAACACACCAGATTCAATTAAGCAAGGGGAATCTTAGCACACGCTCAGCCAACACAGACTCAGACATACACATTACTACATCACCTCCAGCATGGGCAGCCTGACAGCTGGGTCACAGCTGATCGTGGGGGTACACAATGTGACATGACCCCTGTGGAAGAGTATGGTGCAGTACAACACATCCCAACATGCCGCCAGACAGACAGGGCTGCCATCAGCTCAATTTTCCAGCCTCACCATGCAGCAGGCGTGTGCGTGTGTGTTTGGCACAGGGAGGGGCAGAGCACAGGCTAACTTGACAAGCTGACATGAGGACCATTCATATTCTGCTGCATCAGTGGACCTGAGTCAATATTTCCCCTCAGAGCCTCCCTTTGCCTCCAGATGAATGAATAGACAGACTAGTATTTGAGCAGCTGACAGACAGCAAGGGAAAAGGGGAAGAGACAGAGATGGTAAGAAAGTTGCTTTTAATAACAAACTCAATTAACTTGTTTCTCGTGGAAGAAAACAGATGTACTGTAATTCAGTTGAGTCTCAGTAATGTGTAAAACTTCATCAGATTAATGAAAGTTCATAATGTGCATCATAAAATGAATGCATATTTTGTTCAATGATTCTGCCCACTAACTGAATCCGATCAACGTAGGAGAGAGACAGAGAGAAAGAGAGATGTCCCCTCTGTCATCCTGTCACAGCACTACTCCCCTTGCTGTCCGTCAGCTATCAGAGGACGAGTGACGAGTGACAGCCTCCGTGACACACACACTCACACACAGGAGATCGGGTGCATGGAAGGAAATGCCAGGTCCTGTCCCCCACAACGACTCTGGTCTGCAAGCTGACACAGAGAGCGATAGAGGAGAGGCCATGTCATAAATCTGCTGTTGTGACTTTGGCTATGGCTATTAAAGATCATTTACTGATTAATTACTGGAATAATTAATGTATGTAATTTATTGTAATTAAACTTGGTTATCCTATCCAAATTAATCAAAGGTTGTGCACCATCAAGTTTTAAAAAAATATAGAGATCCCTTGAATTAACTCTGTCCGTAGTTATCATTAACCGTTATACCAATCCTATATTAACAATAGTCTTAATCAACAGTCAATTACTATATTCTCATTGTGAAAGTCGTCGAGCTCAGAAACTTCAAGGACCCAATCACTTGCAAATTAACTCAAGGCCACAAATTCGTTTTTAAGGTTTTATTTACTAGACTAAATAAGTTGGAAAATGAGGTAGTTAACAGAGTATGGCAGAACAGAGTAAGGCAGGGTCCAGGCTAACAGAATACAACACAATCATTGAAGTGAGAATCTCCACAGGCCAACATAAATTAACTTCTGTACTTGAACTGAGCAAATACAACAGTACATATATTCACCATACTTTTGAGGATGACATGGTCTTATCAACTGATAGTCGTCACCATTGTGGAATTATAGGTTCATCCACCAAGAGTTGCCAGTGGCTAGGCTATCAGTTCACATCCGAATGTGGACAATGCCTTAACAGTATTAATTATGATATCTAATTAAGACTAACAGTCTTACAATAATCTGTTACTGCCACCACTTTTACACAGACAGCGTCACAAAAAAGGAAAATGCAACGCAACAAGGTATTTACGTGGATTTGAGTGTCGTCTTGTTCAGTCGAGTTTCTGTTATGATGCAGTGGTACACAGAGAAAAGGTCTGTGGTCCTGGCGTTTGGAGCTTTCAGTCAAAGAAGGCCCTCATAGAAGCTCAAACATAGGCTCTCTCAGTTCAGTTCTCAGTTCGTTCAGTTCAACAAGATAAAGTTTGTTAAGATACTAGGGTGTAATATAATGTTGGTACGGATTGCCTTTGGGAGCGATGAAGACTCAACGGTTCCTCTCAGGCAAATCTTCTGTTTGAGTAGGATGGTGCAAATCAAAGTTGCTGTAGGTTTCTCGCAGCGATCTTTTGGTTTCCAAGGAGATGGATCATTGAATCTTCAAGGCATGGCCTACACCTCACAAAGATCTGATTTGATTTCTGGTTAGTAAGTCCTCTTATTTAAAATCAGAATCACAGAAGGCAGGGTCTAACGGCCCAGTTATGCAACAAGGGAATGCCCCGTTGATTGTAAAGATTTGGCATATCCATTTTCATAGGCGATAAACATGAAAGTTACTCATAAGTTTTCACAAAATACAAAAAAGTGTTTTTGAATGTGAGAACTATCTCTAGGATGAGGTACATAGTCTGAGGAGGGCAAATGTTACATTTTTTGCTCTTGACATTTTCTCCTTGTTAAAAAGCATTATTTTGTTGGAACATAGCTGTGGCGCCTCTCGGATGACCTCCCTCCCTTAATACATGTAAGTTGTAAAAGGGGTCTGCTGACTGTCTCCTGACAACCAGCCTGGCATTCAGAGTCATAACAGGATTGTGGGAAGAGCAGTTTGTTTGTTCTGTGATGGGTTGAAAGGGGGCGCTGTGAATTACAGAATCTGTGAAGCCTGGCATGAAATGTCCCGCTCTGTCCACTCATGGGTTCACAATACAACACTGTCTTGCCTACTACTTACTAAAACAACATACTGTGTCCTAATCATAGGCTACTACATACTATTAAGAAACTACTGTTTATTAAAAATGTATTCTGTAAGAAACAAATCTAAACGTAAAAGGCTCATACGTCTAATCCACAACTGCATTGCATCCCGCCCTTTGTTCGTTTTGGTATAGTGCGTCCCCTTATCTGATTATTAACTGTTGACAAATGTTGGTCTGGAAAGACGGTTCTCTTCCTCCATAGTGTGCAGTGAATTCTACAAGATGAAAAGCCGAAAAGAGTCTGACATCCTGGCGTTTAAAGCATGCACAATTTCCAGTGTCGGGGCAATGTTAATAATAGCAGGGGTTACTTTGGTGATATTGGATATCATGTGCCGAGGGCATTGATGTTAAAACGACTACACAGTGTTGAGTTACCTCAAGATGGGGTAAAACTGATTAAGGCCACCACACGTATATATGAGGTGGCTATGGAGGTAGAGGATGGGGAGCAAAGTGAGAATGACATGGCTTGGGAACACCTCTTGGATCCTGTAGTCTGATGGGGAAGACTGGGCAAAAGCATGAGGAGGGTTTTCATTTTTGCCAACCTCAACAGAAAAGTATCCTGAAGTCATGGTCAGGCTAAGAGAGAGTGAGAATTGTCATGTTATCAAACTTTGGTGGAGGAAGCCAACAGCTTCAGCTGGAATGGCATTCTGTTGTGTGATGAGAGATGGTAATAAGAGTGTACATATAGAACAGAGGCCATAAGCCTAACTGTGAATGTTAACCTTTTATAACTAGGGGGCGCTATTTTAATTTTTGGATGAAAAACGTTCCCGTTTTAAACATGATATTTTGTCACGAAAAGATGCTTGACTATGCACATAATTGACAGCTTTGGAAAGAAAACACTCTGACGTTTCCAAAACTGCAAAGATATTGTCTGTGTGTGCCACAGAACTGATGTTACAGAAAAAACCCAGATAAAAATACAATCAGGAAGTGCCACATTTTTTAAAACCGCCTCATGGCAATGACTCCTTATATGGCTGTGGAAGAGCTAGGAGTCAGCTTACCTTTTCCACGTTTTCCCCAAGGTGTCTGCAGCTTTGTGACGTATTACATCTACCAGGTGGTCGCTTGGTGTCCTCCGTCGCAATTATTGCATAATCTCCAGCTGCAGTATTTTTCCGTTTGCCTCTGATGAGAAACCGACTGCCAGGCTTAATGCTAAGCTAGGCTATCAATACTCTTACACAAATGCTTGTGTAGCTTTGGTTGAAAAGCATATTTTGAAAATCTGAGATGACAGTGTTGTTAACAAAAGGCTAAGCTTGTGTTTCAATATATTTATTTCATTTCATTTTCCGATTTTCATGAATAGGAAACATTGCGTTATGGTAATGAGCTTGAGGCTATGATTACGCTCCCGGATACGGGTTTGGAGTCGCAAGAAGTTAATCATGTTTTATTTTTTGTTCATGTTTTATTATTATTATTATTGTTTGTCCATTTATAAGTCATTTCCAAGTGTATGTAATGTTGAACAGTATGGAGTTAAATGGGGGGACTTAGATTCTGGGTTAAACTTGGAACATTGTTATACTAGAGACATGATACATCAGGAGTAGCACTGTAGTACATGAGGAGTGATAGAGACGGGTTTTTACATCAGAAGGTAATGGTTATCTGTAGGAGCCAGATGGCTTTGGAATGTGCTGGGTAGAGGGGAGGCAGTTACGGGAGTGCTATAGGTGATATGAGTGGAGCGCTTTGAATTAGGCATCAAAGGGGTTGAGGTCAGGTCAGGTCACCTTAACTTCTTGACGCTACCCATCCCTTAAGCAGGATAATTGTCATCAGCAACCGCTGAATAGCATAGCGCCTCAGTCAAATAATCTTACTGAAAATATTCATATTCATGAAATCACAAGTGCAATATTGCAAAACACAGCTTAGCCTTTTGTTAATCCACCTGGCGTCTCAGATTTTGAAATTATGCTTTACAGCGAAAGCAATCCAAGCGTATGTGTAAGTTTATCGATCGCATGACAAAACATTAAGTACACTTAGCATCAGGTAGCTTGGTCACAAAAATCAGAAAAGCAGTCAAATTAATAATTTACCTTTGATGATCTTCGGATGTTTTCACTCACGAGACTCCCAGTTACACAACAAATGTTCCTTTTGTTCCATAAAGATTATTTTTATATCCAAAATACCTCAGTTTGTTTGGCGGATTATGTTCAGAAATCCACAGGAAAGAGCGGTCATGACAACGCAGACAAATTCCAAATAATATCCGTAATGTCCACAGAAACATGTCAAACGTTTTTTATAATCAATCCTCAGGTTGTTTTTAAAATATATAATCGATAATATATCAACCGCAAATGTCTTTCACAGTAGGAGAAGGAAAAGCAATACCTATCCAAACTCTGTTGCGTGAGCAAAACTCATGTGACCACTTGACGCGATGTTATCGTTCTGGCTCATTTTTCCAAATAAAAGCCTGAAACTATGTCTGAAGACTGCTGACACCTTGAGGAAGCGATAGGAAAAGGAATCTGGTTGATATCCCTTTAAATGGCATTGCTATGTAACATGGAGTTTTCAAAATAGAAGCCACTTCCTGGTTTGATTTTTCTCAGGGTTTCGCATGCAATATCAGTTCTGTTATACTCACAGACAATATTTAGACAGTTTTGGAAACGTTAGAGAGTTTTCTATCCTAATCTGTCAATTATATGCATATTCTAGCATCTGGTATGAGAAATAGGCCGTTTACTTTGGGAATAGTCAAGTAGAAATCATTCTGACACCAAACTGATACAAAATGACACCAAACCCACTTTTTCCAACTTGTTTAGCTGCCAACTGTCACATATTTTAGAGCAGGCCCAAAATTCACAGCGCCTTCTGTTTAAACCATAATAAAAACATAAAATACGTAGTTACATTCTAGCTGCGGGTCCAGTTCTGACATTATGTGTAGGCCTAGTTGAGGCAACCCCGAACCCCGAGTTTCGGCTTGATAGGTCATTCGGAGCCCGAGCAGCGGGGTCCTTGAATGAGCTATCGGACAGAAAAGTTAGGGTCCGTCTCTATGGACCGAGGCAGTTTCAATGCACCTAGTCATGAGACTCTGGGACTTCTCTAAATGTCGTAATTTTCGTGATGGTCAAAATGAAGGTTGCCTAATCACCAGGTAATGGCTCACATCAACACCAATATCCCAGAAACCCTAGACCCACTCCAGTTTGCATACCACCCAAACAGATCCACAGATGATGCAATGTCTATTGCACTCCACACTGTCCTTTCCCACCTGAACAAAAGGAACACGTATGTGAGAATGCTATTCATTGACTACAGCTCAGCGTTCAACACTATAGTACCCTCAAAGCTCATCACTAAGCTAAGGATCCTGGACTTCCTGACGGGCCGCCACCCGGGTGGTAAGGGTAGGTAGCAACACATCTGCCATGCTGATCCTCAACACTGGAGCTCCCCAGGGGTGCGTGCTCAGTCCCCTCCTGTACTCCCTGTTCACCCACGACTGCATGGTCAGGCACGACTCAAACACCATCATTAAGTTTGCAGACGACACAGCAGTGGTAGGGCTGATCACCGACAACGACAAGACAGCCTATACGGAGGAGGTCAGAGAACTGGCTGGGTGGTGCCAGAATAACAACCTCTCCCTCAACGTGATCATGACTAAGGAGATGATTGTGGACTACAGGAAAAGGAGGACCGGGCATGCCCCCATTCTCATCGACGGGGCTGTAGTGGAGCAGGTTGAGAGCTTCAAGTTCCTTGGTGTCCGCATCAACAACAAACTCGAATGTTCCAAACACACCAAGACAGTCGTGAAGAGGGCATGACAAAGCCTATTCCCCCTCAGGAAACTAAAAAGATTTAGCATGGGTCATGGGACTGGTTGCATCACTGCCTGGTTGCATCACTGCCTGGTATGGCAACTGCTCAACCTCTGACCGCAAGGCACTACTGAGGGTAGTGCATACGGCACAGTACATCACTGGGGCTAAGCTGCCTGCCATCCAGGACCTCTACACCAGGCGGTGTCAGACGAAGACCCTAAAAATTGTCAAAGACCCCAGCCACCCCAGTCATAGACTGGTCTCTCTACTACTGCATGGCAAGCGGCATCGGAGTGCCAAGTCTAGGACAAAAAGGCTTCTCAACAGTTTTTACCCCCAAGCCATAAGACTCCTGAACATGTAATAAAATGGCTACCCGGACTATTTGCAAAGTGTTCCGCCACCCACCACCCGCCAACCCCTCTTTTATGCTACTCTCTGTTCATCATATATGCATAGTCACTTTAACCATATCTACATGTACATACTACCTCAATCAGCCTGACTAACCGGTGTCTGTATGTAGCCTCGCTACTTTTATAGCCTCGCTACTGTATATAGCCTGTCTTTTTACTGTTGTTTTATTTCTTTACCTACCTATTGTTCACCTAATACCTTTTTTTGCACTATTGGTTAGAGCCTGTAAGTAAGCATTTCACTGTAAGGTATCTGTTGGATTTGGCGCACGTGACAAATACACTTTGATTTGATTTGATCTCTCTATCTGCATCTCTCTTGTTGAGCTCTACTGAGTGTTTGATATCCTGAACCTTCTTCAGGATCTCTTCTGCCTCTGTCTTCCCCCGTTTAACGTTTTTCTTTCCATACCTTAGTGATTTGTTTTCATGGACAAGACACAAACACACGTCTGGTCAGTCCGACAGAACAGTTCCAGAGAGTTTGTCATGCTCCCTACACATCCTGTCTTCAAGGTTCTCCACAGGGTCATTCAGCTTGTGTCTGACGCTCTGATGAGACTGCAGGTGAGACACAGAATGAAATCAGACACTCCAGGCAGGATTTCAGGGCCTTAAGCTTTTTCCCAGTGCAGATATCACAGGCCACTTCTCCAGGTTTGGCAGGACATTGGTCTGGACTGCTGGTGTCTTTAACCAACTTACTGAACTGAGCAGCCATCTCAGAAATAAAATTATTTACGTGAAGATCAAGTCTTCTGTAGAATTTCTCCTTACACATTGGACACTGGCACAGGTCAGTGGTATCCCAGTACCAGCTAATACATGTGGCATGATGGCATTTAAATAGATCTGGGAACAGGCTATTGCTCTCAATAGTTTCCACTCTAGAGTTGTTGAGATAGCATTATAATGCTAGCCAATGTTGCTTACAGTTTCACCATCAGACAGGAAATCACCTTGATACAGTCATCATGAAAACAGACATGAACACAGTAGTTAATCAGTTAATCTTTACCTGTCCAGGTAAATCTCTCTACTCACCTGTATCAGTGTGACTGACTGTTTTCACTGATCTTTCTATTTGTAGTATCACATGAGGCCCAGCAACTCTGTATGTAATTGTTTGAGAAAGATTGCTGAACAGTCGTAGGAACTCTGTTTTTGTGCAGACTATACTACCTGTCTGTCTCTCCACCTGAGTTTCACTTCAACAGTGACCTTGACATGCTCCTCCCTACCCTGTTCTTGCTGGTAGAGTTAACCCTTTACATGGCTGAACACACTCTGACAGGATATTTTACTGTAAAGATGGAATCTTCTTACCTATTATCCTGTTCATTTGACTCACTTCTAACAGCTCTCCTCGTGTTAAAAGGCAATTTAATTCAAAAGTTAAAATGTGAGGTTTCGTTTTTGATTACCTTCTGTAAACTAGAACAGTAAACCTGATGACGTCACAGGGTTATAACCACTCCCCATAGCAACCTTTTTGGGGTTTATTGCATGCTTTCACTCAGACAATGAACACCCCTTCAAATGAGGGGATTCGGCTATTTCAGCCACACCCGTTGCTGACAGGTGTATACAATCAATCACACAGCCATGCAATCTCCATAGACAAACATTGTCAGTAGAATGGCCTTACCAAAGAGCTCACCGACTATCAACATTTCCAACAAGTCAGTTCGGCCGAGCAGCCACACACAAGCCTAAGATCGCCATGCGCAATGTCAAGCGTCGACTGGAGCGGTATAAAGCTCGCCGCCATTAAACTCTGGAGCAGTGGAAACACGTTCTCTGGAGTGATTGATCACGCTTTAACCATCTGACAGTCCGACGGACTAATCTGGGTTTGACGGATGCTGGGGGAAACACTACCTGCCTGAATGCATAGTGCCAACTGTATATATATATATATATATATATATATATACGCATTCGGAAAGTATTCAGACTCTTTACTCAGTACTTTGTTGAAGCACCTTTGGCAGTGATTGCAGCCTCAAAGCTTCTTGGGTATGACGCTACAAGCTTGGCACACCTGTATTTTCTTTATTTTTACTATTTTCTTAGTTCACTGAATTCTTTATGAGAGGATTACAGAAGCACACACACTGATGTTAGTCCATTTGACAACCAAGTGCTGATTTATGAGTCCAATTCCCTCAAACAGACACAGCCAGCAGCCACTACAGTGAGTGTGTGATTGAGTGAGTGAGTGTGTTGTACTCCCCTAGTGATTGATTATCCTGTCCGTCTTGTCTGTGATATTTTTTAAATGTAATCTCTCTCAACATGAAGAATGTGAGGCTCTAGAGAAAAGAAACCCCTTGGTATGTTTGTGTGCAACCAACTGTGTTTGAACCCGGGTTGTCTGCACACCACAATAATGTCGGCTCACTGAGCTAAAGCTCTGGGAGCTAACACAAGTTTTTAGGTCTCAGGCAAGGTTACTCATCATGCAAACTGTGTTCAACAACCTACCTGCCTCTTCATATCCCAGCTCTGCCTGTCTGTGTCCTGTCCTACTACAACAGAACAGCCTCATTCATCATCAGGATTCATAAACAGTCAGAGGCGTCATGCCCATAGGGGGAACAGGGGCATGTGCCCCCTCAGACATGTCCTGTTTAAAAATATATATATATATTAATAATACATAAAAAAATGTTTCCCTGAAATACTACTAGCCATCTAGCAATTTGGCTTTAGCTAGCCCAGATAGGTTCCCAAACTCCCAACCAGAACTAGCCACCAAGAAACCATTTCAGGCTATCAATCAAGTTAGAGTAGCTAGTTTGTCTAACTATCTTAGCTGGCATGCCTGCTGGCAAGGTTGGTAGACTTTATAAAAGCAAGCAATACCTAAATATACTGAATAAGACTCACATTCCTTTCAATATTTTACCCAGATTTTAGCAGAGATGCAGAGAAACATATTTAGTTTATTTTTAAAAAAGAACCACCATTCAGGAAGATACAGCCAGCTCAAAAGTTCATATGCTGAATTGTAAAAATATTTTTCACATAGAATTAAGCATAATGATTGTGGCTCTAGATTGCAGGTAAAAGCTTATTCAGGTGTTTAAAAAAAGCAAAATTCTTAAACTTACAGACCCCCTCCAGACCACTCCTCAGCCATCCTCACGTACTTTGTGTCCCCTCCGATTTTTGCATGATTCCCCTGTAACACGTTTATGAGGGCCTGATGTTATCTTTACGACACAAGTCGTGTTTTATCGTCATTGCCCTGAAACATGAGGGGTGGGTGGGGGGTATTGGGTCGAAGCCTCTATCTGCAGTGTTTAATCAGTTACTGGAACACTCTCACAAATAAAAAGAGAAGAGCTGCTGGCAGAACTCCCCACTCCTGTTAAAGAGCCCCCCCCAGCCATCAAACCCCACTAATTAACCTTTTACTGCATTGGGCTAAATCAGGGTCACACAGAGTGATTATTGGTAGTCCTAAACAAATCTACCTTGAAACAAAGTATACACCTCACACACACGGTTATGGGCTTAAAAAAAGAAGACACCTGTACCATGTCATATACTGTATATACGCCATACTATGTGTAGAGTATGGCGCCGACAGAGATGGTCGCCTAGCTTCGAGTTCTTAGGAAACTATGCAGTATTTTGTTTTTTTAATGTACTATTTTTACATTGTTATCCCAGGAAATCTTGAGTGTTATTACATACAGCTGGGAAGAACTATTGTAAGAGCAACGTGAACTTAACAACATTATGACCAGTGTCATGACATTGGCCTGGGGGTAGGTTTATGACAGTCATAAATACCTCTTCCCCCCTTTTTCCTCTCTCTACCCTACTGATGTGACATTTGAAAACCCCTTGGTTAACATAGAGATTCTGGGAACATCAGAAGGTTGGGGGAAATGAACTATATTCTGGTAATCCGACCAATTGAACATATACGGAGGTACTTAATCAATATGATGTCAGTTCGGTTGTCATCTGGGACATTCTCATCAATAATAGGATGACATAAACTCTACAGTGGAAAGTCTACACATCAGAGTTATCGGATTCACATGGAATTGTTGTTCAATTTAAATGTTTGAATATAAAATTATTGGTGAAAAGATGAATCTTTCAAATGAGAGATTTGGATTTTCATAAGGTTAGGGCTAGGGTTAGGGTGGCCCGCCCCTGTGAAGAGACACGGGTTATAAAACTTTTCAAACACACCCTTCTCGTTCCACTATATAAAGCCTTGACGAAAATGTAACCTCCTGTTCCAAGTACGTGAGGTCTGCAGCCTCTGCGTTAAAAGGACTAACATGTCAACTACAGAACTAAGGAAACCTCAGCGTGAGCTTTGGTATTGAATGGTATGAACTTTGAACTCTTATTCACTACAGAAGTGATACCTCCTAGCCATTGAGTTAGCCCCAGCGGCTGCAAACGCGGGCTAGGAAAGAACAGACAGAGTATCCCGTCTACCACACAATGACGTTACTACAACGTAACCAATTGACCATCAGATACATTCTTCAAAGGACAAAGGACTCGGTTGGGCAACACGGCCTTCCATCTACCACCAACCTACCGAAGCGCAGCTCAGAGTAAATATTAATTGCATTTTCCTTTTCCAAATGGGTGGTAATTTAGAATGCATAAGATACTGTATTTACGATAGCACAGCTTCTCCCTTTGTCCCCCATTCTTCCCGCTCTTTCACTCAAACCCAGCCCCTTTTCTTTTGTGTAACCAGGTGTCATATCTGTTAGGGATATATCCGCTAGGGACTTTTTCCTTTATGATGTAATTTGTAATCAAGGTATGATTAATTCTGTGTATATGTAATTATGTGTGATTAGTTAGGTATTTAGTAAATAAATTAAACCCAATTTTGTATTGCTGATTCAACTTGTTAGCCAGGTTTCGTGAAGATAACCAAGAATTTACAACTTTCAGATGAGACTGAATGTTAAGGTTTTCTTCCGGTGAAGGAAAGGAGGACCAAAATGCAGCGTGGTTATTAATAAACATCTTTAATAAAGATGATAACGAACAATACAAAAACACTAAACATAATGTGAAAAACCAAAACAGCCCTATCTGGTGCAAACAAACACAGAGACAGGAACAATTACCCACGAAACACTCAAAGAATATGGCTGCCTAAATATGGTTCCCAATCAGAGACAACGATAAACACCTGCCTCTGATTGAGAACCACTCCAGACTCTCTAGTTAATTACATTTACATGATTAGCTCAATCAGGTAAAATTAATTACGGAGAAAGGATTTTATAGAATAGCATGTCATATCACTTAATCCGGCATAGCCAAAGACACGACACCAGGAATACGACTATCCTGAAGCGGATCTTCTGTTCGGGCCACCACTCAGGACAATGGAGATAATTCCAGTAGGTGATCCAAAATAACGATGACGCAGAAGGGGCAGACGAAGTGGCCACCTGGCCAGGCTCCGTAGACGTGCATATCGCACACCGCTACTGAGTATACTACTAGTCAATGTCCAGTCTCTTGACAACAAGGTAGATGAAATTTGAGCAAGGGTGCCTTCCAGAGAGACATCAGAGATTGTAACATTCTCTGTTTCATGGAAACATGGCACTCTCTGAATATGTTGTCGGAATCGGTTCAGCCACCGATCTAGAATTCCTTACAGTCAAGTGCCGGCCATTTTACCTACCAAGAGAATTCTCGTCAGTTATAGTCACAGCTGAATACAGTCCCCATCAAGCAGACACCAAGACGGCCATCAAGGAACTTCACTGGACAATATGCAAACTGGAAACCATACATCCCGCGGCCGGTTACGACCGGGAGGTCCGTGGGGCGACGCACAATTGGCCTAGCGTCGCCCGGGTTAGGGAGGGCTTGGTCGGTAGGGGTGTCCTTGTCTCATCGCGCACCAGCGACTCCTGTGGCGGGCTGGGCGCAGTGTACGCTAGCCAAGGTGGCCAGGTGCACGGTGTTTCCTCCGGCGCATTGGTGCGGCTGGCTTCCGGGTTGGATGTGCGCTGTGTTAAAGAAGCAGCGGCTTGGTTGGTTGTGTTTCGGAGGACGCATGACTTTCAACCTTCGTCTCTCGCCAGCCCGTACGGGAGTTGTAGCGATGAGAAAAGATAGTAGCTACTACAACAATTGGATACTACGAAATTGGGGAGAAAAAGGGGTAAAAATTCAAAAAATAAAATAAATTTAAAAATTTAAAAAAACAACAGTAGTGGGCTTGAGTACCAACAACGACAAGACAGCCTGCAGGGAGGAGGTGAGGGCACTTGGAGTGTGGTGTCAGGAAAACAACCTCTCACTCAACGTCATCAAAACAAAGGAGATTATCGTGGACTTCAGGAAACAGCAGCGGGAGCACCCCCTATCTACATTGAAGGGACAGCAGCGGAGAAGGTGGAAAGGTGGAAAACAACTTCTATCTCAAGGCCATCATACTGCTAAACTGCAATCACTAACTCAGAGAGGCTGTTGCCCACACTGAGACCCAATCACTGGCCACTTTAATAAATGGATCACTAGTCAATTTATACAATGCACTCTAAATAATGCCACTTTAATAATGTTTACATATCCTACATTACTCATATCACATGTATACTGTATTTTATACCATCTATTGCACCTTGCCTATGCCGCTCGGCCATTGCTCATCCATATACTTACATGTGTAACTTTAGACCGTCCCCTCGCCCATACCCAGGCGCGAACCAGGGACCCTCTGCACACATCAACAACAGTCACCCACGAAGCATCGTTGCCCATCGCTCCACAAAAGCCACGGCCCTTGCAGAGCAAGGGGAACCACTACTTCAAGGTCTCAGAGCAAGTGACGTCACCGATTGAAACACTATTTAGCGCGCACCACCGCTAACTAAGCTAGCTTTTCACATCCGTTACACATGCACATATTCTCATTCACCCCTTTAGATGTGTGTATTAGGTAGTTGTTGGGGAATTGTTATATTACTTGTTAGATATCACTGCCCTGTCAGAACCAGAAGCACAAGCATTTCTCTACACTCGCATTAACATCTGCTAACCATGTGACAAATAACATGTGATCTGATTTGATTTGAGTTGAAATGTATTAAATTTTGAGTTTGCATCCCAATATTAGACTTTATATACATCACAGAAGACTGAAATATAACAAAACTGTTTGACATAGAAACATATAATATATATATATATATACAGTACCAGTCAAAAGTTTAAACACACCTGCTCATTCAATTATTATTATTTTTTGACTATTTTCTACATTGTAGAATAATAGTGAAGACATCAAAACTGTGAAATAACACATACGAATCATGTAGTAACCAAAAAAGTGTTAAACAAATCAAAATATATTTTATATAAGTAGCCACATTTTGCCTTGATGACAGATTTGCAGACCCTTGGCATTCTCTCTACCAGCTTAACCTGGAAAAAAAGTATTGAAGGAGTTTCCACATAAGCTGAGCACCTGTTGCCTGCTTTTGCTTCACTCTGCGGTCCAACTCATCCTAAACCATCTCAATTGGGTTGAGGTTGGGTGATTGTGGAGGCCAGATCATCTGATGCAGCACTCCATCACTCTCCACACATGGTGTGTTGGGTCATTTTCCTCTAAAAAAAACAAATGATAGTCCAATTAAGTCCCACTGGTAACTCTAATGAACTTATCCTCTGCAGCAGAGGTAACTCTGAGCCTTCTTGTGGCGGTCCTCATGAGAGACAGTTTCATCATACAGCTTGATGGTTTTTGCGACTGCAGTTGAAGAAACTTTCAAAGTTCTTGACATGGCTCCTGAAGCTGGTTGTGAGAATGCCAAGAGTGTGCAAATCTGTCACCAATGCAAAGGGTTGCTACTTGATTCCATATGTGTTATTTCAAAGTTTTGATGTCTTCACTATTATCCTACAATGTAGAAAATAGTCAAATTAAAATAAAACTTGAATGAGTAGGTGTGTCTAAACTTTTGACTGGTACTGTATATTTTGTAATTAATTATGAAACTATAAAACATATTAAGAACATTCCACCGATAACGCCCAAGCGGGCGCTTTTGGTCCTGGACTGACGGAAAGCGCTACACTCTCAGGGCCTTTATAGCATGTGCACACCCATGTACGCACCCATATAGACATGCACACCCATGTACGCACCCATATAGACATGCACACCCATGTACGCACCCATATAGACATGCACACACATGTACGCACCCATATAGACATGCACACCCATGTACGCACCCATATAGACATGCACACACATGTACGCACCCATATAGACATGCACACACATGTACGCACCCATATAGACATGCACACACATGTACGCACCCATATAGACATGCACACCCATGTACGCACCCATATAGACATGCACACACATGTACGCACCCATATAGACATGCACACACATGTACGCACCCATATAGACATGCACACACATGTACGCACCCATATAGACATGCACACACATGTATGCACCCATATAGACATGCACACCCATGTACGCACCCATATAGACATGCACACCCATGTACGCACCCATATAGACATGCACACACATGTACGCACCCATATAGACATGCACACACATGTACTCACCCATATAGACATGCACACACATGTACGCACCTATGTAGATATGCACACACATGTACGCACCCATATAGAAATGCACACACATGTACGCACCCATATAGACATGCACACACATGTACGCACCCATATAGACATGCACACACATGTACGCACCCATATAGACATGCACACACATGTACGCACACATATAGACATGCACACACATGTACGCACCCATATGTACGCAGCCATATAGACATGCACACCCATGTACGCACCCATATAGACATGCACACACATGTACGCACCCATATAGACATGCACACACATGTACGCACCCATATAGACATGCACACACATGTACGCACCCATATAGACATGCACACACATGTACGCACCCATATAGACAAGCACACACATGTACGCACCCATATGTACGCACCCATATAGACATGCACACCCATGTACGCACCCATATAGACATGCACACACATGTACGCACCCATATAGACATGCACACACATGTACGCACCCATATAGACATGCACACACATGTACGCACCCATATAGACATGCACACACATGTACGCACCCATATAGACATGCACACACATGTACGCACCCATGTAGACATGCACACAGACACACACATGTACGCACCCATATAGACATGCACACAGACACGCACATGTACGCACCCATATAGACATGCACACACATGTACGCACACATATAGACATGCACACACATGTACGCACCCATATAGACATGCACACACATGTACGCACCCATATAGACATGCACACACATGTACACACCCATATAGACATGCACACACATGTACGCACCCATATAGACATGCACACAGACACACACATGTACGCACCCATATAGACATGCACACAGACACACACATGTATGCACCCATATAGACATGCACACAGACACACACATGTACGCACCCATATAGACATGCACACACATGTACGCACCCATATAGACATGCACACACATGTACGCACCATATAGACATGCACACAGACACACACATGTACGCACCCATGTAGACATGCACACAGACACACACATGTACGCACCCATGTAGACATGCACACAGACACACACATGTACGCACCCATGTAGACATGCACACAGACACACACATGTACGCACCCATGTAGACATGCACACAGACACACACATGTACGCACCCATGTAGACATGCACACAGACACACACATGTACGCACCCATGTAGACATGCACACAGACACACATATGTACGCACCCATGTAGACATGCACACAGACACACACATGTACGCACCCATGTAGACATGCACACAGACACACACATGTACGCACCCATATAGACATGCACACAGACACACACACATACAACACACCGTTTCCCTGTTTTTCAGGGCTTTTATAGGAAAATCACTATTCACAATTTGCTAGCTGCCATAAAAGTTGTGTTCCAGGTAGTGGTTGTGGGTGCAACATCACGACAACCCCACCAACATCCTGCTTTATGGCATATTGTAAAGTTGTTGGCACGACGACAGGGACAGTTACTTTTTATCCAGCTGCTAATTTAAGGATGGAAATGAAAGTTGTGAGTTAGATGGAAAGCTGGGGACTGGGCCAAAGTGTCTAATGGAGAAAACACAGACCGTAAGACGCAGGCCAGGACGAGCACAGAAAAACATGACTGCAGTTGGCACTTCTGGTATTGAAAGTGAGGCAGATTTGTGCTGATGTTGATGGAAGATTTAGGACATTGCATGGTCTTATGTGTAGCTCAGAAGCACTTTTGGACTGGATTAATTAAACAACTCAGAGAAACAGAGGGTTGGCAGTGTGTGTGTGTGTGTGTGTGTTTCAACCCCCTGGCCCCATCCCTATTCCCCTACACACACCCTGACAAGCACTTTCCAAACAAAACGAAGCAGGCAGGTTTATTAATAGGGTAATCCAGTCCTGATTAATGACCCTATAATCAGAGCTAACCTGCAGTAAATCAGCCTGAGATCAATACACACTTCCCCGCTCCGCCCTGCCCCACTCTGCTCTGTCATGATCTGCTTTGCTCTGCTCCGCCCTGTCCTGTCCTGTTCTGCTCTGCCCTGTTCTGCTCTGTTCTTCTCTGCCCTGCTCTGTCCTGTTATTCTCTGCCCTGCTCTGTCCTGTTCTGCTTTGCCATGATCTGTTCTTCTCTGCCCTGCTCTGTCCTGTTCTGCTCTTCCCTGCTCTGTTCTGTTCTTCCCTGCTCTGTCCTGTTCTGCTCTGCCCTTCTCTGTTCTGCTCTGCTCTGTTCTGCTCAGTTTACTCTACACTGCTCTACACTGCTCTGCTCCACTCTACTCTGCTCTGCTCTGCTTTGCTCTACTATACTCTGCTCTGCTCTACTATACTCTGCTTTGCTCTACTATACTCTGCTCTGCTCTACTATACTCTGCTTTGCTCTACTATACTCTGCTTTGCTCTACTATACTCTGCTCTGCTCTGCTTTGCTCTACTATACTCTGCTCTGCTCTGCTTTGCTCTACTATACTCTGCTCTGCTCTGCTTTGCTCTACTATACTCTGCTCTGCTCTGCTTTGCTCTACTATACTCTGCTCTGCTCTGCTCTGCTCTACTATACTCTGCTCTGCTCTACTATACCCTGCTCTGCTTTGCTCTACTATACTCTGCTCTGCTATATTCTACCCTGCTCTGCTTTGCTCTACTATACTCTGCTCTGCTTTGCTCTACTATACTCTGCTCTGCTCTGCTATACTATACTCTGCTCTGCTCTGCTCTATTCTACCCTGCTCTGCTTTGCTCTGCCCTGCTGCCACGGCCACCCCTTCTCTTCTCTCTGATTGATGGTCTAGTGCAGTCTGAAGAGATGGAGAGGGCCGGGGTGGTGATGATTGAGATCTATTGATTTAGACACCATTCAAAAGTATCCTGTTTAATAATGATATATGTGTATGACTTGGTACAGTAGGCTATATGTTTGAATAAACCGTACATGGTACCTGAAATGAAGGTGCATGAACCGTTGGCTTTGAGGTCTCTGTATCTTCTCCCTTTAATAACTGCCACCTCCTATTGCTATTGCCTTATATGCAGTTGTAATGAGGGTACAATGGTGTATGGGAAGGGGTGGGGAGTTTATGCTGTATCTGTTTTACAGCTGGGATTACAAGTTAAGCTGTTCTCATTCTCACAGTTAATCAAAAACCGACCATGACACCTTTTCTCAGAACATTCTGATCATTTCACTGCAGTAATAGCTTCTTTGTGTGTGTGTGTGTGTGTGTGTGTGTGTGTGTGTGTGTGTGTGTGTGTGTGCGCGAGTGAAAGAGAGAGAGAGAGATGAGATGAGAGAGATGAGATGAGAGAGAGAGAGCGAGTTTAATAGTGACAAATGGGGATATTTGCCTCTTGCTGTGTTTGGGTGGTGTCCACCTCTGTCTCAGCACTGTCTTTACCCTCATCCCCCTTTCCTCCCCCTTCTTCTACTTTCTTCCTGATTTCCTGTCCTCTACTCCTCTTTTCTCCACTTGTTCCAAGTCATTTTCTATTTTCAAATAATCTGTTTGGGTGTTGACGTCTTTTTTTCAGGCTCAGTCTATTCTCTGTACTTACACCCTTCCTTCTCTATCCTTTTTCTTCTCTCCTCCCACAACCATCTCCCTCTCTCTTCATTAATCTTTTATTTTTCCGCTGCTGGTTTCTCTTTCTCTCTCTTTCTCTCTCTCTCGCTTCCCTGAAATTCCGCTGATGAAGATGCAAACCTGACTGCACTTTCCAAACTGAATCTATTTCAAATTGAATAACAGTGAAATCAAACCAAGATTAAATCAAAACTGGCTCCTGTGCTGCTAGGAGGATGAGAAACGTCCCAAACGGCTCTCGGCAGACAATCTGCAGTCAACTACATTAGAGGTGAAACCTGACCACCAGGATCTGACTAAAGAGAACCGGGATGTGGGATTTGGGGTCAGGATGTCTTTTGACTGAACATACATCTCTAAAGGGAGGACTTTATTTGTGTTAATGGTCTAGCATAAGGTTTTCATACTAAAAGTGTCTCAGACTGAATTTGAAATAGATTAAATTGCAATTTTTTTGTCGCTGGCCTGCAAATTAATAAAACCTTTTATAGCTGGAATGTCCAATATCAATAAGTATTCAAACCATTTATTATGGCAAGCCTAAATAAGTTCAGGAGTAAACACTTTCTTAATTGTAATGATGAGTGTTTTAATAAACAATCACAACATAATACAAAATAAGAAACACAAACAACACACAGACATAACACAGAACAATGACGCCTGGGGAAGGAACCAAAGGGAGTGACATATATAGGGAAGGTGCGTGACGGTACCCCTCCCTGGCGCGTTCGACTCCAGCCGCAGGACGCCAACCAAAGGGACGATCCCGGGGATTAGGAGAGGACTGGTCACCCCTGCTGATACGTAGGAACCTGTCGCTGGCTGGGTTGCGGGAACCTGACAGACTGGCTGAGGCATGAGAGCCGGACGAGCCGGTGGAAGCAGGGGAGCCTGGCGATCCGGTGAAGGCATGAAAGCTCGACGAGCTGGCTGAAGCAGGGGACCTGGCGATCCGGCTGAGTCATGAGAGCCTGACGAGCTGGCTGAAGCAGGGGACCTGGCGATCCGGCTGAGTCATGAGAGCCTGATGAACTGGCAGAGGCAGGGGAGCCTGGCGGCTCCCGGACCCGACATCAATTCAAACCGAAAAACTCCCTGGTGCAAACCTTAGGAGAGGCGTAATTCCGTAACAATGTGCCCTGAGATTCGGAAAGCAGGTTCGGGGAGTGAGTGTTTTAATAAATAAACACAACATAATACAAAAATAAGGAACACGAACAACGCACAGACATGACACAGAAACTGAAACAATGACGCCTGGGGAAGGAACCAAAGGGAGTGACATATATAGGGAAGGTAATCAGTGAAGTGATGGAGTCCAGGTGAGTCTGATGATGCGCAGGTATGCGTAACGCAGGAGGAGGAGTGCGCCATAACAAGCAGCCTGGTGACCTAGAAATCACATAATTAGTTGCATGGACTCACTCTATGTGCAATAATAGTGTTTACATTATTTTTTTAATGACTACCTCATCTCTGTACCCCACACTTACAATTATCTGTAAGGTTCCTCAGTCGAGCATTGAACTTCAAACACAAATTCAACCACAAAGATCAGGGAGGTTTTCCAATGCCTTGCAAAGAAGGGCACCTATTGATAGATGAGTAAAAACACACACACACACACACACATTGAATATCCCTTTGAACATGGTGAATCAATCAATCAATCAAATGTTTTTATAAATCACATTTTACATCATCATCTGCACATCTATCAATCCAGTGTTATTTTGCTAAATTGAAATTACTTCGCTACTATGGCCTATTTATTGCCTTCCCTCCTCAGGCCATTTGCACACACTGTAATAGACCTTTTCTATTGTGTTATTGACTGTGCATTTGTTTATTCCATGTGTAACTCTGTGTTGTTTGTGTCGCACTGCTTTGCTTTATCTTGGCCAGGTCGCAGTTGTAAATGAGAACTTTTTCTCAACTGGCCTACCTGGTTAAATAAAGGTGAAATTACTTTTTTTTAAACCATCATCCGATGTCACAAAGTGCTATACAGAAACCCAGCCTAAAACCCAAAACAGCAAGTAATGCAGATGTAGAAGCACGGTGGCTTGGAAAAACTCCCTAGAAAGGCAGGAACCTGGGAAGAAACCTAGAGAGGAACCAGGCTCTGAGGGGTGGCCAGTCCTCTTCTGGCTGTGCCAGGTGGAGATTATAACAGTACATGGCCAAGATGTTCAAACGTTCATAGATGACCAAGATGACCAGCAGGGTCAAATAATAATAATCACAGTGGTTGTAGAGGGTGCAAGAGGTCAGCACCTCAGGTGTAAATGTCAGTTGGCTTTTCATAGCCAATCTTTCAGAGTTAGAGACAGCAGGTGCGGTAGGGAGAGAGAATCGAAAACAGCAGTTTCGGGACAAGGTAGCACGTCCCGTGAACAGGCCAGGGTTCCATTGCTGTGTAAAAGAGTGTGTGTGTGTGTGGGGGGGTACAATGTAAACAGTCATTTGATTAGATGTTCAGGAGTCTTTTGGCTTGGGGATAGAAGCTGTTTAGAATCCACTTGGACCTAGAATTGGCACTCTTGGACCTAGACTTGGCACTCTGGAACCGCTTGCCCCCACAATTTTTAGGGCCTTCCATTGCCTGGTATTTTTATTTTTTACCTTTATTTAACTAGGCAAGTCAGTTAAGAACAAATTCTTATTTTCAATGACGGCCTAGGAACAGTGGGTTAACTGCCTGTTCAGGGGCAGAACGACAGATTTGTACCTTTTCAGCTCTGGGATTTGAACTTGCAACCTTCCGGTTACTAGTCCAACACTCTAACCACTAGGCTACTCTGCCACCCCATATAGAGGTCCTGGATGGCAGGAAGCTTGGCCCCAGTGATGTACTGGGCATTACGCATTACCCTCAGTAGTGCCTTGCGGTTGGAGGCCGGGCTGTTGCCATACCAGGCAGTGATGCAACCAGTCAGGATGCTCTCGATGGTGCAGCTGTAGAACGTTTTGAAGTTCTGAGGACCCATGTCAAATCTTTTCAGTCTCCTGAGGGGGAATAGGTTTTGTCGTGCCCTCTTCACGACTGTCCTGGTGTGCTTGGACTATGTTAGTTTGTTGTTGATGTGGACAACAAGGAACTTGAAGCTCTCAATTACAGCCCTGTCGATGAGAATGGGGTGTGCTCAGTCCTCCTTTTCCTGTAGTCCCCAAGCATCTCCTTTGTCTTGATCACGTTGAGGGAGAGGTTGTTGTCCTTGAACCACACAGTCAGGTCTCTGAACTCCTCTCTACAGGCTGTCTTGTCGTTTTCGGTGATCAGTCCTACCACTGCTGTGTCATCGACAAACTTAATGATGGTGTTGGAGTCATGCCTAGCCGTGCAGTCATGAGTGAACAGGGAGTACAGCAGGGGACTGAGCATGCACCCCTGAGGGGCTTCGTGTTGAGGATTAGTGTGGAGTGGGTCTAGGGTTTCTGGGATAATGGTGTTGATGTGAGCCATTAACAGCCCTTCAAAGCACTTCATGGCTACAGACTTGAGTGCTACTGGGTTTGCAGTCAGTTAGGCAAGTGTTCTTGGGCACAGGGACTATGGTCGTCTGCTTGAAACATGTTGGTATTATTACAGACAGGGAGAGACACCTGCCAGTTGGTCAGCGCTTGCTCAGAGTACACGTCTTGTTAATCCGTCTGGCCCTGCAGCCTTGTGAATGTTGACCTGTTAAAAGGACTTGCTCTCATCAGCTGATGCTCTCATGCATGTTTCAGTGTTGCTTGCCTCAAAGCAAGCATAGAAGTAATTTAGCTTGTCTGGTAGGCTTGTGTCAGTGGGCACCTCTCGGCTGTGCTTCCCTTTGTGGTCTGTAATAGTTTGCAAGCCCTGCTATGTCCAACGAGCATCGGAGCCTGTGTAGTACAATTCAATCTTAGTCCTGTACTGACGCTTTGCCTGTTTGATGGTTCGTCTGAGGGCGTAGTGGTTTTTCTTATAAGCTTCCGGCTTAGAGTCCTATCCTTGAAAGCAGCAGCTTTACACTTTAGCTCAGTGTGGATGTTGCCTGTAATCCATGTTTTCTGGTTGGGGTATGTACGTACAGTCACTGTGGAGATGACATCATCAATGTACTTTTTGACGAAGCCAGTGACTGATTTGGTGTACTCCTCAATGTCATTGGAAGAATTCCCGGAACATATTCCAGTCTGTGCTTGCAAAACAGTCCTGTAGCTTAGCATCTGCTTCATCTGACCTCTTTTGTATTGACGGAGTCACTGGTGCCTCCTGCTTTAATTTTTGCTTGTAAGAAGGAATCAGGAGGATAGAATTATGGTAAGATTTGCCAAATGGAGGGTGAGGGAGAGCTTTGTACACCTCTCTGTGTGTGGAGTAAAGGTGGTCTAGAGTTTTTTTCTCTCTGGTTGCACATTTAGCATGCTGGTGGAAATTTGGTAAAACGGATTCAAGTTTCCCTGCATTAAAGTTCCCGGCCACTAGGAGCATTGAATCTGGATGAGTGTTTTCCTGTTTGCCTATGGCGGTATACAGCTCATTTAGTGTGGTCTTAGTACTAGCATCAGCTTGTGGTGGTATGTCGACAGCTACGAAATATACAGTGCCTTGCGAAAGTATTCGGCCCCCTTGAACTTTGCGACCTTTTGCCACATTTCAGACTTCAAACATAAAGATATAAAACTGTATTTTTTGTGAAGAATCAACAACAAGTGGGACACAATCATGAAGTGAAATGACATTTATTGGATATTTCAAACTTTTTTAACAAATCAAAAACTGAAAAATTGGGCGTGCAAAATTATTCAGCCCCCTTAAGTTAATACTTTGTAGCGCCACCTTTTGCTGCGATTACAGCTGTAAGTCGCTTGGGGTATGTCTCTATCAGTTTTGCACATCGAGAGACTGAAATGTTTTCCCATTCCTCCTTGCAAAACAGCTCGAGCTCAGTGAGGTTGGATGGAGAGCATTTGTGAACAGCAGTTTTCAGTTCTTTCCACAGATTCTCGATTGGATTCAGGTCTGGACTTTGACTTGAACATTCTAACACCTGGATATGTTTATTTTTGAACCATTCCATTGTAGATTTAGCTTTATGTTTTGGATCATTGTCTTGTTGGGAGACAAATCTCCGTCCCAGTCTCAGGTCTTTTGCAGACTCCATCAGGTTTTCTTCCAGAATGGTCCTGTATTTGGCTCCATCCATCTTCCCATCAATTTTAACCATCTTCCTTGTCCCTGCTGAAGAAAAGCAGGCCCAAACCATGATGCTGCCACCACCATGTTTGACAGTGGGGATGGTGTGTTCAGGGTGTTGCTTTGTTGCCAAAAAGTTTAATTTTGGTTTCATCTGACCAGAGCACCTTCTTCCACATGTTTGGTGTGTCTCCCAGGTGCCTTGTGGAAAACTTTAAACAACACTTTTTATGGATATCTTTAAGAAATGGCTTTCTTCTTGCCACTCTTCCATAAAGGCCAGATTTGTTTGATGTTGATGTTTGATGTTCTATGACCCCCACAAATGTCACAAGACTCGTCTGAAGGTAACCGGTACCAGTTAAACAAAACATATATATACAGAAGATAGCCCTATTTGGTAAAAGACCAAGTACAGCTCAAATAAGCAAAGAGAAACGACAGTCCATCATTACTTCAAGACATAAAGGTCAGTCAATGCGGAACATTTCAAGAACTTTGAAAGTTTCTTCAAGTGCAGTCGCAAAAACCATCAAGCGCTATGATGAAACTGGCTCCCATGAGGACCGCCACGGGAAAGGAAGGCCCAGAGTTACCTCTGATACAGAGCATAAGTTTACTAGAGTTACCAGCCTCAGAAATTGTAGCCCAAATAAAGGCTTCACAGAGTTCAAGTAACAGACATATCTCAACATCAACTGTTCAGAGGAGACTGTGTGAATTAGGCCTGCATGGTCAATTGCTGCAAAATAAACCACTACTAAAGGACACCAATAAGAAGAGACTTGCTTGGTCAAAGAAACACGAGCAATGGACATTAGACCGGTGGAAATCTGTCCTTTGTTCTTGTTGTGGAAATCTTACACATGGACACTCAAAGTCAATCCTAAATGAATCAATGTTTATTTGTTAATGTGCTGGAGAGGTTCCAACCAACTCAATGCACCATAGTACATATGTCAATCAGGAGCTCTCCCTGGGCAGTCCCAGCAGTTGTGTTATATACTGCTATACACAGACAAATTATATTTGCATGATTTAGCATCATTAATTAATCATTACCGTTTTGTTTCATTCATGTCACCGACCAATACTGGTTCATAATATGTGACAGACCAATACCTCACGAGGCTTCTTCTCTCTAAGCTGAGACCTTGAAATTGACATATCTTTTGTTCGTTCTCAAAACAAGGTTTTGCAAATTGCAGCTAGTGATAGTGAGGATTTGTTCAGTCAGCCACTTGCATGAACACAGAAATTGGTTTATAGAACAGCACATAAATAGAACACAGAAATGAGTTATAAGAAATGCACAAACATTAAAATTCCATTACAGTCTGAGTCCAATTTTGAGATTTTTGGTTCTAACCGCTGTGTCTTTGTGAGACGCAGACAGACAGAGGGCAGCCTTATTTTAACTTCTTAGGGCTAGGCCCCTTTTTTCTCCACTTCCTGCCTGAATGACGTGCCCAAAGTAAACTGCCTGTAGCTCATGCCCTGAAGCCAGGATATGCATATAATTGGTATCATTGGAAAGAAAACACTTTGAAGTCTGTATAAATGTTAAATAATGTAGGAGAATATAACACAATAGATATGGTAGGAGAAAATCCAAAGAAAAAGCTCCCTGGATGCAATTCCTATGGCTTCCACTGGGTGTCAGCAGTCTATGTTCAAGGTTTCAGGCTTGTAACTTTAAAAATGAACAAGAAATAACAGTTTAAGTAGAGCGTCATGAAGACATTACGCACTTGCTAAAATCGGTTTCCTATTGAACATACTTCTATCCGAAATAAATATTTAAGTTTAATTACATTAGAGGGTATCTGAGGAGTAAATAGAAAAGTATTTTGACTTGTTGAAACAAAGTTTAGGGGTAGATTTTCGGATTCCTTTCTCTGCAAGTTGAATGAGTGGATTACTCAATCCACTAACTAAATAGACTTTTTGGGATATAAAGAAGGATTTATCTAACAAAATGTTATAGCTGGGATTCTTTGGATGATAAATCAGAGGAAGATTTTCAAAAAGTAAGTTAATATTTTATTGTTATATGTGAATATATGGAACCTCTGCCGGTGGAAAAATATTTTGATGTGGGGTGCCGTCCTCAAAACAAACGCATGGCATGTTTTCACATTAATAGCTACTGTAAATCAGACAGTGCAGTTAGATTAAGAATTTAAGCTTTCAGCCAGTATAAGACAGTTTTATATCTTTATGTTTGAAGCCTGAAATGTGGCAAAAGGTTGCAAAGTTCAAGGGGGCCGAATACTTTCGCAAGGCACTGTACCTTAACAAAAGGTAGGGTAGTGGATCAGAAAACCAGTCATCTGATGTGACCACCATTTGCCTCATGCAGCGCAAAACATCTCCTTTGCATAGAGTTGATCAGGCTTTTGATTGTGGCCTGTGGAATGTTGTCCCACTCCTCTTCAATGGTTGTGCGACGTTGCTGGATATTGACGAGATCTTGAACACTCTGTCGTACTCGTCATTCAGGGGTATCTCAAACATGCTCAATGGGTGACCTGTCTGGTGTATTAATTGGCTCATTCATCCCCCTCCTCTCCCTTGTAACTATTCCCCAGGTCGTTGCTGCAAATGAGAACGTGTTCTCAGTCTACTTACCTGGTAAAATAATGGATAAATAAAATAAAATAAAAAAGTATGTGCAGGCCATGGAAGAACTAGTGCATTTTCAGCTTCCGGGAATTGTGTACAGATTCTTGCTACATGGGGCCGTGCATTATCATGCTGAAACATGAGGCGATGATGGCGGATGAATGGCACAGCAATGGGCCTCAGGATTTCGACATGGTATCTCTGTGCATTGAAATTGCCATTGATAAAATGCAATTGTGTTCGTTGTCCGTAACTTCTGCCTGCCCATACCATAACCCCACCGCCACCGTGGGGCACTCTGTTCACAACGTTGACATCAGCAAACTGCTCGCCCACACAACGCCATTCACACTATCTGCTATCTGCCCGGTACAGTTGAACCGGGATTAATCCGTGAAGGGCACACTTCTCCAGCATGCCAGGGGCCATCAAAGGTGCGCCTTTGCCCACTGAAGTCGGTTACAGCGCCGAACTGGTCAAGAACGCAGATGAGCTTCCCTCAGACGGTTTCTGTCAGTTTGTGAAGAAATGCTTTGGTTGTGCAAAACCACAGTTTCATCAGCTGTCTGTCTGGTGGCTAGTCTCAGACGATCCCTCAGGTGAAGAAGCCGGATGTGGAGGTCCTGGGCTGGCGTGGTTACATGTGGTCTGTGGTTGTGAGGCTGGTTGGACATACTGCCACATTTGCTAAAATGACATTGGAGGCAGCTTATGATAGAGAAATTAACATTACATTCTCAGGTAACAGATCTGGTGGACATTCCTGCAGTCAGCATTCCAATTGCACGCTCCCTCAAAAATAGAGGCATCTGTGATATTGTGTTGTGTGACAAAACTGCACATTTTAGAGTGGCCTTTTTCATGCTGTTTAATCAGCCTCTTGATATGCTACACCTGTCAGGTGGATGAATTATCATGGCAAAGGAAAAATGCTCACTAACATGTAAACTAATTTGTGCAAAACATTTTAGAGAAATATTGTTTTTGTGCATATGGAACATTTCTGGGATCTTTTGTTTCAGGTCATGAAACATGGGACAAACACTTTACATGTTGTGTTTATATTTTTCTTCAATGTATAAACAGATGATAGACGTACTGTGTCAAACACTTTCTCATAAACTGCTATAAAGATTATACCTTGTTTCCCTGCATTCTCATAGTTTTCCATTATTTCTAGTTGTTGTGTAATCTTGTCTCCAGTGTGTCTTCCTTTTAAGAATCCTGTCTAAACGTGATGAATAATGTCCAGAAGGACCTTTTTTTATTCTATGAGCAATACATTTTGCCAATATTTTAGCATCCCAACCGATACCGTTTTAGTTTTTTGGGATGAAAATGGAATTGAATGACCTCTAAAGGTACACAGATAAGTGGGTCCGCTGAAAATGTATTGTGCAATAAAAAGTCTGTTATGAATTGTGTTTTTATTAAGAAACTATTGTGGTAGATGGGTTAAAAAAAGGGGGGAGAAAAGTAGTGCCAGTCAATAAACCCTGTTTATATTTCCCATATCCCCGCCCTCGTGGAAAGTCTGTCATAGTTACATTGAGGGCTATAAGCTGATGGTCTGATTGTATTTAGGCCATAGTTTTTTTTCTCTCACTTTTGGCACCATAGAAAAGGATACCAGAAATTAATCAATCAGAGTAGCTTGATTAAGCCTCCTATATCTTACTAGATCTGGGTTTTTAAGCCTCCAAATATCTGTCAATTACATAATATTCGTAGTCTCTTTGAGCGCCAGAGGGTGATAGTTGGTAGGATGATTGCCTTTACGGTCCATTGATGTACTTAAAACTATATTGTAGTCTACCGTTATAATAGTTATTTGTATCTTGGAGACTAATTTGATTATTATGAATGTTTTAAAATAAGTTTGGATCGTCATTATTTGGTCCATATCATCAAGTAATATATTCAAGCCAATTCATCTTCCTTAAGGATCTATTTTAACAGATTGTACCTCAAGATTCAAGTAGCTTTTGAATAGGATCATAACACCTTTTGAATTTCTTAACCAATGACTGAAATAGATTTACCATCGCATTCTTTCCCCCAGATATTGAATGAGTTTCCTGAAGACAACAAATATGTGAATCCTTCTCCTTTAGCCATGTAAAAACTGCTCTTCTGTTCTTATTATCAGCCAAACAATTGGAAATATAGCTAGCTATACTTAATTCACTGATTACCATGTGTTACATTTTTTTAAACATGGTCTCTTATTTGCTTTCTGAGTAAGGCAGCTCCAAAATGTAGGTGGTTCAAACCCAGCTCAGTGCTTTCTGTGGTGATGTGGCAGCCAGCGTAAAATACAGAGTGTAGGGGTTGGTAATGTTCTCTAGTTGCGCCGTGATTGGCTCAGTATTCTGTCCCTCATGGGGACACTACGTCATCGCAAAATCTACGGGGAGAGCTCCAAAATTCAACCTCTTGGTTGTTGCCATAGGTTTACATTAGAAGTGCCCATCCAAGACGGCTCAAGGTCATTGGCCACATATTAAATTATGTAAAATCACATTACATCTACCCTACCTTTGATTGGTCAACATCATACTTTCAGAATCTTAGCTAGCAAGCTTGTCAAGTAGTCATCATCATGAATCAAGATGACAATCTACTGGCAAATCCCTTTCAATCCTTGTCATATTAAACGTATCGGTACTCATCGGCCATTTTACATAAAAATGAAAGTTGAGAATCGCAAATTCAACAATGAATGGTTTGGAAGCAATCAGTGCCTAACTGCAAGCATGGCAAAGCGATCACTAGCCTGCTATTCAGTGGAGAGGGTGTGTGGTCCAAGTCTGGGTTTAAGGGTCTCTTTTCCAATTTTAAAAGGATAAACATTCAGATGCAACACCATGGGCCAGAAAAGGTTGAATACATTGGCCATGCTGTCAATTTAGCATGACTTCTGCCGCGATCAAAACAACTGGAAACTCGTAACTGGGAAATCTCAGACTTCAGTGAGTTCAAAACAACTGGAAACTCGTAACTGGGAAATCTCAGACTTCAGTGAGTTCAAGACAACTGGGAACTTGGAAAAAAATGTACTGGGAAAATATGTTTTTAATTGTCATCCAACTCGAAATTCCAAGTTGGGAACTCTGGCCTCTTTCTAAAGCTCTGACCTGAAGATCACTGAAGTCATGATTCAACCTTCTTTTTCCGACTTCCCAGTTGTCTTGAAAGCACCATAAATCCAGAGAATGCCAGACTTTGATGACAAAGTTTGATGACAAAATTTGTCCGCAAGAAGGCCCGACGCGCCACCTTCCTGTTCAAGTGAGCACAGCACAACAAGGTGAGTGTAACGACGTTCGTCTGTAGAAGGAGAAGCGGACCAAAAAGCAGCGTGGTGGTTACTCATGTTCTTTAATGGAAAAATGAACGATACATGAAATAACTTAAATCTACAAAACAACAAACGGAACGTGAAAACCTATACAGCCTATCCTGTGACAACAGACACAGAGACAGGAACAATCACCCACAAACACACAGTGAAACCCAGGCTACCTAAGTGTGATTCTCAATCAGAGACAACTAATGACACCTGCCTCTGATTGAGAACCATACTAGGCCGAAACATAGAAATACCCCAAAACATAGAAAAACAAACATAGACTGCCCACCCAACTCACGCCCTGACCATACTAAATAAATACAAAAACAAAGGAAATCAAGGTCAGAACGTGACAGTACCCCCCCCAAAGATGCGGACTCCGGCCGCAAAACCTTGACCTATAGGGGAGGGTCTGGGTGGGCGTCTGTCCGCGGTGGCGGCTCTGGCGCAGGACGCGGCCCCCACTTCGCCATTGTCTTAGTCCGCCTTATTGTCCGTCTCCGTGGCTTACTCACCATGACCACCCCTCTCAATGACCCCACTGGACAGAGGGGCTGCTCGGGACAGAGGTGGGGCAGCTCGGGACAGAGGTGGGACAGCTGCTCGGGACAGAGGTGGGGCAGCTGCTCGGGACAGAGGTGGGGCAGCTGCTCGGGACAGAGGGGCAGCTGCTCGGGACAGAGGGGCAGCTGCTCGGGACAGAGGGGCAGCCGCTCGGGACAGAGGGGCAGCCGCTCGGGAATAGAGGGGCTCTGGCGCCTCTGGGCTGAGGGGCACTGGCGGCCCCTGGCTGACTGGCGGCATTGGCGGCCCCTGGCTGACTGGCGGCACTGGCGGCCCCTGGCTGACTGGCGGCACTGGCGGCCCCTGGCTGACTGGCGGCCCTGGCGGCCCCTGGCTGACTGGCGGCCCCTGGCGGCCCCTGGCTGACTGGCGGCACTGGCGGCCCCTGGCTGACTGGCGGCACTGGCGGCCCCTGGCTGACGGGCGGCGCTGACGGCGCTGGGCAGACGGGTGGCTCAGGCGGCGCTGGGCAGACGGGCGGCGCTGGCGGCGCTGGGCAGACGGGCGGCACTGGCGGCGCTGGACAGACGGGAGGCTCAGATGGCGCTGGGCAGACGTGAAGCTCAGATGGCGCTGGGCAGACGGGAAGCTCAGATGGCGCTGGGCAGACGGGAAGCTCCGGCAACGCTGGACTGAGTAGCTCTCGTAGCGCCGAACAGGCGGGAGACTCCGGCAGCGCTGGAGAAGAGGGAGCCCCTGTAAGGATGGGCCGGAGAGACAGCCTGGTACGGGGGGCTGCCACCGGAGGGCTGGTGCGTGGAGGTGGTGACGGATAGACCGGGCCGTGCAGGCGCACTGGAGCTCTTGAGCACCGAGCCTGCCCAACCTTACCCGGTTGAATGGTCCCGGTCGCCCTGCCAGTGCGGCGAGGTGGAATAGCCCGCAATGGGCTATGCAGGCGAACCGGGGACACCGTGCGCAAGGCTGGTGCCATGTAAGCCGACCCAAGGAGACGCACTGGAGACCAGATGCGTAGAGCCGACTTCATGGCACTTGGCTCGATGCCCACTCTAGCCCGGCCGATACGCGGAGCTGGAATGTACCGCACCGGGCTGTGCACCCGCACTGGGGACACCATGTGCTCCACAGCATAACACGGTGCCTGCCCGGTCTCTCTAGCCCCCCGGTAACCACAGGAAGTTGGCTCAGGTCTCCTACCTGGCGTAGCCATACTCCCTGTGAGCCCCAATACATTTTTGGGGCTGACTCTCGGGCTTCCATCCGCTCTGCCGTGCTAGTTCCTCATAATGCCGCCTCTCTGCTTTTGCTGCCTCCAGCTCGGCCTTGGGGCGGCAATATTCTCCTGGCTCTGCCCAGGGTCCTTTCCCGTCTAGAATCTCCTCCCAAGTCCATCTCTCCAAGTAGTGCAGCCTCTCGCACTGCTGCTTTTGCTGCTGCTGCTGTTGCTCCTCCTGCTGCTGCTTTTGCTGCTGCTGCTGTTGCTCCTCGGGCACCAGTCGCTTCTCCTGCTGCTGCTGTTGCTCCTCCTGCTGCTGCTTTTGCTGCTGCTGCTGTTGCTCCTCCCACTGCTGCTTTTGCTGCTGCTGCTGTTGCTCCTGCTGCACCAGTCGCTTCTCCTGCTGCTGCTGTTGCTGCTGCCTCTGTTTACCACGCCGCTTGGTCCTTGGTTGGTGGGTGATTCTGTAACGACGTTCGTCTGTAGAAGGAGAAGCGGACCAAAAAGCAGCGTGGTGGTTACTCATGTTCTTTAATGGAAAAATGAACGATACATGAAATAACTTAAATCTACAAAACAACAAACGGAACGTGAAAACCTATACAGCCTATCCTGTGACAACAGACACAGAGACAGGAACAATCACCCACAAACACACAGTGAAACCCAGGCTACCTAAGTGTGATTCTCAATCAGAGACAACTAATGACACCTGCCTCTGATTGAGAACCATACTAGGCCGAAACATAGAAATACCCCAAAACATAGAAAAACAAACATAGACTGCCCACCCAACTCACGCCCTGACCATACTAAATAAATACAAAAACAAAGGAAATCAAGGTCAGAACGTCGAAAAATGTATTGTATGCTGCTGCATAAATGATGTAATATGCCAAGGAGATATGTATACTGTAGCTAAGAAAGTAATACTAAGTGTATGTTGTGTAGTAAACTGTTAGTAGCCCTTATACCTCACACTAATCATTTGGTCAATTTCCACCTCATAACGTAGCCTACTGTTCTAACTTGGTGGCGCACATGTAGCCTATAGCCTGTACATTTCAAAAGTGCTGCGTCCGTCTTAGCTCTCTCATTAATGTCTTAATCAAAATTACGGATTGGTTCTTATCCGCTCATCGTTCCCTTATGCCATAGTTTGTACATCTTAATTGTCAGTAGAAACTACATTTGTTCAAGCAAGTCAGCCATATCAGCTATGTTTTTTTAAAAGGCAGTAAATGAGGCTGAATGAACTATTTCCCTGACAGACGAGGCTCCGCTGATAGCCAGGTGTAACGGTGACAAGGATTCACTCCATGGTGTTGGAAAGAAAGCACTACTGTTGGGACAGCTTTATGTAGGCCCTAACAGTTTGTGGGCACCTTTTGTCACCGTTATAGTGCCATTAATGTATTGTTTAGTGTTGTGTTGTGTAGTGCCTTTGCTGGCAAGCATCCTCCCCAAAATTGGGGAGTTTGCCCCACCAATATTTACATGCTAAAATCACCACTGAACACACTACATGATGTTTTCCACAAATGTAACTTTATGATATTCTTTTGATGTTCAGGACATCCAGTTGATAATGGAGGCATTTTTCATGTAATGTAAAAGATAGAGAATGTGAATATAAGATAGAACGGGAGGAAAGAGACCGAGGAGGGACAAGAAGGGAAGAACAGGAAGAAAGGGTAGAGAAGAGAGAGCAGAGAGGAGAGAGAGTGAGGGCGACAGAGAGAGAAAGTGAGTGAGAGAGAGAGAGAGAGACAGAGAGAGAGAGAGAGGTGGGTGGGTGGGTGGGGAGGTTCAGGCTGGGTTGACAGTAGGCCATTCATCCTCCATGCTAGAACAGACAAACTGTTGGCAGAGGGAGACAGCTCCCATTAATCACCCAGCACACACACATGCACGCGCACGCACGCACGCACACACACACACACACACACACACACACACACACACACACACACACACACACACACACACACACACACACACACACACACACACACACACACACACACACACACACACACACACACACACACACAGAGTGCTTAATACATTGTAAATGAGCCGGTCTCTGCCACAGCCACACACTCGTCTTCATCTGTTATCCTTCTCTCCTCTCTTTCGGTCTCTTTTTTTCTGTCTGACCATCTGGGTATCTGTCCCTCACTCTCTCAATCACTCACTTATACTTTCTTCTCTCTGAGTTCTCTCACTTTTTCTCTCTCTCTCTCTTTCCTGCCCTCTATCTCACTTTCGTTCTCTCTCCTTTCGCCCATCTTTTCCCCACTCCATTAAGGCATTTCTCTGTCTCTATTTTATTTCTTCTCTCCTCTTGACCATACTGGTGAATTAACTTGTTTACCAAGCTGACTTTGTCCAGAGAGCCCTGTTATGATTCACACACAGGTTCAACGATTCAGTATGAAATCCCCATGTGTCAGACAAAAACAATGTAAATATTAATTTAAATAGCCAATGCAGCCGTTTTTATTTAGAAATTAAATCATTTCTGGGTAACAATTAAGTACCTCACTGTGATTGTTTTAATGGTCAAAAAGAAACAAAAATAGCTTCTTAGCAAAAAGCAAGGGTAGGGGAAGACTAAAGACTGAAAACTAGCTGTTATTGGCGGAGAGTTTTGGAACTCTTTTTCTCATTGGTCTATTAACTCATTTACCACCTAA